>NC_139230.1:38953839-40153839 GCF_977018435.1 Lepisma saccharinum
TTCAAATGTTACTTCAACCTCTTTTATGAAATTAGTAACACAGAAATTTAATGGCATGCTTAGAACATGCTACAGAGAGAGAAGAAAATTGGCCAGTTTACCTGAATCCCATAATTTCACTTTTTGACTTAATTTTACTACTAAGTAATGTACCCACAATTCTGTATAAGTGAAGTATTGTTCTTGTCGGCCTCGCATTCTGTAAAATACAGTAGACATTGAAGACTGTCGAGACATTTTGAACATTTATATTATTATTTCTGAAACGCTTGGTTCGGACTCCTCCGAAATATATTTCTAGATATATGCATGCTTGTGAGATGGATATAATTGTGTGCACAACAGTAGACAACAGACAAAGGAAAATGTTTGTACAGTTATGGAAAAAAATACTTCCCCCAGAAATTCTGTGCCCTAGGCTTCAGACTACTCAGCCTATCGGTTAATGACATTGGTGTCTGTTGATGATGAAGAAGCGATTGCTTCTTCTCAAGCACATTTATTTGTATTTCCTTTCTCCTGCACTTCCCGGGGAATCTTTTCCCTGCCGCGTCACCAGTGGAGCGAGAAGTGGAACACTTGATAGGAACGTCGAATGATTACGTGCAGAAATGTTAAACCCTTCGGGTACTTAGCCCAGAGACTTTTTAAGAATAGGCCAAGTTCACCGCAATGCACGCAGTGAATATTAAGTACTTGAAACCGAAATCTCAAGTAACAGTCGGTCGCTACTCTTTCCAACGTCTTCACGATCATTAACAGCACGAGGAGAGCACACTTCCACGAATACACTAATGCAACTGGGTTTACTTTATTAGAGAAAATGCTGTAAACGTTGAACTTCAAACATTTCTAAAAAGGAGAAGTTTGTTCTGTTCCTGTGCAAGGCACTTCTTGAAGAGACAACCAAAGAGTAATACTACCCTTCTACCATGATAGATAACCTACGAGAAAGGCTGAGAAAACGTGAAAACATTTTAAGTGGTCCTTCCCACTTTGTCGATTGACTTCGGTGGAAAGGATATTGAACAGTGGCAAGAATACATTGTGTGTGTATCGTGACGTACCGAAATAACCAGTAATACTCTATTAACAACTTACTTTGCACAAATTATGTATTGCACTTTTTTCCAAGGGCGAACATTTTTTCTAAAGAGACCAATAACTCTTTTTCCAGGGGGAAATGTTTATTTTGAATTATTTGAAAAGTAAATGATTTATTTTACTTTCCACTTTTAAACTAACACAATGAACATAACGAAATTTTTTGCCACTCGTTTTTCAGAGGATGGGGGCAGGTTCCCCTTTTCCCTCCTACAAATACGTCCATGTTAATATTATTTGCACATACCACGATATAAGGAAAAGTACTTTCAATTCTTAAACAAAGAGTATTTGTATTCGGAGCCTTGACTTGAAGACATTACCGGATTTGCCCATATGTTGTAGCTTGTAACACACCCCAAAACGTATACACAACATTGCTATTTATTTAGCTGTGATATTGCCTTAGCATTAACTTGTATGCAAATATATATAAATAGGTAACAGATGCAACTTATTTTGGACATGAGAAAATATAACTTTGCCTGGAAACCTAATGAATCTGCCTCTGATATTAATTTTAATGTACTAGAATCTATGAACAATTTGAAAACAGTCTCAATTTGTAACTGGCATTAGGATATAAGAAACGTTAGTTATTTGTAATGAACGTTGAATTGAATTGAATGGAAAAGTCTTTTTATTTACTACAGAGCGAGATTCAGCCTTGGGCTGCTCTACCACCTAACTCGAATGAATGCCTGGTGAACAGTTTGTGAATACAAATTGAAATGTGGTTCTAATTCCACTTTAAACTGTAGCTCCAGTCCCGATTAGTCTTACTGTGCATAAAGTGAACTTGAAAACATCAAATCAATCAAATTTAAATTGTGCTCTATCCGATGTTTCTGTAAAAGTGGGTAGATATTGCATGATATTTCAGTGTGAAAATATTGTGAGAAATCTTGTTAGAAGATACGAATTCAGAATGTAAATTTTTATTTTATACATTGGTTTTCTACCTCGGATCGTCCCAACAACCAATGATTGTGTAAATTTAAATCTTGAAAGTGAATACTGGAATATATATCCAAAATGTGGAAAATTTACGAAACCCATATTTGCATTTGAAATAACACAAGAAAGTCAAGTTTCAGTGTATTCTCCTTCAGTTAATTTGAAAGTGCATTTTCACTGGTGATATATATATATATACAGGGTGACTGGTAATTAGATGTATTCCCTGAAAGGGGTTAAAGTAGAGACAATTTGCAATAAATTTGACCATATGATACCCCGTCCGAAAATTAGTAGTTTCCGAGATAATCGAATTTCTTTTGTTTCTTTAAAAAATGACAATTTTCCACATAAAAAGATGAATTGAGAAAAAACTGCTCATTTTATGGAACTTATTTCAGCATTTTCTGATAGCTAACAAATAAGTGGTTCGTTGAAAAAAAAAGTTTTTCCAAAATAACAATCACATGTAAGTACCGGGTGGGTCTAAACTTACAAGTGATGATAAGAAAATACACTCTTAGTTTACTTGGCAACGTATTAATAACAAAAATGGTATGACACGAAGCGTACAGATTAATTTTAATTACTTGCTTGTGTCATCTGCTATCCAACAAGGTACAAATGTTGCTAACATTCACATTTGTGTACAAGAAATAATACTTCATTCATCTTCATGTGAATGGAATCAATGAACAATACAATTAAATAACATTACACGTCTTGCTCAAAGTGGGCACCTCTGTTACGAATGCAGGCACGCAGGTTTTTACGGACATTTGTTCTCTTAACTCGTGATGTGATGGTGTCCTTGATGTGTTGACTAGCTGTTAAGATCCTCTCTCTGAGCTCTTCTTGCGAATTTACCGGTGTCTTGTAAACTAATTATTTCATGTGGCTCGAAATGTAAAAGTCGCAAGGCGTCAAATCGGTGGATCGAGCCGGCCAGGGAATCGGGCCGCCTCGGCCAATCCATTTCTTTGGGTAATTTTCATCCAGCCACTGTCGCACGCCCAGGCAGAAGTATGGATGGGCGTCATCAACAATAATTTGATCGAGCCATTTTTCCTGCCCCAAATCTTAAATGGCATCACTTATGAACATTTTTTGAGGAACGGAATGGCAATGTTGTTGGAGGATGTGCCTCTAGTTACAAGACGTTACATTATTTATCAGCATGATGACTTCCCAGCTAGATCCCCCGATCGATTTCACGCCTTGCGACTTTTAAATTTGGAGCCACATGAAAGAATTAGTTTAAAAGACACCGGTAAATTTGCAAGAAGAGCACAGAGAGAGGATCTTAACTGCTGGTCAACACATCAAGGACACCATCACATCACGAGTTAAGAGAACAAATGTCCGTAAAAACCTGCGTGCCTGCATTCGTAACAGAGGTGCCCACTTTGAGCAAGACGTGTAATGTTATTTAATTGTATTGTTCATTGATTCCATTCACATGAAGATGAATGAAGTATTATTTCTTGTACACAAATGTGAATGTTAGCAACATTTGTACCTTGTTGGATAGCAGATGACACAAGCAAGTAATTAAAATTAATCTGTACGCTTCGTGTCATACCATTTTTGTTATTAATACGTTGCCAAGTAAACTAAGAGTGTATTTTCTTATCATCACTTGTAAGTTTAGACCCACCCGGTACTTACATGTGATTGTTATTTTGGAAAAACTTTTTTTTTCAACGAACCACTTATTTGTTAGCTATCAGAAAATGCTGAAATAAGTTCCATAAAATGAGCAGTTTTTTCTCAATTCATCTTTTTATGTGGAAAATTGTCATTTTTTAAAGAAACAAAAGAAATTCGATTATCTCGGAAACTACTAATTTTCGGACGGGGTATCATATGGTCAAATTTATTGCAAATTGTCTCTACTTTAACCCCTTTCAGGGAATACATCTAATTACCAGTCACCCTGTATGTATGTGTGTGTGTGTATGTATATATATATATATATATATATATATATATAATCTACATACTACATAATGAGAGATCTTGCAACTACAAATCTAAGGTTGTTGACCATTATCATATTTCCTGAACTCGCCATCATACGGGTACCGTTGCTTATTGTTTTAGAGTTTCTAAAAACTATCCACCTTGCGCGTTGCATATCAAACTCATTTCAGTGAAATGTATTGATTTGTTTTGATAATTCATGGCTGGTTAGTTCGTGTTCACCTTTTATTGGCTTCCATCCAAATATTTTCCTGGACACTTTGCATTCAAATATACGTAATTTATATCCCTCTTTTGAAGCAAGAAACAGTTTGACAGCCATAAAATTACAGTTTTAATTTTAGCCAGCAAGAAGGGAAAGTTAGTTTCAGAATAGGAAAATAGCAGGAGATTCTGAGTCTCTTTAATTCGTACCTTGGAAGCTCTGTTCTTATTTCTCTTTAATATACTCTATCGTACTTAGTTTTTTCTCGCCCTCTCTTTCTCTTCCCCCTCCTCACTTCCCAACCAATTTTCGAAATAGCTATCAGAGGTCTCAAAATAAGACTGTAATTTCTAGTTTGGCCCCTATCCCAGTGTATTATGTCGCCACTTTTGGCGACTACAGTTCTGTATGCTTATAAATATGCTGAAAAAATAGTTTATTTGGATCATTTACTAGATGCAGAAACACACACTATTTGTTTCAAGGTAACTCTATCATTCAAAATTCCATTTCTTTTTGTCCAAACAATTTTTCACGTTTTATTGTATTTGCGTTATTTTGTGTCGTCTCTCTACCCCTGCATCTTAATCACGAATTCGTGGCTCAGTGAAGGATTATTTTTAATAAATTGGGATTGCAATAGTATATTTTACTTGGCCGTGTGATCCTAGAAAGAGCACTTGATTTGGAGTTTTCCTCCACACTGGTTTCGATATTTGACTTCTTGGCATTGAATTAAGTTTTGAAGTTTGTTTTCAAGCACACAATAGCATTTTTGGAGACAGCATCTGCTATAGCCTCATAGTATTCTGATGTAACCTTGTTTTTGTAGTGTAAGGAATCTTCGGAAACCGAATGTTTAATATCGCTGACCTAGAGGTTGATGCACCTATTTCAAATTAAAGTAGCGTGAATACTTTTAATTCTTCTCAGCAGAGAAACATGTTCTAAGAGCTTCGTGTGTTTGTCGTGAGAATAAAGTATCCCCTCCTCCTCTCCTCGCAATTCAGCTCTGGCAATTTACACGCTCGTTCGCTGAAGCATGGTTGAGAGTCTTCAGTTGGTTGTGCTCTTAGCAAAGAATACATGTTAAAAAGAGTCGATGTGATACAGTGCAAGGCTCTCCATTACGTTCCGTAAGGATTTTGTATTATTTAAATAACAGTATTCTCACCAAAATGTCATGCGTTCACATATTTCCCTTATCAAAGCTTTTCGTTGCCTGGATATTTGAACCTGGCAGTGAGTATGGGAACAAAACCCTTAAGAAACTTATAATTTAGCTATATAAATGGATGCACTGTATTGTGTACACTCAAGTATGAAAAGTATGGCAAACAAATAAGCACAGTGTCTACCAGTCAAGAATGTTAGTAAAGAAAAATCGAGAAATCAACAGGTAGGTCTAGAAAAAGTCAAATTATGCTTGTGGTAATTTACATTGTTATATACCTGTACTGACTAACTAACTAACTAACTCACTCTCTAGCCTTCTTAAACCCGAAGGTTCATGGCTGCAGCAACACAGGCCTTCCATCTGTCCCTATCTTGAGCAAGATCTATATACTCTTTTCCATCCCTACCGATTTCCCTTAGGTCCATCTCGACGTTGTCCCTCCATCTTCGTCTTGGCCTTCCTACTGGTCTCTTACCATCAGGTTTCCCAACAAGAATCCTGTAAACTCCTCTTTCCTCTCCCATTCGTGCCACATGGCCTGCCCACCTAAGTCTTCTTGATTTAATTATTCTAATAATATCTGGACATGAATACAAATTATGTAGTTCTAAATTATGTAACCTTCTCCACTCACCTGTCTCCTCATCCCTTTTAGGTCCAAATATTTTCCTAAGGATCCTATTTTCAAATACTCTCAATTTATGTTCCTCTTTCAATGTAAGGGACCAAGTTTCACACCCATATAATACTACAGGCAAAATTACGGTTTTGTATATTTTAACTTTTAGTTTCTTAGATATTAAACGAGAAGACAAAAGTTTATGAAGAGAGAAGTAACATGCATTTCCTGAATTAAGCCTACTTTTTATTTCCTCTTTAATATAATTTTCATTTGTTAATATTACTCCTAAGTATTTGAATTTGGAAACTGTTTCAAACGAGTTGTTATCAATAATTAGATTTTGATTATTACCTAACACTTGGTTTCGACCTGTAAGCATATATTTAGTTTTCTCTTTGTTAACTTCCAAACCTATCTCTTTAGCAGTTTTGAAAAATATTTTAGCATTATTCTCAATTGTATTCACATCATCCCCCAGTAAGTCTACATCATCTGCATATGCTAACAACTGAGTCACACCATTTAATTTTAGTCCTTCTTTAGTTTCGTTTACCTTCCTAACAGCATATTCTAAGGCAAAATTAAAGAGCAATGGAGATAATGCATCTCCTTGTTTTAACCCATCATGAATTGTAAATTTGTCAGACATATTAATACCCACACGAATTTCACTTTCTGTTTCACTGGTGCATATTTTTATCATACTAACAAGCTTCTTAGGTATTCTAAACTCTACTAATATATTATATAATTTATCTCTTTTGACCGAATCATATGCTTTTTTGAAATCAATGAATAGCTGATGGACATTTTGATTATATTCCCACTTTTTTCAAGTGTCTGTCCGATGTGAAAAATTTGATCTGTAGTTGATCTGTTGCGTTTAAATCCACATTGATAAATCACCTATAATTTCATTAGCATATGTTGTTAAAAGAATGTTAGATAATATTTTATATGTTGTTGAGAGTAGAGAAATTCCACGGTAATTATTGCAGTTCATTTTATCACCTTTTTTAAACACAGGAACAATTATGGATTCTTTCCACTGTTGAGGGATTTCTTCTTTATTCCATATTAAACAAATTAATTTATGAATTTGACATATTAATGAATTTCCACCATATTTAATTAACTCAGCTGGTATTAAATCAATGCCAGGTGCTTTGTTATTCTTTAGCCTTTTAATAGCATCTTTAACTTCAGTCAAGTTAGGTTCTGGAACTAAAGGTTCTGCTGTGTGGACTTCATTTACTTCTGATTTATCTCCTACATGGACATTTAAAAGGTCATTAAAGTAGTTCTTCCATCTATTTAGAATATCGCATGGGTCAGCTAGAAAATCACCGTCTTTATCTTTTATCAAGTTTATACCTGTACTGGGATAAGATAAAATGGAATATTTTTTAAATCAAAAATTGTATTGAGTTGAGGTTAAGATTTGTTCACTTTGTTTATTAAGAATTAACATTCTTGTATACGTAAGATTTTGTAAAAATATTAAGTATCGTGGCCATTCCCCATCCGGAATGAAGTATAAAGCAATAATTAAAGCAAGTCTTTAAAAGTATAGTTTCATCTTAACCGGCCTTGTGGTAGGGGTTTTTCATTGAATAAAGATAACTATTTTCTTAATATCCAACTATACCTAAGTAGGGGGCGATTAAATACATGTTAAAAAAAGGGTCAAGAAAAAGGAGAGAAAGGTCAAGAATTTTGGATGTATTTTGGTAGACACTCTGTAAACAGGAGACTACAGTGGGTAAATGGAGTGCCTGTTGCATGGGGCTTTGTTAGCACTGCAGTGTAATAGTGAACTACGGAATAGAGGTTGGTATTGAGTATATGTCTAAAGGAAGAGCCTTTGCACCCCCCTTTAGTTTGGTCGCCTAATAGACATGTGTTTGTCTTCTCGCTGGAGAAAGTTGTCCGCCGAGACTCGTTGTTTTCATTTTTTTCTCAGCTTTGACAGCCCATCTAGTGCATTACTTTTATGCAAATAGGTCCTGATCATAAAACAGGACATCAATGTGCATCAAAACATTGACTAAATATCATCGAGCAAGTCTCTACTCTCGATGTGTTGTCATACCACCTAGTTTAGTTTGACTTTTAGAATTGTGGTATGGATACTCCTGTATTAGTAATTTCTCGTGCGAAAGTGGAGGAACCGTTTGTCCTACATCCATTTTTCTAAGAAGGGAAGTTGTTTGTGTTGGCTTGTAGGGAATTCATTATACGTTTTACCCCAAGGTAAGATATTTTGAAGTATTCTATGTAATAGTTGCTTTACATTAGTTTTAGCTCCTCTCTTCCATGGAAACTGAAGCAATCATTGCAGACTACGAGGTCTTAGCGATTAAACCCAGAGCCAGGATAATGTGATTTCTTTCCTTTGCATCTTACAATTCGAATTACCTTGAACTTTTAATCGATTTTTTTTACATGAACGTCTATTTGAGTGGGTAGACTAGAATCAAAGTATGATCCAAATGCTAATAAGTCGGTATCTATAAGTGGCACCGTATATAAACAACCTATGTGTAAACAAAACAACACTAAAAGGCTTTACTATGTGTATTTCATTAAACACATGAAACGTTACTCACGGATTGGTGGAAACCACAGTTCAACTTTAAAAAATGACATTTACGAAAGGGATCATAGCCATGGTGTTATCCAATACACACGCTTTATTTCTCAATGTGCGGAAAGAGATTGGAGTTTCCCGAAATGTTACGTTATAATAACTGAATCAGTGAAATTACCGGACAGTCTTAAAATAAAATTTTGACTAATTTACTTATTTCTTTTTTACGATATTAACCCCCAGTATTCACTTTTTTTTCAGCTTAATTTTATGGGATCCAAGCCTCATTGCCCATTATTCACGTACCTTGGCAACAAAATGTTTTGATTTTGTAAACGCGGAGTTTGAAACATTTTCAACCGCTACGTACTACGTGAAACTAACTATTCACCACGTACGTAGGCTACGTGTTCCCCATATTCTGCAACAGCAAGTTCTCTTCCGGTGTTTAATGTTTAATAACTGGCAAGTACATGGACCACATTTTCTGGCATATTAAATGCAAACTGTGTACACATAAACCAGGTCTGTGTCGGTTCAGTCTTGCGTGTTTATTTCTTGTTTTCCGCTCTTGATGTCGCACGATATAGACTGGCGCATTATTAAGACAGTTTTCAGGGAGTTCAATGATCAGGGAACAAGGAGCAATGTCTGCGCGCCAGCTGTGACTCGTGTGGTGTTGGCAGATGAAACTAAAAACAAGAACCTGCTACAAAAAAATAGAACCGAACTTTAGAATGTAATAGGAAGACTCTTCATAGAGAAAGTGTTGGAAGTGCACGGGACCGGTTTGCGAAATGGACTCGTGCAAAGACAGAAAGCACGAAGATAGAATAAAAATGTGCTCTGAGCGTGCATGTGCTTTGAGAATACTAAGCGAAAAAGAACCATTGATTATGTAATCAAGCAGAACAATAAAGATGTAGGCTACATGTGTTGCAATGAATCTTAATGAGATAAGAGAGTGGTAAATCGAGGAAAATCTGCTAGACTGAATTCGAATGCAACGCCAAGTCCCGAGTTAAAGGCGTGCAAATGTACGTGGTCAGTTTAGGGAATTGATTTAAGAGTAATATGATATACAGAGCTCAAAGGCGAATTTGAAAATTTTCTTATTCGTCCATTTAAAACTGCTTCCAGGAATTTGGCATCATTGAATTGATGGCCTGTATGTCATCGACTTTGTGCGCGCTTCAAGTTCATATTCCTGAGTTTGTTGCTGGAGAGTCGTGATTTTTTTTTTGTGTGTATCCCTTCAATAATTGAATCATTTTTATCAAGTAATCCTCCTCACACAGTTGTCGTTATTCTAGGTTAGTGATATGCTACGTGAAATTACCAAGTAGCAAGCTTACGTGGTTGAACAACCTTATCACTTGCTTCTTGAATGCGATCACCTTTGAATCTCCGGTCGTAACTAAATCCTTAAAATAACAAGTGTTTGGCAAAGTCTGCCTTAACTTCATTTTTATTCCAGCCTGGTATGGACTATGTACCTACAATTCTTGTAAGGCGCTACAGCTTTTTTGACCTGCTCAATAACATTATTTCATCCATATCTATTCGATAAACTTGTCCTCCAATTTTGAATCTCATGTGTTGCCACTTCTAACATCTTCCATCTTCTGGTCTTGGGTCTTCCTTGTGATCTTGTAGCAATAAGTTTTTAGTTATATATTTGCTTTACTATTCTTTCTTCTGGCATTCTTTCAATATGACCCAGCACCAACCCAATATTTGAGCTTTTATGCACCTGGACCTACACTATAGCAAGATACGAATACTAAATCGTGCCCCTCAACAAATCCAATTCACCGATAATGTTTTCCAGTGCACTGTCGGTCGGACATTAATGACAAAATACTATTAAGTACTCTGTTTCCATGCATACCACAAAATCTTATGGTGTAGAAACTGGAAACAAATATCAGAAAGTGTGTATAGACTGTCGAGGGACGGTAAGTCACCACAATTTCTTTTAACCTGTTGCATTGTATGCCGTTTGCAGGATTTGTGTGCAAGGAAATGTGGGGCTTGAGTGCTCTTCAGCTTGATGTCCATGCATAGTCGAACGTACTTAGCCGGTCCCCGTGGCAGAGTGGTTAGCACATCGCGCTACGACGCCAAAGGCCCGGCTTCGAATCCTGGCCTGGGCATGGATGTGTGTGAATGTCCATTCATCAATTTCATCATATCATCACTCATCCCAATCTTCGCAAATTAGCCAAAAGTGGCACAAGAAGCGAAGTAAAATAAAGCAAATCAATCAATCGAACGTACTTAATCAAAAATCTGAAATAAGAAATTTCAGTCCATACGGACGCGGTGTTGGATCTTCCTGCTCCCAAGTTACTATGAATTAAGGAGCTCTCGAGGTGATGTAACATGAACGATAAGATCAAGGAAACTACAGAAAACACACGAGACTCAAGGATTGTTACTGTATTTGTTCTCTCGGACCGTGTTATTAAAGTTTCTTCAACCAGAAGTAGGTGAAAGCATTTGCTTTGATCATGAATATGCATTTGAAAGTGATTTGTGCTCAAAAGATGCAATTTTCAAACCTAACACTATCTTAATTTCCGCCTACAAATGACTGTAGAATGCATATAATTTAAGTCACGTGTGTGTGTATGTAATTAGAATGCAGTTGAGGCAAATGTTTGCAATACGTCTATGTTAATGTTCTTTATGACTAGAAAAAGGAATGCTGTAGTTTGGACGCCTACACACAAATATAATGTCGACATTTTGATGCAAATGAGCATAACCTCGAAAAAAATGTAGCTAGTGCAATTCTCATTGAATAAAATACTCGTACAATGAAAGCTTCACAGCAGTTCTTAGTATCATGATAAGACCTTCAAATTGCACATAAGATTTTCATGCATGTTTTTATATAACAAAAGCAGTGTTAAACACAGAAAATTGCACAATTATTTGTGCCACTGAGTGAACAGAATATTTAAATATCGTTAGACATGAAAAAGAGAACTGTAATGTTTAATTATTTAGGCTCTAATACAAAACTATAATACTGAAACTACTTTCAAAGCATTAGGGTCGAGAAATTAAATATTTAATGGTATAAACGTATATATTGCACAGTACGCATAAACAACGGAAAAAAATATGTCATATTCCTTCTCTTACATGTTTTTATATACACGCCTATTTGTAGCTAGCTTGCTGTAGCGTTTACCATATCGTGGTACGATGTCAAGTATTTCTCAGTCAAATTCCATGGCATGTAATAAGGATTTTTTTTTGTTTTCGTATCTCGCCTATTTCAATCAATATATCATCTTCTTTTCATAGTTATAACTTCAATGGGTATCTGGGAAGGGGGACAGTAAAAGTGACCAGAGCGTGGTGCTGATCACATCACATCATGTCCAGTATGGCAGAGATCGAGAATGTGTTGGGTGAGCTATCACCTTACTTGCACACCCCCGCTTCGGCGGTAAGGTGATAGCAATGCACAGGGGATAGCTTTATACATAATACATGAAAGTGACCTAAATTACTAAATCACACTAAAGATAAAGTAAATATTGGGTGTAATTGATTTTGCGTACACTCAATACAGCATAAGACGGACGCTGCGCTTAAAACAGTCAGCTTCTGATTGGATACATGTTTCCATGATAAACGGTCAACCGCTTATAAATTGTCTTGCTTAGAATCCTTGCTGATTATATTAACAGAAAGAGGTTAGTTAAGCGACGATATCATTACAATAAAATTGTTATTGTACCGAGATGACCTTTTAAAAAATTTAACAGAAAATGAGATCACATCCTTCGAGCGCTGATGAGGCTAGCCTAGACTATAGGTCTCGTTCGTGATGGTTGATTTGGTTGATCTATTTTACTTCTATTCTGACAGTTTTGGCTAATCGCGAAAATGAGTATGAATGGTGATATGAAATTCGTGAGAGGAACAATCACAAACGCACATGGACAAGACACACTACAGGTTCCACATATGATTATGCTAAATCAGAGCCCAGATGCCAGAGCCCCGTTAGTCTGCAAGAATGTAGTTCAGGATGTACAACGTGGAAGAGAGGATGACATTTAGGAGCTTACACCCTTCGATACTTTGGTGATTATAATGTATGATATTTAAATAAATTCTTCCCAAACCAAAATTGCTATATTATAAAACTCATTCAAGGGAATGTCCAACCTGATTATATACTCGTATTATTTGAAATGTAAAAACCAGTGAGTCAACTCGCCAAACTCTACAAAAATGAACTTTTAATTGCAAAACGTTACTCGATATGTAAATGAAAAGGTACAAAAATCATATGTCAAATGAATCATGTGCCAAATGAATGAAACAAAAGAAAGCTTGTTGTCCAGCATCCACATGGCAAGAAATGACACCACTACCTCGCTTACGACAGAAAATTGACTAGTTTTATCCCCTCCTAACCCTTCATTTATTGATAGATTATATGCCGTTTATTCTACATGAAAAGTTAATCTGACAGGGGTAACCGTAAATCACTGCTGTGTTTGCAAACTTAACAGGATAAATGGGGGTTTTCAAGTGCTCCTAGTGTTTGAATAGTAAACCTGCATAGTAGAATATAGTGGATAAACTATTAAAAGTAAGTAAATTGAAGGACAAATAGTAAGGAGTCAAAATATGATCGATTTTCGAACTGCGGAAGTAAGAGCAGCTGCCAAAATATGAAATTCCAAAGAGAAAAGAAAATGCAATTCCATGTCATGTTGGTCCCCTTGACGGGAAGGAGGGGGGGGGGTTGCCAGAATTTTGGAGGACCTGGGCCTCCAGGCCTACGGTTTCGGCGCCCCCGCCCCCCACCCCGTTATCTGGTGTCGTCACTGTTGATGGATACTGGGAAGTGCTTTACTACCAAATGCAAAGTCGTTTTTTATGAAAGTCTTAAGAGATAGGAGGATTTGACTTGTCCTTAATTGTAATTGCAACATGCATTATTCTAAATAGTTCTGATAAGTTTTCAGTAAAGATGAACAACTTGATATGGAGCCTATTATCTCATTTGTGTGGCATTTACTTTGTCTCCGTATTCTGTATGATAGCATTAGAATATATTCGTGATTGAGTTTTTAGGTTTTATGGGATATTTGATGTATCATTTGATAGATATATTGCGCAGCTAAAGAACCTTAAAGGACCAAGTGATTGCTCATACAAAGCATTAGTGTGCCAGTATAGCTTCAAATTACGAAATGTTTTCATGGTCTTGAGCTAGATGTTTATTGCATTTGATTTTTGTTATTTAGCGTCGCGTTTGTCACTTTTGGCTAATCGCAACGATGAGGATGAATGATATGATAAAATTTATGAAGGGACACTCGCAAAGAGCACCCATGTCGGGACTCGAACTCGGGACATCGGGCGTCGTAACGTGCTGTGCTAAACACTCCACCATGGAAGAGCTAGATGTTGAATGCTGAAATTTACCCATGAGGACAATAAACATCCTGGTGAATAGATATACAAACCGGGTTTTCAAGGACACTGATTAGTGATTACATAATCGTTAACGAATGACCCTGCATATAGCTACTGTAGTTATTTCTTCCTTTACGTACTTTGACTGACTTCCTACAACAATTAGAATGGTCATATTTGGTACTGATGTTCTACAGGATGTTTCAGTTTAACTTTGCAACTAAAGTTATTTTTTAAAAAAAAAATACTTCATATCCACATTTGCAAAACTTGTTCTCTCTTCTTTGCTCATACTACATAGCTTCTATGAAGAATTACTGGATGTTGCATCAGAGAAAGTTGAAATGGGTGGAAATACGGTATGCATCGCAATATGCGCGCGTGTGTGTGTTTAGGGAGCGGGTCTGACATATAATTTACCCCAAAAAAACTGTATAAAGTGCAAGATTTTGTTTTGATGCACTTGACAATAATCTTGACTGTTGGGTAGCGTTTTGCGATCATTTAAATTAGTTGAGATACTCCCGAAATAGCCTGTTTCTTATTTGTTGTTTATTAGAAACCAGATCTTGGAATGTGTCGTACTCTTAATTGTCTCCACGATTTAGATATATTTTAGTTAGTGTGAGAACCAGCATTATGCGACGATGCGACGATGAGTCTGAATAAAAAAATGTTCGAACGATAATTGATACTATAAAAAATTTTAAATTTTCATTCCTCTTAATATTTATGTTGGTGCATCTTAACGAAAGTGATTCCTACAGCTTTATCGCGTGTAAGTGTGCAGAAAGTTCCTATATTTAACGTTAGATGGCGTCAGAACTGGGAAAATGCGAGTAAACTCACTGTCACTTGCCAGCAGACGTCAGAGACTTATTAAAGCTACACCAGGTGGTTGGTGAAAATACGCTATTTTCCTCCTCGTAATATTGTTGGCTTCATATGCGTGTGTACGACTGTTAACCACGCGCAAGACGCGCTGGTGAGTTCTGTTTAACTTGCAATTTCATTAACTTAGTAAATACAAGAACCATTCTGTTATCATTTCTGCTGAATCTTTGCTAAAGTTTGCCACTTCACTTGTGTTATCTTACTAAAGGAGCAACTCTAGTCAAATAACATAGTTAAAACTTGTAACTTTTTTATTAAATTATGAAGAAGCGTGATAGTGATTATCAAGGTTATATAACAATGAAAATGCGGTATATATAAAGAGCATGATTTATCAACAGTTTTGGCTGTGTCTATTTACCAACTCAAAAAGCTTTAGGCACTCCAGAAAGTAGATATAAAGCACGCTGATAATTTTCATACATGCAAGTTTACCGTGTTTTAAATTGTTTAAACGCTTTTGCAATTCAGTATATATTGTAAAAAAAATAAAAATCCTCTGTTGGGTTTGTTCGGTGATCCGCCCATGTTTTTGTGATTATCACTACATCCATTTCATTTGATCACAGTTTAATGGAGATTCATTGAAAGAAAAGATACGTGAATTAAGACTCGTACAAATACTTTTATGGGGCGTGTAATGGGTGTTAGGAGGCACCCAGAAGTTAACCTCACTTCCACGTAGAGTACGCCCCGGTAACTCAGTCTTTCAAGCCAACGAACCCCTGACGCCTGAACCCACAGCTAATACAATCATCTGTAGGGTCGTGATGTCCTGTGTTTGCTCTTATTCGTGCCGAATGTTCCTTTACAGCCTCAGCTTTTAACTAGGGTCAGGAGATTTTTCTCTTCAGGGACAGTATAGTTTGATTTCTTGTTAAGGAATCTGTCAGTTTCAGTTTTAAAAATTGATCAAGTTTTTCACACACACAAAAAGACATGTTAATGTTCTTGTTAGGGGCTTGACGAGCTAAAATAACCAATGCAGTAATGTGTATGTAGTAGAAAAAACAATCGATCAAAATACTTTTATGGATGAATGATTTGAACTCGAGGTTCGTTCTTGCAACCCCTCGGTATTGTCTTGAATTGTGGGTTTTCTTTTTCTTCGAATACTGGAATTTTTTTTTAACTAAATTTAAATTACCCGAGAAGTTTAATTAAATTGATTTAATTTAGTCATCTTAGTAATTTCCAACGTTGCTATGTAAGGAAATTTGTTTTAAATTCAACTAGAATATTTTTAAAATACCTTGCAAGAATTTTCCAACTTTTATTTTACCTTAACTAAAAATTTAATCTTGAACTTTGGAGTTTTAGCTTGAAACAAGAAATCTTAGTAACACACTGTGCCTTCAAACCTTCCACGCTGCTTTCTGCATTTCAACACCAGGATATGATGCATGGATTCTTTGTTTACCACGTTCTTTATTTAACCAAATGGTATAAATATACGAAAATAGCTAGCCAATATTTCTTGACCAGCGAGGTTTCTACGGTTCAGCTTTTATGCCGATTTTTATCTCTAAAGCTAATTTCGAATCACGAATTTTGGCTTACTTCATTTTAAATTCTTCAATAGTAGATCTAGGTAGCTAAGTTTAAGAGTTTTAATTTATGTTTTCGTATTAAGTTTGAAGAGATACTGCAGATTTCTAAATACTGTTGAATGAGTGACATCTGTTAATTTAGTAAGTCACTATTACCGTAGAAATTGGAATTTTTATTGTAATTTAGGGATTGGTAGAAATGAGATATTTAATCAGGTACTGTGCCTACCTCTTCATGTTAGCGTGGTGACTGTCGCCTTGTAATAAAGATGTCCATGGTTCGATTCCCGGTCAAAGCGCATTTTACAGTGCACAAGGTGAACTTTAAAAGCGATGTCTTACTACACAAATTTGAAATCTCAACCCTCAGTTGGGACTGTTAACTCTGATGACGAATTCGCATTCTGCAACCTCAATAGACACTTATCCTTGAAAATCGCGGCGTAAGCGTGGTTGTGAAAGCAGCATGGTATAGTCTGGCACACAGTCAGTCTAAAATATAGGGCTGCAGAACCGGAACCGCCTACTACTGCAAGGGAAGATCGTTGCCTTAATGGCATGTTACGCTGGTGCGTGTGTTTTCTGTCCTCCTTTCCTTTCAGCTATTACGCAGCATCACGGCTCTGTACCATGGCCGCAGGATGCCTTAAGATGATATCCAACGAACAAAGCTGAGTTCGGAAACGTTGAAGGATGGAACTGCTGATGATCTTAGACCGTCAGGCAGTTATTGTTTAATGTCCTAAAGTAAACAGGTTTATTTGGAAGTCTTTCAAGTGTACCAGCCGTTGGTAGTCACGACATTGACAATGCTTCGGATCGAGAGGCCTACATAAAAACAGCGGTCAACTCTACGTCAGCGTTTTCATGGGATGGGAGTAGTTTTTGGTGAATGTAATCCGTTAAGTCTGTCGGCTGAGTCACTACCCTCTTACTTTCTCTGCTACCTTCTTTTCTTTCATTTGGGTATTGCGCCACTTTTCTCAATGCGAGAGACTTCAAAAGACTCTTTTCGCGGCAGGTTTTCGTTGATTGAATTGAATTTGTCATACTGTGTGTCACATTTTCTGCTTCATTCATCTTTTACGCGCGAAGTTCCGTTTCTTTTTACAACCTGCTCGGTTGCTATAGAAACTGTTTCGAAAAGCAATCCCAACACAGCTAGCTGCTTGAGATTATGGGCGATGTGTTACGTTACACAGACCTACCATAATAGGAGACCTAAAATCCTGTTTATTCCATGACACATTGTCAGAAACCAGTTTATGATCTCATTGATTTCATTGTTCGACTGTTGTGATCTAACAGGCACATTTAATGTTCAGAAAATTACCGACAATGGATTAAGGATCAATTGATCTAGACCACAATATTTCTTAATGAATTTTCATTATTAGGGCAGGATTGAAATTGTCACATTATAAATGGAATTGTAACAAAGTGTACAAAAAGGAGTTAATTTTAAAAAATAGACACTTACGATAGTGCGCCATTTTATGCTGGAATAATTTAAAACCAATGACAGTACACATTTTTTGTAGGAAGGCCAAAAAGAGGCAAGATATCCCTCCAGTAATCAACGTCGTCGACGCAATGCAAATGTGTCACACGGTACGGAACGTAAGTTTCTTGTTCAGCGACTCACTGTTATTAAATCAAGGTCGATGACTTTTAACTGATGGCCTGAAGGAAGAAGCTAACATAATTTATTACAATTTATTATCGTCCAGCAATCTAGATTGAACCCGGCACTCAAGTCTTTGTCTGCGCTGGACGAAAACAACCGCCACAGTATGAAATTCCTATTGACCGATGGTTTGTTCAGTTCGCATAGCATGAATGACTTTCCAGAGAACAAAGTTGCAAATATTTGCGCAATTCCCGTTGCTTTACTTCCTGTTTTGATTATTTCTTTTAATTGTATAACGTTTAACGCTTTCTTCCCGCACGATTGTGTGAGAGTTTCCGTGTTTATTTTATGTTAAGGCCTGAGCAGGATAAAGTGGGGGGGGGGGGGAGGAAATGTGAAGTTCTTCAGATGCGCTTGCTTTCAAACCTAACTTCAGTAAAAAAAAAAATACTCCATACGAAAGGAGGCACTTCTGTTATTCTCAACTTTTCATCTCTGTGATTGCATTAACCTTTGTCATTCGGCGGTTCTGGCTATGAGGAATCAGTATCACAAATTCGTCTAGTGGATTCTGAGCACCATTCATCATAAGATGAACGAGCGGCACTAGAGTTGGAGCCATAAAAGGGGTCAAGCAGAGGGTTAAAGGCAAGATATGCCATGAAGAGTAGTCTTGATGCTATGGAGATTTTTCTAAATGCAACTTTTGTGTTTGAGTGGTTTATATGTATGCTAGAGAACTTGATTTATTTCAAGGTAACAGTGGCTAATTTGCCACAAGACGCAACCTAGATGCAGTGCAGTGGAAAGAATCATATATCAGATAGAGAGGTACAGGTTTTTTCACACAGAGCTATCGAACGTGCTAATTGAATTCAGAGTCTGACTTTTTGTTTTAATGTAGGCCGTTTATGCTAATTTTGCATACAAAATGAGAGAATGAAAGAAAAATAATTTTTCTGCCAAACGGGAACACGTCCACAGAGATATGTATGTCAACAATCTGTTCTGGTGACTCTATACTGATCAATGTGTCTCTGTAATAGAGACTGTTTCAGATACAGTGCACAGTGACTACCATTTATATTACAGTAAAACTTCTCCTAACGGACACCTCTGAATAGCGGACACACCTAAATTACGGACATTTTTAAATTCCCCGGCAGAAATACATGGGGTTTAATGGCAATATTTCTTCTCAATAACTGACATTCTTAATAACGGACGCGGACACTGAGCAAATAAAACTTCTTAATAACGGACAGCCTGAAAGAAAACTGTCGCAATTCCTGGAATTCGACACAACAATGGCCAGTATTTCGAACTAGCGCGCGTTCGTTACACCGAACGAATTTCTTTTTAAAAGTGCAGACAGTAGGTATTCTTTGTAGTTATCTTGAGAAGTGTGCGTCACTTCTGCTACGAAGTCGCAGAAATGCAAACGACTGACTTTAAAGGAAAAAGTTGAAGTCTCAACGTCTACGAGAAAGAGAAACTTAGTGTTCGAGACATGGCCGTGCGGTTTGCTGTTGGAAAAACGCAAATCAGTGACATTTTAAGAAACAAAAGTGACATCCTTAAATTGTGGACTGGAAATGAAAATGTAAATTCACTGTATGTAGTACAGTATTTTGTTCCTTGAATGTAGGAAAAAGAAACACTGTTCGTAAAGTACGTACTATAATATGTTTATCCTATTGTGTAACATCCTACACTTTTTTCTGAATAGCGGACACTTCTTAATAACGGACATTTATTTTTCCACCCGGGCCTGTCAGTTATTGAGAAGTTTTACTGTACTAACTCGCTCTCTAAATCCGCAGTTTTATTGCAGCAGCAACACATGTTTTTCACCTGTTCTTAAACTGTGCAAGATCAATCAACTCCCTCAACAATTTTCTTCGTTGGTGTCGCTACGGAGGGTACGAAGGGGTGCTTGAACACCCCATGAATATAAAAATATGAGCAGTTTCAAGATTACATTTATGAATTGTGGTTATAGGAAAGGGTGCGGGGAAACGTTGGATACGGGAGGTGTTTCGTGACGAAATTTCTACTCTAGAATACAAACTAACATGTTTCAGCGGGAGTCAAATAAAGATTTATCGCTTCGCAGTGCGTTACGCCTGATCCCATAAAATTGAGATCTAATAAGCATCGTGGAACTTCGCGGGGAGGCATGTACTTTCTTGCTACTCTCGCAGCTACGGTTTCACCTGGTTGTTTATAGAAGCATGTTGTAAACAAAGTATATTGGACATTTTTCACTTTTCGTATTTATTTTTTAATTGTATTAGGTCAGTCAAAAAGTAAATGCAATATTTTTTTTTTATTTTTCACAGCAACAATAGAAAACTTACAATGATATCATTTTCCAGCATAGTCCCCCTGCACTTCAATACACTTGGTCCAACGTTCTACAAGCTTTCCGATACCCTGAGAAGAAAGGTTTTCGGTTGAGCAGCAAGCCACGTATGCACAGCTTCCTTCACCTGTTGATCTGTGTCGAATCGACGGCATCTTTAAGTGGACAGAACAGATGGTAATCCGACGGGGCGAGATCGGGACTGTATGCAGGATGCTATTAATACCTCGAAGCCCAGATTCTGAAGAGTTTGGGCGGTGTTGGCGGCGGTGTTGGCGGCGGTATGGGGACGCGCGTTGTCATGCAACAAAAGAATGCCTTCCGACAATCGACCTCGTCGTTTGCTTCGATTTGCAGGCTTCAACTTGTTCAAAGCATATCACTGTATCGTTCACTGTTTATTGTTGTCCCCTTTTCCACATAATGTTCCATAATTACCCCTTCCGAGTCCCAAAAAAGTGTGAGCATCACTTTTCCTGCAGAGTGTTGACGCTTGACTTTTTTTTCTTTTTTTTTCCACTGGAGATTCAGGGTGTTTCCATTCCTTGCTCTGGCGTTTGATCTCAGGTTCGAAGTGATTGATCCATGTTTCGTGATGATTCGTTTCAAAAAGGCTTCACCTTCGTTAGCATGTCTGTCCAATTATTGCCGACAGATTCTCACACGATTTCGCTTGTTCTCGTCAGCGAGTTCTTTAGGGACCCATCTCGCACAGACTTTATGAAAGTTGAGCCTGTTATGGATAATTTCATATGCAGAACCATACCACTTCATCAACAGTCACTCGTCGGTTATTCAGAACAAGCTCATGGACTTGCTCAATGTTGTCATCAGTAGTGGATGTGGCTGGACGACCTGCTCTTTCCTCGTCCTTCACACTTGTTCGACCGCTTTTGAACTTTTCAATCCACTGGTAAACACTTCGCAGCGGTAAAACATTGTCACCGTATTGTGCTGAAAGTCTTCTATGGATTTCAGCTCCTGGTACACCTTCAAACCACAAAAAACTGATTACAGAACGCTGTTATTTTGTGGTGTGCACGGACAGTGGCGCAGCCATGTTTATTTGGCAACAGCACTGCAGAGCGAACTGAAGTGATGACGCAGTAACCTGCCACAGGCTAAGACAACGATACTATCTATCGGCTTGCGAGCGCAGAAAGCTGTACAGCCAACCTACGGAAGAAAAGAAAAACATTGCCTTTACTTTTTGACTAACCTAATATTTGTCATACTGTGTGTCAAATTTTCTGCTTCATTCATCTTTACGCGCGAAGTTCAGTTTCTTTTTACAACCTTCTCGGTTGTTATAGAAACTGTTTCGGAAATCAATCCCAACTCAGCAAACTGCTTGAGTATTACGGAGTATTGTTTTTCGCATAACACAACCACATTCCACTCTGTATTCAGAATTTTTCATACTTTTCCTGTCATTTCCGTTTTATTGCATTAATTGCGATAAGGATGAATGGCTCCTACATCGGCGCAGGGCATGGTATAACTATGCCTGGACTCGAACTCGGAATCTTTGGCAGCGAATGTTCTCGTTTGGAATAAATAATTTGGGAATCTACAGTGCGTTCGTTTTGGCTCTGGGCCGAGATAGCACGTGAAAAAACTTTGAGCAACTCTTTATAACACAGGTTAGTACTCGTTATGCAATTTTAAATATAATTGTATACATACCAAAGATATGTGCATAGATAAGAGAGACGTTACGGGACGAAAATGCGGGCATCTGCGCCGCAATGTCCCATCATATCACGCGCTATCTCGGCCCAGAGCCAAAACGAACGCGCTGTACGTACTTTATGAACTCCTGTTAAGCATAAGAAAAATGTCAACAGTGGATATACGAATGTAATGTAGGTGACATTTGAAAATGTCTTGTCCATATATTTCTATGAAAGTACATCTTTAGAAATGCACTCCGCACATATACTACAAGCTTCAATTCAGAAATAACTAATTGTTCTGCTATTCCTTTTATCTCGTTAGAGCTAACAATAATGCAATAAGTATGAGTAAAATTTAAGACTTTGATTCTGATCAGCGACGCAAGCAGATAACAAAAGTTTTATCTCTTGAGTGACTTTTTCGCTTTCATGCCGCCCATTAGCTTCGAATAGAAAGGTTTAATAGAAGTTAACTAAAATATATGGTTCCTTCGCTCTAGCTTCAAGATAACTTTGTCAGGTAAGTATTGGATGTACGATTTATGAATAACTGATGAGCATTTGTTTTAGTACCAATATTTCGATCAATATTTTCTGACAAGCCAGCAGTAATCTCTCGCTTTATTGAATGGACAAGCGTGTGTGAAGAATAGTTAACCCGTTCTCATTCAGAGGTAAAAATGTGATATTTTACGAACTTTTCGAGGTGGGCGATTGAAAGGATATTAGATAATTATTAAAGTTGGGTGTAATTTTGTTAGTCCAAATATTTTTCCACATTGTACATGTTACAGTATGTGATGTCACAGTATTACTGTTTCAACAAATTATAATTTTTATTATTTATGACTGAAAATATATTTTTTTTAACCACTTTTCAATTTCAATTTCCACCAAGTGGTAAAACTTCTCAAAAGGCCTGGACTGAGGAAATGGAAAAGAAACTCTAGTCATATACAAAGACGTGCTCTTATAGCGTTAATTTAAAAAAGAGAAGAAGCCGTAACCTCCGTCCTCGCAAATAACTACCTGAGCAGTCTACCATGTGTGGCCTAACCTGAACGCAAAAACTTCTTGACGTTTTTTTCTATTTCGGTTATTTTATGTCGCTTTTCTACCTCTGCTGTTAATCTCGACGATGAGAATGAATGATGAATAGTTGAAATGCCTCTAACAATAATGCACCCATGCCTTGTCCAGGGTTTGATCTTGGGTCCTCTAGTTTCGTAGCGTTACGTTGATCACTCCGCCACGGAGACAGACAAATTCTCCCTATTTCCTCAATTCATCATTGATCATTTCGTTGTTATCGTAGAGGTTAATCAGACAAATATTTTTGTAGTTGTTTCTTCTTGGAAGTTATTATAACTTGGTCGATTCACATGTTTAGCGAATATATTTTTATTTGGAATCTATGTATAGCCAGCTGGAAATTTTATGATCTTGAACCTGTGTAATGTCAATAGAAACAGAAGTAATTATTTTATTGTGATTTTCTTCCATCGTTAACGTATGATCATAACTAATTATCATTGTTTCCTGTCTTTGCAGGTGGCACTAACTCGTGTTAACCGAACAATACGGGATGGCAACAGCAGCCAGTGAACCTTCCAATGTGCAATACCACACAAAAGAAACGCCGAATTCGGACCTAGGCCCTGAAGATATGATAGCAAGTACATGTGGTGAGGAATCTTTCGAATCAAAACAAAATAGCGTAGTTCGTTTCCAGAATGGAGACACTGTTGTGTCAGAATCAGATATTAAGGACAGTGACAACGAAGAATCGGAACAGCAGCAGGTAGTAGTGTGCGAAGACAATAACATAAAGGCTAAAGTACCAAATGACATCGAAAATAAAGAAAATTCTACTGACGGTGTTTGCGACAATTCTTCAGAGAAGGATGCTGTAAGTCCAAAGATTGTGAAAACTATGGTTAAAAAACAGGAATCGCAAATAAATCCGGGAACAAAACCCAGCAAAGAAATTGAATCGACAGGAGTTTCCATAACCACTTCAAACATAAAGCAGGGAATAAGATCACCAAAGCTTAATAGAACTGATGAAAGCGTGATAGCGAGGGAAATAAGGTTACAGCGTGAGAAAGAAGAGGCTCTTGCACGAGAGCGAGAAATCGCTATACAGAAGGCTTCTAATGCATTGAATCAGCAGCAGCAGCAACGGCAACAGCAGCAAAGGAAACAGCAGCAGCCACCTCAACCTCCACCGCCGCCACCGCAGCCTCCTGTGCAGCAGCAACAGCAACGCCCGGCACCTACGAAACGTGCGCCGCAAACTGTGTCCATCCCAGTTCAAACATTCCCATCTCTAAATGGTTTCACACATACATTCGAGACTGACGAAGGAGAGGAAGTGATCTACGATGTTGTGAGCCCTGTAGCCCCTACTCCCACAGAAACAAAGATAGCGTTGGAATTGAGAGAAATGAGAGAGAGAGAAGAGGAACTTCGTTTCTTACGGCAACGATTTAACTCCAAAGATAACTTAATCAACGATGATGGAATCGATACCTTCAACAGTATTCCTACAACGGACGAAGGAAATTTCTCCGAATATGGAAGCGAGGAAAAGGAAGTTAGTTTGGATGGTAATAGCAGGTATGTAACTTTCAAACATTCCTTAATACAACTTAACAGCATTCACTGTTTTAGTTGCAGCTCATTAGTTTGCCCTTGGTCATTTCAAATGTGTGAATTCTTTATGCTTGTAAACTAATACAAGAATGGACAAGGTGTCGATGATATATTGACAATAGAAGCAGTATTAGGGTTTCGTAACTATTCTAGTCCGTTCTCTCAAATAATCCACGTACGCAGGCAGCATTATCTAAGTATAGACAGTTTGTTAGAAATGATGTATCTGGTTGGAATGTACAGTAAGGAATTGAATTCTATGTTATTCTCCTTACTTCCACTGCGACAGTGTTCTAAACAAGATTTTAAAATGCATGTTGTACTTTATTCTTAACGAATCTATCTTGAGATTAATAATTTACAAATAGTATAATTAAAGTTTAAACAACACTTTTTCATTTTTTGTAGTTGAAGTTTATTGTAGTTTATCAATAGCGTAAATTTCCATGCATTCATTTAACGCCATTGTATGTTTCAAAATTATCTATTACCACTAACGCGTAAAACGTTGACCCTCAAATAATTCTGCATACGTTAACTTACTTCTCTGTAATTTTGTTATTTACTGAGGACATGTGTTTATAACGTCCGATAATTAGATTTTATTTTAATTTGATGTATAAATATTCCCAGCGCTGCGTAAAAATATCTCGATATTTGCTTCTCTGTCCAGGTTGCACCAGTAGCACAGTCCTAAATTCAGTGTTCTTGGATGTGTTGTTTATTCGGAGTTCAGTTATCTCGCACAATTCCGATAAGCTAAAATTTCTTCTCCCGCACTTGCGGTTGTTCCAACCCGTTTGCCGGAAACAAGAAGACCGAGAAGAGTACAGGGGATCCTGGGAATACGGATTAGGTTCCGTTTTCATAAGCACTGTTCTTTTCTGCTTGTGAAAACAAGTCTGCACATACGCGCAGTCAGTCGTTTGTGAAGGTGGTCGCGCTCTGCTCCACGGATCCAGTTACTTCTTACGATCTCTTGTGTTCCTGGTCTTTGCCGTCTTGTAATAACACAAGTTAATATTTCCCCCGTTATTTCTTGAAATTGTTGGATGAAACTCACAGTCGCATGTTATTTATAGCGCAAGTACGCCAATTCCTTCACTCAAAATTCGTGCATTGTGTACTCGCGGTACTTCATTTCGAGCTCCAAACAAATTTTGTTCGAATTCTTTTCTTCCTGAAGAAAGAAGACATCTAAGTATAGTGCAATGCCGCATGCGCGTTGTGTTTTTGTCACGACTGCCATATTAGAGAATTCGCTAGTTTCTGGTTAATGCATAACACATGCAAGTTCAGCGTGTCATTAACATATATAGAACATGACGTTTTCCAAGTAGCATAAACCGGCTCATAACACAAAATTGCGTGATCGTTAGCTTGAGACTCTGGGTTGTTGCTACAAGGCAAGAGTATATTTGAGTCATATTTTTCTCTGTCGTTCATATTTATACGTAACAATAACATTTTAAAATATCCTTCACGACGAGCGAACGATATAGAATTATTGTCTGGAGTGTGAAAAAGGACAAACCGCAAAAGTTTCTCTTTATATATTTTTTTCTGAGAAGGTGAGAGATCAGTCTGGAATGTCAGAATTCACCACTTCTTCTATACAGCCGAGATATGTTACTAAATTTATTTTCGTTCAGTGGGATTTTTTTTATATACGCCATTGTATTTAAAATAAGAAGCCTGGGCAGTGGACATGGGTATTCCTTTGTTTGTCCTTTCATAAATTTTATCTAACAATCACTTATCCACTCACGATATCACCGTAGAGGATCCCGTGTCAGACTCCCGGACTGGGTATTAATCACAATCTCGACGTGATTAGTGAAAAGTGGAAGAAAAGCAACGCAAAATATGAAAAATACCCCCAAAGTTACAAAATGATCACTAATTTTTGACGTTACCATCAACCTGAAGAATCTGGAAAAGCGACGTAAAATAAACAACTATTTGTATGTATCAGCCTGCAAACAATCTCGCATCATACGTCATAGGCTAGCGATTGGCACTGTTTCACTTTCTAACCCTAAATTTATTTGGTACTGTCCGTTCATTTGGAGTTTCACCCTAGTTCAGGTCAACCGACACCCATTCTGTAGATGATCACCACAATGCGATTATCGAATAGGGCACTCACGTAGGGTAGGCTAACCGTTCATAGCCACTGAAAACGTACGATTACCCTTAAGAGTCCATATTTCAATCCAAATGACTTTTTATAACTATGCAATGCCCGACGAAGTTCAAGGTGTATTAACCGCACATTTGCATGGCAGTGATGTTTTACACCAGATAACGATCAACTCGGCTTGAATGGCATGCTTGAGGTACCGAAGGCTCGTGGTTTAACTGAGTTGAACGTAGGTCAAACTTGAGTAAAGATGGCGGAAAGCAACTTGGAAAGGTATGGGAGCTTAACATTAATACCATGTAGGCCTACACGACATGTCATAAAGGGAAAGTTAACGTTCGCAGAAGACAAGCGCTTCACAAATCTGATTCAGCTAAAAGAAAAATGTGCCTGAGAACTGGCTCGCCTTAAAAATCTTTATTACATGAGAAAGTTTACTGAAAAGTCTCTAAGGTTCTGATTGTTGAGAGGATAGCCTGATGAATTCCTTTTGAGCATAGTGTCCTGAACCAGATTCTACTGGGATTGTACGGCCTTTTCCGCCTCCCACATTCGAGATTTATTCCTCATCCAGAACATTCTGCACAATGAACGTTCCCGAGAAATTGTGAGATGTATTACCACCGAGGTAGCATCCGTTACAAGGACTACTACGGGAATCTCATGCAGAAGACAATGGTTTAACTTTTAGATTCTTACCAAGATTTAACCCGGGAATCGAACGAAAATTGCAGCGAGTTTTGTTGTCTTTCTTTTTCTTAGCCTATGAACTGCTGCTTCTTGTGACAAAATTCCGAGATATGCATAGTCGAATTCAATTATTGAACAATATTTAGAAATTTAACAATATATAGAATTGAATTAGTCAAATTTATTTCTTCTCCGCCTTAAAGAGTTTACGAAAATATGGTGAAAGCGTCCTTTGCGTCCATGTTGATAGGGTATATGACTTTAAGCTTATCTTTCCTGAGTAAATGTCAGTAAAATACTTTTTTAAACAAGTGCTTTCATGTTTGTTTTGTTTAGCCAGTTACATAATTATAAACCCAGACTCGATGGTCTAATTTCCTCCGCAAAACACTGGGAAATCTTTTGCAAAGTATGGGTGTTCTCAGCTAAGTGTTCTCTAGAGATCGATGGGGTTAAGTCAGGGAAATGACTTAACCTGGCTGCTGCTCTTTCGAGAACACTTATTTGCATCATGTCGCCAGGAAAGCTTTGATTCCTACTATTGAGTGCTCTTTGCATTTGTCCTCACCTAAGTGATCAGTTATTTACCCTCATAATCTCGATTAATTGAGGGAGGTAGACAAGCTATTTAAAATAACCAAACTAAAAAAAAAAATAGTTGTCGAAAATGATTTTGGCATTTGTAATTGCCACAATCTCTGTCTATAGAGTTGTTCAGGAAGATGAATAGTAACAGTGATGTTCGTGTGAGAGGGGTATTAAATTAGCAGCGTTCGATTATCTGATCAAATTAACTTTTCTTCAAACTTGCGAGATCACCATTATATTTATCCCGACGATAATGCCAGTTGGTCGAGAAGTTTCTTTCTGAATAAATTGCAACGTATCTATTTCAAAACTTTAGAACTTAGCTTTGTTTCTTAGCGTACACACATGGATACATGTAGCAAATTATTACCCGTGAATTTCTAAATCTTTGAGTCAACTCCTTTCTATCCTTGTTCAATTTTTTAGTGTGTGTGTGTATGTAGTGGAGGGAGTCATATGCGTGCATTCTTCTCGGGCAGAAACATGAGCAAACTTTCAGATTTTTGTAGTTTTGAAAGGCACGAATTAGGCATAGAGGTTATTTGTAAAGAATATCGGTGATCATCCAACAAACTGTTGAACTGGCAAGTTCTATATAATATTCGGAATTATTGAATTTGGTTACTGACAAGTCTTCATGATTTTGCTTTTTCATAAGCTAGTGGTTGAATCAAAACAGTAGTTTTTGTCCGATTTATTTTCTTCTGTCATTTCTCGCGGATGGGTTTAGCAAATCCACCAAAGCAACCAATAAAAAGTTAACTCAAAAGAGCTACAAATATTTTCGAGGTAAATGGTGTGGCCGTCCCATTGATAGTTTCACATTTAATTGGATCCTTTAGATTAAATTTATCATGCATGAAGATTAGTTGCAACAAATATTAACATTATCCTCGACATACAGAAACAGTATACTATCGACGATAGTCTAGAAATGTACTTTGCATACAAAGCTGAATTTGTCAGAAATTTACTTTGCATACAAACCTAATTTGTCATTCAAGCCACCCATTCTCCACTTGAAATGGGAATCGATATTATCTATGAAATTATTGCAGTAATATGACATTCTATTACGTACCTATACACTGCCCACAAACACACACAAATCTCTCAATTTTTTTCCCATCCTAAGAATGTATACGAACCTTTGTAAAAAATCTTCAAAACTTGTTTCTTCCTATTTAACTGGTTAAATGAAAATTGTTTTCGAATATTGTATGCGTGCATATGTTTTCTAACATAAATTTCGAACACTTTATAAGTATTCGAGGAATTTCTCTCTACACAATTTATCATTTAATGTTTAATCAATCACATTCCTGGCACACACACTGAAAGATAAATAAGTATAGATAGGGAAATCTTTTTGAAATACCAATCTTATCGGTTCATCTTTACTTTTGCACTGGTAGC
Organism: Lepisma saccharinum; assembly: GCF_977018435.1. Lineage (NCBI taxonomy): Eukaryota > Metazoa > Arthropoda > Insecta > Zygentoma > Lepismatidae > Lepisma > Lepisma saccharinum. The sequence goes on from NC_139230.1 coordinate 38,983,539, forward strand.
TATAGATAGTGAATTCTAGTCTTGTTTTGCAAGTCGTGAAGTGGTGGTTTAAGATTTTTATTTTCGCACAGGTAATGCTTTAGTATGTTAGTTGTGTTAAATATGTAGTACAGAATATTATGCTTTTCTGTTACCCCTCGTGAAACCCACTATTGCGCGAGATTTGAACATTAACCGTGAAAAAATCAGGCAGATAACACCTTACGTAGATATATGCACAAGGTATATCGTGCTTGGATTTACGTAAAGTATACGTATAAGCTCATGTAAATTATTTTACAATAGGGCAGATTCATCAAGTTCTGGTAGTGTCAGTTTTCATGTATGTACACGGCAAAACTGCCTTTGTGCCTGGGAATTATTTTATAAAAAGCCTGTTTTTTTATCTTGTTCATGAAATCCGATATCATGTAATTCTCGACAATTTTCGCATCTCGCGTACTCTTAAATTCTTAGGCCTTGTAATCAAGGGGTCTCGGGTTCGATACCCGGTGGAGGCACATTGCACCGTGGTCTGATCCCATTTTAAACTGTAGGTCCAGTCCCGATTAGCCTTTCTGTGCATAAAGTGGACTTAAAAATACAATCAATCAATCAATAGTAAATTCTTAGGAGTCTTCCAAATAATCGTAATGACCACAGGCCTTTTGCATAATTGTTCGTCTTGAGAATGTTTTTGAATTTGGTTAGAATTCGAGAACACACTGGTAAATGTTTAAACTTCGTTAAAACGTTTGAAGAATCACTTCAAAATTTCCTGCAGCAAAATGTTAATTCATTTGATCAAACTGTTATTTTAATGCTCCAATAGTACCTTTAATCCGGATCATTTCCTAAAACGTTCCATCTATATCATGTACTTTGCTCCATTTTCACCATACTGATGGAAATGCGTGGCGTTTATGACCCTAGTAATTGTACCCGCCGTTGGTAGCAGAGCGCGTTGAGTGAACACTCAAGATCTCTCCATCGGCGGCTCCGGATTCGAGTCCCGGCCTGGACATGGTTTGCAAATGTCCCGTCATCAATTTCATAATCATCGTTCATCCTCATTGTCGCGACTAGCTAAATGCTGTAGAATAGCGGCGCCAAATAAGTCAACTTCCAGTGCATTAGTTTCCCACAACAACCTGTCAATGCAGAATGTGAACTACATATACATTGAGATAAATCCACAAAGATTTTTCCATGTACTTTTCAAGTACTCGTGCAGCCTGGACTTCGAAAAGTGGAAATGTGCACACCTTTCATTTAAAAACTCATTAGTTAATGTTCTCAAATTTTTGTCTTTCACAGAAATGTGCGCGTACCTGTAGGCTAAATCGTTCAATTAAGTTCACGCTTACTGTAATGAATGCATTCGTGTAAGAGTGTTCCCTACCAGCAGTTGAATGGACGTTGAACATTACAATTATTCATGCCGGGAAAATGTGGGAATACCACAACAACTATTGTCTTTAGACGTTCTAGCACAAACGTGATAGAAGGGTGTCATGGGAGAACGTTGATAATGAGGCTGCAAAGCTCCAGCATCTGAGTGAGCTGTTAGCCCACTTCCCCGTTTCCGCCCATTCCCCCAGCCAATTTGACCCTATAGTAATGTAGGACGCACTCACCAACTCACCATTAAATTGTCCACGGCGCATTGTCTCCTCTGTATTTCAAATGCAACAATAGAGGAGCTTCTGCTTTTTCACGCAGCAAGCCAGATACAACTTTATAATGTTCTCTTCTGTTCAGTTTGAATCTCCTGAATTGAGTGTCTTGTGTAGGTGTGGTAAACTTAAGGAAGATGCAGGACGAAGATAAAGAGCATGAATTATTGCAAAGAAACTGGAGAAACTGAAGTTTCTATGAACTATAAAAAATGACATGTATCTCTTAACACGTCAATTTCTTAAATGGATTTACTAAATATCCATTTAATCAGCATCATTAAATATGTTCCATGTTTAGTGTTGATGAGCGTTTTATGAACGCTAAGAAGCTTTACTTAATTGAATTCGTAGTGTATTTAACTAAGTTGCACTATAAGGTCTTAATTGCAGCTGACAAGTGACATGTCATTAGAACAGGAACACCGATCCAATACATGCTTGTGCAGCTTGTCACACTGTTACGGGATCAAAGATTTCAAATTATTTGTTCCATCTGAAGCGACAAGCGTCGCGTGTTGCTCCGGTGTGAAAACTACCTGTTTATTCTTCCTACTTAGGATATTTCACGTTACTTTCCACCTTGGGTTAATTGCTACAGTGATTGAGTTGGTGTTTTAAGTCCACTTTATGCACAGAAAGACTAATTAGGACTGGACCTACAGTTTAAAGTGGGATCCAAACCATTATGTGTCTCCACCGGGTATCGAACACGTTGATTACAAAATTGCTACAATGAGGATGAATAATTAAGTGCATGATGGAACAAACAGTGATAAAATACATGCCTTTCCTATGATTCGTAGTGTGTCGCGGTGATTACTACGCCACGAAGTAATCGAAGTGCAAGACTATAGTTAAATAATGTTCGTATTTGAATAATGACTTCACACAAACATCGGCTATAATACCAACGTTATAGCCTTGTATCAAGGGGTCCAGGGTCTGATTCCAGGTGGAAGCACATTTTAGTGGTTTTAAGCTTTAAACTGTATATCCTGTCCTTATTAGCTTAATAGAAGAATAGACTGACTTTGCCAAACTTTTTTCTGTGACCGAAGAATTTGGAAGTTGTTTATTTACCCTTGCATGCGTTATAACTGCTATAATGTAATTTTCTATGTGCATATTAACAGTTGATATAATCCGGAAAGTATTGTGCTACAAGTAAGAACCAATTGAGATTAAAGGAGTGAGCAAATGATGATCACACTTCCCGTGTTGGCACCTTGATCACTTAAACGATCATATTATCGGAGACATATTAAACAATTGTAGTGGTTAAGATAACATGACAGGGACATGTTTATAAAGTTATTCATATACCTTCAATCTGAAAGGTCTTAGATAAGTGAGTAAGGGTGTTTTTCGTTGATAACATTCTTTCCAGATCCGTAAGAGGATTAAGTTGTTACAGAACATGTGCGAGTGTGAAATATGCTGTGCAAATTTAATTTCTGGAGAGGAAGACCAAGCAACGCGAGCGGTCAGGCCTTTATCATTTGGCACCAATCCGCAGTCAAGCTGCGGTTACGTTTGGACCATTTTGCAACGTAATTGGAAAAATGCAACCCAGTGGAAGTGTCCAAATTGCAACAGATTTTTTCCTCCAAACCATGACCTAAATGAACCGTCGACAGAGGATGCAATAGAGGCTTCTTTTATGGGCTCACGTAAATTGTGGTTTCGCCACAGCCGAGTAAATATGTAGTTATGAAGTATATTATGAATGCATCAACCTATGACTACCATCTTCATGGTTGAAGTATTTTTTTGGTTGTTGAAGCATGCCTGTGGTCATATTTGAATCTTTGATCATGTCAGAACAACGGCTTTATTCATTTAGATATAACATACGCTAATTGGAACTGGACTAGTTTTGAATGGGTTTCGAGCTACTTGAACACTACGATATTGCAAGTTTTACCACTTTACGATCACTATAGGTAAGAGTGCTCATTGGATAGTGGATTGTCTGCTGCAGGCTTGAGACAATACTACAAGTGAGTATAAGATAGATCGTGGGCGTCTCCTTTAGAGTGCTGTAATTAAAAAGTTAACCAGTTTTCATATTTGCATGTTGGAATAGAATTCTCTACAGTATACATGCCTGCGACCTGTTAGTAATCACCTTGGCCCCAGTTGAATTTAGCGCAATAAATAATAAAATGTTAGCTTCTTGTATCGTAAACTGTATTGAAAAATACTCAAACATTGTTCCTTAATAGTTATTTTCAGACTAGAGCAGAACTAACCTCGTGGATCTGCAAGGTGGTTGTCCTATTTCCTCTAGCGATGAACATTTGCAACACACAACACACAACACATTCATGAATGAGTCAACAATAACGCATAGGAAATAGTACCAGGCTAATTGTGACAATAAATTCAAGATTAATGTCTGTGGCATTGAAATAATTTTTGTATAAAAAGGCGTGGTTACTAGTTTTTATATTTATATTTTCCTCTTTTACATGTGACCTTTTTTTTTCAGAGAAACTGAGACAAACCTTTGGTTTTAAACACCAAACATTCCCCCAAACTCCTTTAAGTTATCACCATCTGATAGTTGATTGGAATGTCAATTGTTGTGCTTGAGCACGAAGTGAATATTTGTTTGCATGTTTTGTTTTCTAAGAGCGAACTGCATTTATTAATAAAATTCACTTTTATGTGTTTTCACTTTTCAGCATTTGTTGGCGTAACTATTAATTAATCTGATGTTGGTATATCTTTTGAAGTCTCATAATGATGATTGGAATCTGGATTTCGCTACAGTGAACAAAATCCAAGATTTCGCGCGCGCGCATCTGTGTACGCTGTACTTCTGTTCTCAAGTTTCCTTTATAATTAACGTGGCTATAGGCTGAACACAACGGTTGGTGATTTTCAGTGCATCAGTAGCGCTTATTGCACCGTATACAGAGCATGAATCCGTGAATAATTGCATTCTCTTTCTCGTTTCCATAGAACTGTCACTTTTAATTACAGTGTGCCAAAGCTTTCTTTCGTTTGCAGCCGCCACGCTGCTGATTTGATTTTCATTTTGATGATTTAACAAAACTTTGATCAAAAGTAACATTTGGTTACTTTTCATGTCTCTCAGCTGGAATGATACCTTGGACCAGCTGCAATCGGAAGCACAGTATGCGATTTAAATGTTGAAGTACGCTTGCTGTGCTTCTGAAGAGCCGTGTGTTTGTTGTAAGCTTGTATTTAAAGTAGAGGTCTTAATTGTTGCTTAAACGTCGTCTTAATCGCTGATGCGCGGAAGTTGTGAGAATTACACCATTTTGCAGAGAAAAGTTTGAAGCAGTAATTACTGGTAGGTTTCTATGTTTCTTGTCCTCAGTATTAAGAAAATCTCTGAAACATATTAGTATAATTCAAGATCTATCAATGGTTGATACTCCAAACCTTTGTAGTATGAGCTAATTTTTTTCAGAATGTTCTTTTCAGAACTTCACACACTTTTTCCTTGCATAAATAAAACTAATAAATCTTGATTATATCTGAAGTACATGCACCTTCCTCTGGCAATGCAGATACACGACCACAAATTGGAATCCAATGGTGGTTGGTTTCCTTGTCCTCTTGTATCGACTTATACAATAAAGTCGTTGATAACTGCTGAGGTAATCGTATAAACAATTATCCTCGGACTCGTGTCTCTCCTTTTACTTCCTATTAGTAAATACATCGGTGAAGCCTACTTTGAGATACTGCAGTGGGAGCTAGTTTATAGATAATAGGGAAAATAATGTACAAATATTCAACTTAAAAAAGAGTTCAAGCGGAACGCCTGGCCTTAATGCTAAGAATTGAAGGTCAGTTGGCAATGAAGCCATGATAAGTACAATCGTATATTGTATTGAAGGACTAGTGTCAAATATACATGCAAATTTAACACTACCAATTCGAGCAATAACAAAGGCATATTTCTCTGTACGTGTTGAACGAAATTCTAATAATGCGGGAGAAAATGAATGATTATTTTATATTCACAATAATCGCCACAGAAAACAACATTCCACCTTTCCAGGTTTGTTTCCTTCTTATACCTACGTGATTCTTTTTCTTTTTTAAAAATAAATATTATTCAATGGTGGTTGTTACGGGTGTTTTCATAAGAGTAAATTCCAATTTAGAGTAAATAGCAATATATATTACCCAAACGGGGAGGAGCAGTTGGCTAAACAACAGTGTGGTGTCATGATAAACTGCTAAACAACAGTGTGGTGTCATGTATTTCTAAGAAGCAGTACTTTCTCCTGTTCTTTAGAAAACGGGAATGTCAAATACATATACGAATTCCTCTATACTTAGTAAACGTTGAGCAAGAAGAAAATGCAACAACTAATTTTTCCCATCAGCATTTTACAGTTCATTACCATAGACGAAAGCTGCCAGAGGAATTGTCCTGCCTTTACATGTATTTCGTACATCACAGTGTTATGCCCTGCAGGTATAATATAGTGAAACTAATTCAACTATGCTTAACAGATGAGATACGGAGATCTTTCTGTAGATCCTGCCCAGATTAGCCTATCTGTGCATAAAATGGACTTGAAAATAATTTGGTACATTAACTAACAATAACATCTTGTGCGGACTACCTTTTGATAGTCAAGAGCGGCCAAATATTTTCTTCACTATGAAGCCCACCTCTGTGGCGGATTGGTTATCACATGGGGACAGGTGTTCTTTGCGAGTGTCCTCTCATCAATTTAATCGTATCATCGCTCATCCTCATCGTCGCGATTAGCCAAGAGTGGCAGAAAATCGGTGCTAAATAACAATAAATTCATTGATTATTTGATGGTTCTCTAGACTTGAGATTGATGCTTAGAGCACAAATGTTTGATATCAGGCCTTACAGTTGACAACAAAACACGCATACCATCCTCAAGGTTATGCAGTCTATTTCTTGATTTGGATTTTATTGTCGCCATAGCAGAGAAGACCGCCGCAACTGAATTGCGCACACTTTAGATCCAGAATTGCGCACAAATTTTGATCGAACGTTGCCACTTTGATAGCTTTAAAGTCTGTGCTAGTAAATCTCTTTAAGGATTAAATAAAAAATATAATTTGACGAGGTTAGGTTTAGGTTAGGGTAATGACTGCACATCAAACCGGCCATTACATTCTAGTCCACCAATCAGGTTCATCCTCTATGCCTATCTAATGCTACCCTTCCAGCAAAAACACGTGTAAGTCCACAAACAAACACAACAGAAGTGAGAATGGCTTGAGAACATTTTACATCTGACATCACCTCATTTTTTTGTGCGCAATCCTGTACATTGTGACAGCTTGTCAACGGCTTATCAGATACCACTGATAAAACCGGAAAAGTGTGCGCAATCCGGCTGTAGCCCAGAAGACTTGCTTGCACAAATATGAAGTTGAAAAGGGCAAAAGTACGTCCATTGTTTTGTAATTTGTATTTATTTTGCCTACTTCCTAATATTTCTTTAAAGTTGTTTTTTTTCGTTTATCCCTAATATATCTCGCGGAACCCTAAGGTGCCGCGGCACCCCGGTTGGGAATCGCTGCTCTAGAGAGAATGTGTTTGTTCGAACAAGTGATCTCTGGTTACCACCTAGGTTAATTCGGTGTTAGCGTCCAACGTTTCGAGCGCATTCATTGCTCTCGTCATCAGGGAACCCGAGAACACTTGTTCGAATCACGTCATTAGAAAATACACAATTTCTGCAATCGATTTATTATTTCTCAAGTATGTATTATCACGCATGAGAAAATCTGGTTTTCAACTTTTTAAAAGTGCTGGAAGGCAATCTAGTGAAATCATTGCATCGACACAAATGATTTTTTTATGCTCGAGAATTGCTGTTAATTCATCGTGAATCTTGTATTAAATAAGGATAGTTGTTAGTTAATGCATGGGTTTTAAATGTCATGGCCTGTTATTGTGTACTTCCTTTTGAAGTAGCACGTTTTCTCTGTAGCGGTAATCCGGTTTCCTAGTTGCTGTCTTAGTGGAGCAACATTGTCTGGCATGATTACACATTTTGTGCTTAGCGAGTGAAAAGTGCATTGACAGGCAATTGACTGTTTCCTTTGAGAACCATGCAACAACACGTGAATAAAATTCTTGATTTCAAAGGATGGAACCGATGCAGAATAGCGATACTTTCAGTACCTAACTTCAGCGCCGAATAGCAAAAGTATTTTAAAGGAACATTTTAAACCGTTCTTGTTGAGATTCCTTATGTGCATGTTACATGTCGAATACAGAAAAGAACATGAGCTTTAAGCGTTCTTAATGATTTTAAATTGTGTTTTCATGTATCGAAGTTTTTGTAAACAAAAATACAGTGTTAAAGAAAAATAAGAAAATATTTTATTTTTAAATCATAAATGTTTAATTCCTGGTAAATCTTTTAGATAACAAAAATTGTATTACTATTTATTTAATCCATCCCGTCTATTTCTATTGCGTAAGAATGATATAAAATATGTCAATTTCTGTATATTATCCTTTATGTATATCTGTCAATTGTATTGTTAACGCCAGTGGGCTGAAATTGTGTAATAGCTTATTTGACGAGCACAAAAATATGCAAATAAATACAAATATGCGTGGAATATGCTGTGGCCAGAACGACAAGGCGTCATACTTCATGCACGCATGCGGTACAATAATTTTTCTTATGGATTTTCTGGTAAAATCACCTGATGGCTTATTGTCTACTCGAGGCCCAGATAACCTAACCTTACTAGCCCCACACTATTGCAATTATTCGTCGTGATAGAAAATCGATCCAAAGTAATCAACGTCCAGAAACCAGAACATTCCAAGTGAACCTAGATTTCGTCAATAGTTTTTCTTATACTTCTTGTTCTTGGCCTTGATACAGGGCAGGAAGAAATCGTATACGTCCTCACTAACAATCTGCTAGAGTCGAGTCATAAGAAGGAACACGAATCTGTTCAAAATGGATGAATTAATAAGAATTCATAAGGCTCGCACTTCATGATATTGGAATCAAGAAAGATTATCATAGCGGAAATGAATAAAAATAGCTACAAAAATGTAAGATATAATGCCCCCAAAACAGACAAAAGTGCGCAATTGCTTTTTTAAAAAATCCATTTTCTACTTTTCTATGATGAAATAATGAATAAACTCAATGAAAAATGAATGTCTTGAATAGCACGCATAGGGACCTGACAAAGTGAAAAGAAACTTACAAAACCTGTTATTTGACGTAATAACCCTCTAAAAAGAACTACAATATTTGAGTTACCGTGTCCTATTTAGTTAATTCCAACCGTACATAACAATAGATCACCAACCGAGAGAGAAATGTATATTTTTACGGCATTCGAAAAAAGTGAGATAGAGCCTTTCTTCTGTTCAGCGAAAATATACAAGGATCACAAACTCTGTATTGCTGTTTCAATATCTACAAAGTTTTTTTGAATTGTCAATATAAATCTAAGTGTTTCACACTTTCTCTTCCTCTATAAGACAGTTATGTCTTCCCTCTACTTTGTTTGGCACTCCTCTGTGTTTGGCATACACAAGACAAGCATGCCAAATAAAATGCAGAGTAGTTCTGCTCTGTGTTGAGAATTGTAGGTTAATGCTTTGCATACCAAATAGTTCGTTCAACACAACCACTTCTATGTTGCCGGATGCTAACTAGAGCGCATTTAGTTACCATTAATCTGGGAGGAAATCTCGATTTTTTGAGCCTCATTTGGAAGTTAATGGATTGGTGTAACTGTCATAGAACATTCTGCAGAAGACTGCGCAAGGCCACCTTGCAAGGACGCCACTTATTTTATAGCCGATATGAATGATCACGAATGAAACGTGTTAGCAATCACAGGTAGTTGGCAGGTGTCAGTTTTTCTTACGTCTATTTGTTATTTAATCAGGTCACGTTTGTGTGCGTGCACCTGCATTCGGAAATTCTCAGTTTGATGTCTTCTGTAATGTCCTTTAGAGGAGTAATGCATAGACAGAATCATGAAGTGGTGTTCAGGAAGAATCTCATTAATATTCGGAACACGGAGAGTTATCTGTAAACAATACTCCCATTATGCAACTGCAGAAGCATATATTTCTCAACCTGAGTGCAGATGGCGATATACTGTAATTTCTTCGGTACTGAAATATAGGCCTATTTTTTTCGGTTATACAATAGAGAAACGCTTCAATTTCTTCATTGGTACTATTCTAGTAGTTCGCTGACAATAGACTGGGTCAAAGGATATTCGAATATTGAATGAATCCTGAGGCATTCCCTTGTGAGTAATGAGGATTGTCCTATGTTGTATTAATAAAACATTTTGGAGTACGTACTCAATTTCGTATGAATAAAAAGACTGAGCACTTCCTCAATCAAAGAGCACACATTCCCTCGCTAGTCGCCCACTCCAGTGGTGAGCGTATGCTTAAAATTTGATATGAATAAAAAGGGTAGTTCTCAGAAACGGTAAGGTGCGAGGTTAGCAACTATCCGAAGGATAGTAGTAGTACGAAAATGTAGTATTTGAAGCCGTATTAATAAAAACTATCGTAATCAATGATTATATATCCCAACCATAGCAGAGTAGATGCCCAAGAAGTGAGCATGAGCTTTTTTTTACGTTTGAATAAAATTCTCCTTCCCATAGTTTCTAATCTAGTGTCGTATTCTAAATATATTGACATTTTATGACCTGCGACTACATATGCATATATGCTTATGCTTGTGCTCCTGGTCAATTTCCGAGAACGTTATTTTATTGCGTACATGAAAAGGTGACCATATGCTCACCGTTGGAGCATGTACTCACCGAGGGAGTTGCTGTTTACTGTGTAAGCAAGTTCATACGAAATGGAGCAACTGCACCCAAACACTTGAGAAATGAGTAGGTGCTCAGTTTTTCCACATTGCCCATGGTCACTTCTTCAGCACCTACTCATGTTCATTGTTACGGCCTATTGTCTTAGTATAAAATATATTTCGCACGAATACTCTGGGTATATAATGTTAGTTTTTTTTTCATTTATTATCCTATACATTCCTCCTGTATAATTTTCCAGTAAATGAAGAAATTTTGCTACCGTCTTAGTAGATAACCAAGGAGTACGCAAGTGTGTGTGAGTCTTGTACGCAAGTTAACAATGGCGAATAACCAGATTTTTCAAATACCTCTGCTCTCAACTCCATGGAACCACATATTGTTACATGAATTTCCAAGCTTATTCAATCCTTAATGTTACTATTAAATAATCCGCCAGTTATTAGCTTTGACTGTATTCTCAGTGCATAATTTCCCATCTGCCAAATCATATTTAAATGCTCCGCCCATATACTCGCAGTTTCAGTGCAAAGTTTAAAAGAAACTGAGGTTATAACGTACGCCCACCATAAGTCGCCTACTGATCTTCAGACTTGTCAGACAAGAAAGCTTAAGACAAAGGACGCCTTTGAAACTGGAGAGAAAGAAGTTTTATTACCTTGTTCTTAGAATGCCAGCATAATATACATATGTGCTTCAAGGTGAAGTTGGTTAAACTGTTACAAGCAATTTTAAGTAGTAACTTTGTCTTAAAGTTATTTGAAGCATTGCAAATGGCTGAAAATGCATCATATGCATAACCACTTACATTGAGTATCATCCCATTCATCTCTCCACGCACTTAGTCTGGGGGGAAAATATTGTACGTAAAAAAATGTAATTAAATCCCAATTTTCAATACTTCTTAAGGCTGCAATTTCGAATTTAAATATTATTGAAATGTTCTTGTAATACTTAATACCCGAGTCGATTTAATTAGAAATTAAGACATCTCAAGTCACGCAATAGGCAAAGAATCATTGACTCCAATGAAATTCCGTGCTATAGATCTTATGTATAGTAGAAAGATGAGGCAAATGTAAGTATTATATGCATATTATTTATTAAGCAAGGAGTATATAGTAGATTTGGTACTTTATTTTAATCTCGTACTAAATTTGGAAGTGTTTAGGCTCCCCCTCCCTCCCCGCGCCGTAACTTTTTCTTTTTGGAAAGGAGAGGAGGAACATGTTTGTTGCCTACTCTGGGAAGTGTCGTAAGCAGCGCTCCTGAAAGTGAGACCTCAACTAGTCCCGCCTTCAAAAAAAGAAAAAGTCATAGCGTCAAAACGTCAACTGACCTAACATTGTTCTCGCCTGTTACTTCTTGCTTTAATAACGGAAAGTTTCCAGAGTCGAGCACCGTGGAGAACTTAGTATCGCTCATTGCTCCGTATCGAAAACTGTAAAATTATTTCGGTCAGTTGAAGTGCCTTGCAATTGACAAGTTCAAGCTTGTACTAAGTCTTATATTCGTTAATCTCGACCGTTGCGTATTTCCTCGCATCTTAGCTCAATTTCAAGTTTCTCTGTTTCAATGATCGCATGAGAAAATTCGCTGTACAGACGGGAACTTGTGTAATACAGTACTACAAACATGTTACAGATACACGGACTGTGGCACTCATGGAAGCATAATTGATGTATTTAGGGTAGTTTACTGCATGAATTTTGAGGAAAGAACTGGAGAGAGAAGGCGGCAAAAATAATAGACTGGAAGTAAGCAAAAATAAATAGATATTAAGATATAAGAATAAAAGCGAAAATCGAGAAAGGACAAAAAACTAAATGGTCGAGAAAGAATAAATAAAACAAAGAATTTAATAATAAAGTGTTCCAAAATTTCAAGGGTAGTGAAGAGACTGCGGAGGGCGTAACTTCTATGGCCCCCATGAAAACTCCATCCTCAATCTTACCCAGCAACATTTGTACAGCGTTAAGAAAACTTTCAGAAATGTCTGTGCTTTTGTTGCACATTAACCAGGAAAAATTAGCGTTGTTATAGGATTATTGAAATAAACGCTGAACTTCCCATAGCTTATACCGTTTACTGAAAGACAACCTTGCATGGCATATTTTAGTTGTAGCGGGTGTTGTAATGATTCCACACCGCTATATTTCTCATTACTCCACAATGCAAATCGAGAAGTTTTCGCACTGTACTCCTCATCCCCCCAAAAATAAAACCATTGCATATATCTCGACTGAACTGTTCAAAATTTCATCAGGAATTTCTTGCAGCCTATCTGGCAATGAAAATATCACAAATGTAGCCTTCAGCCGCCGATCTCAAAAGGTAAAACTGCATTTTTGTGCGCAAAGCCTGTATCAGCTTTAAAACCCTCTCAGGATCCCCAGCTTTCTGCTGTGTCGACTAACCAGCAAGTAGAATGTGTACACTTTCTCACGGTTGTTTTGTTTCGCACAATTGTCGTTTCAAGCTGGAAGAAACAAATGCTGATTCCATCAAAGTAAAAAACAATACAATTGAGACAACAATAATTCAAACTTTTGAAAGATGAATAATTAATGCACAGTTCCTTTGTGTGAAAAACTGATCACAATAGTTTGAGAAATTTACTTTTAAGTTCAACTTCTCGTGGTTGTCTACATACAATCTGATTCCACGCAAGAATGTCAAGAACAAGCCACTCGGTGTTTCTGGTAGCATGAAGTCTTCGATATAAGTATTTCAAAACTCTCGCCGATTATATCAGCGCGGTATGAACATATTAATTTTTAATTCAGTTGTGTGTATGAGGTTGACTTCATGAGGACGGTCAATGATAACGTAATTTGTACGTTTGAATTTTATGAAAAACCATTATTGTAGGTTTTGACTACGAGGATGAATTGAGGAGTAAAGAGCACAAGTGGCGGAACTCCATTCAAGACAGTTTTGAGAAAAAGGCACATTTACATATCTTAGTACTGTGTTGTTGAACACAAACATAGTGGTGCCTCTATGAGCAAGAATTTGAAACTTAGGAGATACTAACTCTGTCACTGAAATGTTGATACTTCACAGTAAGTTATACATAACTCAATTTTCATAAAAAGAAAAATTACGCCTCAATTGATAACCTAGATGTATGAGAAAAAACACAGATAAACGCCTATGCTTTCACATGGTACAAGATTCGAACGCAAGGTAGTTTGTCAAATTAGTGTTGTTGACGAAACCAGTATACACGTAGGAAGCAGAAACAGAAGTACATGCTTCCTGGGATTGGGGGGGGAGCAAATGGGGAAAACAGTCTTACCCAATATCGTAAATAACTAAAATTGAATTAAACTTCAATATTTCTACTAAATGTAGATGATAACTTTCGCCATAAACATTTTCTTGTCGAATGTGCTGAAATATCGCGTATGTTAACATTATTTTCTTCTAAAGGGAGAATGAGTCTTGTTTCATCTTGGTGGCAGAGCGCGTTGAGTGCTAGTCTTGTAATCTCCCCACCGAAGATTACAGTCCTGGCTTGGTTATGGACGTTTCCTTGTAAGTGTTCCTTCATCAGTTTCAGCAAATCATCGTCGCGATTGACCAAAAGTGGAAGAAAAGTGAGGTGAAATAGGCAATTTATGGAAATAATGCATCATTAATCCTACAAACTAAATATCTCGCGTCTTTACTGAACAATTTGTCTCAAAATGGATTCGAGGAATGAAGTTTCCGAAAACTTCTTTATTTATTGTAATAACAAATTCTTGAGACTTTTAAACCAATGCAATATATTTATGTAGGTATTATAATATTTTGATGTGATCTTGGAAAGGCTTTGACAATTTGAAACTGAAAATATAAAATCCCTGATATAACCAATCTTATGGGCTCAGACTGATTTTTATTGAAGTTTGGTTTACCTTGATTTCCAACTTAATACACCCTAATTACTTATTGTTCACCTTGCTTGGACATAAGTGATTACGGTACAGAAGTGACCGAAGTTTCAAATTCAGTATAGATTTGCGAGTTTTCTTATAGGAGTCATGATGTGGTTCGTCGGAGAGTAAAGTAAAGTAGTTGTTGAAAAGGTCCGGTTTAACGACCAGGTGAGTTCTGAATGTTCCAATCTTTCGAGAGCTAACGTCACACTCATCTTCAGGGTGAAGATGAAGAGTGGTGCAAACTCTCGAAAGGTATGGAATTTTCTGCAGAACTCGCTTGGCCATTAAGCAAAGAAAATCGCATCATTCGTCGCCAGGAAAGATTCGACTCAAACTTTGGAGAGTACTTGTGAAAATAATAGGCATTATTTTACTAATTTATTATTTTACTATTGTGTTTCTGAAAAGCACACAACTCATTGATCACCACCTCTTGGGCTATCAAGAAGACAAGATTCCTACTTCAAAAAGCTCTTATTTCTTCCAAAGTTCGATAAACTCTACAGTATACTATGAAACAATTATATGAAGCAATACAGGGCTTTCCCGATGGCGTACTGGTAACGTCGTCACCTACTAATAAAGAGGTATCGGGTTCGATACCCCGCGGTGGCACTTAGTAGTGTTCCTTTAAACTTAAATGAAATAGTACACTCATGGTATTATCCAAGAAAGAGTGTGATACAAATAAAAACTTGATCACAGTGGAGGCTTCTCTGAAATCGCGTTTCCATTCTACTTTCAATGCAAGAGTCAAGAGGTTTGTTTACATACATAACGTAAATATCGATTAAGTTAACGGGTTCAAGTTGCCCTCAATAGTTTAGAAGTTTTAAATCCAGTCTACTGAATTCGAAACCTGATCAGCCTTGGCCTCCAGGGTTATTTCATTTAAGTTCAGTATCCATTCTGACAATATGAGTTAATCTGTAGGAATAACAAAGTAGAGCCTGAAATACATTCCTGACGACACTAGTTAAAAAATTAAGTGTAAAATTCTAGGCATCGCAAATTTATCTTATGTAACCCTACCACTTTTTATTTAAATAAGTAACTTTCGATTGTTACCCAGAAGCTTTTTCTACTTGTCAACATTGCAAACTTCGTCCTACGCAAGAGATCTCTTCCTACGGGGAGGAGGGAGGAGGTAGGCTCCGTGGAAGGCATTTCTGGGTTTTCGGCGTGAGCTACCAAGTAGAACAACAGTTTCGCTAACAGCGGAAGAATGACGCGAAATTAATCGCAATAAAACGAAATTACTGGCACAGCAAGCACCGTATAACGAAATCCCAGTAAAAGTGCCGAGTCTTTGTGACTCGCACGTTCGTGTATCTCATGTCTGATATATGATTCATAAATAACACAAGCACAACTTCTTCCAAGTTTCGAAGTGCCAATAACAAGGATCTCATCCAATGAGAGAACTCAAAATAGCGACAATGAGAGAATAATCTTCAGTGTCATAAGCATAGTTGAGCGTTGATAAGATATATACCCCGCTGGGGTGTAAGGGGTGCCCCTTCCACGTAGTGCACCCAATAGTCAACCTCACTTCCACGTGGTACACCCTGGACTGCAGACTAACGAGGCTCTGGCGACTGGCCCCATGGCCAGTATAATTCTGTGTCGTCCTGTGTTTTGTCCTTATTTGTGCTGAGCGCACATTTTAGCCTCAGCTTTTAACCAAGGTAAGGAAATTTTAGTTTTTAGACAATCTTTTTTGTTATGATAAGGGACCTCGTATAGTGTGACGGTTCAAAATAGCCTCAGTGCTGACGCACCCAAAAAAATTTAATTCAAATTCAAGATATACCCCGCTCCCCGTTCTTTCAAATTTATACATTTCTTTATTTTAATAGCACGTGACATGTTGGTGTATAGCATAACGTATTACACGACATTCCTGGGAGGAATTCATTTCAACCGTTATACAGTTTTCTTGTTCGATCTTTTGTGGCCATAGTTGCACAGTCAGTGACAAAATAATATACTATTATAGGCGGTAGATATTAGATATATAGTACTATTATAGTAGGCATAATATTATCCCTTAATTAAAAGTGGTTTTAGTCTGTGGGTCTTCCCAATGGCATACTGGCAATGCTTTTGCTTCCTGATCAAGGGATCCCACGTTCGATCCCCGGTGAAGGCACATTGCGCAACTGGAACACTGTTGTTCCAGTCCCGATTAACCTTCCTGAACATAAAATGGACCCAAAACAAACTTTTATTTTAGTTAGACGATTCCAAAGATAATTGTTACTGGATTATTAAGTGATTTTACTAATATTGCTTTGGTAATTCATGAGAACAGTTGCGTTGCTAGACTGGTAAATTCTTCTTTATATTCATAATGCTGCAGTTTTATTCTCAAGGTTTTTCCGAACTGGGACAGGTAACTCAAGTTGTATTTGAAGTTCAGCTGTTGTAGGTTAATCGTAATAACTCGTGGATATGAATTGCGTCTTGTCTGAAGTCTTGCAACGTCACCAAAAGATGATGGAGCGCAGCTGTTTACCACAAAGTTGTTGTTGACTTAACGTTGCTTATTTGCATTTTTATGTTAGTGGTGCCTAGAAGATCGGATGGGGGGAGATAGAAAAGATCGAGAAAATCGTGGGACCTTCCTGTCGCCTTTGTTACAGGCGCCATCCTGGCATTCGCCTGAAGTGAGGGAGGACACGAAAGAAAATGTTACTCATGATTGCCGGCTGCGGAGATTCAACCACTGACCCCCCGAATAACTTTTTAGTTACATTAAGTACTGTACAGTGAGCAGCAAAATTGCCATTGTTAAAGAATTATTGAAAAATTCGCTGAAATTCCTACAACTTACATCCTATTGTAAAAAACAACCTTGCATTGTGTATTTTTACTTGCACCATTACCTGGCTTTCCTTCCAAGAAGGAATATATAAATTATATAAAATTTAGGGTGTGTGTGTGTGTTCACGATTCCACAACAACGTCGATTTACTCCTGACAGTAAAAGTTACAAATCTTATTCTGAAACAATTTTTCAAGTTCGCACGTGTTTGATTGTCGTTCAATTTCTCCACTTGTATTACTGGAGATAGATATGATAATGGAACACAGGATATATACTTGTGCTCACAAACTGAACAAGAATAAGTTTGACATGAAAAATAATTGTGAAGGTTTTAGTACAGTTTGTTACCTTGTGAAACGCGCTGGTATTTGTCATTGCGATCTCTTTGACACCTTGGACCTAACTGAATATTATTTCAAAATGTATCTAACTGGACAATTACTTCCAATCATCTTTCCATCGGAGAATGTAGGGTATTATATTTTATGCAATAATTCCGTAATATTTGATCGCTTCATAACTGCATTAATTTTAATTATTGCTTTATATTCTAGCTTTGAAAAAAACTTGCCACTATTTCTTGTTTAATATGCAACATGCAACTTGGTTTACCAAAAAAGAAAAGTGACAGTTGTTCCCACTGTCCCCCAATCCGAACTCTCACCTGCTTTTGAAATAACGCATTGAGAGACTGCTACAACACAGAAATAACTGTGAATATTGACCCAATTAGATCAGTTGGTAAGCTGCTCTTTGTTCTTAACAAGTGCATCTCGTGCGTTGTCAGAAGCTCATCTTCATTATCCTTTCCAGCGAAATTAAAAATTACTACATTTTTTTTAATTGGAAGTGATCGGATTCAACATTAGTTTGGAATGTTATTGGCTCTCTTGATTTGAAATGAATATATTTTAAAATTTGGCTGAGGCATCCTATTTACATTTCTGTTAACTTATCTACGTCACGTATGTGGCCTCCCATATTTAAACAAGTTTTCTTTACGTTTTGTTAGCGAGAAGGATATGTGCAAGGACAGTTATGTATACTTCAGTATCACAAAAAAAATTATCACTATCAAATCTTATGATTTTCGCGAATCTTCAACTAAAACATTCAACATGTTTCTCTTTAGTAAGTTTTAACTAAAGGAAGTATATATGTCATTTGGCCGAAGCTTTTTGAAAAGAAAGTTCATAAATGGTAGGACGAATCCAATTTCTGATTTCTCTGAAAATTTGTTACTTCATGTGATTGAAACAGTAGGAAAACGTGCATTTACACGAAACATTTCAAATTTATGGTTGAATTATTCAATCCTTTTTCTTGAGTGTATTCAATGTTCAAAATATAAAAGAAATACACGCAAGAAAGATTGGCCTTTCACCTTTTTCTCATGTTCCACACAACATAAAATTATTCTATATTTCTTTGGTCACGTCTTCATTCAAGGAAATAATCTTGTTAGGATAGTGGGATACAACGATGTGTGAATGGTTTCACATTGGCCTTTAACAATTTTACTTTCGATGCAAAGCTATTGA
This sequence comes from Lepisma saccharinum, assembly GCF_977018435.1. Classification (NCBI taxonomy): domain Eukaryota; kingdom Metazoa; phylum Arthropoda; class Insecta; order Zygentoma; family Lepismatidae; genus Lepisma; species Lepisma saccharinum. The sequence continues at coordinate 39,002,317 of NC_139230.1, forward strand.
TTTAAAAGTTGAAGAAAACCTCAAACCATTTCTTTAATAGTCGATTGTTACCAGACAAGATGTTATTCGATTTTCACTTTCACCACTTCCTCAAGAAGACAAAGGGAAAGTGTGTGTAGAAATACGCGAATTTCGTAGGCAAAAACCTGTTCTGCTTCGAGGAGTAATTCGATTACAGATATTGCTTTCTACCAGACGAGTTAATAATTACTTAATGCGTAATCTGAATCAAACTATAGTTAATGGCACTTTTCTTGCACTAATTATTGTTATGCTACATGCATTGGCCGATTAAGGTGGCGATGGACCTCTTCTTGACACAAATGTAGCAGTATTCTTCAATTATCGAGAGAGTGAAGGTCGATGGTCCTCTTGATAACTGAAATCGCCTCACTTGAGACGTCTGAAACATAGTTGGGGGGGGGGTGCAATCTTACAGAAAGTCTTTAATCTTCGATTGAGAATCTCAATAGAAGGTTCTTCCGTTCTACAAAAATACCGAACTTTCTATGTCAAATTTATAGTCAACTACTTAAAATTATAGATGTAAGCATTCCATTGTGCATAATACAAACGCGTACGCAAAAATATAAAACTGAATTTTGCGTTATTCTATGCTAAGCAATGCACCTTTATCACTCTCATCGATTAAATGTGAGTACAAGAATGATTTAAGTTTAAAATGAAGCAATAGTTAAAATAAAAATTAGATCTGTGGCATCTGCAACTCTTCTGTTCCAAGTTTAATATTTTGCTCAGGACGGAACCTCTCGATACGTCAACGCTTTTAAAAATGCTGTCTATTAGCTGCCCCTAGGACTTCCGTGACTTTTTATTGAATTAGAAAACCTAACACTATCTTAACCGTTGTAATAACATGTTCAAGTTTCGCTCTCGTGCTCAACCCGGCTAACAGATTCATAAAAAAAATCCAACAGGGAGGATCGTGGTTTGGCTGTGTGCAGACACTACCGAAAATAAATGCAATCATGATGAAAGCGTGCTTGCTCCTCTCTTGAAATTACGCTACAAGAAGTTGGTGAATTTCACATTTTCATGAAGAGTTGGAATAATATTGAGATTAGTTTAAGTTTCATAACTGAAAGTTTGGTTCGTTGATTTAAGTTTTGTATGGCAGAGACTTGGTGCTATAAAGTATCATCGAATCTTGGTAGAAATATGATCACCCTTCGAAAACTGTTCTGGATGATGCAACGGAACTCCATGAAAACCATAAAGTCAAGTTCCCATTAAAAATTGAATCGCAGGCTTTTGCAAAATGTTTTTAAAATCCAGCCGTTTGTGTTTCCTTAGTCACACCACATGCAAATCCTCAAGATTTCCAGACGAAAGTCAGTTTCTGCCAGTTCGGAACTTAACTTTCCGTACATTTAGATTCCCGGTGGAGACACATAGTGGTTCGGATCCCACTTTATGCTGTATTCCCAGTCCCGATTAACCTTTCTGTACATAAAATGGACTTAAAAACTCAAACTGTGGAATGATCCAGTATGTCACAGTAAATGTCCCGAGTAACAATTTGTTCTGCAAAGAAATACGGCCACTTTGTCGTGTGCGAGATCGCACATTTGCCTTTGGACTACCGCGAATTCATTCACCAGTTTGATGTGAGATCCCCGCCTGGAAATTTTGAGTCTCAAAGGGCGCGCAGATTGAAGTAGAGTGGGTCTTGTGAAGCATTTGAAAAAAAACAATTCAGCACTAATAATTTGTAATGATGACTTTACGAGCATCCTATGTATTGGTATCCTGCCTGTTCTTTCTTCTATGTAATTGTTGAACTTTGCAGATGTCGAATAGTGCATCGAAATTTCTGTTACCTGAATATTCGAATGAAATGTAACAGCTTGGCTATTACGCTTCGAAGAATGTTCTGGGTTCAAGTCGCAGTACGTCAGGACAATTTTAGTTTTGAGTAATGGGAGACTTCACACCGAAGCGACCAGCGACACGTGTCGCTTGCGAACGAATCAACGTTGCACACCGTAATTGCATGAGAGGCCGATTGGTTAATTTTTCAAGTGACAGCTGTCGTCTGTTGCTTCGGTATGAATTCTCCCTAAGAGATTCTGTATTCTTTGGAATATATGTCCTTTGCAATTGGTGCAATAAATCAATTGTGAATTTAGTTACGGCAGTCTTTATACTAGTAAGATGCACTTCTCTTCAGCTGATCACATCAGATCTTCCCACACGGTAATGGAAAGCAAAATACATCCTTGATGCTTTCAGGAATCTTGGAAATCCAATCTTGCTTCGCAAATAACAAAATTTTAGCTTGCACAAGCTGTCTCCATTACGTGCAGAAACAAATCACGACCGTAGAATTACTAGGCCAGTTTGCAAGAATTGCATCGTAGCAGATCACGTTTTCACAATTTTCCTCCTCTTTGGAAATTTCTAAATGGTACTAAGGCAATTGTCAACAGAGCAATCTAATAATACAAATCAGGGTAAAATGCAAGAAATGCAATATTTGAGATTGAACCAGAAAAGCCTTAGTCACAACTTTTTGCCAACTATCACTGTGATTTATAAGACACGTCTGACTATTTATCATAGTTAACCAAACTTTACTTCGTCGTCATGCATTTCCATCTTGAGTAATTGATAATCTGTCTAGGGGGAGGGGGTGCATACTCTTCCACAAGGATGATCTCAAGATTGTTGCAGTTTGTAACAAAGTTTCGTGTTCCTTGCTTGCTTTTTTTGTGGCCGTTCAGCATTGGCATATTGAGTGGACTTCAGAGTTTCCCTGGCTTCTGAAACTAGCCAGATGTTCTAAGGCTTCAGTCGCGTTCCTTCCCTTTCTCGTGTTCCTTACGTCAACTCTCACCATGCCCCCACCGGAAGCCGTAAAAGATACCACGAGTGCAGCGTGTTTCCGTAGGAACTCCTTCGCCTAGTGCAAGTTCTTATGTACCTCTTGACAGGCAAAAACTCAACTATTTACTTCAACAGTAGATTTTACTCAATACATACGGCCTCCCCTATTGTGTAGTGGTAACGTCGACGCCTTCTAATCAATGGGCCTCGGGTTCGATACCCGGTGGAGGCACTTTCCACAGTGGTTCGGAGCCCACTTTAAACCGTAAGTCCGGTCACGATTAGCGCCTCTCTGCATAAAGTGGACTTAAAAAATCATCAGTTATTATAGTTAATTAGTATGGACATAGTTTCTGTGTAACAAGTGCACTAGATAGGAAAATAAAACTCGTAATCGTGCAAGATGCCTCAGCAGCAACCTGAGAAATTTACGCAAAGAATAATATTTGACAAAATCTCTAGATTGAAGGGCTCTGGTGTAAAACATGGTGACATTTTGGTCATTTTTGAATTGCAAAGTAACATGTGCCATCCTTGAATTTTCGAGTGAAATTGCCATGCCATACAATTTGCATTGGACTCAGTGAATCCTTCTGAAATTCGTAAACACAACACGAAAACAATTTATCTACAGTATAGTTTCTTAATGACCATTTTTCTTAATAAACTCAGAAATGACCAAATGTCACTTAACCATGTTTTACACCCGAGCCCGAACGTGCAGAGAGAGCTGTGATTCTTTCCAGTGATAATTACGCAGGAAGGTCATATAAATATATATTATAAAAATGGTTGTATCGCAGTAACACAAGTTTCCGAGTATAATTGTATTTTAAAATATTGTTGAAGAGCATCCGTCAGTTAGTCGTGTTGGTGCAGTCTGTGGCTTTTTGTTCTGCGAGTCAAAAGTTTTTCCTTTGTTAACCATGCTCGAAGAAATTCTGGGTCGTGCCCATCTTATCGAAATGAGCATCAGGAACGCCGTGCCAGGGATCCTTGGATTCAACAACTGCACGTGTGTCCAAACGGGGCTATCGCATTTAACAAAGTAGTCAATAATATTTGCCCCCTGAAAGCGAGTTTCGGGGGCAAAAGTATTGGTGGCCTGATTGTGATACTCGATCCAGACCCCCTGCTCTCTCTCTCTCTCTCTCTCTCTCTCTCTCTCTCTCTCTCTCTCTCTCTCTCTCTCTCTCTCTCTCTCTCCCCCTCCCTCCCCCCCAAAATCTTGCCGCAGGTTTGGTTTCCTGATGTGATGTGTAGCGTGAACCGTAAATGGGTTTTTCCGCTTTTCACATACGTGTTCCACCCAGTATGCAGCAATCAACGCATCTTGATAAGAAATTCCCTTGGCAGTTCAGGAGATCGTTAGCCAATTGCTATAAATGTAGCTACGCTTCTACCCTTATGTTCAGTGCAGCTCGAGAATTTTTGCAGGAGAATTATGGCCGTAAATGGTCAATTTTTGAAGATTTTTCAAAATAAAATGCCATGCAGTAGGCGTGTTTATTTTAGGAGCTTCAAAACAACATTTTAAAAATGTAACTCTGTGATAATGTATGAAAATATTATGACTCTACATGATAGCTTATTGAAAATTCTCTACACGGTCTTAGATCAAATGAAATATATTCAATATTAGAATCAGCATTCCACGCTTTAATATTTCCATATGCCTGAACCTCTGTGGATTTTTGTGCTCCCTGTTTTGTCCTTGTGTGTGATTAATCCCCATATACAGCTTCAGCTGTTAAGGTGATTTTATCCTCAATTTTATATTTAAATATATTATGTATGCAATAATTTTATTTTCTTGTTGATAATGAGTTCATTCATTAATTTCTTTTAAGGATCTTAGCTCCTATGACGCGACTGGAACAAATAGCCTAAGTACTGATGCATCCAGAATTTTTAATGTCAATCAACGAACAATTAAATCGAATTTTCCTCTTATATTCTGTTCAATTCACACAAACAGTGCAGAAGATGATAATTCTATTTGAGATTTACAATAAGAAAATATTTTTCGGTTATCATAAGCGTTAGAACAATGAAAACAAAAGCACTGCAGTAAGATATGATCTTAAGGGTTGTTACTATTTTACGAAGAACACTGCCGTCAAAAGCATTTCCTTTTAAACACAATGCAATACTCATGGCGCACGTGTAAGTTTGTCATTCATTGTATTCTACTTTGTCACCTTTTGAATGTGTCGTGTATAAATTTACGGCATGTCATCGCCATTCAAAATAATGCGAGCCCTGAATGAGTAAATGTTAAGGAAATAAGTCATTCACAGTCATGGCTGGTTTCATTTATAACGAAAAATAGTTGTTAAAGACTGTACTTGGTACAGGCTGACTGTTTTGTTTACTTGCTCCCATTGGACACAATAAATCAGCTAGCTATAAGCTAAGAAGGTCGCTAATTTGTACTTACTTAACTCAACACTAACTTACTGGTTAGTGTTGAGCTGCCAGTCAACGCAATAGTTTCAAGTTTCTGCTCCGAAGTGCAGTACAGTGTGTAGTGCAGTGTTATTGTTCTTTTTATATAGAACAACGCACATTTAGGCAATATTTGAAGGAGATAACTGTCGTAGATCTAGTTGTCACCGGGGGAAAATATTGAAGTTTTAGCTTTATCGTTAGGGGGGAAATTCTGAAAATTCCATGAAACGTTTTTTCACAAGAAACCATAATTTCTGGTCTTCATGATTTAATTCAAGGAAAATCCACCGAAAACCTTATAGAATTCTTTGCACCTCCAGTTTCAACATCTCTTTAGGTGAGTGCAAAACTTAATTAATATACAGTGAACGTAGAAAGTATTCGTCCACCTCGAATTTTAAATTTTAAACAGTTTTCTCGCAGATATTTCGACCAGAATATCAAACAACCTTCCAAATATGATGGAAAGCAATGATACGGTTCGACTTGTATAAAATGTTTACTCTAATGAAAATACATACAGGAGATTTTTTTCCCAAAATGGCACAGAAATTATGCGCAAAAAGTATTCGTACACACAGTTAATTGTTAAATATTATCTCCATATAAATCCAGAATTTCTACTTGTCCATGCATTCATCTAATCATTAGGACTTGTTTTAAGTTGGTTACAAGCAAAGCTTTACAGGAGTGAAACGTCAATTGGGAAGCTGAAACAGTGATGTACGAAATAAAGGTGAACATTAGGTTTCATAGACAATATGAATTGTCATATTATATTTCAAGGCTTTATGAATTTCACGTTTTCAAAGTACAAATCAAAATCGATTGTTTTGAAGCAGCCAGTACTGCAAACAAGCATCCCACTACTGGTCCCACTGGCCGAGAGCAACAAGCGTTACTCCAGAGTGCCCACATTGTTAAACATGTGCAATTCGTGTTCTGAATCCGTGGAAATCCCCTTTGTTATTATTTATTAGAAGTGTTATCACTAAGAATTAGCAGAATTTGCACTCGGCACTCGACGTTATGCAAAATTGTATATTCTGGAAAGGACGTTATTACAGAGTTCCTTCCTAGAGAGGAAGCGAATATTATTTCTATTAGACTACTGGCCGATAGGTCCGGGTGATTCTTGGCACCACTTAATGTATATTTGTTAAGTCATTGTGTGCAACGAAATGGGCCTCCCCGATGGCGTAGTGGTATCGCTATCGCATTGTAATCAAGGTTTCCGGGTTCGATCCCCGGTGGGAGCACATAGAGGTTCGAATCCCACTTTAAACTATAGGCCCAGTCCCAATTAACCTATCTGTGCATAAAGTGGACGTGAAGTTCAATATTTTTCGGACACACTACATTCGAATGAGATCTGGCTTTCTAGGACATAATAAAATTGACAACCTGCATTAGATAATTCACATATATTGACTGTACGGGAAAATAGCGATGTATAGGGCTATGTAATTGTACTTCATTAACGCCCGACGTTATGCTTCACTACTTAGAACTTGCGTTCTGTTTTGACAGTGTCTTTCCCATTAATTGTTCCGATTGGATATATATAAAGTCACTTGGTTACAAAAAGAGTTTATTAGGACGAGAATTTCTTTGGAAAGATAAATACCCTTTTCCTCGCGTTATCTTCAGAATTTCAGAACAATGACGTGTCAATTTTTGTAGCCTGATAACTAGGTGTTACCTGTACATATTCTAGTGCCAGACATGTGGGTAGTAATGAGTGGTTTATGATACCTCGATAAATCGTATTTCTGAATCGGGGCAACACTTAGTTTTGTAACTGACACCAATTAAGAATCTTGCCACTCATTCGAAATCCTTTTAAAAATACCTGAAGAAAACTTTCATTAGTATATTGAAGATCCTTTATTCCTATCGTTTGCCATCGTAAGTTTCGTTTGGCCCAAAAGCATGGAACAATATATTTCGGATGGCGTAGTGGTATCGCTATCGCCTTGTAATCAAGGGTCATGGTTCGATCGCCGGTGGGGGCACATAGTGGTTCGGATACCACTTAAAACTATAGGCCCGATTATCATATCTATGCGTAAACTTTACGTACACTTTAATATTTTTCGGCGTCTTGTATTCTGCGAATTGAATCGGACTCTTTACTTTGTATAAAAGAAACTGCATTTCATTGGTCGGTGGCTCATTCTATTCTAGTCTATCTTGGTTAGTTCTGTTACGTACCCAATAGGACCAAGTAATGTGAATAGTTTGCCAAAGAAGAATAGAGATGGCAGCACCAGGCGTGCAAGGTTAAGAATTGGCATAATATATGTGAATAACTTTATAAATAAGAACAAAGCAAATTGGAAAGATGAAAAACAATAGAATATATTATAAGAAGACAAAGAATAAATATGAAAGAAGTAAATTAATATATATATTTTATAAATCAAATCAATGATCACATGTAAGTTAATATGAAAATTAAGGAAGTCAAAGCACTGATACAAGTTTGTATCTTTGAACAGATATTGCATCTGTATGATTGATTTACCATTCCCGTAGCGGAAATTTTGTTTACATCAGTGGCGAGCGCGTTCCGATCGACGCCCCACAGCACTTTATGGTTGCGCGGTTTTACCGGAGCACCTACTTGGATGCGCATGTCAATCGGCTGCACCAAGTATACACTCTGTTGTACCTAGTTAGTGGTGGCGCGTTCTGATCGACGCCCCAAGGGAGGATATTAGTATTATTCCCAAAGCTTGGAGGAAGAAGTTGGAAAAGGATAAAGGCATTCGTTAAATAGTCAAAACCTAAATAAATTGAAATCCAGAGGGAAGTTTACAAAGAAGATAAGAAGGAAGTCCAGACCCAGAACGTCCATTAAGAGGGAAGTCCAGAACGCCCATTGAGAAGGAAGTCCATATCCTCCATATTAAGAAGGAAGTCTAGATCCAGACCGTCCATTGAGAAGGAAGTTCCGATCCAGGTTGTCCATCAAGAAGGAAGTCCCGACCCAGAACGTCCATTAAGAGGGAAGTCCAGACCGCCCATTGAGAAGGAAGTCCCGATCCAGATCTGCCCATTACGAAGGAAGTACAAATAGAAGAATATCCAAATAGAGAAAATAAATAATAAAAAGAATATTGAGATGAAAATTGACTGTAACGAGAAAATTATAGAAGAATGTAGCTTATCATGTAAAATTCTTACTCCATGTATCCTGTGTTTAAATAATATATTCGTTTAAACGTCTCCATTGGAAGGCATCCTGTCTGGTTTCGTTGTCTACAAAGAACCCTACCCTGTAGATAAGCTAGCTGAGTTTTAAGTTTAAGGTTTATGTACCTTTGCACCAAATGAAGGTAGCAGTTCACGTCGCTTTTCTACTTATTTGGTTATTTGCGACGATGAATGATGAAGTAATGAAATGGGACAAACACAATTATACATCAATTCCTACCCAGGGTTCGAACTTGGGACCTCTGGCTTCGTAGTGCGTTACACTGACCACTCCGCCACGAAGGACTGAGTCATTGGTTCGAGATCCATGGCCATTGCATACAGTGATTTATCCCCACATACCCAATATCTCCATATTTCTCTCCCCCTCCCACACACAAAAGCCCAATTCATGGTTACTGGAGTTAAGTGTACCATCATACCATCTAAAAGCGATCTACACCCCCTTCCCCCAGATGGAACTCCAGATATAGCTCTAGTTGCATACTCCAGTTCAGACCTTCTAGACCAGGCATCCCAAGTAGCTTCCCAATTGCCCTAACGATAGACGATACTAAGGGAGATTTCAGACCAAAGTGACACCTGTCACTTGGAAACGAACCCTCAAAAATACATACAAAATATATACAACCTTTCGAACTGAAGCAACACAACCTGTACGTGCCTGTTGAATGTCGCTTGGACTGGCCAGTTTATATCGATATCGTGCATCGTGTCGCCTCGGTTAGTAGCGCATGCACAGTTAATGCTTGTTTATAAGCTGAAGTGGCCCGTGTTGCTTGTCGCTTCGGTGTGACCCGCTGTCGAGTGACGCTTCGGTCTGAAATCTCCCTAAGGCAGCTAAGACATTTGAATGTCTCACTGCACTGGGGATCGAACTCGGAATTGTTCGTACCAAAGACTACAGCTCTACACAGATCGAGTGGAGTCCCTTTATTTTCTAATCAAATGTTAGTAACAGGAACTAGCCTCGAAAACAATTTACAGAACGCACAGAAAAAGAAAGAAGTTGCCATTCATGTCGTGCGTATTATTGTTGACAAAAGCACAACGCACTGTGATATGCGAAGGCAGAAGTCACTGGCGTACGCAGAGGGGGCTGAAGGGGCTACAACCCCCTCCGAAGTTTTTAGAAAATCAACATTTTCAAATAAGAGCAGTGAAGAACGCTGGGAGAAAACCATAGCTGTAAATGCAAAAAGCCCCATTAAAATACTCACGATTGCCATTTCTGATTGATTGATTTGCTTTATTTTACTTTGCTTTTTGTGACACTTTTGGCTAATTTGCGAAGATGGGGATGAGTGATGATTAGGGAAAGGAACTTCAGGTAAATAAATGTTTTTTCTGCGATAAGATAGAGACCCTCATTTTTGCCAAAATTCTGATCATAGCCTTATATGTCAACACAGAAAATTTTATTTTACATAAAAACACATATTTTCCAGTTTTCCGTATGTAAATACATATTTTGCGAATTTTCATTTTAAATGCATAAAATCGCTCATTGACTTCATCTACCTCGAAATCCTCGAAGGAAAAATGTTTTTTCTCCGCACCTCTTTCATATCGAGAGTGTTAGGTTTGTTTTGTCTTTAAGCACCCTCGCTGGCAGACTTCTGGCACCTCGCCTACGATCCTATTGGGAGAAAATAGCTGTAAGTAGCTGGGGCTGGCTACACGTAACGATAGCAAGGCTTTTTAATGAAGCAATGCAGCTATTGTGGCCGGAAGGCATAAAATTTGACAATGTTCTTCTCTTGACAGATGCTGCAGCTTACATGCAGTAGGCCTTGCTGTTAGCTACCCCAAAATGGTGCACGTTACATGTGTGGCTCATGCGTTGCATAGAATATGTGAAAAGATAAGAGCTCTTTATCCCAATGTCGATGAACTGGTTTCAAATGGGAAGAAAGTTTTTATCAAGTCGCCTAGAAGAATAGACATTTTTAAACAAAAATGTCCTGAAGTTCCCCTTCCCCCTACATCTGTAGTTACGCGATGGGGCACTTCGTTGGATGCAGATGTTATGCCCAGAACTTTGAAAAAATTGTATCTGTTGTAAATGATCTCGACAAAGAAGAATTCTGCAAGAACTGTTGAATTTGAATTTGAATTTAAAATTGTGGGTGCGTCAGCACTAAGGCTATTTTGCACCCGTCACATTATGCGGGGTCCAGCCCCTTATTGTTACAAATAACAACTCTATCGTTGCAACTAAAATCATAAAATATTAAAATCTTCTGACTTTCGTTAAAAGCTGAGGCTGTAAAGGGGCACTCAGTACACATAAGGACAAAAGAACAGGACAACACAAACAAAATTATACTGGCCATGGGGCCAGTCGCCAGAGCCTCGTTAGTCTTCAGTCCAGGGTGTACTAACGTGGAAGTGAGGTTGACATTTGGGTGTACTACGTGGAAGGTCACCCCTTACACCCCAAGAACTGTTGATGGAGCCCTCCTTAAAAGTCGAATTGGCATACATCTCAAGAAACCTGTCCTTTCTCTCCAATTCCATACGAAAGCTTGAATCGTCCGCGTATAGTAGAAACGAAACTGAAAGAATTCACTGGATCTAACGCACGAGTGCAAATGTCTAAATGTACAGAATTTTTTGGGAAAAAACAAGGTTTTCAAACTTTGTGCCAAATTGCACGTGTTTTGGAAAGTGAAGTAGAGGAAGAGGAAGCTTTGGAAAACTTCAGCGTTAGTGACATTTCGTGCTTCAAATATGCAAGAATTGTTTCTTGTGACGTGGAGCGATCTTTCTCACAATATAAGATGCTATTTAGAGATAATCGTGACAGATTTACAATGGAGAATTTGGAAACAAACTATGGTGATCCACTGCAACTCTTCCAAAAAATAGCTCACTAAGAGGTAATCATTTAGAAACTGATTTCAGGTGTTTAAAATGCATGTTATAGTTTGTTTTTGTTACCAAATGTTTTTATTTTTGTCACATATTTTCCTGTTTTTATCACATATTTTCAACATTTATGACACATAAAAAATAAATATTTCTGAGTTTTTTAGCACATAAAGTTCCGTTCCCTAGTGATGATATGATGAATTAACACTCACAAACATCGGTGCCCAGGCCAGGATTCGAACCCGGGACCCCTGGCGTCGTAGCGCGATGTGTATGCAACCCCAACCCCCTAGAAATCATCTATGCACTATCCTATCCACCTTTACAATTTCAGCCCCTCCCGATAAACAATCCTGCGTAATCCAGTTGCGGAAGTGATAATTGTGGTGCCGCGTCCCTTTTCCTGAAGCAGGCAAACCTCTGTATGTGTTGGGTGATTGCGTTCTAGCTGACCCGCAGAAGCTTTAGTAAATTCCAGCGGTGCTGCCTTTTACATTCGAATCCCGTGATCCTCGAAGTCTCTCAACCGTGTTTGGCGCCAACCGAATTCTCACTAGGGCAGCGAAGCGAAGAGAATATAATTTTTCAGTGCAATGCAATGGCATGTAACGTTATGCGTCATACTGCCGCAGCGTGACTATAGTTCCATTCGATTGCGTTGGGAAGCCTTTTCGAATGTTAAACAGCTGAATGCTATTCGGCAAGCACTACATTCTAGGGAATTAAGAGTCAAGAGATAAGATAAGCAGTATCTTTTTTATCTCTCTCGGTAGTAGGACAAACACAGGAGTAAAGTCTTCAGGTTTTTGATATTACAATAAAATATTGATCTCTCACAATAAAGAGAGGAGAAATAAAATGCAAGTCCGTAAGACTACATTAGAAATTGGGTCCTAGTGCAAGTGCTGTTCCCTTCAGTTTATGCGATGCTTTCTGCACCTTATCCGAAGATTTTGTGCTGGCTTCTGTAGCCGATGATAGAGCATAACACACCAACTCAGGAATCAAGAGTTCGATTCTCAGGTATGGATATTCGTATACTTTTAATTTTTCCATCCATATTTACACCCATACTTTTTTAAGCATACATGACGAACTAAGAATTGCAGGTCGATGTGGTGATAATGTGACCGTGACGCGCATTAACATTTTCAACCCCTCGTATATTCGATAGAAGGAATACAGAATTGAAACAATCGAATGAAATGCCAACCTGCGTGTTAGTTAATTATGGTTAATTCAGCACGTTCTAGCATTTAAAGGAACTTGAAAGTACACGATAAATAAATTACTTAGAGCGTTAACAATCATAAATTTAATTTGTTCATGTAGTTTCCGAGATGTATTAAATCGGCTATTGTTTCAAGTTTAGTGAATTAGTCAAAGTAAAATTTAAATTACGTAGATAACAAGAAAATTGTTGTGCTGCAGCAACCTAACAACCAACCGACGACCCCTAACACCCCACACAACATCCATCGATCTTTCAAGTGATAGTATGTTCATGCATGTATCTAAAAATATATTTCGGAGGTGGGGGGGGGGGGTCCGAACCAAATGTTTCAGAAATAATAATAGTGTTTAAATGAAAATAGTTAAATTATTAATTTATATGTAAATTTATTAATATTGCATTTTTATTAATACACGAATACGTAAAAGATGGTGTAAGAACGACATATATATTATCTAGCTTGCGTGTGCTTAATATCGCCAAAATGTGTATAAAAACAAGGAAATTGATGTCAAGTAGATAAAGAATTGAATGTTTATTGAATAATAAAAGGATTTTAGATCAAGATGACGAATAGTAAAGTTCCTGTTTAATATTTTATTCATATTATCATAAGTATTAGTGTGCATAAATCTTCTTTGTACTGTCCTTCAAAGCAGTATGGTCCCTTCCAAGTTCAGAGGAAATAAATAATCATCGATCATAGTACAATAAATGATAATTTATTTGAGTACTTGGTAAGTCTCTCGGGAGGGTCCAGACTCGGACACTCTGGACCCTCCCCCTAAAATAGCCCTTGCTTCTGCTTGTATTTTCTGTTCTATCTTCCCCGTCGCGATTAACTCCGTTGTAGGGGTTCACGGCGTAATAAACAAACTCATGGTTTTAAACTTCCAGCAGAAGCACCAACAGGATGCTACCGCTTCTGTTGGCTGTAGGAATGCGTTATCTGAACTGCGCTGCTTTTTATGAAGGTGTTCCCCAAGTCCCACTTTACAACGCATACTGCGACACCATGAACCCGTTAAACTGACCAAGGCTTTTGCCTCAGTCGGTGATCCCTCGCTCTTGGGTTCTGCCCCGAACGGAATCGGCTTTCATACCTTGTGTTCTTAACGACTTGAAAAGCCGGTTCAACGCCGAGAAAGGTCGCGTAAGGTTAGAGGTACGGAACAAGAATATTTGATAAAATGCCTGAAGGGTTGCAGCGACCCGTGATGAAGTCATATGCAGGGAAATGCTCGAACTGTTGTCCTACTTATAAAAAGAAGTAAACCGGAGTTGGAATTTTTGAATGGCGTTATGGGAGTATTTTTTGTAGCGATCGCATTTGCGCGCACGTACATAGAAATAAACGTTGTGGCTTCAGTTACGCGATCTACATGTTGTTATTCTTTTCTTTGTTTTTTTAAATGCTAATTTGGCCTGATGGAAGTAAACAATTTGCAAATCCTGTTGCTTGAAAAAAATATCAAGTTAGCATATTACGTGTTGTGTGACAAGGTAAATTAACTGGTTCTTTAAAAAAATACTTTTTAACTCTGCAAGATCTACTTGCTTCAGCTTGATACCAGTTCCTCCTTGATGATAAAGGGCTCCCCAATAGCGTAGTGGCTAACGCTGCCATCTTGTAATAAATGGGATCTCAGATTCTATCCCCGGTTGAGGCACATTGCACGGTGGTTAGAATCCAACTTTCCACACCTAATTATAGTCTATCTGAGGCTAACGAACTTTGTCAAACTTTTACGAATATAGTTATTTTTACTTCTGAATTTCGCAACACATGTTTGTCCACAATAAGTTCGTTTCTTGCTTGTTCAAATGGAAACATGACAGCCTCTATAATAATGGATGAATATCGTGGCAGAATTTGCTAGAAGTAACATAATTGCCCAAAATGAATTAATCACAGAACCTTTGACTTCCACGTTTCAGAATAATTCATATACTACAGAAATCTATGTATACTTTATTATTCCCAGTGATTATAAGTAACGCCAAAGAATAAGATACTCTTACGATGCGATCTTATCGGAATGTACGTAATATCGATACCTTAGAGAAAGTGCTACAACTGAGAAGATACTTCATTGAACCACACAGTATACAAGATTACTGGTCCTATCGTCCGTCCCCCTTCTTGGCGGAATGGTCATCGTAATGCGAAACCAGATGTCCCAGGTTCGGACCCTGCTTACGGCATGGATGTATCCGTGCTTTTGATCCATAGTCTATTTCACCTGATCATCCTCATCGTCGCAATTGATATGGCGATGTAAATTGAAAGCGATGTGAAATAACCAAAATAGAGAGAGAAGGATCATGTGAAGCCGTTTCGCCAGATCTGTTTTTATCATAGGCATAGGAAATGAATGACGATAAAAATATAATAATTTAAAAATCTTCAGTCGTTCTCAGCTCCTGCCATGCTGGCAAAGATTGTTGATTGATTGGGCTTATTTTACTTTACTTTTCTGCCACTTTCGGCTAATCATGAAGATGAGGATGAGTTATATTATGAAATTGATGAAGGGCCACTCACAAGAACACACGCCCGTGCCAGGATTCGTCCCCCCTGGCGTCGTAGCGCGCTGTGCTAACCACTCCAGCATGGAGGTCGGCTGTCAAAGATTGTAATAGTGAATTTTGAGACTCAAATATTCTAATAGGTGAAAGTGGCCACCGTGATTGTACTCCCAAGAAATACATAATTATACATACACCATTAGGCGATCATTAGAAGTATTACCATATATGTTGAGTATAACATTCCAACCAAGTTAGTCAGCAAATTAACGTTGAATATTCTGTGTAGATACGAATGTATGCTTCCTAAAATAAAGTGCATGCTGATATATTAAAGTACAAATGAGATGAACATATGAATGAATAGTGAAATTTTAGCTTCGTAGCAGCAGTGGACTGGAGCTTAAAAATATTTTAATTCTTTAGATGCTGTTCAAGACAGCTAGGCAGTTGCAATTCTTATCAAATACACTGAGAATGTAGAATATATGTATGACAAAGTGCAAAGAAACAGTACTCATTCTAGATCTTGTTTTCAGCAGAATGATGAGCCCTGAAGTGCCGACACAGACGGGATTTTCCCATCACAGGACTCAGTCCCTGGACTCCATGAGCTCGGGTCACAGCTCAGCTTCAGGTGGGAACACAGATTACTATTCAAGGAGGAGAGTTACTGTGAAACCTTTAGATGATTCAAATGACTATGAGGAGTTGCCGGCATACATGAGGTAAGTTCAGTGTATTTTCCTTGAAAACTTCTTTAAAATAATAAAATGATTGTTCGTTTTGTTTGTAGTTGATCAGTTAACTTCTCTTCTCGACTCTCTAGGCTAATCGCGACGATTAAGATAAATGTTGGCCAGGGCTCGTGCCAAAATCTTCGGCGACAAAAAAAACTGTGTCGAGGACTCGACTAGCGAGGCAACAAGACAATGTGAACATTTTTGTAGGCTTATTTTTTTTCTGTACAATGTTCTTTAGCCAATGGTTAGCATAGGTTAGGTGTCATGTTCAAATTATATTTTGAACTGCTGTTTTTTTGTGTTGGATTTTTTTAGGCATATGTGTTGGAAGTGGTTGATTTATCGCCAACAACAGGATTCCCAGGAAGATTTAGGTAGATAATTCAAGTCTGGCGTAGTTGAAGATGCCTTGACATTGGGGGAATTCCAGAAGTCGTCTAAACTTTATCTAAATTACTCGTCAACGGTAGCAGACAGAATTATCTTGCTCATGCCGAGATTGGTAGGACCAAAACGTTCATTTGGAAAACATCTGTTTGAAGTTAGTAGTCTTTCAGTATATGATTATTAATGTAGGTGCCGGACAAGCTTAGGTAGCAAAGGAGATCAATATAGGAGATGCCCCGGATATAGTTTTTAAAAAGTAGTATATACTTACCAGTACATTAACCACGAATGAAGTGTCGCGGAAAAGATGGGAAACATCCGTAGCATATTAACACTCCTCGACTATAGGTGAGAACTAAATACCAGAGGTTTATTCAAAAGTTCCAATCTAGATAGGATGTACAGTCACGGGCACTTCTGCGTTGTAGCGATTCCATTGAAAGTAAGTGAGGTAATTACAGCCCAGAAGTGTCCGTGACTGTACAGACTTCTGTGATGGAGAATGAAAGAGAACCTGAAGGAATAGATACATGATTTAGTTTATTTCACTTCGCTTTTCTACCACTTTGGACTAATCGCGAAGATGACAAAGGAAGAACAAACACAGATAGACAACATAACAAGCCGCACAGAGGATTAAATTGGCTGAGTCGGACACCAGAGCCTCGCTAGTCTGAAAAATGCAGTTCAGGGTGTACAGTCACGGACACTGCCGGCTTGTACCATTGAAAGTCAATGTATTCATTACAAGCCGGCAGTGTCCGTGACTGTACAACGTGGAAGTGAGGTTGAAATTTGGGTGTCTGCAGAAAAGTTATCTCTTACACCCCTGAAGGAATAGGTGTTTGATCAAATAGATATGCATGGCACACTCAGGATTCCTGGCACTCTAGCGACGTAAATTCCTGAAATAGAAAATTAACATCTCGCGCCATCTGAAAAAAAGTTTGGCGAAAATTCTTCTCGTTAATGATTGTTCTGGTCACGTTCTAAGACCGAGATGTTCCAGGTGCACTGCAGTACACTAGAGACTCGTGGCTCTTCAGGCAGCTTGTCTTGCAGCTGCACGTCGCAGGGCGATGTAAAGAAACACCGAAGCACCATCAACTTCTTGCACATAGCCATAAATGTATCCACGCTAATTTCACTTCATAGCCATATATATATATATTTTTCTTGCCGGGGTTACCACAACCCAATGTGGAAGAGAAGAACTGCGTTTGTGAGAACTTAACAGCTCTTGCATAATTGCTTTTGGCCGTGTAAATGAGTATCGTGTTTCTACGGTAAGTCTTCACCAAGCGGGCTACCAATAATGCAGCGTCATGACTAGGGCTAGGATTTTGATGCAAGTGCATCTTTCTGGGGGGGGGGGGGGGCAAGGCAGAATAAGTAGTTAGGAACGTGTTTTACACGTAAGTGAATAAATTTGGATGCCTTTAGGGCATTTTTATTCATTTTTTGACCATTTTTGGAGTAAAGGTTATTTTTTAAACCTTTTAAACAGTTTGTGTCATTTATCAGACTTTTAAAAGTCATCTTATGCATTTTTCTACATTTTACATGCAACTGTAACCCTTTGAAGAAGAGAGGTTCCCGACTCTTGTCTCATTGCCTTCAGCTCAGTTCTCACGTGCATGTGTACGTACAAGGCTCTCTTGTCAGGCAACCGACAATCCTTCACTTCTTAAAATTTGCATAATGATTTTCGTTGTGTACTGAAACTCAGTACTTAAAGTGTAAAAGATGACAAAAAGTGAACTTCTTTACTTGTACTACCATACGCAATCAACATGTGATAGATACTGTAACGTTAATTTATAATTTGAATTTCTCTTGGTAGTTTATGAACTTGTTCTACAAATCTTTAAGAATTTTTAGGTCATTTTTCTAAGTTTATAGGGCATTTTCTTGCATGTATTAGGTCATAAATGCAATTTTTAAAGGTCATTTTTGGCAATTTTAAGGTCATCAAAATCCCAACCCTAGGTATGACCATGACTGAAGTGAGTTTTCACTCCACCCCTCCACACTGGCTCAGATTTTCTCGGGGGAAGAAGACCTGTTGTAAGTTAAGTATACTGGTGCCATGCTAGTGCACATGAGAAAAGTAAGGGGAAGATGATGGTTGAATCGAATTTTGCAAAAACAAAGATTAACTAGTACTGGGGGAAGGGATTATTAGAGGGTGAGCTCATACCGTGGTGGACAGGTAGGTTAGTTATTCAAGTTAATTAATCAAAATTAAATATTAGAGAATGCTCAACGACCTTTTGGCTCCCCCCATCTTTCGGCGCTCGATGAGTCCGCCCCCCTATCTGTTACTGGCATGACTTCAGCATTGAGGGAAGGAAGCAAAAATACTTTTTCCACAATTTAAACAATTCACTATGATTTTTTTTCAAAAATAAAATATTTTACTGCGGGTTTGTTAGTATCTATTTTAATCACAACTTAGATGGAGGCAACTACCCCCCTCCCCTCTCTTACCTTTCCAAATTGCACCGATAAATAAATTGTGTCATTGAGAATACAACATGCGATTCTAAAATTTATCAAAAGTCGAGTGTAAAGTAGTTATCATTGTATGATATCCCGATGGTGTAGTGGTAATTGTAATCATGTGGTCGGGTTCGATACTCGATGGAGGCACATAGTCTTTCGGATCCCATTTTAAACTTTGGGTGCAGTCCCGATTAGCCTTTCTGTGCATACAGTGGACTTAAAAACAAACTCAACACTTCTTGTAGGATTTAAAATTGTTCCAACTTTAAACTTCATGTTTCAACGCAAACTGCTTGCGTGGTTTTTCTTTGCCAATTTTACTTTGCATGTTCACTCCATTAAGTTGACCGTGATGACTGGGAATAATATTCATTTCCTCATCTGGAATTCGAACGCAGGACATCGGTCACGGAGCCCGTTACGCAAACTACTAGACCTCGGAGTCTGACACTAATTGATGACGCTCAAAATTCGAACAGGAGGATGTCAATATTGGTAAACTCTCCATATGTGCTCGTTGCTGCTAAGAAACTCTCACGAAATATCAATACATTCGTTTTCTCTACTTTCGATTATTCGTCCCACGATGGTGTAGCCTACATTAGTGATGTAGGTCGAGTAGCGATTAATGCAAGGATACTTAAGCTACAGCCGTCCTGAAAGGATAGGTCGTTAAGCTTTTTTTCTTTCCTTTTTGAGCTCTTTATTAGGATAAAAAATATTGGTCTTGATGTGTTTGATTCAGAAAATTAGAATATTTCTAACAGTATGCCCTTGCGTGCGTGTTGTTTATGAATTTACTAAATTACACAAAATGCTATATTGGAGCCAGAAAATGTATATCCCTATCAATACAAGCTTTTCACTTGTTCATAATATGCGTACTTGTTTCTCTCGAGTCAATTTTTATTTATACAAGCCTAATGTTACCAGAATTTTTTTGTCAGATGTAAACTTGGCCTGCTGCTTTGTTTTTAACAACATAACAATCTTCTAATGAGCATCTAAGCTCATTCTTGCATGTTTATCTAATACTGAGCATTTCTCAAAGCGTTATCCTGTTTCAAGAGTCTAATGTCAGTTTCCACGATTTCTTGGTGTTAAGGTCAAGAATACGTTTCTTGCATCCTTTCTTACACAACTTGCGCTGTTTGATTCAGTAACGTTCAGTTTCTTTCAAAATTATAACGTGGTTTTTACATTATGCCGTGTATATGATGGAATGAAGGAAATGGAAACGTATGTCTTGGTGGCAGAGTGCGATAAGTGGTCGACTTTCGAAAGGTTCCTGGTTGTTTTATTTGTGACCTCCAACTTTCTACCGATTTCCTTTTATGAAATGTTCCTCCCTTGTTAAATCGGGGAGGATAAAGAAGAGATGAAAACAAGAGGATGGATCAGGGTTTGTAAAAGCTTGTCCTTTGGTCGGCATACTTCCTTTTGTTTGAAACAATTCCGCTAGAGAAGTACAAACAAGATCTGGAGATTTTCTTAAAAATAAATATTTCCTCGAAATATCTTCATTAGAATTAAATTTTTCTGTTTCCCAGGGACGCCCGTTTTTGAGATGATGCTGGATTATGCCAGTTCACATTTCCAAAATAGCAAAAGTAAAAAAAAAAAAAGGTAAAGTGCTCCCCTGTGCATAGCACCACGCCATGAAGGCATATAGGGGGTGTGGGGGTAACGCCCCACACTTTCTTGATCCGGTCGTGAGTGGAGGTGATGTGATCAGCATCACGCCCCTGACCGCCTTTACCCCCCAGGGTTTCCCCCAGGTACCCATGTTATTCGACGCTGGGTGGGCGCCGGGGCCGCTTTCACCGTTAGAAAAGTTCCCGGATTTGAACCGGCCGGGGATCGAACCCGGGACCTTTAGCATGGTAGTCAGACGCGTTACCGACTGAGCCACCGCGGCCACCCAAAATAGCAAAATAATAAAAAAAAAAACTTTATCAGGAGGTATTGGCAAAGCTGTTCTTAATCCACACATGACAGCCAGGGAGGGCCTGCAGCTAACATTACAAATCCAATTGCTAATCCAAGATACAGGCGATACATGTTACTGTGTAATTGAACGCATTTTAGAAAACCTTCCTCGGTCTGTTTACCATTACTTCCTACACCCAAAAAATTTCACGAGTCGCCACTGAGGAAAAGGTTCTTGACTCACCTCACCCAACAGGTTGTTAGGTGGCTGGGCTTTCCCCTAGTTGATAGCTTCCTGGAAATGAGGCCTGCTCGAGAAAAGGTTCTTAAAGCCGCCGGCCGTAAGAGTAGGCCAGAGTTATAGGCTGAACGACGAATTCCAGGCCACAAATCAACAAATTTTGCAATTATATGAAATAATATTGTGACAATGGAAAGAACATTTTTCGAAAATTATTTTGGTTGTAATGGAAAATGATCACAAGACTACTTTGATTTTGCAACATCACCATTAATTTTTGTACAATATATTTACATACTAATTATTGCGTTTCCATTTTTTTTTCGCCTGCTAACGTATGTACGAAGTACAGATCTTACAACGTTGTTTTTTTCATCCGAATGTGACGAACCGAACTTCTTATTACATGAAATACTCTTCTGTTTTTGACGGGAAATGCAGCACGGAAAAGAGAACGATACATATCGCCGGCACGATATGTATCGTGGGGACGATATATATCGCCGATATCACGATACGGAAAAAATATCGTATCGTCTGTGACGATATATCGCGATACCTAATATCCGATATCGTCCATCCCTAATGGTGACTGTACGGAGTCATTCACGGTTCTATAAATTTTTAGTATTCTACTTTTATTGGGTTAGCTGCATCTAGGCAGAATCCCAACACTCCGGAAACCCTCTGCTGATAGTTGTTTAGATGTCTAGCTTAGGAAAAATGGGATATTTTTGCCCCCGCCACCACCATCACCAACTTTTTTGTGTGTGAAACTGAAAATTTGATAATCTCCACATTGTGTTCCGGGTCGTAGCGTTAGTGTTTCCTATGCGATGAAGATTGGGGGGGAGGGGGTGCGACGCTGCTCTAGAAATCAAGGTTTTCAGCTAGAGAAGTAGTTTAGGAAGACTAATTGTTCCAACGTGCAATTTCTTTTTCAGGACGCAAAAAGAAACTCCCATCGAGCGTGAAATAAGACTTGCCAGAGAAAGGGAAGAGGAGCTTCGACGTGAGAAAGGACTTTCTGCTGTTAATTCCCAGCCACCAGTCAATAAACAAGAGGTGAGTGAAAGTATAGAGATAGTACTTCATACTTGGATCACTCGGAGGAGCAACTGGGGTGGTGCACCATCATGCAGGAGACAAGGCCGTAAATCAGCTTTCGTTTCCTGGGCAGGTAGGGAAATAGGTAGTAGTCATAGGGGAAACTGAAAGAAGGAACGATCACATACTCGTCTTTTCTTGTATTTTATTTCGGGGAGTTAAAAATTAGCATGGGGATTCATTTATTCCTAATGTTTCCTACATAAAATGTTAGGTACTTTCATCCAGTGTGCGAATTAAACTTTTTGCTTTGGGGTACGTAAGGAAAACTTTTTTTTAGCAGCAGATAAATACACATTATAGTTGGTATAAAATATTAGAGTCACACTTCGAGTACATATGCTCAATTTCATGATGGGATAAAAATTGTCATACCGTGTTCTTCTTCCTCTTTCCCCTTTTGCCTCATAGCGTCAGAGTTGCCTTTATCCACTTCATCCATCTCTCCCATTCCTTTGCCATCCTCTTCATTTCTCTCATTCCTTTTCCTTTCTTTTCTATTTCTTTTTCGAATGTCTTCCGGGGTCTAACTCTTGTTTACCTTCCCTCTTCTTTTCTATCTTCGTCCATTCTTACCACATGTCCAAACCATTTTAGTTGTCCTTGTGTCAGTTTCTCTTCTGTTGGCTTCTGATTTAATTATTCTCTGATTCTTTCATTACGTACTTTATCTCTCCTTGTTTTACCAACTATTCTAAAAAAGCATTTCATCTCTACTGTCGTTATTTGTCTAACTTCTTTTCCTCTTACTGGCCAATTTTCACTTCTGTATAGTAAATGTGGTTTCACTACTGACTTATACACTTGTAGTTTAGTTTTGGTATATATTTCCCTGTTTTCGAAAATGGTCTGGCTTGCTTAGTTGGTAGCATTGTTAGATTTCCTTACTACATTAATCACTTCCTCTTGTATTCTTCCTGTCTGGTTTATGAATGTTCCCAGATACTCGTATCTTTCTGTCTGCTCCAGTTCTATTCCATCGCATATTATGTGTATTCTTTCTTTCTATTATCTCTTCCATTCTTCCTATTTGCATCACTTTGCTCTTATTTGCATTTACCGTCATTCCTTTAGCCTTTAGCACTTCTACCAATTCTGTAACTACTTCCTGTAGCTTGTTATCTGTATTATGTCATCTGCATGTACTAATGCTTGGCAATGTATCGGTCTTATATTCCAATTACCCACTTTTTCCTTGCTGTTCTTCTTTGCATATCTTTAGAACTTCATCAATAAATACTATAAAGAGTAGTGGGCTCAAGCTATTTCCCTATTGTCCATATTTCTTCTCCATGTACAGAGTCAAAAGCAGCCTTTAGATCCAAAAATGCTAAGTTCAACTTTTTTCCTTTTTCCTAAATATTTATCACGTATTGTTCAGATGAAATATACGTGATCTTGTGTTTGTCTTCTAGAACGAAAGGCAGCCTGTTCTTCTTCCATATCCTTTTCTAACTCTTTCCTTACCTTACTTCCAATATTCTTGAGTACACTCTAAGTGCAACGATGGATAGACATATTTCACGATAGTTTTCACAGTTGGTTAAGTCTTATACAGTTATATATATAATATAATGTTATTTTCCCATTCTACTGCTAATTTCTCTTCTTTCCAGATCTTCTGATAGAGTTTAGTCATTGCCTTCCAGAGTGTATTTCCTCCATATTTTATATATTCTGGATCTATTTAGTCTAATCCTCCTGCCTTTCCATTTCTTACTCTTTTCACTGCTTCATATACTTCTTCTGTTTCAATTTACTTTCCTACCATGTTCAATGACTTAAAATACTAGTTGTGGACCAATATTCAAGAGAATTAAATATTTAATTGTTCATTTATCTATAGTTTCATAACTCCTTTTCTCTGACCCTTCTTACTTCCTTTTTTCCCCCTGCATGGTTGAGCAATAGTAGCTACAGTATGTGCAGAATTATGTAAGTTAATGAAATATCATTCATTCTGTTAGCTGAAATAGTCAAATAGTAAAATTAAATTACTTTTAACTGTAGGTTCATCATGTAGTAAGCAGCCCTCCTGTTCTTCAAAATAATACAAGAGATGTGCAACATCGTATAGCCACTAACCGTATTCAGCAGGAGATTCAGCAGGCTACGGAAAGAGAAAAAGAACTTCGAGAAATTGGAAACCCCCAGAATTCAAGTGATGGAGATTTTAAGGTAAAAGTTTATTATTTTTTTAAATTTTAAATTTATTATTGTTGGGTCACTTGAATGTATTGGCTAAGCAAATGAGAGTAAATGCAGTGAAAAATAAAGCTTCACAGTAATGCAATACAAATCCAATCCAAAGTTACAGTTTAGTGCTCTCAAGGTATTTTGGTGCAACAGCCCTTTGAGGGCCAGGGCCTGCGAAATAGATTTTATCTGGGTGATGCATGGTCAGTGAATCAAGTACCATTGTCGCTAGTTTAAAAATACAAATTTTTCATTATTTATATATCTGATGTTCAATTGGGCAATTTACATTACTGTGCAGTAGATTGAGTACAATTTGTATGGAATACAGTGAATCATAGGCCTAATACAATAGTTTTTCTAATAAAGCAATATTGTAAAAATATGCATGTGCTTTAAACATGATAGAACACCAAGACTAAGTACAGTGCATTCATTTTGACTCTGGGCCGAGATAGCATGCGACATGGTGCAGATGCCGGCATTTTCGTCCTGTAACATCTTGCTTATTTATGCACATATCTTTAGCATGTAGACAATTATATTTATATTGCATAACAAGTACTAATCTGTGTTATAAGAGTTGTCCAAAGTTGTTCATGCCCTATCTCGGCCCACAGCCAAAACTTAAACTAAAGCACTACATTATTTTACGACTGACATCATTAATCAATACTGAGAATAATGTTTTGTAATGCAGCATATATATTCCCTTTTAATCATGTTGTCCAAATGTCAAATACAAATTTCAAACCCTGGATTTATACATGTCGCCCACTAAATACTATTTTGTCATATCTGCATGGACTCTTCAGGAGAGCTGATTGAAGTTGGATTTACATGTATTTTGAATACACTACACAATTTGCACAAATATTTTATTATTGTTGATAATTCACACCACTTGACAGCCAGATGCATCACTTCAAAACATAATGCATTAACATGTATGGAACATGATAATGTCATATACTAATTTCCAATGAAAGGTGGAGATACGACAAAACAGTATTCAGCTGATGATATGTGGAGGCCTTGGCTAAAATATGTGCTTCTATGAAAAAGTCCAGACAGTCCACAAATGTACAACCGAGGTTGCACCTCTCAGTCCCAGAGGTTCCGAAACTGTAGCCTGCACAGTTTTGATAATGTTAAACATGCGCAAGAAGGTATACTCTCTCTCTCTTTCACCCCTTTCGCTATCTCACACACACACTTTATATATACACACTAGGGTGACAATAAAATAGACACCCATGATACGGAACACCAACATTTATTGGCAAAGCAAATACACAGGTGGTTGCTGTGAATGTGGAATCTTAATACTTGGTTTGTCCGCCTTTGTGAGCCACCAACGCCTGTAACCGACATGGCATGATTTCAATCAAACAGTCAATGGCGCCTTGTGGTACACGTCCCCATTCCTCAGACACATGTTCCATTAACTCATGTTCGTTGCAGGGCTTCTGGGACCGCTTGTCCATGATTTGTTGCATAATGTGCCACACATTCTCAGTTGGATTCAAATCTGGCGATTGGCCAGGCCAAGGCAAGATATGGATCCCTTGCTGACATTTCCAAACAGCTGTTGTTTTTTTTTGTCTCTGTGGCATGGGGCCCCATCTTCCATAAAAACATAGTGTTTTATCCAGAATGTTGTGAAACACTAGAAGCAGTCCATCGTGTAAGAGGCAGTGTATTTTGCTGCATTGATATGTCCATCACAAAATATGATTGGCGTACGTCCACCATGCAAAATTGTCCCCCCACACAATCACACTGATGACACCTATTTCACCCTCTGTTTGACAAATCTGTCATCCAGCTGGCTCGAGGCATGCCTCCACACCCAAATCCTCCCGCTAGCACTGAATTGGCAATACCGGATTTCATCAGAGAAGATGACAGTTCGCCAAAAGTTGTCACCGTGCAATGTCATGTACTTGGCCCACTTGCAGCATGTTTTTTTTTTAAATTTTGTGAGCAGTGGTTTCTTTTTTGCCACTCGTTCATAAAGCCCTTGCTTATGGAGATAACGCTGAATTGTTCTTTTCGCAAGTTGTGCCGCTTGCGCAACGTCGGTCACACTGATCCCTGGATTTCTGAGGACGTGTGTCACTATCGCTTGTCTGACACATGCCGATGGCCCTGGTCGGTCGGGTTTGTGATATACACTTGTCTTTCTGTCCTTTTTAAATTGTACAATCACCCTGTCACTGTTGGCAATGGTATGGCCAAAGACGTATTAATCTCTCATTGAGGTGCGCCACGGTCCCATTGACCAATGATGTGCCCTCGTGTAAAGATGCTAATATCCTTGGCACCTGTCACATGTGGCATGGTTGACAGTCTCACATCCTTCCTTCCTGATGTTTGTTTGAACTTGGAATGGAAAACATCATCAGTTAGAAGCACCATTGTGGTGACGATTCTCTGTCAGCAGGTGTCTATTTTATTCTGTCACCCTAGTGTATATAAAGTATATATTTGTGTGTGTGTGTGTGTGTGTGTGTGTGTGTGTGTGTGTGTGTGTGTGTGTGTGTGTGTGTGTGTGTGTGTGTGTATGTATGTATGTATGTATGTATGTATGTATTCCACACTAATATCGGTCGTTTTACATGTCCCCACCCCCACCCCTAGGGGTGCCAGGGGTGTTTTGGAGTTGAATGGCATTGGGAGTGTCACTATTCATCTTAGTGACCCTGAAAACTGTGGATTCCACACTAATATCAGTTGTTTTACATGTCACCCCCTTCCCACCCCCTCCCCTATGGGTGTCTTGGAGTTGAATGGCATTGGGAGTGTCACTATTCATCGTAGGGACCCCGACAACTATGGATTCCACACTAATATTGGTCGTCTTCGATTATTTTTACATGTCACCCCCTTCCCACCTCCACCCCTAGGGGTACCAGGGGTGTCTTACCTGCACAGTATTTCTTTCCAGATTGTAAGTCATATGTGTACTAAGTTTGGTCATCGTGAATGTCACCAATTGTAAGTCATATGTAGACCTCGGATTTTAGGTTTTTAACCTATTTTTCCTTTGCAGGTAAATAAGAAATAACAAGTTATATCGGCGTTTCATAAAAAAATGAAACAACTAAGTTTTATAGTGCCTAAAATAACCTATTTTGCTTGTTAGTACGTATTTTAGGTTTACGTGCCTAAATTAAACCTTTTTTATGTTTATATATATATATTTTTAGGTTTTACAGGATTTTTATATCTCTCAGAGGTATTTACTATACCTTTTCCGCGCTTAGAAGGGACTGCACTGTAAACACAAGGGCAAAAGTATTACTCCGCCAGGCTTCAGCGATTGGATGATCGTAAAGCTTCTGCTGCTTCCACCACGTGTGAGAGAAAGTTGGCGCGAAAGCAATGTTACAAGTTACGAGAGATTAAATAAAATGGAAAACTATAACTATTCACAAGATAAGCTGAACTTCTGTACTTAAGAATTTAATTTGAAGATATAAAAGTGTTTTACTTGCCTAAGCAGAGTCAGATAGAAATTCGATTCCTTACATAGATTCCTCCCCTTCACTGTTGGTGCCGCCGCTACTGCTATCAGCTGGATTGATAAGTCGGTCAACAACCGTGTCGCACATGTAATCTGATTCCCAGAAGCGTTCCTCTTCTTTCTCCAATATGCAATACAATAAGGCGTCTGCCTTTGCCGGTCGGGTTTCTTAGCCCTGTGGTTAATCCTGAGAGGAAAGCCTGTTTTTTTAGATTTTATGGCAGAATCTACCCACACCTTAGAAACAGTATGACCTTCATTCACCCACGTTTCATCAAGGAAATACAACTTTCGCCCCTCCTGCCTGTATTCGCGTATTTTCCTCAGGTAGTTCCGGCACCACAACAATATGTCTTCTCGGTTAACAATAATATTTATTCTGTTGCGTTGCACAAACTCGAAGCTGATTTCTTTCAGAAGTGTGTGGAAACTTGTTTTCTTAAGGTTCGGCAGATCCGGATCACTATTCACACTCACCAACACTTTATTTATTGTTGGCGCTTCGTTCCTCTCCAAAAAGTGATGAACCTTAAGACGGATCCTCGCAAACTCATCGCACTGAACTTGTGACACAGACTTTAGACGTTGACGCTTTTTCCCTGGTGTTGTTAAAATGCCCTCATTTAGAACCTCGCTGCGCGCAGATTTTACACTCTTAACAGAGACACCAGTAAACTCAGATGTCAATTTCATCACGTCCTGGGTAACCATAGTTGGATATTTCTCGCAAAACTTTGCGAACACATTCAATACAATTTGTTTCTCTGCGCTTTTCAACGGTTTCCCGCTGCAGTGTTTAATGTAGCCAAAGCAAACATCCATCTCGCACAAATTGAAATTCCCTCCCGCCTGCCCAGCCTTTACGCATGCGTGTTGTACCCAGAGTAAAAATTGTCACGTCTTGTGTATTTATGCCAACCTGGAGTTCATTTACATACTAAATATTGGTTATGATAATTCTAGAGTACGATAATTACAATTGTGTTGAAGGAATGTTCTATTCTTGCAAGTTAGAAAGTGGACTATATTTTGTTGCACGTGGCAGGGTCGGTTGTTCAAGCAGGCTCAACGAGAAGTGTTGCCAATCCGCCTATTCTTCTGCTAAAATTAGCTGTTTTGAACTTTTTGGTCCTGCATTGGTGACAATAATGGCTTTCAGATATTTGCACAGTAGTATCATACTTATTTGACTTCATTCAAAAATAGACATGGAAGTGACCTATTTTTCGTTTGTTTATTTATTTTCTTTAACAGCAGTATTAATCCTTGTGGTATTGTTGCAGATGTTCCTATTCGAACGTTCTCTACGTCGCTGTTTCTAAATATGATGCTAGATTTTAAAAATATTGAAAAATGGAAGAAATAAAGTGGCTGAAGTTCCATTTCGTTGGTAATTTTCGATTCGTCACACCTCTTACGATTTTTGAGTAAATTAGACGAAATTCTGCACATATATTCTCTACGTCCATTGCAAGACAGGACTTCATTTTTTGATAGCATAGAAAAAGAAAATCGCGGATCCTCGATATTGGATTTTTTTTCAAATTCTCTTACAATTTTTGTCCAATTTGCGTGAAATTTGGAAAACTCTAAAAATGTATGCAAAACAACTCTAGTTATGTGAATATGTTTATACTACATATATATATATATATATATTTAATAAACCTACGGATATACAAAGGTAACACTCGGAAAGAACTGGCCATTCAAAAAATGGCTTTTCTTGTGAGGGA
Source organism: Lepisma saccharinum (assembly GCF_977018435.1). NCBI lineage: Eukaryota > Metazoa > Arthropoda > Insecta > Zygentoma > Lepismatidae > Lepisma > Lepisma saccharinum. The sequence continues at coordinate 39,031,844 of NC_139230.1, forward strand.
AGTGAGGAGGAAAATTTGTATTCTTTATTCTATGAAAACTAGCAACAAATAGGGTATGTCATGTCCACATTGTGATTATAGTGATTATCCATAAAAAGCAGAGTTGTGAGAATTCGCTTTTCGCTATATTCTGCAGTTATTGGTTGGCAACACTGTATTCATACACTTGCATTTGTTTACAGTACAGTTCCTTCTAAGTCATAAAAATAATTTCTACAATATAATGTAGAACACTACACACTGTGAGAATTCGCTTTTCGCTATATTCTGCAGTTATTGGTTGGCAACACTGTATTCATACACGTGCATTTGTTTACCGTACAGTTCCTTCTAAGCGCGGATCCAGTATAGGTGTGGTTGCGAAATAATTCAATGACTGGCGTGTTTGAAACATGTTTTCTGTCGATTTCCCTCCCTCCAAGTATATGATGTTTATCAAAGCTTTAAACAAAACAAAAATGTCTGACGTCACTGTTACCTGCAGACAGTGGTGGCGAAAGGGGACAGTTCCCCCCTACTTTTTACCCCTGCACTATAGACTCTTAATGCTAAGCCTTGCCTACTAAAATAAAGTAAACTGTCCTTCCCTTCCCCCCATCCTCCCCATTCTCAGTTTTGGCATCCAATCGTCTCTACTGCCTGCACAGTCACAAGTGCAAACTTCTGATCTGTGTGGCCTTGCTCACTTTCACGTCAGTTTGGTTCCTTTTGGCATTCATGCCTTGCAAAGTAATATTTCAGCATTCAAATTAGCACTACTGACTATGTTTCTGTTGAAAGATAATTTTCAGCACATGAAATGATCCTCACAGACAAAAGGTGGACTTTGAGTGTGGATAACGCAAAAGGATTCACGGTGGTCACTAGGACCATGATAAAATTCAAGTATAATTCCTGGTTTTCAAGGTGAACTTTCCAAAAATTCAAGGATACAAGCAGATATTTTCTCTATTCCAACCTTACGTATTACCGACTCTCACCCTCCCTTCCATACACAAAAATATGGACAATATAAAGGGTTTGTATGATTCCAATGTAACAAAAAATTTACCTAATCAACTTCAAGATATAATATTTGGTAATAATCTTCAGTTTGTTAGATAGATTGTTCTGTAAAAGACACTAACAAAGTAAACTGATTGAGAAAATGTTGTTTTATTTTCTGTGTAGCTTTGTTGTTCATCCTCAAAAAAAAATGAATGAATAAGAGCTAAACTGAGAGAAACTTGCCTCAGGGCATTTATAAACATGTATAAATTTAATGGGATATGGAATAAAAAAAGTTGCAATTTTTCACGTCTACGGAGAAAAAAATGAAATAGAGAAAACATCCGCTTGTAGAGAGCGATTACTTTCGCAACATCACTGGCAGTTAGGCATTTGCAGCTTTGGAGCCAGTCATACCTCCGAAAGCGTCCAATGAACAAGCGTGCCGATGACGTCATCTCAAGCAAGCACAAATTGCTAACCTCTTGCTTACACTCTAAGTCACTGGCAGGCTTGTTTTGAAAGTAATCATACTCTACCTTATTTCATGTCTTGCCAAAATTCATGAATAATTTCCGGTGCCAATAATTCATGTGTAATTCCCAGAATTCAAGGAATTCCAAGTGAGTAGCCACCCTGATATTGTGCAGCAAATTATACATACGTAATTCATTTTTCATATCAACAAGTAACTTTTTTTTAACAGCACAAGTGCAGTATTGCAGATAATTTTGAAAATTATATAAAGAAATGAAAATTTGTTTAGAAAATTAATATTTGGTTATTACGGTTCTTGTGAAATTTTGTTTTTAACGATTGTATCTAATCAGTATTTTTCAGGAATTTTGTACCCAATTAATTTTTTTTGCAACCTATTTCAGAATTTTTCGAGCATAATTTAAGGTTTTTAGAACCTATTTTAGGATTTTTAGAACCTAAAAATCCGAGGTCTAGTCATATGTGTACAAAGTTTGGTCATCATGAAAACCGAAAACTATGGATTCGACACTAATCTAGTTCATTTTTGACATTTTATTTTTCACCCCCTCTCAGCCCCATCTGGATAGGTGATGAACTTGGAGTTGAACGACATTCGGAATGTCACTATTCATCTAAGCGACCCCGAAAACTATTTAATCCACACTAATATCGGTCGTTTTTTATTATTTTTACATGTCCCCCCTCCTACCCCCTGCCCTAGGGGTGCCAGGGGTGTTTTACCCCTACAGTATTTCTTTCCAGATTGTAAGTCATACGTGTACCAAGTTTGGTTGAAATCGCTCCAGGCGTTTGAGTTATGCCGGAACAAACACACACATACATCCATTTTATATATATATATATATATATATATATATATATATATATATATATATATATAAATAAAAGATTTGAAATCTTAGTGCATAGTTAAATGACCATTTTGGTATTTTTAAGTGCAGAAAGATTTTGGAAATTTATATTATGTAATGGAATAAGATATACTCGGTGAATTAATATTTTTTGTTTGTTTTTCAGGCTACCAGTTTAACTGATTTATCAGATTCTTCCATTACGAGCAATGACAGTAAGCAATCCCCTAAAGCTTCTGCAAATATTTTACAATCACCAATGAATAAAAGCACTCCAACATCACCATCAACGAAAGCTCAAAATTTTGCCTCACCTTTTAGAAATACAGGCTGGAATGCATCTACTGGAACTATAAGTCCAATCACAAATGGAGTTTCTTCACCTCGAAGATTTGCAAAGGTTCCAGGGCAGAAAGGATTAATGGAACGTTTTCTCGCTTCCCGTGGTAGGATGATGTCCATTTCTACTTTCTCTCCAACCCAAAATGTCAGTAATGGCTCCTCAATCAGTGCCAACACTCCAGTCGCATCACAACCACCAAGAATAAAAAAACCTGAACAAACACCATCTGATAAACAGGTAAGTTTTTACATGTAATAAATTGAGTTATACTTTAAAAACAGATTAGGACTAAAATTTAATTTAATGCATTTGTGTTACAATAATCTCTTATAAATGTAATGTAGGTTCATACAGTGGATACAGGTGCAAAAACATCAATAACAATGTGTTCATGAGAACATTCTTTTCATTCCTAGTATAGCCCGACCCTGTGGCCGAGTGGTTAGCACATCGTGCTGCGACGCCAAGGGTCCCGGGTTCGAATCCCGGTCGGGCTTGGTTGTTTGTGAATGTCTATTCATCAATTTCATCATTTCATCACTCATCCCCATCTTCGCAAATTAGCCAAGAGGCACAAAACGCGAAGTAAAATAAACTAAATCAATCAATCAATCAATCATTCCTAGTATAAAATTTTAATGTTAAAAAACTAGTACAACATTGTTAGTATATTCAAAATGTGGAAAACCATTGAACTCTGTTTAATAACCAGTGGCCCAACAGCCCATTGAGGGCCTGGGCCTACCTACAGACTTCCGGCCTCACTCCCACCTGTTCCTACCCACTCACTCACCCCAGGTGGGAGATCATCCAAACTCACTCCCACCTGTTCCTACCCACTCACTCACCCCAGGTGGGAGATCATCCAAAGTGGTCAGCATGACAAACTCCCAGTCGCTGTAGGTTTCCATGATCGGGTTACACTACTCATTCATAGCTCCCCAATTTCCTCATGTTGGTGGGTGGCCACTGGTCCCATACACAGGCCAAAATCTCAGGATAAAAGTTGTTACGCTTTCTCCAGGAGACTCGAACCTGCATGCATCCCATAGCCAGAGCCCAAAGCACAACATCTTACACCACATGGCCAAGGTATGGGACTTGCACTCTGTTTATTTACTTGAAGTTAATATCTACTCAGGGCTTGAAGTGAGCTGGAACACTCGCTGTTCTAGCAAATCAGTTTGTTGCCAAAACTCAGTTCCTGCTGCGACGTAGGGCGCCAATTTTATTTTCATAATGCATTATACAAAAGTCTATCCTTTGTCATATTAATTCTTTTAAACAATAGATAGAGGAAAATATTTTTTGTGCTAAATTTGTCTCCTGTCCAGTCTGGAAATTTAGTAAAAATAAATTTCTCTAAGGTGTAAATGAAAACCTAATTTCTTGAAATGTCGGAATGGTAGATCTTGTGTTTATATATTTATTTTTGATGCAATAGAAGTAATAATAATCGATGTTCTTTATTTGGCAGTATGCAGTGATATGCTGTTTGATTGATTTTGTTTATTTTACTCTGCTTTTTTTGCCATTTTTGGCTAATTGCGAGGATGATTAATAATATGATGAAAGTGATAAAAGGATACTCGCAAAGAACACCCATGCCCAGAATGAGATTTAAACCCTTGACCCCTGGCATCGTACCATGGAGGTCACCACCATCATATGCCATACTGGCATATTTTTGTAGGCGAGAATAAAACAATAAACATTTTATTATAACCAAAGGGAGTTTGTGTGTGTGTGTGTGTGTGTGTGTGTGTGTGTCTACATAGAAGCACCATCATTTATGAGCATACTACAGCATTTAGTGACATTTAGGTTCTTACGATGAAAACACTAATAAATAATAATAAAAAATAACTTGAACACTGAAACCTAGCTTCTCATGGAAAAAAAAACCACTGGTAATAATAATAAACATTTATTTTAATATGCATTTATTATTATATTACTATTATAAGTATTATTATTATTATTAGTGGTGGTAGAAGTAGTGCTCATGCCAATTCATTTGTGGTTGTCATTCCAGCTATTAACTAAAACCATTTAAGCACTGTATCTACAATATGACTTCATTTTCATATTGCAGCCAAATCCAGTGTCTGACACAAGGCCAGAGCAAATGCGTACACAGCACAGAAGATACACAACAGCTGAGGAAAAAATTCAAGAAGAACTGAAAGAGATGAAAAAGAGAGAAGAAGAATTGAGGTAAATATATATAATTTGAGGAGCCAGTCCAAGCCAAGTGTCTCAGAAATATAATAATAAGTGTTTCTATTTAATACATTAATATAATTATTGGTCGATTTTTGATAATATGTAAATGAATTAATTAGTACTTAATTTAATTTCTCCGATGTGTATAAAGTATTGTTGTATGTAACCACAGACTAAGAAACTGAGCAAAGACAATGTTAATATCTATTTTGTTCTTTATTTCTTGACTAAAAATATTATGACATAAATAGTAAAAAGACACTATAAAATCAAGAGATAAAACCGCAAATATTAATCGTCTAGCTTACCTGTAGTTAAGACCGCTAAAATGTGTGTAAAAACAACTGTCCTGACAAGGAAATTAATGTCAAAGAAATAAAAAATTGAACATTTATTGAATAACAAAAGTAATGATGGTACGTCCATTAGATGAAAAGTAAAGTTCCTGATAAATATTTTATGTACATTATTGTAAGTAGTGGTGTACATAATTCTTTTAGAGGGGCCACTTTTGGCTAATTTGTGAAGATGGGGATGAGTGAAGATATTATGAAATTGATGAATGGACACTCACAAACATCCATCCCCCAGTCCGGGATTCGAACCCAGGACCCCAGGCATCGTAGCATGATGTGATAGTCACTCTGCCACGGGGGCCAGCTTTCGGCAGAAATAAATAACCCTCATTGGCCAATACCGGCAGTCACACGAGAGACAGAAGTGAAGAGAATATGTATAAATTGCAGATTCCCCTTCCCGCTTGAACATAGATAAAACAAAGCTAATTTCACAGTGACCTTCATCCCTCTTCTTCAAGAACTTCGCAACTACCTGATCCGGCATTAGTGTGGCGGCGGGTTAAAAACATCCAACTATCTTACGACCACGATCTTCAAGCAAGAATTGGCAATGAATGGTTTATTTCCCACAGTGTTAACTAAGCAGTTACGTGCCTTCATGGTCACGTTTGGGTTCAGTTTTCACTTACCCATGCCTTTGATCTTGCCATCTGCATCCCAGGAGGGTGGGGGTTTATGATCCAGTGTTTCTAGGAAAATGTACAGAACTTCCTGTGCTGGTCTCCCAAGGAAGGGTGAACAAACTTTTAGAAAAGACAAATGTTCAGACAAGCTGTTGCCTTTGCCGGCTTTTCTAGCCACTGAAATTTTTTGGTATCAGGTGGTATCAGTAAAAGAAAATCAACTGATACTCACCGATTTCGATACCACCAGTATCTGCCAATACAGATAAATTGGTATTGGCTCAGCCATAGTAAATATACTATTGGTAATGTCATTTGGATTAATTGTAGTATTTATACATGCTGTTCAATAGATATTAATCTTTGCAAGAGGCTTAACCCTTCCCTCGCACACAACTGTATAAAGTTAAAACCCGCCACAATCTTCTAAAGAACTGTAATTTGTGAGGTAACTAACATGGTTCATGAAAAGATTCATCTTTAATTTTCTATTTTGGCTGAAGAGACAGTCTATGCTACTTACATACATCCAAATTTTGTAAATTGAGGTTTGTCAACAACTTATCTGCTTTGTCTTTCACTCTCTACTTCTCATCACTTCCAGTCCATAAGCTCAATAGGGCAACAGCAACTCCTTAAGATCATGCCACCGATTGAGGAAAAGCCAAAACCAAAAGCCCTTGATAGGTCTTGACCCTGATATGATCCTCTAAATCATACCAATGATTCTATCCATATTTGGTACTTTATCAGTATTTTAATTTCAGCAATGTTTATTTGCTGAGTTTTGTATTGAGATGAGGATGGATACTTTTTCCTCATAACTGAATATATGATGGCTGCATCTATAATTCTTTGAAGGTGACTTGCTTGACAATGCTGGCAACAGATGATCAAGAGAGGAACAACCGTAAAATGTAGATCATCATGAGAGCTTCAGTATAGGGATGGATGTTTCCCACACACTTCTTCCTCTCCTTCAGAGTTCAAGCTGGCTATCTTTCCCAGCCATGCAGCCTAACCTAACCATGTTTATTTTTAAGTTATTCCCTTGTGGTCCTATTTTTATCTCCCGCTCCGCACTGCTACATGTTTTCTTATGTTTGAGACAATGATGTGAAAGACAAGAAGGAGCATCACAACCCTCCAAGAGCTGTTGTACCCAAGAGACCTTTCATTATATATATTTCAATTTATAAGCCTTGAAAATGTTTGTTTTTGCACAATCAAAAACTGAGTGCTGACTACCATCACAGTTGATGGTGGTCTCATGGCAAGTAAACAAATATTACACATAACTATTTTAAATAATGTATGATGCAGCATGGGAAAGATGGAAGGCCTGTGTTGCTGCAGCCATGAACCTTCGGGTTTAAGAAGGCTAGGGAGTTAGTTAGTTAGTTATGATGCAGCATTCTGGCAAATGCACATGTTTACCATTATGTTAAAAAAATTCATAGTTCAAAGTAGCAGGCCTCCCAGAGAGTTCTTGTAATAAAGAAGTCCTGGGTATGTCTCAGTGTGTAAATAAATTTGAAATGCATAGAAAGTTGGTGCAAAAACATATAGACTGTTAAAATCTGGGACCCTGGACTTCATGATTGGCTACCAGATCGGCAAAGCCACAAATTCAATTGGTAAGTCAGTTTCTGTGCATCACAAGTTATTTCTAACTGTGCATATTCTGTGACTGAGAATATTGCATGTTCAACTCACGATTTTGGCCTCTGTGGGTTCTGGGTCTGTCTGACCAGGGCATGGATGTTCTATTGTGTTAGTTCTTTTATTTATTTAATCTCTTGATAATCAGTGTTGTGATTAATCTAAAGGGGTAGAAAAGTTATGTTAAATAATAGAAGTACAATACCATTACACCTGACTGATATTGTGAATGTATGTAGTTCCATTTCCACACCCTGTATGTACCTTCATTGCAGTGTTATGCACATGGATAGAACTTTACCTTCCATTTCAACATGTTAACCATTTTATTGAAAAATCTTGTGGATAATTAAGGGATCCTGGGTTCGATCCCCAGTGGAGGAATTAGTGGTTCAGATCTCACTTTAAACTATAAGCCCAGTCCTGATTAGCCTATCTGTGCATAAAGTGGACTTAAAACAAAAACTCCAAGTGAACAAAAATCTGGTGGACAATCTTTGTGTCAATGATGATAATACTTAATTTTGCCACAAAGCAGAATTTTGTTTTTCATGGAGGTGTATTTTTTTCTTTCAGGCTACAACGAGCTCACTTATTTGCTCAATCCCAACCTAATATATTTACACTGGTTGATGATGAAAATTCTAGTATTATTGGAGAGATGGACAACTCTACATCACTTAGAAGCACATGTTCCAACCCTAATTTATTTGACTGTGATGATTTGTCTTCCATGAATGAAACTGATTCATCCCAAGAACAGGTATGTGTAATCTTAATTCCTTTGATTAAGATAGCAATATGTTTGCACGGTCTCATTAGACTTGGAGCAATTTTGAGATTAGAGCCAACTCTAGATTGGCTTGGGGCCTAGGGCATATAATGTGCAAAGGGCATATAAAGAAAATTAGTTCAATTTTGAAGATCTGAAAAATTGGGGATGTAAGTTTCGAAGTCTGAAACACATGCAACTTAAATAGACTTATACCTTGTGTATTATTGCGAGACCCAAGACGCAGACATTTCTTTAAAGAACTATGACACAAGGGGTCTTGCGTTCAAATCCCAGCTTAGTCATGGGCGTTCTTTGCAAGTGTCCATCGATTTTATCACATCATCACACATCCTTATCTTCACGGTTAGCCAAAAGTGGCATAAAAACAAAGTAAAATAAACCAAGCTAATCAATCATTGAACTACGAGAAACAAAAGCTTTTGAAATTATTTTCTTCCCAGTTTTTCACTGGTGTAGCAGTCTTAAATTTATTGCAAAACCAGTTTAAGCATCTAAATGACTTATTCAACTATATTCAATATCAGCACCTACCATGCATGAGTGAATATATATTTGTTTTTGCATTTAAATATACATGTACACATTGTTGTTTCCATCTATAAATCAATGAATGCTGCATACAACTACAGTGTTTTTCAAAAGTCATGCAACCCACATGTAACATGCCTGTAACATGAAAGCTGAAAATATATTTACATCGGGTTTTCTGCATTATGAAGCCTCATTCATTGAGAATTTTCAGTGCTTAACATTATCAGTTCATTTCATACAGGAAATTCTATAAATTAATAACTGGCAGACACCAGCATTAATTTAGTTCCAGAAATGTACTTTTGAGTTAGGTAAAAAAAAAAACCTTAATTACCAACATTTCAACTACCAATTTATAAAAGATTTTCACAATGGCATGGTGGTTAAACCTTTCAAATGCTTGTTCACTTTGTGCACTGATAAGATAATATGGACTGGATCAACTAAGTGGAATCTGAACCACTATGTGCCTCCATGGGGTATTGAACCTGGGGACCTCATCAGGAAGGTGCCCAGTTTCAGATGTTTGAAATGAAGATGAGGGGATCGGGATCCTCTTTCTCCCACATCCTTGGCCCTCCCAAAGTATATATTCCTAAATTTGTTCCCAACCAAGGAAAAAAGTTTCCCCTCTTTCAGAATACATTATCTATAATTATTATTTGCTTCTAATTCAACAATAATTTGCAGTATTAAAGATACATTTTTAGGAGGGAAAGTAATAACTGCACTATTGGTCTGAGAAATGTTTGCTAAAAGCATGATAATCCTGGAACTATAACTACAACAATTTTCTTTCCAAAAAATGAACAGAGGCATTTGTACAGTCATGGACACTTCTGTGTTGTAATGATACCATTGAAAGTCAGTGTTTGTTAGAACTTAGAAGTATCTGTGACTGTACATGTACGTAAATTAATACAAGTTTGTTGCTATCATTAATAAAAATGAAACTATTTGGATTTAGTTTGATAAGTAAGTTTTAATTCTTTTTTAAAAAAAAAAAGTTTTGAGCCTCCCCACCTCTTGCTTTTTTACTTTTACATTTTCAATTGAAGCAGGATCCTGAATACAGTGGAGGCACATTTCCATTGTACAGATCCTTTTTAAACTGTAGGTTTAGTTCCAAACAATCCAATCCTTATGGTTTTAAAGATCTGTAAATATGTAAACTGAAACAAACTATCTTGCATTTGGACTACATGGAGTCCAAAATTTAAAAATGCTAGTTCCTGTCTGAAACAATCTTATGTAAAGGCTTACTTGATTCTTTTCAGAATAAATGTAATCATTTTTGCACAAAGTATAATTTATTCTCAATGCATGTGCCATCAATTTTTACACAGAAAGTTGGAAATGTCATTCACCATCAGATCGGGAAAATTATCAGTAATTTTACTGATAAATTGATATGCCTATGTTAGCCAATACTGATAGTATAGATTAATGTCCTGGTAGATAGATATATAACACAAAGACACAGACACAAAGAAATAAAAAGTTGAAGAGACCAGAAGGGTGGATAAACTGCAAATTGGTTTCAAAGCAATGTCCCAAAATGTGCCACTGTCAGAGAAAAGTACACACAAATATTATTGGAACAGGTTGTGATCACTGAAAACTGAGTTTGATTGCTCTTTGTAAGACAATACAAACATATTTTGTGACATGTCTGAACTTCTCTCCCTGTACAGTTCTCCAAGTAAATTTCACATAGCATTGGATTCAATGATGTCAGCAAAAACTGCAATCTTGTGAGTACAACTCGAGCATTCTTTTAAGCAGTGCCACCTCCTTTATTCCCTGCATGCCATTTGTACTTATTAAACAGTAGAAATTTGAACCTTCATTGCTTAATTTCAAAAACGGAAATATTCCCAAGCAGTCTGTTTTTCTCTATTTACTTTTGACTACATCTTGTATATCTGCCTTCTGGAAATATAGTCTTGTTTATTTCTGTCCATTTGGTGAAATGCTCATTTTAATGTGGTGAAAGTAATTTTTGAAATGAAGGATTACTTCTCAGTGATGGAGCTTTTTCTTTCCAGACTTTTAACCTCTTGAAGGACTGACTTAACATGAATCCCTTGACAGAACAACCCCATGGGACTATGGCTTGCCAGATTGGTTTTCTTAAAATGACATCATTGTACCTGCTACATTGTTGGCTTTCTGAAATTTGTTCACTATGTCTTATTGAAGTAGCTCCTCAGTGACTCTTGCAATGCTTAGTCAAGTCTTGAGAATCAAAACAAGAAATCAAACTTCGTGCTGTATGCACTGAAGATGGGAATGTTATTAGCCTACACATTGACTTATATACACTTGCGTACACACACACACAAAATGTAGATTATATAATCTTCAGAGTTGTGAAATTTTAAGTAAAAGTTTACAAATTTGAATGTACTTAATTGATTATGTATTTCTAAAGGAACTAATTTTGTTTAATGTGCAATCTTTTTGGTCTGTTTAGCACTATGCATCCTGGTGTACTATACATTAGAAGGAAATAAGTCCTATTGCTGCAGTGAAGGACATATTTCTCCAACTTAAACAACACCAATACTTCCACTACTAAACCACATTTGTTTCAACCTGTCACCTTTCCTGTGCTAGTCATTATTCAACAGTTTCTGTGACAGCGAGGAGCAAATGAGAAACAGAGGAACAGTGCTTACAGACATAGCGTTGCCACTTAATAGTTTATTCCGCATTTTTTTGAAGTCATTCAAGAAGTTCACTTTCTACAATTATTGTGGTAGTGGTTAGTGTACTGTATGTGCATTTGTGCATTCCTGTGTAGCTTATTTGCAGCCTGGCTTCCCTGAAGAGAAGTGGTTGACAGGAAACCGTGACATAGCTGGTTTACAGTGACTGCTTATGCCAAAAGTGGTTTAAAGGGTAGTTGTTAGTCTCCCCCTTCCCCTCAAACCAAATGGGAGAGGTGTCAAGTATACAGACATGGGAAATTCCCCTCATTCTTCTCCATACACATTTTCATCAGTAAACCCACGTGAATGTTAATGAAGATCACACATGCTTCTTTCCACTTTGTATCTTTCCTTCCAACATCCTCTTGATTTAATTAACTTAATTAATTCAACCAATAAATTAACTCTTTATTGGTGTGTAGGGTAGCACATTAAAGTTGTTATGAAACTAAAATTATCATTGTATGTTGTTTATGAGCAGTACCAGCTACATTACAAAATCTTGAAGACCATCGTGATGTCCCAATATTGTTGATCCTTAACATGCACCTACTCAAAAAGTTAAATCATACACAGCCCCTTTAGTTACCCAGCATGTTGAGTGGTCAACTGATAATCTCATCACTGATGGTTCTGACCAATGAAAAATTGTGGGCATGTCGGTGAAAATCATATTGCTACTTTCCTGACAGCTCTACCTGTATTCATAGTGCAGTAACTAGGAGAATTTGACTAAATGCACAGCCATGAAATTAGGCAGGTGGCAGATGTTCACGCTTTTGCTACATCAGAGCACAACCCCATGTGTTTGGAGGTTTAAGAGAATGAAAGATCTCATTGTAGAGTTGGTCTTTGTAATCCATGTAATACAAACTGACAGTGTTTTCTAGAAAGGTCAGGGATGACAACTGTATGCCCCGGAGAGAGGTCGGTCTGACGCTCGAACTATGCAATGCACACCAGTTGACGTTGCCGCACACTGCACGGGAACCAGCGACTTTTGTCCCACTTTCGCTTGCTTTTCCCATATGTGGCACCAACGCTATTCTGCCCAGCTGCCTATTTTCATGGCCATGCATTTAGTTAAACACCAGTTCATGTAAAATTTAAACACTTCAATACTGAGCACCATTTGCTATGAAGAAAAGATGCTGTACTTGAACTCTTCCCAAAATAACTTGTCTTTTGCAGACCATACAACAGACCAATCTTGTACACACACTGTAAAATGTAAGAAGTATTAGAACCTAGATGTAAACAGTTTCCGGGCATACCTTAGCTGACGTTTGTATGCAAAACTTTCAATAATTCTGTGCTTTGTAACACTGGTTCCTTTGCTGTTCATCAAACTGCCCAATAAAGTTATAAGGTGTTTCTGTAGCAATATTGTATAAATACATCTCTATATATAATGTAAATGTTGGTGCTCATGTGAACAAGATAGGGCAACACACTTGCCTGAATCCAATGTTCGAAGTGGAAATTCCTAGCTAAGGGGATGCTTACGAGCATTATGCTGGCTGGGGGATGCTTTATGAAAATTTTCCTCACTGGGGCATAACATCCCTTTGCATCCCCCCCGCCCCCCAACACACACACTTTTGAGCACTGCTTGGATTCCATCTTTAACTGTAGATCTAGTCCTGATTAGCCTGACTGCCCACATGTGGAATTAAAGTGAAGTTTTTAACATTTTTCTTACAATGAGCGTAAATATTAGGCTATTTAATGGCAGAAAGAAGGAACTCTACAAGAAAATATATGCTCTAACATTTGCATAGAAAGTTTTATGTAAAATGCAGAATGACTGGACAATGTTTATTCACTCCCTCGTATTTAGCATAAAACATTCAGAAGAATAACATTTTGTTCAATGCAGTATGATTTCTAAGTGTGTAGTCATTGTATACTTACATCACAACTTTTTTCTTGTAGTTTGCATTGTTATACAGTTTAATTTATTTTTATTTCAGCTTGGAACTAAAGGTGCAAGGAAGAGGAGTCCATTGATTGACCAGTGGGAGAGCATGATTCAACAAAATAGTGATCATTAATAAAATGACCAGTGATATGTAACATTCTCTTGACTTCCATCTAGACAGATTTTAGCATGTACAAACTTGAGAGGGAGATAGGGGAGAATAAGTTGTATGAACTTAATTCATAAATATGCCATGAGAACTGGTAATAATGTTTATGGAATTATAATTGCAATATTTTTTGAATTGTTGGAATAAATATTTAAGATATATGTACTATCAAATGTTAGTAACTGAAAGCAATATGTTTTCTACATGGGGTGGGGGGAGAGATTTCCTGTTAATAGAATACTGGTAAACAAAATTTTAAAGCCCTACCAGTATTTATTACCATGCAAGAGTCGCAATAATGGAATCTCATAAGGAAAAACTACAGGCAATTGGTCAATGAATGAGTGTCCTAAAGCAGTTAGGATCACAACCTACTGTAGAGGAGAATTGCATATTCCAGTGATTTAAAATTACCAAGAAGCCAACTGAATTTTCTTCCAACTCCTTTTACATCTGCCTTTAGTAGTTTTGACTCTTGGTATTATGTGCCTGCAATTGGGCATTTGATTTTGAAACCAGTACTGAAAACATACTTTTTTTCATATAAATTTTACCAGCAAGAGAGCTTCCAGCACTTCCCACCTCATTATATTGCTTGAAAACATCTATTAAAAGGAATGGCTATTGTTAGCACTAAATAATCAACTTCATAGTGAGGTGAAAGTCTGAGTAAATCAAGTTATGCTTTCTTATAGTATTATCTTACCAGTAGTTTTAGAACAAGACTTAAAGATGACCTACAGTATTCAAGGTGGAACATTAGCATTAAAGTAAATATACACACACATACATAGATATAAATCAATTGATTCTTCAGGTGACATACACAAAAAAATCTAAGTATGACTGGAGCAGTTTTTTTTTTTTTTTTGGTTGTTTTTGTAACAAAATAGTTGTCTTGTGATATATATTGATTGATTTATGTTGAAATTACCATAGGGTGTATATATACCATTCCTATTTGGCATTTCACGCAAGTTGTGTTCTCTCTCAATTTCCCATAAACTGTAACTGCAGTATTTGTAATGTGACTGTTGTGTTTGCCACAATTGTACAATTTTGTAGTTTCCCATGGCAAATAATTTGATTAAACAAACATGATAAATATGTAAATATTCATGTTGATGATGATCAGATTACCAGGAATTCTGAATTTTCTTATTAAAAAAGGTGGTTATATTTTTGCAGCTGTTTGGATTGTAACAAAAATGAGATATTGTTAAGGTTTTATAAAAGGGAATTTGAAATGTACGTTACTCCCTTTGTTAAACTGGCCATTATGTTAAGGAATGAATGAATTTTAAATAAATGCAGAAAGTGGTGGGAAACAAGGAATTATGTATGGAGGTATAAGCTAGGGTGACACAACGGTAATGGGTTTTGAGGCATTACAGCAAAATATAAATTGTTATGCAGGCATCTCCATGAAAGAACTAAATACAATGATATAATTCTCCATTAAGAAATAGTTATTCATAATTTTTAATTACATGCCTTTAAGTGGTATGGACAATAGAAATTATTCCCAGTGTTTTCTACTTGAAGTATTCTCTAGTTATTTTCTAACATTATAATAGTAATCCCTGTATCTTATTTGCTTTCCATAGATCCCATTTAATAATTAAGCTCATGTGATGTTTTGTTTTATTACATACAAAAAACAAGACTGTCATGTGGACAGTACATAACATCGAGACTGAAGATTTCTTTTGTCTTTTCATTGCTTTGACTTGCAGCCAGATGATCTGTTTACTTTACCTATTCCTACCACAAATGTGTTAACATGAACATTTTTTTCTGTATTATGTGTTGTTAAAATTCTAATAATATAAAAATGAATGTGAAGTTAGTAACGTTCATAGTGACTTATATTTACTGGCGTTCAAATATAATTTATTTGAGGTGTGTTAACAAAACTGATTTGGTCCAAAATATCCAAATTATTTGAACAGAGCTGCAAATTTCATGAATAAATGAGATTAAGAGTGAATGTGTTACTTGTACATATATGAAATATGTTAACTGTTATTCAATGAAGCATTGGGAATTATTAGCTAGTTGTAGTTCTTGCCCATAAAAAGAATGAAAGTGGTGAAAATAAAATCTTTATAAACATGTACGTTTTCAGTTGTGTGAATGTATCTATATATATGTTGCTGTAGATATTTTTGTCAATGGTGTTTACAGTTTGTAAGAAGACAGTTTTATTTATGTATCTGGCCTAGAATAATTGTGAAGTAATGTTAAACCCTTGTTCATATATCTTTTTTTGCAGTTTGAACAATTAATTGATTAAATATTCTTGTTTAGCATAACTGAAAATGAATATTTTTAATCCCCCTTGTTTGTGAAATATGCATTACTGATACTGCTTAAAGGGAAATTAGTACAAATCAAGTAGTAAATTTATGTTCACAGGGGAAAATGAAAATACAGGTTTCCTTCTTATGCAAGCATAATGGGAAAAGCAAAGGTGATAGCAAATTGGCCACTGGGTACAGACCTGAAGAAGGGTGTGTACACAAACTCCTATTGCCCTCCCCTTGCATATATCACTTGGAGTTGGAAATACTACTTCCTCTCCAGGAAACCCTAATTGGCCAGATACCATCTAGATATCTTGGTTCATTTTTATGCTCCTGCACTCAAGTATCAATGAAGAATTTTAACCAATCTGCTTACCTAGTCATGGATTTGACAGGTTTAAGTGCTGCCCAGGCCCGTAGCCAGGAATTCTTTGTAGGGGGGTGAAGTCAATCCAAGAGGGGGCAAATTTTTAATTTATTGTGTCGCATTGGCAGATATAACGGAACACAGAGGCACTTGCCCCTTCCCCCAAAAGAAATAAGTAACAGAAAAGGGATGATATCTTGAAACTGCAACGAACAATAAGAACTTGAGCAACATCAAATAGCAATATTTCAATAATGACCTTTCCAGATTGCCAAAGAATATGAAGTTTAACATAAATACCTAGGTAGGCTAATAGGGACTGTATCTACTTGATATTTACAGGTCAATAATGTTAATAGATTATTAATATGCACCAACAACTTTGGGCCTCTCTGCAGAACTGATTAAGGGAGCCCTTTATAAATGATGCTTCATAATGATTTCCTCTAGTTTCCAGTATGCAAGATTTTTACGCACAAAGGAATCTAATGAAAATCCAAAACCACCATTGTGTTGTGTTATGCAAGAAAAATAAAATTAATTAAATAATAATGGTTACATATTACCTACATTTTGATGAATTGTGTAAAAATTTGTAGCTAATACATTTTTTTTTTTTTTTTTGTACTTGCTAAAACATTAAAACATGGGTCCCTTAGTCCATTATGGACTCTTATTTCTTTCAAAGGGGAGACTCTTGCATCACTACAGACAACGTTTGCCTACTGGTTTCGTTAACGATTTTGCAAAATATTGTGTGAATTGTATTATATTATAGTTGAAATACATTTTTTGACACCTGACAAACAAATAGGAATCTCCTGATTGATCAATGACTTCTCGGATTACAGTGTCATCATTAATATTTCATATTAAGTTTCATAGAAAGAAATTGTTTTAATAGGGTGCAATAATTTCACGGGGCACCATGGTATTCTCTTTATTTTTTTTTTCATATAGATCGTTTGGCTCCTAGGGCCAACTCCTGCTGCCCCATAGCTATGGCTCTGAACTTGGACTATAAGAAGAGCAGAAAATGCGAGTGAAGCGGGCAAGAAAATTTTGCGAAATGTTTTTTTTATTTGTATAAAATTTGAAATCGAGGGGGGGCAATTGCCCCTCTGTGCCCCTGGCAACACGTAAAAACTAATTCCATCATGAGTATCCAATTAATTGTCCTGCTATTCTTAGATTCTCCTAGTCTTGTTTTTTTTTTACTTAAATGTTTGCTTCCCCTAGAATGGACTTCTGTCCAAGGTCAGGGGGAGGGGACAATGCCCCCTGCCCCCTGTAGTTGCAGCACTGTTTACGAGTGTGTCATCAATTTCATGTCATCCTTCATTGTTGCGATTAGTTAGAAGTGGCAGAAAAGCAATGCAAAGTAAAGAAAATCAAATATCCACTCCCTCTCTCTACCACACTATTACCAAAAGATAGACTTGGGAAACAAAAATTTAAGCAATTCATAGTTCATAGCAACACATCCAAGAAAAACATCCAAACACATTAGGCACCTTTAATACAATACTACTCAAAATGTCACAACTGTTCTAGATAATGAAAATTGTGAAATCATTTCCCAAAGTCTAATCTGGAAGGGAATTCCCCCCCCCCCCCAATCTTGATAAGACATATGGAATCCAATACACCCTAATAAATCACAAAATCAATAAGTGTCTTTGTAATATTGCTAGAGTAACATGATATAATTGTAAAGATTAGTGAAAATTCCAGGTAGGAATGTGTTCTGTATTTTTCACAGGGGGAGCAGAGCAGGCTCTCGGGTGGGGCAGTTGCCCCCTCTAGCTACAGGCCTGGTGCTGCCCATTTGTAACCATAGTATTCTTAGCATATGACACACATTGTATTAGGCAATAATGGGTAGACTTTTTAAATAGTAAAGAAACTGCTTAATATGGCTGGAGTCAAATAGTTTTTGGAAAGATAATTTCAGTTTTAATACATTCCTGTGCCTCATGAAAAAAATCACCAAAAATGTAGGCTGGAAAATTGCATTTAGGCAATAATGGCAGGCTACAAAATGATGTTTTTTGCGTTATTTTGCCTTAATGGTTTTCTAAAACCTAAACTCAATAAAACCTCAATGTTTTTCCACTTTTTGCACATCACCAGAACCACAAGTTAGGGGAATCATAGGTTGTATTGCACTACAAAACAACACACACACGAACAAAAATTGCAAAGAAAACACCACTCGAACTACTCAAAATTTAGGTATGTTCTCCAATATATTTTTTTCTTGGGAGGCAGGGGTGGGTTCCAAGGAATGTATTAAATCAAATATTAGCTTTCAAAATTGTTTTCAGCCTCCTGGCCCAATTTGCCTATATAAACATAAGGTCTCTAAAATACTCTCAAAACAAATGGTGCCAGGTCCAATTCACAGGGAAAACTCAATTTAGTGGCTTGAATCCCATTCTAGACTCTTGTGTCCTGCACTGAATAAGCTATTTGTGCAGCAAGTGGACTTGAAACGATCTTTTGTCTTTCCATTAACTTGCATAATTGATTCTGGATACTTTTCTCATGTATACAATATACAAACTAAGATTCATTATGTCATTAATATTTAAACACGACATATATTGGATTTTTCAATTAATAGTGTTTGAGATAAAAATGGGATTTTGATGCTGGAAATGAAAATGGTAATTTATCTTCTATTAGTGCGAGAGAAAGTAATGAATTAAAAAGGTTGTGAAATAAAGAGAGTTGCAAAAAACCCATAACATGGGCAGTGGTGTAGAGAGAGTACTAGGGATGATCGGAAAAAAATAATACAAATCCTACAAATTCCAGTAGGTATTTATTATACGAATACACACACACTCATGAAAGGACATTTCATACACCACTACTCAACATACTCCCTCCCCAGTTCAGATATTTATCCCAGTGCTACATGAGGTTCATGATGCCTGTCTCATGGAACTCGAGAGTCCTGTTGTGAGAGCCAAGCTCTTACTTCATGCTTGACATCATCATCCATGTGACACTGGAGTCCTCGCAGATGCATCTTCAAAGGAGAAAAGAAATGGTAATTGCTTGGAGCAAGCTCCGGGGAGTATGCTGGATGATGGCCAGTCACACATGCCACCTAAAACTTGCCAGGATATAAACTATTAAAATGTAATTTAATGTGCTTAGTGTTGATTACCTTGTATAGTTTCTATCACACGCAATCTTGCGAAATTTTACAGCTGCAAACTCTCTCAGCAGCCCATTGGCAAGCACCACACTCTCTGCTTACATGGGAAACCAACACTCCCGTAGACTCATATGGTGAAATGCTAGCGAAGATATGGTCCCCAACCCACAAAGAAAGGCTCTGCTTTTCAGCTTCTTGAAAATAGCTGAGCCAAGCAGAAAGCATATAAGTGTTAACATGATTTCGAAGATGTATATTTGCTTAATTTATTTCAATAATTCTGTGTTTTCCAAAATTCCATGTAGACAATCTTTAAAGCATTACTTTATAGTGATGATTTGTAAAACATGTCAATAATGCTGACGTTCAGGGGTTCACCCTGGTACTGGGTGCACTGGAATTTGCAGAACAGCTTGCTGCTGTCAGACTCGCTTATCTCAAATTACACCACCAGTGTTGACAACTACCAAATAGCTATGATATTTATCGTAAGTTTCCATGACAAACTAATTCAATTAACTGATGGATTTTGGATAAAACTTGGATGTAAAAAAAGCAATGAAACACTCTTCAGAGACCTGGAAATAGCAAAAACGTTAAGTCCTAAATGCTATCAAATTCGAAATACTTTTTATTAACCCTGCGTTGGTCCAGGTGTGTGGTTTTAACATAGCTAGACAAAACACTCATTGACAAATAAAGAGTTTCTAACCACCTTTTATACCACAATTTTGTTATCAGTGTTAGTAAGATCATCAAACCACTAGGGAGGTTTAGTTGAAGCCCCTTACTGTCCGAATCCATGTGTGACTGTAGGCATACCTAACTTGTACTGAAAACCGGTCTGCCATTCAGTGCTCAACTAACAAAGAGTGCCTTTTAATAATGTTATAGAATTTCAATTTTTATAGTTTTATGGAATCTCAATTGTTGAAAGAAAATATGTAATCATAATAATTTAGGATTTGGCATTTTAGGCCATTAATTTAGCATATTTTAAAATCCCAGTCTGTGGCACCGTGCTTCACCATAGACATAATTTAATTTTCACTCCAGATAAACTGTTTAAAGTTGACCGTGCGGCAGCCATTTTGGATGTTAAATTTTTTAAATTGCAATTTCTTCTCAACAAATAAAGATAAATGGATTAATCTCTTTTTGTTTTGAAGTATTTGTGTTTCTACATATTATAAACAAATAATATCTCCAGAACCAACAATGGAACAGCAATTAAAAAATAAACTTTTTTTTAAAAAAAAAAGTTTATCTCAAAAATTCTAAAAATATTACAGGAGTTGTATATCTAAGGGTACTACATATCCTGAAAAGGGGAGCACGCCATTTTGCTTCTAGAATTTTTAGTGATTTTTTTTAAATGCATAGACGTGATTGGGCAAACATGGCAGAAAAGCAACGCAAACTTACCTAATTCAATCAACTTCACATCATTTCGGATCTTCTCTTTGTTGATATATTTTCGGATCTACCCCCACTCCTCTAAAAAATCCCTGGGTACGGGTCTTATAGCAACATATACAAAATAAAGATGAAACACGAATGCATGACCAATATATAAGTATGAAGTTTTATTGATCATTATTAACATAAAGCAAGAATTAAATAAATTGAAACTCTTAATAAAAACATTTCAACTATTCGCGATTAAAATTATCCAATATGCCATCTGGTGAGATTTTCAGGAATCACTCATAGTAGGACACTAAGCTGTGTTGAAGCCGTTCAAAGCATGGGGAATATGCAAAAAAGTAACGTCTGCTGTTCAGTTTTTTTCTAAATCGTTTTGTGGGTCAGGACAAATGAAAAGCTTACATGTATTTCCACCCCATGGAATCAACAAAATGAAATTTGTAAATAAATCAGGGAAAACCGAACTGATTGACAAGATTGGTATAACTTAAATGCAGCAAGGAAATTACGAATAACGCATGAGTCTGTTCACTTTACTTTCCGAAAGATGATTTTATTACCATGAAAGTAAGTTTAAAATTGTTCTTTATGAATATAACATTTTTTCTTCGAAAACAATGTAGTATGTATGCAATTTAGAAGTCGATTAAGTGTGAAGATGAAAATACCGGTAGTTGGATAATTAATTAATGTCTGTAATCATAATGGTAAGTCAGAAAAAGGAAAGCTAAAGTTGCTGTTTCATTCAGTAAGTCAATTTTCAGTGAAGACTGAAGATAACCTCAATGAATTATTATTGTATTTGTTGTTATCCTGTGTTGTTATTAAACCAGCCTGCCTCTTTGGGGAAAGAACTACAACGGCATGTTTACATTTTTCTCCTGCTCAACAGTGAGGTGCACTGAGGAGTAGCTAGTCTAGCAGAGATAGATCAATCAATCTCTCATCTCTAATTATTTTCAAATCACAATATTTATTATCTTGAAGCCTCAGTTCATATGCAACATTTCTTTCCACGTGCTTCTCGTCCCTCGATGTGATCAGCTGGCAAGGCTGAATACCCTTACCAGTTCCAGGTATAGACAACCACCCGAAGCGAAAGGGAAGATTTCTGCCCGTACCTCCCTTGCCCCTTTGTATCTGCCATATTACAAAAATCTAGGGGCCTACAGGGGGCTGAGACCAGTTTTGGCCAAGGCGGAAAAATTGTTGTTCCCTCCGGCAGGAATTCCTTGTGGATCATGCCATCACTGTCAAAAAAGTGATAAGCATCGCCTTGATGCTTGACCTTCTTCCGACGAGGTGATGCAGAAGAACGCCATTCCATGCTTTGGCGTTTCGTTTCAGGGTCATACCTCGCACACCAGCTCTCATCCTCTGTAGCAATGCATTACAAGAAATTTGGATCTGAATCCTCCAGATTTCTTTCTCTTCCCACTCCTCAAAATCGCTTTGAAAGGTCAGAGATTTGAGGATATTCCGGACATCCAACGGAACGTGACGAGGGTCTCGAACACCATCCCGAAAGAAGACTTTTCTAAAAGTTTCCAGGACATGTATAGCCGTTCTCAACGGTGCATAGCCATGGGAGGGGACTACTTCGAAGGACAGTAAGATAGGTTTCATTGAGAATTCGTCTACTTTCGATATTCAGGATCATTCACCGAACTTTATTGTTAGAGGTTGTATATCTATTTAGTACAACAAGGAGACAGCTTCACATGAATTTTCATTCACTTTTACTTTATATATATATATTCACTTTATACCTTAAACACTTTCTCGTACTAAGCAAGAATGTTCGTTCACTTATAAATAGGGCTGAGCCGATACCGATGTGGAAAACCAATATGTCCACGGTTATCTGACTGATCGTATTTGGCGCTGCAGTCGAAGTGCAGTTCGAAAGATCTTCACTTCCAGTCCACGACTTCAAGACCGCACTGCGAGACTATTCTCGAAGTATGCTCGCTTCAAGTACGGTCTTGCACCTTTCAGACACGGCCTCAGTTTCCAGACAAATAACCATTTTATGATGCCTGTCCTCGGTCGAACATTAGGCAGGAAATCAGGGAAATTTGGAGTCGCAAATGGGTCGTTGATCCTTGTCGGCGAATTTTCACTGGTGGCTTGACAAGAGGGGGCATGGTTGTCCCTTACCAGAAATACAACTTTGTTGTTATTCCGCAATTTTCCTTTTCACAGCAATTATGTTTTTCTTCCTTCTATTTGAGTGCAATCTTTGCACAAAATATGAGCAAATAACTGATAACTGATTTGGAAGCGCGAGGCCCCTCGAAGCGGGAGGCCCTGTGATTTGGCACGCGTCGCACACCCCTAACGGCGGCCCTGCGTTAAAGAGTCTTGCAACTTTTAAAAAGCCTGTTTCCTTGCATCATCCTCTAAAAAAAGGTCTACAGAGAAGTTCACATTTAATTGATTGATTGATTGATTTAGTTTATTTTACTTCGCGTTTTGTGCCTCTTGGCTAATTTGCGAAGATGAGGATGAATGATGAAAGGATGAAATTGATGAATGGACATTCACAAACAACCAAGCCCGACCAGGATTCGAACCCGGGACCCTTGGCGTCGCAGCGCGATGTGCTAACCGCTCGGCCACAGGGTCGGGTAAGTTCACATTTAAAAAATACAAAATGTGACAATACATTTTAAAGTGTTTTAATGCCACATGAATAATTTGGGAGTTATTTAATGGGATTAACGGAATGTGATGTGATGAGTTAGTATGACTCGGTAACTACCCTTTGTTATTTTATACTAGAATTTTTCAAGTATCGTTATCGGCATCGGTATTGGTGGGTATCGGTGAGAGTATCGCAATCGGTATCGGTTCAAAGTGGTATCGGCTCAGCCCTACTTATAAATTAACCTTGTTACACAAAAGTATTTGTTATGAATGCTTAAGGATCACATACGCTACCGCAAAGGGAACGTTTTCTATTTACTATATTATGAAATGTACTTTTCCTTCTTCATTAACAAAACCGAAAATCTAGATTTCCATGAACATGTAATTACAGCAATCAATTCAAAATACTGAAGTCTTTCGTGTTGTATTTAGAAATGCCAGATCGTGGATGTTTTACTAATAAAAGTAGGTACTTATAGGTAGAATTCCTCAAGAAAGTAACTGTTATTTCCAAACACCGAATTCATTTATATTGCTGGTCTGTATGAATCTTTTATTGTCATGGCTACGTTTAATTAAAATCCTCACAGGCTTCGATGAAAGTACATCTTGTCAATTAAATGATTACAATCGTCAGCGAGAGACTTATTTTATGGTTGTCAATAAAGAAAAAAGAAACAAGAAAAGGCAGAACTACACCAACCTTGAGGAAATCATTACTTCCAATCATCACCAGCACTCATTTCCGGTTCACCGAATACTTGTGCAGAACACTGATGAGATCGTCGGTGGTCTGCCCACTTACGCAAAAATCCCACCGACGAATTCTGTTCGCTAAAAAGATAAAGCAGATTTTTTCTTACACAATGAAATAAGTAATAGATTCCGATACACAGTGATTTTTCCTTGCTGCACTCGTCGAGGAACTCCCTTCCCAACGAGCGGAACTACATAATATCGTATTAAAAATGATGGATACTTGAGTTTGTACTACTTACAAAAAACGGTAAAATGAAAAATGGCAAAATAAGGTTGACTGCTAAGTTTTGAAAATCTGGGGCACGCCACTAGTTTAGAAGTACTGATTTTTCGATGTCGCTATTTTACCTGCGTAGAATTATCAGCAGCAAAAAATCATTCGAAGCAAGGCCGGCTCGGTAGTACAGTGGTTAGAGCACTGGCACAGTGTGCCAGAGACCCAGGTTCGAGTCCTGGTCGAGCCTCCACTTGTCGCTGAAAAGTTCTACGTAGTAAATCTCCTGTGTGTGCCTAATAAAATATATTTGTGACAATAGGTTGTTGATGCGAACCACTGCAAAAATGGTACGAGATTATTAGAAGCATTGAAGTAGCATTTTTGCTGAAGAAAATGCTTGGGTCTAAAGCGGACCCAACTCTTCATAACACCATTAAGACTTGTTTCCATGATATGAAAAACTCAATATGCTGACCAAGGCAGTAATTTATTTTATTATAAAACATAAACTAAACGTAACGTTTCAACCTTCTAGCAAGGTCTTCTTCAGACTCTGCACCAAGTACAATGTAACAAGGTACAAAAACAGGACGATATGTATACACAAACATTGCTCCCCCAGACTATTAGAAAGTTGTTCTGGAACATTCTAGCAGGTGGCTTTTCCTTGTC
Source organism: Lepisma saccharinum (assembly GCF_977018435.1). NCBI lineage: Eukaryota > Metazoa > Arthropoda > Insecta > Zygentoma > Lepismatidae > Lepisma > Lepisma saccharinum. The sequence continues at coordinate 39,057,097 of NC_139230.1, forward strand.
AACTGTACTTTTGCCTAAAAGGCTAAACATATTTACTTCCATCTAGAATGTGGTTGGACTTTTTATCTCACGCTCTTTTTCCTTCATTCTTCTTCCTTCTTCTCTCCTCTTTCTCTATTGTCCTTTCCACTCTTTCTAACACCTTCTTCCATTCTTTGTTTAACTTCAGTCCCCCATTCCAGTTCATTGTGTCTTCTTCACCTTTCTTCTCTATTTTAGGCCTCCTTCCATTTTTCCACTAGTATTCTCTTCTCCCTTTCTATCTGCTTAGCCTCATCCCACTCTATGTCATGTCCTGTTTCTCTCGTGTGTTTAAATATCGCATTTCTCTCTCTCTTAAGTCGTACATCATCCCTATGTTGTTTCAACCTGTCTTTCAGCCTCTTTTTCGTTTCTCCTATGTACACACTCTGACAAGGGCGCCGACTTTCCAAAATTTCTGTGGGTGCATATCAATGGCGGTTAGATCTGCAATTATCAAGTATTGTTTTCTTTAAACAACTTACATGCACAATGATTGCAAGATGCAATGATATTATCAACACGTTACTAAAAGAAAATACCACATTCATACAAATTAAAATGAAAAACTTCATAAATGCAAATAATTTTAATTGTATTGCAGAAAGAACTGTGCAAGGATTTTGTTGTGAACATAAACTACAAAATGACTAACTTTATGTACCAAATAATAATAATAATAATCATGACATGTTAACTTTCAATATAAAACACATTCCTTCTTACGTCATTTGCACTTATGAATTTGTTTGCAATTTTGGTAATGTCAATATTTTTAGTCATTTCTTTATGAACATGCAAAATTACCAAATCATTCAATCTTTTTTGGGTCATTGTTGACCGTAAAAACGTTTTCAATCGTCTAAGTGCTGAAAATGACCGATTAGAAGTACAAGAAGTAACAGGTATAGTTAAAATCACCCGTACAAACTTCACAAATTCTGTGAGCATTTCACGCATACTACCACTGTTTTCTCTACTTAAAATATTTGTAATGTCTGACAAGTTGGCCACTTTTTCTTTGTTCGTTCTGCACACATCTAGAAACATGTCCCTGTGCAATGTTAGTTTGTCTTTATCACAGTCTGTCCCATAGAACTGCAGAATTCGATCAGCACCAATTTGACCGATAGCAAAAGCTTCGAGTTGTGAAATAAGTTCCAAAACCTTTGTTTGAAATCTACGATTTAGCAAATCCACAGCCACATCAATTATTTCAAAAAATATTTGTCTGTACATTTCCTCCGGCGTTTGATACGTATAAGGATCACTACCTTCGTCGTAGCGTTCTAGCATCTTGCTTTTTCTAGGCAAAACTGCGTTATCAATGTTCAATTCCTTCCCTTTCCTCATGGTTTCATTCCACAACTCAAAAAATATATCCCTTTGTGAAGCTAAACTTGCAGACAAAGTTTCCACCAAAGTTTTGATTTCTCGGTATGACAATGATTTCTTCTGAAAAGAAGAATGAAGTTGTTCAATCCTGCCGAAAACTGAAATTAACATTTTCAGGAAAATATGAAATCTGAATTGATGTAGGTTTGAAAAATATCCACTAGCCTTACCACCGACTTCACTTTTTTCTTCTGACAGATCTTCCAAAAATTTTAAGAGAACGTCATAATTACTTTCCAATGATTGTAGTGATTTTACCCTCACACACCACCTTGTGGGACCGAATGGTCGCAAAGTCAGTCTGGGAATGTTTTTTACAACACCATCTTCGTTGTCTTCTTGTAGCGATTGAAACACTACTAGCCTCTTTGGCGAATGTCTTACAAATTATATTAATTCACGAAGAATCACCATTCGGTTTATTCTTTATTAGTGCTCAATATCCGCAAGTAGTTATTTTAAAACAATTGTTGACGAATGGAGTGGGCGTATTGTAGTGTGTCACTTGTAAGGAAACATCAAAGCAAGCCGAAAAGACGGGATTCTATTCACAATACAATATACTTCCATTGTTATTGTGGGGACTGCCTTTGACTTGGCCAGAGACAGGCAAGGAAGGGGGGAATGTGTTGCTCGGTTGTCTTTGCACAAACACATTTGAAACAATAATGTTTTAGAGGTTAGAAATTTTAACTTCCATCTCAATGTTTAATTGCTTATTATTTTTTGATAATGGCAAGTGAGAAATATTTATTTTATTTTGTTTTTACCAAACAAAAGTAACTGGATAGTTACTGGACAAGAGCTGAAATTTGACAGATAAGACTCCCATGTTGTCGCCCGAATGGGACACCTGCTGGCACCAACAGAACGAAAGTAAAGAGCACCGCCTCTGTCAGAGTAGCAGTACAGAAAGCTTCGTTAGTAATCTCACACGTTAAGAGAAGAGCAAATTAACAACTTATCCCAGAATGAAGAAGATCATGTTAACTTATATATACGATAATACAATTTCGCACAACACCATCCACATAAATCAATAAATAGAAAGAAGTCAAAATTTTCAATTTTTATAAAATAATCACTACAAACCATCTTGCTCCCTCTTCTCTGTTACTTTCTGTTAGTGTATTCATTATTGTTGTACAAGGTATCAAGTGTCTAACACGTAAATCACAGTTCGCTCGGTCTTCCGATTCGGTTGTAGTTGCGGTGAGAAAATTATGTAATTTTTAAATGTAAATCGATGAATGTTCATAATAGGTTGTCGATGGGTGAGAGAAAATAGACGAAACGTGTCAGCTCAATTTCATTTACTAACTATTGTCGTACAAGGTATCAAGTGTCTACCACGTAAATGCCAGTTTGCTCCGTCTTCCGATTCGGTCGTAGTCGCGGCGAGAAATTGATGTAATTTTTCAAGGAAATTCGGTTAATGTTCAAAATAGGTTGTCGATGGGGTGAGAGAAAATAGACGAAACGTGTCAGCTCAAATATTTTTACTGAATATTGTTGTACAGTGTCTCTCAAAAGTTTTAGGACAACGACATTTTAAACTAGGCAACCCAATTTACACAAGGCGTTGGTGGGTTGCGTGTAGAGCTAGGCTCAATTTCAGGGTTGCCACATGCACAATAGATATTTATAAAATACGCTAAAGAAATAAGTAGTAATGGCAGCACTATGTTCCTACGCGTCAGCAAAAATTCGATGCGGATGGTGTTATGTTACATCCGGTGGTAGCGGGCCACGAGCGATTTTATTGTTGAGTCAGCAGAACGTGACTGTTGACATTGAAGACATCGGAAGCGGTGGGGGGAGGGGGGTCAATGGATTTGTCACGTTGTTTCTTGATGTATGCTAACCTAACACGTGCGTATGTTTGTGTGTGTGTGGAGGAAATGCGCGCGCAACCATTGCGTATGATTCAAAGACATGAAGAAATGATTTAAAGATGGCGCCGAATTTTGCTTTACCCCCGAAAGTTTAGTGGCTAAGGTTATTGCTCTGTAAAACAAGAGGCGTCGAGGGTTCGATTCCTGGTAGAGTCAATATTGATTGATTGATAGATTGAGTTAGTTTTTTAAGTCAATTTTATGCACGGCAAAACTAATCAGGATTGGAGCTACAGTTGAAAAGTGGTGATTCGGACCACTATGTGCCTCCACCGAGTATCGAACCTGGGACCCCTTGATTACAAGTCGACGATGTCAATATTGAATGGTCTCGATTAGCCTGTGTGTACATAAAGGCAACAAAATGGTTGAGTTCGAAAATCGAGTTGGGTTAGTGGTTAATGTTGTCACCTGGCAATGAAGAGGTCGCGGGTTCGATTCTCTAGGTAGTTAAATTAGGCCAATTGTTTAGCCCCGCCATTATAGGTCCCCGATTAGTCCATCTGTGCATAAATAGTGTTTGAATAAAATCAATATGGCGGCCTTGGGTTAGTGGTTAATGTTGTCGCCTGGTAATGAAGAGGTCGCGGGGTTCGATTTTCTAGGTAGTTAAATGAGGCCAATTGTTTTGTCCCGCCATTATAGGTTCCGATTAGTCCATCTGTGCATAAATAGTATTTGAATAAAATCAAAATGGCGGCCGCGTTTTGTGTTTAGCGGCGGCGGCGGCGGCGGCGACCGGGGCGCGGCGCGGCGCGGGGCGGGGCGGCGCGGCGCGGGGGGTGTTTTTTTTTCCGCGAGATGTTTCAACCAAGTGGTTGAGGGTTCGAGTCCCAATGTTGGTGAAAATTGGATATTCAATTGTATTTGTTTAAAAGTTCCGATTAGCTTTTTTGTGCACAAAGAGAAAATGAACTAATTGGAAATAGGATGTTTATGCTGTAATGAAAAGGTCCCGGGTTCGATTCACAATGTCAAATTGGCTGATAATGATGTTTTTTTTTAAAAAAAAAAAAAAGAAGTGTGTTGAGTCCCCATTAGTATTTAGGCAGGAACAGATATTAAAAATCAAAACAAAATGCCTTTTGATTACAACGCAAAGACTTTACCGCTAATGTATAAAGATAAATTAGAATCTGTTGTTTTGCCGTGTGGGGCCCCAGTACCGATTAGCTTAAATGCATAAAGAGTAGGTAAAATAAGCAAGATGGCCGTCACTATTGTTTTGTGATCAAAGAGGAGTCACAGGTTCGATTCAATCAAAGGAGGCAAGATTCTATGTTTCAATTCCATGTAAAAGTCTAAAGTTATGTTTCGATTAACCTCAATGCATAAAGAGGAATTAAACAAAAACAAGCAAAATGGCGACAGATGTGATAAAAGAAAAATTGAATTAGTTTTTTATAGTGACAAGAAAAAATAGCGAATCATTGTTAGAAATAGAATGAAAATAAAGATACTTGCCTTTGCGTGTCCAGCGCTGTGCAGAAAAGCTCTCATGCTTTATCTCCAACAAGTCCACAATACACATTTTTTTTTTTATTGTATAGTTAATTATTAATGTTGTTATTAACACAGATTCTTACCAGTGTGAAGAAAAGCTCTCATGCTTTATCTCCGACAAATTCACAATACACACTTTTTCATTATATAGTTAATTATTATTGTTGTTATTAACACCGAGTTTTACCAGTGTGAAGAAAAGCTCTCATGCTTTATCTTCGACAAGTCCACAATACACACTTTTTCATTATATAGTTAATTATTAATGTTGTTATTAACGATTGTTACCAGTAAAAATATAAACCATGAGGATTTTTAAAAGGGTGATAAGTGAAAAAAGCCAAGACATATATTTTATCCCTGTTTATTACCAATATTTACAAAATTCAAAAGAGCCGCACACACACACACACACACACACATACATATGTAAAATGTTTATATTGTGTCACCAGTTTATCAGCATGTTATTTAACAAGTTTTTATTCTTCAAGTTTGTTCACTCACCCACATAAGGAATTGTGTCACTATCATATCCATTTTCTGCTGCAACCACTGAATTAAAATGTTTCACTATTTTTTCCACAAGCATGTTCTCGCAAAAAACAAACACTTCTTTGGAAAGTCTTTTTCCGTCGATGTTTTGTATAGACAAAGGCTCAGGTTTTGTACATCCATGTAGATGGGAAAGCACAAACTTCTCCTTATTACATGCATGGACAGGGGAAATATCTGTGCAACCGAAACATTGTTCGCGAAGGTCGAGAATGCAAGATTCCACACAGTTTCCAAAATATGATTTCAGATACGGCGACACTGTTTCACACATAACTTTCGCATGCTCGATGCACACAAATATCTTCATAAAGTTCCGCCACGAACTTTCTGCGATGAACACTATCTCCAGGGAACCGTAAGCTGGTTTCTTCCTTATAATGATCTGACGGCGATTGTACAGTGTGGTTATCAGCAATTCATGTTGCTCACTTAGTGGGTAGGAAACACGAGGCTGCTCACCTGGAATAGCGATGTAATTGTCGATTACTGGAAACAATTCCTGAAGAGCGTGCCACTCCTGCAACTGTAGTTCAACACCGGCCGCCCCGCTTCTGTGTAGCCTGACCACAGGTTGGAAATCCAGATGAGAGGAAAGTCCGATTGAGATAACTTTTGTTTTCGAAGCATTCAAATAGTAGACGTGATCGAATAATATCGACTGGCGTATAAGACTAGTTACTTGTTTTTGTTCTTCAGGTAAATGCTGATCGCTCTCTTTCTGAAGAACCCCTTTGAAATTAGTGTACGGTTGAAATCTTTTTTTCAACGGCATCGAAATAGAGGATTCCATGACTAAGAACTGCGAGATACTGCATGTCGCAGCGTGCAGGTATACATTTGAAGAAATGCGTGGGTGTGTTTTTGAGACGCATGCGCGCGTAGCAAACCAAGCATGTGCTGGACAAAAAAGTTGGAGGGGGCGGGGCATTACAAAGATCAATGGTGAGAGAAAAATCAGCAGAATATCATAAACGTCATATTGAGGAAATATTGGATAACAAATATTAATTAATTTAATTAAAGCATCAACCGCATTGTCGATCTGAAATTAGGTTTATAGACAGGGGGCAAAATTTAAAATATCGACGATGTTCTAGTATTGGATTGTTTCTGTATTTCCATCGGTATAATCCTCCACCACATTTGAAGCATACTGTTTTATCCTCTTTTTGAATGTAAAATAATCCTGCTTCGGACAGAGCTTCTACAAACGGGAATTCTTTTGATTGCCAGTTTCTGAAAGAGGACAATCTAGCATTGAAAGATCCCATCTCTGGATATTGCGTCATTGTTCTGTAAAGACACAAAACAAGATAAATATTATAAGTAAGCTGTTGTAAACTGTAACGCTACAAAATTATTAATATACTATTAGGACTATATGTAACTTGTATAAAATTTCAAACAGTATTTACTGTCAATATTTTCTAGTATACGTACCGAGTATTATAAATTTAATTTACGAGTCAGCAAATAAGTTGTTATAATATTGTCGTTTTTTATCGGTACTGGGAATAAAATTTGAAATTTATGCATGGGTTTACCAGAGGCTCTATGGAATAAATACAGAAAACAGTAATGCCCACAGTACACAGACCCGTAACTTTGTATCTGATGAGTGTTGTACGTATAGAATTTAGAGTTATTTTCCAAAAATCGCAAATGGTTATGCACATGTGGAGGTTTTCCGTAACTATCAAAAAATTCCCCCCGGGAGTTACTGTCTATGTAAATTGCTACCCAGTGCTTCCCGGGGCTATCTTTGGGATCTGTATTTACAATCAACGCTGCTGGTAGTTCCACATGTACAGGTAATTCATTAGCTGCGAAAACCCCAACATGATGATTGTCAAAGGCTCTATTTGATATTAACCCGTGAAGCAAATTTAAAGTCGACAGCATTGCTGGACACTAAATAGTAATATTGTGCAACTCACCTTTTTATACTTCAAAGTAGACGGTACACGTCACAGTAGATTCCAGAACCAATTTGATCTGGGCCACCAAGCTGTTTATCGTTGTTGAAACAATGGAGAGCTATCTAACACAACGCTGATGCTCGGAATATGTAGGCGGGGTTTACAAACGCGCATGCGTACAATGCTATCTGGCATTTGTTGTGCTGTTGTAAAATGAATTTTGTACTATAAGAAAATTGTCTGTATGTGTGTGTGTGTATATATATCTATATATACAGACACACACGCATATTTATTTATTGATGAAGTGTATATATATATATAATACAATACAATATAATATATATATATATATATATATATGTAATTTGAAGATACAACATATCAGTAAAATCTAACAACTAGAAAAATATTCATAACATTCGACTTTTATATTATATGTAATTTAAAACATTCTTCACAGTTTGAGAAATGGAGTGCTTGTGGAAACACCCGTTCTCTGCAATATTGGCTGGTCCATCAGGATGTGGAAAGACATATTTTGTGAAGCATTTTCTCCAGTGTTTACCCCAAATGGTAAATGTAAAATTCAACAATATTTTGGTGTGCTACGGGGAATGGCAATCTGCATACAATGATTTCCCTGGTTTTGTACAATTTCGGGAAGGAATGCCTAATATTGACCAATTTGTGCCAAATTCTGGACCTCATCTTATTATTATCGATGATCAGATGAGGGAATGCGATCAAAGAGTCACAGATTTTATTTACAAAAGGGTGTCATCATCGTGATATTAGTCTTTTCTTTATCACTCAAAATCTATTCCATCAGGGAAAAGGGAATAGGGATATATCTTTAAATAGTCATTATATTGTATGCTTCAAAAATCCAAGAGACAGAGCCCAAATTAATTATTTATCTAGACAAGTATACCCGGAGAATCCAAATTTTATAAAAGATGCATATTACAATGCCACCGCTGAACCCCATGGATATTTGCTGTTTGATCTGAAGCAGAACACTCCGGAAGAAGTACGTTTTCGGTCGCGGATATTTCCCGACGATGATATCAATTATGTATATATTCCTACAAAAAAAGCAAGCATAATCACTAGTCGTTTATTCTGTCATCATGGCTCCAAGAGTGAAACACGCTAAAGTGCTCCAAGTTTTGTCGGATGCTAAACCAGCACTTCGCGCAGCGATATTACAAGCTGCTGATTCTTCCTTAGTTAATTCAATCTGTGAGTGTTGTTACAATGTTCTAAAAGAGAATGTTCCTCTTTCAACACCTCAGAAAACAAGATTGAGCCGGTACAAGAAGGTGATACGTAATCTCTCTGCCAAAGGACACTCTACAAAGCAGAAGAAACAGATACTAGTGCAACACAAAGGATTTTTACCTGCGTTATTAGCCCCTTTAATAGGAGGTGTGTTATCAAGTTTATTTAAGTGAAAAAGAAATCTGAACATGGAGCATGCCAAAAAAATGGTTATAATACCTCAAGAATTTATGGATAACATGAGACATCCTGTTATGTCTGCACCGTCTACATCCTTATCGCAATTGGATCAGGATATGCAAGTAATTTTGAATCTCAAAGGTCTTTCGGATGATGAAAAATGGAATCGTTACAGTATTGTGCTCCAAAAATTTCTGTCTATTACTCGAAAACAAAGAGAACCTGTGTCGCTACCGATTACAGAATCTACTGAGAAGTTGACTGATATGAAAGAAGAAATTCTAGCTGCTACACCTAGCATGTATCGTAGAAAAGCCGAACTGTTGTATGAACGTCTTTTACATAATAGTAATATTGATTGGGATAAATATGGGGCAGTTTTTATTAACAATAATAAAATTGAAGGCTCAAATATTGTCGATCTAGTATCGGATATAATTCGACCACGAAAAACAAGCAATCCTGTTGGGTGGCAACTATTCAATAGAGCTCTGGCGTTATCTAATATTCCTCAAGAATATATAGGTAACCCCCGGAGACAGGAGTTTATTCAACAGATTGTTTTTGGCAACCCCGGACGCCATGTTCCGCTGTCCGGAGCTAACCAAAAAAAGGCACAAGAATTAACAGAAGCAGAAGAAGAAGAAGAAGAAAAGGAACCAATTTCTTTTGTATCATCATTTCCAGGGCACAAACGTAAACGTACTGTTCCAGTTTGGTCAAGATACAAACCATGAGCGAAAAAATATTAGAGAATATCTGGTACAATCCATCTCATCCAGCATCCTATTCTACAGCTTCAACACTATGGAAAGCTGTAAAAAAATCCATATCATTGTCAACAATCAAACATTGGTTGACAAAGCAAACTGCATACACTTTGCATAGACCTGTAAAGCGTCGATTTCCGAGAAACTTTTATTTTGTGCATAATATCGATGACCAATGGCAGGCTGACTTGAATGACATGCAGAGTTTGCGGAATCACAACAAAGGGTACAGATATATACTCACAGTTATCGATATTTTTAGCAGGCATGCTTGGGCTGTCCCTGTAAAAAATAAAACTGGTGTATGTATAAAAAAGGCTTTCCAGCAAATTTTCAAACAAAGCAAAAGAAAACCTTTGAAATTACAAACTGACAAAGGCCGTGAGTTTACCAACAGTATTGTGCAGGAATATCTCAAAAAACAAAATGTAATTTATTTTACAACAAAGAATCCTGATATTAAAGCTAGTATTGTTGAAAGATTCAACAGAACTTTAAAGGAACGCATGTGGAAGTATTTTACTAAGCAAAGAACCAGCTGTTATGTTAATGTACTCCCAAAGCTTTTGAAAGCTTATAATCATAAAATTCACTCGAGTATTAAAATGGCACCAGCAGATGTTACTCCTGAGAAGGTTTTGAAAGTATGGCACAATATGTATGACAAAAAAACTCAAATCTGATTCATCTCCACTATTGTCATTGAAGATGCCATTCAAAATAGGAGATACAGTGAGAATAACAAAAACCAAAAAACGCTTTGACAAAGGTTACATGGAAAATTGGACAAGAGAAATATTTGTGGTGGAACGTATTTTGAAAAGAAATCCTCAAGTGTATGAATTAAAAGATCTACAAGGACATAAAATCAATGGAACATTTTATACGGAAGAGTTGCAATTGGTCCGCTTACCGGATATGCATGAAATTGATAAAATCCTTGCGACCAAAGGTAAAGGAGCCAGTAAAAAGTTGTTAGTTCATTGGAAAGGTTACTCCAGATTATTTGACAGTTGGATTAGCGCATCGTTTTTGGAGTCAAAAAAAGAGAGAGAGAGGCATAAATTTTTGTAGGTATTCTCATCAGTGGTACAAATAACCTTCATAACACATCATGAGAAAAGCAAACGCTTTCTACCTTACTTTGCCTAGTAACAGTTCCATGAAATATTTCCCAAGTAATACTCTAACTAATTACACCACAAAGCTTCAGAACCGTGTGGAGTTGGACACCAACAAATGGGAGATGGCATTGGTAGAAGTGCATTATCCTTATTCAATACTAAACATTACAAGATTTAACAACTATATTCAATATAAATCTATGGATGATGTCAAATGGAACGAACTTCGAATATCCGAAGGCTATTACGCATCTATAAACAGCATTGTTGCAGAAATCAATAAATATTCTGAAACATTAAATTTTAGTCTCCGAAATCATCCTGCGTACAAACATGTGACTGTTGATATATCTACCAAGCAGAGAAACATAAATGTACGATTGTCACCTCAACTGGCACGGATATTAGGTTTTAAACCGACCGATGATCTATCAGAAGTAAAAATTGGACGCTCGCCTCCAAATGTTGTGAGAGAAATTCCTTCCCAGATGTATATTTACACAGATATTGCGGAATCACATATGGTGGGAGATGCTGTCGCCCCTCTATTACGTATTATAAACATTAATCCTATGGAACATACTTTTGGAAGTGATGGTGTGCAAATTTTCGATTCACCACATTACATCCCAGTGCAGAAACATAATTTCGAACAAATAGAAATTGACTTAAGGGATAGCACTGGTGCACACATCCCATTCTCCTTCGGACTAGTGTGTTTGAAACTTCATTTTAGACGTTGTGGTGAAAAGCTCTGATTATGAATGACCCATATTTTCAATACTACCATCAACAAGCTGGATCTGGTGTAGGTAACATATATTACGGTGCTGCTTATCAAAAAGGACATGGCATTGGAAGTTTTCTTGGAGGACTTTTTCGGTCAGCTTTGCCTCTTATCAAAAAAGGAGCGAAAGCTGTAGGGAAAGAAATGTTAAAAACAGGGGTAAATGTGTTAGGTGATGTTGTAGACAAAACACCCCTAAAACAGTCACTACAATCCAGAATTTCGGATGCCAGATCAAATCTTAAAAGAAAAGCTGAAACAAAGATCAAGGAAATGATTGGTTCAGGTTATCAGGGGCATAAACATTTCAAAAGGAATCACTCTGCTTCGGGACAGCGAACTGGAAGGATCGCTCAGAGAAAGAAGAGATCCAGTGCCAATACAAACACCAAGAAAACAACCAAACGCAACCGTAAGAAAATTCAAATAACATCAGATATTTTTGATTAGATATGGCGCTAATTAGGGAGAAATCATGTGAGTGTTTTAAAAGTAAATTGGATATTTTCTCGGTAAAACCTACTCAGACAAGCATCTTAGAACACCACACCATCGGATACAAACCTGTTAGTTCCCTGGCAGATAATGCCCCCACCGAGTTTGTAATACCTGGACATGGTGATGATTATATGGATTTAGCACACACAATGTTGAATATAGATGCCAGAATTGTAAAAGCGAATGGTCAGTTATTGCTACCCACAGATAAAACAATTGGACCTGTCAATGATTTTCTCAATGCAATGTTCAGCGAAGTACAAATCTACTTAAATAACAAACTCATCTCGTTTCCATCTCACATGCACCCATACAGGTCTTATTTTGAAAAAGCACTGAACTATGACATATCTGCAAAATCATCTCATCTCCAAAGTGCATTGTGGTACAAGGATACAGCAGGCGCTTTTGATAACGTTTCGGAAGACAACAAAGGCTTTACAAAACGTAACCAACTAACAAAACAGAGTAAAACATTTGATATGTTTGGTTACTTGCATTCTGATATTTTCAATCAAGAGAAATTTTTGATCAATGGAGTGGAAATGCGAATAAAACTGATTCCTTCGAAAAACACTTTCTGCTTGATGGGATTAGATGACAGTGAAGGCAAAGTGGAAATTCTGGATGCTACACTATATGTGAGAAAAGTATCGGTCAGTTCATCCATCAAACTTAGTCACAATCGCATATTGCAAAAACATACAGCAAAATACCCTCTAACAAGAGTACAACTTAAAGCTGTAACTATTCCAAAAGATATTGTTTCAAAAACAATTGACAATGTGATACTTGGACGTCTTCCGAAACGATTAGTTGTGGGGTTTGTTACCAACGATGCATTCAACGGCACACTGTCTACAAACCCATTCAATTTTCAACATTTCAATTACAACTTCTTTACTTTATATGTTGATGGAGTCCAAATTCCCGGCAAACCACTTCAACCAGACTTTGAAAACAACAAGTACATAACAGCATATCACACATTATTCTCTGGAACAGGGATACACTATATGGATGAAGGAAACAATATATCGCGTGAGGAATACCCCCAGGGATACGCATTACTTGTTTTCGATATAACACCAGACGCAGCTGCAAGTGCCATATCCCACTGCAGTCTTCAACGGCAAGGGGCTGTTAGCTTGGAAGTCCACTTCAAATCGGCTTTGGAATCTACTGTGACTTGTGTTATCTACTCTGAATTTGACGCTCTCATGGAAATTAATAATCAAAGAGATATTCATCTGGATTAATTGTATAACAAGGTGAGTTGCACAATATTACTATTTAGTGTCCAGCAATGCTGTCGACTTTAAATTTGCTTCACGGGTTAATATCAAATAGAGCCTTTGACAATCATCATGTTGGGGTTTTCGCAGCTAATGAATTACCTGTACATGTGGAACTACCAGCAGCGTTGATTGTAAATACAGATCCCAAAGATAGCCCCGGGAAGCACTGGGTAGCAATTTACATAGACAGTAACTCCCGGGGGGAATTTTTTGATAGTTACGGAAAACCTCCACATGTGCATAACCATTTGCGATTTTTGGAAAATAACTCTAAATTCTATACGTACAACACTCATCAGATACAAAGTTACGGGTCTGTGTACTGTGGGCATTACTGTTTTCTGTATTTATTCCATAGAGCCTCTGGTAAACCCATGCATAAATTTCAAATTTTATTCCCAGTACCGATAAAAAACGACAATATTATAACAACTTATTTGCTGACTCGTAAATTAAATTTATAATACTCGGTACGTATACTAGAAAATATTGACAGTAAATACTGTTTGAAATTTTATACAAGTTACATATAGTCCTAATAGTATATTAATAATTTTGTAGCGTTACAGTTTACAACAGCTTACTTATAATATTTATCTTGTTTTGTGTCTTTACAGAACAATGACGCAATATCCAGAGATGGGATCTTTCAATGCTAGATTGTCCTCTTTCAGAAACTGGCAATCAAAAGAATTCCCGTTTGTAGAAGCTCTGTCCGAAGCAGGATTATTTTACATTCAAAAAGAGGATAAAACAGTATGCTTCAAATGTGGTGGAGGATTATACCGATGGAAATACAGAAACAATCCAATACTAGAACATCGTCGATATTTTCCATTTTGCCCCCTGTCTATAAACCTAATTTCAGATCGACAATGCGGTTGATGCTTTAATTAAATTAATTAATATTTGTTATCCAATATTTCCTCAATATGACGTTTATGATATTCTGCTGATTTTTCTCTCACCATTGATCTTTGTAATGCCCCGCCCCCTCCACCTTTTTTTGTCCAGCACATGCTTGGTTTGCTACGCGCGCATGCGTCTCAAAAACACACCCACGCATTTCTTCAAATGTATACCTGCACGCTGCGACATGCAGTATCTCGCAGTTCTTAGTCATGGAATCCTCTATTTCGATGCCGTTGAAAAAAAGATTTCAACCGTACACTAATTTCAAAGGGGTTCTTCAGAAAGAGAGCGATCAGCATTTACCTGAAGAACAAAAACAAGTAACTAGTCTTATACGCCAGTCGATATTATTCGATCACGTCTACTATTTGAATGCTTCGAAAACAAAAAGTTATCTCAATCGGACTTTCCTCTCATCTGGATTTCCAACCTGTGGTCAGGCTACACAGAAGCGGGGCGGCCGGTGTTGAACTACAGTTGCAGGAGTGGCACGCTCTTCAGGAATTGTTTCCAGTAATCGACAATTACATCGCTATTCCAGGTGAGCAGCCTCGTGTTTCCTACCCACTAAGTGAGCAACATGAATTGCTGATAACCACACTGTACAATCGCCGTCAGATCATTATAAGGAAGAAACCAGCTTACGGTTCCCTGGAGATAGTGTTCATCGCAGAAAGTTCGTGGCGGAACTTTATGAAGATATTTGTGTGCATCGAGCATGCGAAAGTTATGTGTGAAACAGTGTCGCCGTATCTGAAATCATATTTTGGAAACTGTGTGGAATCTTGCATTCTCGACCTTCGCGAACAATGTTTCGGTTGCACAGATATTTCCCCTGTCCATGCATGTAATAAGGAGAAGTTTGTGCTTTCCCATCTACATGGATGTACAAAACCTGAGCCTTTGTCTATACAAAACATCGACGGAAAAATACTTTCCAAAGAAGTGTTTGTTTTTTGCGAGAACATGCTTGTGGAAAAAATAGTGAAACATTTTAATTCAGTGGTTGCAGCAGAAAATGGATATGATAGTGACACAATTCCTTATGTGGGTGAGTGAACAAACTTGAAGAATAAAAACTTGTTAAATAACATGCTGATAAACTGGTGACACAATATAAACATTTTACATATGTATGTGTGTGTGTGTGTGTGTGTGTGCGGCTCTTTTGAATTTTGTAAATATTGGTAATAAACAGGGATAAAATATATGTCTTGGCTTTTTTCACTTATCACCCTTTTAAAAATCCTCATGGTTTATATTTTTACTGGTAACAATCGTTAATAACAACATTAATAATTAACTATATAATGAAAAAGTGTGTATTGTGGACTTGTCGAAGATAAAGCATGAGAGCTTTTCTTCACACTGGTAAAACTCGGTGTTAATAACAACAATAATAATGAACTATATAATGAAAAAGTGTGTATTGTGAATTTGTCGGAGATAAAGCATGAGAGCTTTTCTTCACACTGGTAAGAATCTGTGTTAATAACAACATTAATAATTAACTATACAATAAAAAAAAAAAGTGTATTGTGGACTTGTCGGAGATAAAGCATGAGAGCTTTTCTGCACAGCGCTGGACACGCAAAGGCAAGTATCTTTATTTTCATTCTATTTCTAACAATGATTCGCTATTTTTTCTTGTCACTATAAAAAACTAATTCAATTTTTCTTTTATCACATCTGTCGCCATTTTGCTTGTTTTTGTTTAATTCCTCTTTATGCATTGAGGTTAATCGAAACATAACTTTAGACTTTTACATGGAATTGAAACATAGAATCTTGCCTCCTTTGATTGAATCGAACCTGTGACTCCTCTTTGATCACAAAACAATAGTGACGGCCATCTTGCTTATTTTACCTACTCTTTATGCATTTAAGCTAATCGGTACTGGGGCCCCACACGGCAAAACAACAGATTCTAATTTATCTTTATACATTAGCGGTAAAGTCTTTGCGTTGTAATCAAAAGGCATTTTGTTTTGATTTTTAATATCTGTTCCTGCCTAAATACTAATGGGGACTCAACACACTTCTTTTTTTTTTTTAAAAAAAAAAACATCATTATCATCCAATTTGACATTGTGAATCGAACCCGGGACCTTTTCATTACAGCATAAACATCCTATTTCCAATTAGTTCATTTTCTCTTTGTGCACAAAAAAGCTAATCGGAACTTTTAAACAAATACAATTGAATATCCAATTTTCACCAACATTGGGACTCGAACCCTCAACCACTTGGTTGAAACATCTCGCGGAAAAAAAAACACCCCCCGCGCCGCGCCGCCCCGCCCCGCGCCGCGCCGCGCCCCGGTCGCCGCCGCCGCCGCCGCCGCTAAACACAAAACGCGGCCGCCATTTTGATTTTATTCAAATACTATTTATGCACAGATGGACTAATCGGAACCTATAATGGCGGGACAAAACAATTGGCCTCATTTAACTACCTAGAAAATCGAACCCCGCGACCTCTTCATTACCAGGCGACAACATTAACCACTAACCCAAGGCCGCCATATTGATTTTATTCAAACACTATTTATGCACAGATGGACTAATCGGGGACCTATAATGGCGGGGCTAAACAATTGGCCTAATTTAACTACCTAGAGAATCGAACCCGCGACCTCTTCATTGCCAGGTGACAACATTAACCACTAACCCAACTCGATTTTCGAACTCAACCATTTTGTTGCCTTTATGTACACACAGGCTAATCGAGACCATTCAATATTGACATCGTCGACTTGTAATCAAGGGGTCCCAGGTTCGATACTCGGTGGAGGCACATAGTGGTCCGAATCACCACTTTTCAACTGTAGCTCCAATCCTGATTAGTTTTGCCGTGCATAAAATTGACTTAAAAAACTAACTCAATCTATCAATCAATCAATATTGACTCTACCAGGAATCGAACCCTCGACGCCTCTTGTTTTACAGAGCAATAACCTTAGCCACTAAACTTTCGGGGGTAAAGCAAAATTCGGCGCCATCTTTAAATCATTTCTTCATGTCTTTGAATCATACGCAATGGTTGCGCGCGCATTTCCTCCACACACACACAAACATACGCACGTGTTAGGTTAGCATACATCAAGAAACAACGTGACAAATCCATTGACCCCCCTCCCCCCACCGCTTCCGATGTCTTCAATGTCAACAGTCACGTTCTGCTGACTCAACAATAAAATCGCTCGTGGCCCGCTACCACCGGATGTAACATAACACCATCCGCATCGAATTTTTGCTGACGCGTAGGAACATAGTGCTGCCATTACTACTTATTTCTTTAGCGTATTTTATAAATATCTATTGTGCATGTGGCAACCCTGAAATTGAGCCTAGCTCTACACGCAACCCACCAACGCCTTGTGTAAATTGGGTTGCCTAGTTTAAAATGTCGTTGTCCTAAAACTTTTGAGAGACACTGTACAACAATATTCAGTAAAAATATTTGAGCTGACACGTTTCGTCTATTTTCTCTCACCCTATCGACAACCTATTTTGAACATTAACCGAATTTCCTTGAAAAATTACATCAATTTCTCGCCGCGACTACGACCGAATCGGAAGACGGAGCAAACTGGCATTTACGTGGTAGACACTTGATACCTTGTACGACAATAGTTAGTAAAAGAAATTGAGCTGACACGTTTCGTCTATTTTCTCTCACCCATCGACAACCTATTATGAACATTCATCGATTTACATTTAAAAATTACATAATTTTCTCACCGCAACTACAACCGAATCGGAAGACCGAGCGAACTGTGATTTACGTGTTAGACACTTGATACCTTGTACAACAATAATGAATACACTAACAGAAAGTAACAGAGAAGAGGGAGCAAGATGGTTTGTAGTGATTATTTTATAAAAATTGAAAATTTTGACTTTTTTCTATTTAATGATTTATGTGGATGGTGTTGTGCGAAATTGTATTATCGTATATATAAGTTAACATGATCTTCTTCATTCTGGGATAAGTTGTTAATTTGCTCTTCTCTTAACGTGTGAGATTACTAACGAAGCTTTCTGTACTGCTACTCTGACAGAGGCGGTGCTCTTTACTTTCGTTCTGTTGGTGCCAGCAGGTGTCCCATTCGGGCGACAACATGGGAGTCTTATCTGTCAAATTTCAGCTCTTGTCCAGTAACTATCCAGTTACTTTTGTTTGGTAAAAACAAAATAAAATAAATATTTCTCACTTGCCATTATCAAAAAATAATAAGCAATTAAACATTGAGATGGAAGTTAAAATTTCTAACCTCTAAAACATTATTGTTTCAAATGTGTTTGTGCAAAGACAACCGAGCAACACATTCCCCCCTTTTTGCTGACGCGTAGGAACATAGTGCTGCCATTACTACTAAATAAAAACAAGTATTATTGTATAAAAGTATTAAAAATATCACTATTATATCGCATGTGCATACTCAAATAAAAAAAAGGTTTTCTAGTATTTCATCGCTGATGAGTCTACAGAAAGGAAAAGAGGTGAGAGAAAACGAGAGGTGACAAAGGACAGGAGAAAGAGAAAATGAAAGGAGGAGAGGAAAAGTAGAGGAGAGAAGATAGAGAGGATAGACGAGGAGAGGAGATGTAGTGAGGAGAATGGAAAAAGATTCTAGGAGAAATAAGCAAAGAAGAAAAAAGAGAAGAAAAACGAGATGAGAGAAGATGAGACGAGAAGAGGGGAGTGGAGAGTAGAGTAAAGGAGAGAAAAAGAGAAGAACGAAAAGAGGAGGAGAAAAGTGCAGTTGAGTCGGAAATCTAAGACAGGAGAGGAGATACGAGAAGTGGAGGGCCCGACCCTGTGGCCGAGTGTTTAGCACATCGCGCTGCGACGCCAAGGGTCCCGGGTTCGAACCCCGGTCGGGCTTGGTTGTTTGTGAATGTCCATTCATCAATTTCATCATCATTTCATCACTCATCCCCATCTTCGCAAATTAGCCAAGATGCACAAAACGCGAAGTAAAATATACTAAATCAAATCAAACTAAATCAAACGAGAAGTGGGATGGAGATAAGATGCGAGAAAAGTAGGGAAGGTGATATGAGATAAAAGCAGAGCAGAAGGAGGGTAGAGAAGAAGGAGAAGAAGAAGAGAAGAACAAAAGGGACTGAAGAGAAGAGGTAGTTGCAGAAAATATCGTCTCAGCGTCAAGAATTGATGCATTGGTCAAATTGTCGACATGAAACATTCAATAACATTTTGAAATGTATTGGAGAATGTATTAGATCGGTGCGAAATGCCTTTTGGCTTAGTTCAGAGCAAGATAAAATCTTCCATATAAGATCTTTGATTTTACCTGCGATCATACCACTAAAAGCGTGAATGTAATTTTAATATTTATAAGAATTATCCCATTTTTGTCCACTTCTCGGTTCGTTGAAATGGAGATTTTGTAATTTAATATTTCCCCTCCCCCACCGCTAATTCCAAACTGAATCATTCCGTTTCACACGGCGTGGACAATGAACACAATTGGATAGGTCTAAAACTTACGAAAATTTTCTGCCACCGGAAGGGTTTGAACCTACGACCATCAGATTGACAGTCCTGAACGGTAAACACTACCCTACAAGCTTTCGCTCCTGAAAGTAAGTAGAAGGAGCTGACCAATGTGAAATGTAGATGCAACTCTCCTCCTACATGTAATGTGCAAACAATACTTGTTTGTAACAAAGAAAACGAAGGTAGTACGACTCGGCGAAAACATTTAATGGAGAATTGCACATGATGAGAACTTTTTATTCGAGATTTGCGGAAGTATCCTTGCATTGAACTCGAGTGGGAAAAGGGGTAAAATTAGTATGTCCTGAATTGCACAAATATAAATAGTTATTTCTTTAATATTTTTCAATGTCTTTGAAGCAGTACACAGTTATCGGTAGAGTATCATAATTCACGATCTTATACATGAAAATATCCCTTTGAACGTGTGTCAAATCATTTATTTGTTGATTTCTTTATAAAGTCCATATGCAGAACAATGTAGCCACTATACACTAAAAACTAAACCCACAGCGCTACAGCCCTTAAAGGTCCTTGGCTTACCTACCGACTGGTGGTCTCCCTCCCACACTGTTCCTCCGTCACCTGTTATAGCCACTATACACTGCTATTACAAATAATGTTACCATGCTCTTGTTTATTAGAAGGGGATTTAAGAAAAAGAAAAAGAACACCTAGTATGGAGGATCGAACCTGGGACCGCAATCAACGCTTTCAAGAACTCTAACCAATACACTACGCCCTTTGTTTCCCTTGGAGCAACAGTTTTTAATTATTCTGTCGCTTCAATATTGTAAACGTTATCCTGCAAAAAGAAGTCCAATACTCTGATATAGCTCTGTACTTCTAGAATTACTCTATACACATGCATTTGAAATTTAACTCTGAATTTATTTCTTCGCTCTTAGTATATCTTAGCTTGTGAATATATTTTATTTGTAATTTTATAACGGTCACATGAACATCTACGAAACAGTTCCTTATAATAACCTCCGGTTGACCAAGTTGTCAATATAAGGAATGGAATACAGATTGTCTTCGAGCTTACATTGTTAAAAAGAAGCGGATACACTTATTACTATCCCAATACTTATTCAATAAGGTTTCTTGTTTGTCAGAAATTACCACTTAAACTATTGTATGTTGAGCTAGTGCCCACCTAGCCGCCTCTGTTGAAATCTATCATTCTTCAGATTCTCTTTAAAATTCGACTCTGGTCACTTGTAACTTGCTGGGTGCAGATACTGTGCATCGACGGACAGTGTTTTGCGATAAGAAGCGGCCTTGAATAGCGTGAGTGAGTCACTTTGAACGCGAGCAAGCTACGCTACCAAGCTTGTTTGCCTTTGAAAACCAAGTAATTTTTTTTTCACCGTTTCCGAACGCGATTGCTATTGTAGAAGTATATATTCTCTCAAAAGAGGAAGAAAGGAAATTAGACCAATGTTCTCCAGTCGTTTAAAACCAAATATTGTCTATTAAACGAAAAGTTCACGATTGTCAATAAACCTATCTGAGCATAAGTTGGAATAATTTAATAGAAAGATTCTCCAAAATTTCTCTCCCACTGTCTACGTCTGTCCAGTACCCAGGAGGGCATGGGGGCCATGCCCCCCTCGAACCCTGAAATATTTAAATGTTAATTTTAGAAATGTGTAAAAATTTCAATTTTGTTTTTACATAAATGAATCTGTTTCTTGCGCAAAAGTCTTCAGGCTGCAATATTGGATGATTTCAGTTTTATAATGCAAGGCTAGCAGACGTCAGATTCACCGATTTAGTCAGGACAGTGCGTTACTTTCAATCCCTGTCCCGACTTTTTCGAACTGCAATCGTGATGCGAGAATGTCTCTTTATTATTGTTTTTTTTCCTTATCTCACAATTAGACATGTTCTTTATTGTAATAATAATTCCTAGTACGCAAAATTTAATTTATAAATATATTATTTTCTAAACATAGAATTATCATGACTTTTCAATGGCGCTCGCACTATTTGAACTATTTTGTAATATCTGTCTCTCTCTCTGTCTCTTTTATTTATACAGGGTGATTCTAAAGGTATAGTACAAACGAAAACCACAGATACCTCCCATGAAATAGAGACGAAAGTTCCCCTTCCACTTTGCCGAGAGATGCCTCCGTGAGGAGCTAGACAACGCCGAAAACGTGTGAAAATGAACTTCACACCTCTGTACAGCCAGTACCAGTGAAGATAGAAAGGCGGAACAAACGAAGTCAAAAGGAACACCAAAGTCGCCCATCCGAAAAACACTAGGCGGCAGCTGCGCAACGCATGCGCATGGGGTTCCACAAAGGAGATAGGAGTGTCCCGCAAGACAAGTGAAGGGAAAGGGTAGCGATCGACAACGGTAGGGAGAAAAGAAGCTATGAAGCATGAAGTAACAATTGCACAGCGGGAAACAAACACAATGACTGTAGCAGTGCAGTCGAGAAAAGTAGTGCGGGGTTGCAGAACCACGGGAGGACGACGTAGGATGTAAAAACACACCGAGAATGCAAGCAAAGTGGTCCGTGACACTCGACAGGCAACAGACGCGTACATGGTTCGGGGCAGAAATGGCGGCGCTGGCGGTGCAGCGCAAGGGGAGTCCCCAAAACACAGTGGGGAGACACCGCAGCAAGAACAAAGCACGGTGCAACAAAAGAGAAAGAGGACCGGACGGGGAATGGTACCTGCCAAGGAGACAACAAATGCGGGACGAGGGATTCCCCGTAGCAGCACCGAGGGGATGTCACACAGAGGTCGTGCGCCAGCAGGACAAACACAGCAACTACGGGCACAGGAGGTTATTGCTAATGAAAGGTGCACGTACAGATAGGACCACGTACCCCGTACTGACGTTGTAACAAACGTCGTGGCCCAATCAGCCTCTTAGAAATGAAGCCGGAGGCACATCGCTGGGTGGGAGCGGGCGAAAGGCTGCTGGAGTGTCGTACGGACCCCACCACTCCGTACGGTGGACGACACTAATGGACGAGGTCGGAATGTTTCCATCCCGATCGCCAGGTCCACCGTTCCCAGACCTGACGCGGCTCCTTGCTTCCGAGCGCAACCCCAGCCGAACAACTCGAGTCCCTCCTCGGCCGCAGCCGTCCGCTCCGAAACCAAGCGTGGCCTCACACCACCGCAATCGTGTAATGAAGCTACGTGGGGCTATGCACGTCTGTTCAACTGCTGGGTTACCCCACATTGGTGTACACAAACACCACACGATCGTACGTAGTGCTCCCCGTCGGCTCGAGCAAGACGGACGAAGTACGTGTTGTGGGTGAATGGGGCAAGAATGAAGGACGCTACATGTGTTCCATGATGACAAGGCCCCAGAGTACATGGCCCCACCTGACGGCAGTGGTCAGGTAGTGAAGAGCACAGGCACGGGTGGCTCAGGAACGTCAGCTGATTGTACCACAGTGCCGTGCGGACGTGTGGGCTGATTGGAAGTGCAGCGTCAGGGAGCGTGTCAGTGAAAGAGCCGGTGCGGTGGTGGTGTGCTTGACGTACGACAATTGAGTACGTTGTTTCGAAGCCGTTGTGACCAGTGTGTGTGTGTGTGTGTGCCAACTGTGCACTGCAGTACAGTATTCCATAATTGGCACTATCCTCACCGTACCATGGAACGCTACACATTTGTAGAACTGAGGGACAAGCATTTTGTCTACGGCCTTGCAGATGGTAATGGCCGAGCAGCTGCACGCCTTTATCGCGGACGGTATCCGGAGAAGCGACAACCCGACAGCAGGTTGTTTTCGAATGTGCACCGTACCCTTGGTGAATCGGGTGTGTTACGTGCAGGCCATCATGTCGGTCACCCAAGACATGTGCGCACCGCGGCGGTCGAGGAGGACGTACTTGCTCGCGTGGACGACACACCGTCCACTAGCACCCGTAGCATTGCACGTGCAGTGGGAGTATCACAGTCGACAGTGTGGCGTGTCCTTCATGATGATCTGCTGTATCCCTATCATCCACAGCGAGTCCACGCGTTGCAGGCTGGGGATTACCCACAACGTGTGGAATTCTGTCAACGACTGTTGCAGTTTTGTACCGACGATCCCCGTTTTTTGCGCCATGTGCTTTTCACGGACGAGGCAACATTCACCCGTGAGGGCATCTTCAATTGCCGAAACAGCTATGTGTGGGATTATGAAAATCCACATGCAGCAGTCGAGGTGCACCATCAGACCCAGTTTGCAGTGAATATCTGGGCAGGTATCAACGATGAACAGATTATCGGTCCATACCTGCTGCCACCACGTTTAAATGGCCGCCTCTATCGCACCTTTCTTGCATCAGTCCTTCCAGAGCTGCTAGAACATGTACCCCTCAACGTGCGACATCGTATGTGGTTTCAATTGGATGGAGCGCCTGCACATTTTGATGGCACAGTGCGAACCCTTTTGCACCATACCTACCCACAGCGCTGGATCGGCAGAGAGGGCCCCGTCCCCTGGCCCGCCCGTTCGCGTGACCTCACACCAATGGATTTCTTCTTGTGGGGCCATGTGAAAACACTCGTCTACGAGACCCCGGTGCCTGACAAGGAAACATTGGTAGCGCGGATACTTGCAGCATCGGCCGAGGTGTGTACCATGCCAGGGATTTTTGATAGGGTTCGCCAGAATTTCCTGCGACGCTGCAATGCCTGCATTGAATGTGGTGGTTGTCAATTTGAGCAACTTTTGTAACAACGTCAGTCCGGGGTACGACTACGTACTACGTACTATTCCTATCTGTAAGTGCACCTTTGCGTGGCAATAAACCTCCTCTGCCCGTAGTTGCTGTGTTTGTCCTGCTGGCGCACGACCTCTGTGTGACATCCCCTCGGTGCTGCTACGGGGAATCCCTCGTCCCGCATTCGTTGTCTCCTTGACAGGTACCATTCCCCGTCCGGTCCTCTTTCTCTTTTGTTGCACCGTGCTTTGTTCTTGCTGCGGTGTCTCCCCACTGTGTTTGGGGACTCCCCACGCGCTGCATATGTTTGTTTCCCGCTGTGCAATTGTTACTTCTTGCTTCATTGCTTCTTTTGACCCTACCGTTGTCGATCGCTACCCTTTCCCTTCACTTGTCTTGCGGGACACTCCTATTTCCTTTGTAGAACCCCATGCGCATGCGTTGCGCAGCTGCCGCCTAGTGTTTTTCGGATGGGCGACTTTGGTGTTCCTTTTGACTTCGTTTGTTCCGCCTTTCTATCTTCACTGGTACTGGCTGTACAGAGGTGTGAAGTTCATTTTCACACGTTTTCGGCGTTGTCTAGCTCCTCACGGAGGCATCTCTCGGCAAAGTGGAAGGGGAACTTTCGTCTCTATTTCATGGGAGGTATCTGTGGTTTTCGTTTGTACTATACCTTTAGAATCACCCTGTATATATATTTCGGTCTGGCCCCTCCCTCAAAGAAATCCTGCTTACGGGCCTGGTCTACGTCAATGACAGAAATGCAAGCAATATTTTTATTTATTTTTAACCCAATTAAAGGAATGTGGAAGAATTTAAAAGAAATAAGAAAGAGCAGAACGACTGTTGCTCTACTTTAAAAATTGTTGTCCTTCGAGGAAGAAAAATAAGAAGGATTTACTCCAGCACCTTAACACAGTGTCCCACGAGACTCTCTTGACTAATACTGTCAAATGTGAAGTGATTTTATGAATAAAATTTTCCGCCTGTTTACGTCTAACGTTGCGCAGATTTGGTAGTTCGCGAACGGTGTAATTATTTGTTGTTACCTTACGGAACAGCAAATACATTTCATAAGACTGTTCTGAACACGAGACTTGCGTCAGTAAACAAGCATTTCGTCCGTTGCAGTATCACAGGAAGAGAATATCGACATGCAATGTTCAAGCCTATAGATATTTTCTATTAATAATGTATAAACACAATAATAAGTTAGAAGAAATAACTCGTATTTTACAACTACCAATATTCTCGTTTTTCTTCATCACTTCGAAAATTATTTCTCGGAGATATGTGCTATACTACAAGAAAGCAATTCAAAATTAAAGTAGAAGTTCAACTACATGTATACCCAACGACATTTACAATATTTGAGGGACAGAATACTTAAAAATTGTTGTTTCAATCGAAGGTA
Organism: Lepisma saccharinum; assembly: GCF_977018435.1. Taxonomy (NCBI): domain Eukaryota; kingdom Metazoa; phylum Arthropoda; class Insecta; order Zygentoma; family Lepismatidae; genus Lepisma; species Lepisma saccharinum. Next base: position 39,082,876 of record NC_139230.1, read on the forward strand.
AGGGCGTGGTGTACTGGTTAATAGTCAGGGATTTCAATACACATAATTGGCCACAAATATTTAAAAATGTCTCCGCCAAACACCTTTCAAAAGCGGGCCAATCAATATGGTACAAAGTGGTTCATCGTGTTATAGTGACAAGAGATAGGACATACCAATATGGAATCAGTGACTCGCCTAACTGTATATCATGCAACGTGCCTGACTCTTTAGCCCACAGGATAACGAAGTGTCGAAACTCCTCCATGGCATGGAACCAATTGCGAACAATGCTCAGTCGTATATGCCGCACCTCATTAACAAAGTTTACGGCTACAGATATAGTTTTTCCTGATTTCAATTTTTTTCCACCAACAAAACAACGAGCAGTACAATGGTTGATAACAGAATACTTATTATATACCGCGTGAGGCACCTAAAAGTACAACCTGAAATAGCGAAGAAACCATAAACAGTAGCGATGTGAGGTTTGCGGGAAACAATAATATCAAATGGGGCTCGTAAATCGGAGGTATGGGGTGGGTCGAAAAATATCGACAAATGGGACATCTGGAGCAAAGTCATATTTTTTAAATGGAACGATATACAATAACATGCAGAATATAAAAGAGCACACACAGAGAAACACAACGCCGTTGGTCTCGTGCATCTACTGCACATAGGAACGAAGATATGGCCATGTGAAAATATGTAAACAAACTAACAAGTGGCCCACTTGACCGTCAGTACTACGGCATGTAAGACTTCTCAGGTGCCTGACAGAACTGCCTTTACGCAGAGCAAGTTTTGATAGCAGGTCCACGAGATCGTGTTAGGTCATAGCAAGCAGTCCTAGTGGTAAGAGCGAAGATTATGGTGTTCACAAACATAGAAAAAGCGGACATGATCCTGATTTATGGGGAATGCCGAAAGAATGCCTCAGAAGCCTACCTTGTGTACGCAGAGAGATATCCGGACAGACGACAGCCATCTCGACGTTTGTTTGGTAAGTTATTTATTAAATTAAGAGACACCGGAAGTGTAACACCACGAGCACGTGTGCGGAACAAGCCAACTACACGTGAGGCAGGTGCAACAAATGTTCTCGCCGCTGTTGCTGTGAATCCGCACGTTAGCTCCCGTGAAATTGCCAGGGATGCTGGGATGAGTCAGCGAAGTGTATTGCGCATTCTGCACACACACAAGTTTCACCCATATCATATCTCCCTCCATCAAGAACTTCACGGGAATGATTTTGTGGACCGTGTTCGGTTTTGCACATGGATGTTACGACACGACACACCCGATTTGTCACGTATCCTCTTCACTGACGAGGCAACTTTTACCAATCATGGAAATGTCAACCTAAGGAACATGCACTATTGGTCGGTGACAAATCCACATTGGCTTCGCCAAGTGGAACGCCAGCGCCCATGGAGTGTGAACGTGTGGTGTGGTATAGTGGGTGAACATCTCATTGGCCCTTTTTTATACAAGGGATACTGAATGCTGACCGATACATACAGTTTTTACAACATGAACTGCCTGTACTATTGGAGGACATACCACTTCAGACAAGGAGGGAAATTTGGTACCAACATGACGGGTGCCCAGCTCACAGTGCAAGACGCGCTACAGCATGTGTGGGAAATACATTTCCAAATCGTTGGATTGGACGTGGAGGGCCTGTCAAATGGTCGGCTCTTTCCCCTGATTTGACACCGTTAGACTTTTTCCTGTGGGGAAAGCTGAAGGACATTGTCTACCGGGATGTGCCAACAACTCCAGAGGATATGCAACACCGCATTACTGCGGCATGTAGGGACATTCCCTACGAAATGCTACATTCTGTGCAACGATCTTTGCGCGGGCGCCTCGTTGCCTGTATCGCAGCTGACGGCCATCACTTTGAACACACACTTGGACAGGTTTTCGCTTCTTACGCAGTGGTTCTTCGACATACTGTCATGGTCATTTTCATTATGCTGTAACACTGTCAAATACATGGTGCTGACGATGTCTACTGTATTTTTTCTTCCTTTAACACGTTCTGTCTTCATCTTGTCCAATGGCTTCCGACATCTCATACTTGTACATGCCGTGGTACTGACGGTCAAGTGGGCCACTTGTTAGTTTGTTTACATATTTTCACATCGCCATATCTTCGTTCCTATGTGCAGCAGATGCATGAGACCAACGGCGTTGTGTTTCGCTGCGTGTGCTCTTTTATATTCTGCATGTTATTGTATATCGTTCCATTTAAAAAAAATATGACTTTGCTCCAGATGCCCCATTTGTCGATATTTTTCGACCCACCCCATACCTCCGATTTACGAGCCCCATTTGATATTATTGTTTCCCGCAAACCTCACATCGCTACTGTTTCTGGTTTCTTCGCTATTTCATGTGGTACTTTTAGGTGCCTCACGCGGTATATTTCACAATGACGAGAGCAGTTTTCAGAAACAATTCAGTATCTTCTTGCAAGAACAATACGAAAAAATTCCTCTCCAAGCAAGGAAGAAATGGTATGCAAATTTCTTATTAGTGCTTTATACTTAATTTAGGTCAAACAAAAATGTAAAGGTTAACCAGATAGAAATACAAATTGTAATAGCAGTAATATAATTATGTCAAAAACAATGAAATTCCATAACTTGTATATCAGAATGAGACAATAAAAAAAATAGTGGTTAGGGTTCTCGATTGGGTTGCTAGCTGTCCCAGGTTCGATCCTCCTTAGGAGGTATTTTTTTAATTCTCCTTTTATTATAAACAAGAGCATGGTATCATTATTTGTAATAGCAGTGTATAGTGGCTACATTGTTCTGCATATGGACTTTATAAAGAAATCAACAAATAAATGATTTGACACACGTTCAAAGGGATATTTTCATGTATAAGATCGTGAATTATGATACTCTACCGATAACTGTGTACTGTGAGAACATTGGTCTAATTTCCTTTCTTCCTCTTTTGAGAGAATATATACTTCTACAATAGCAATCGCGTTCGGAAACGGTGAAAAAAAAATGACTTGGTTTTCAAAGGCAAACAAGCTTGGTAGCGTAGCTTGCTCGCGTTCAAAGTGACTCACTCACGCTATTCAAGGCCGCTTCTTATCGCAAAACACTGTCCGTCGATGCACAGTGTCTGCACCCAGCAAGTTACAAGTGACCAGAGTCGAATTTTAAAGAGAATCTGAAGAATGATAGATTTCAACAGAGGCGGCTAGGTGGGCACTAGCTCAACATACAATAGTTTAAGTGGTAATTTCTGACAAACAAGAAACCTTATTGAATAAGTATTGGGATAGTAATACGTGTATCCGCTTCTTTTTAACAATGTAAGCTCGAAGACAATCTGTATTCCATTCCTTATATTGACAACTTGGTCAACCGGAGGTTATTATAAGGAACTGTTTCGTAGATGTTCATGTGACCGTTATAAAATTACAAATAAAATATATTCACAAGCTAAGATATACTAAGAGCGAAGAAATAAATTCAGAGTTAAATTTCAAATGCATGTGTATAGAGTAATTCTAGAAGTACAGAGCTATATCAGAGTATTGGACTTCTTTTTGCAGGATAACGTTTACAATATTGAAGCGACAGAATAATTAAAAACTGTTGCTCCAAGGGAAACAAAGGGCGTAGTGTATTGGTTAGAGTTCTTGAAAGCGTTGATTGCGGTCCCAGGTTCGATCCTCCATACTAGGTGTTCTTTTTCTTTTTCTTAAATCCCCTTCTAATAAACAAGAGCATGGTAACATTATTTGTAATAGCAGTGTATAGTGGCTATAACAGGTGACGGAGGAACAGTGTGGGAGGGAGACCACCAGTCGGTAGGTAAGCCAAGGACCTTTAAGGGCTGTAGCGCTGTGGGTTTAGTTTTTAGTGTATAGTGGCTACATTGTTCTGCATATGGACTTTATAAAGAAATCAACAAATAAATGATTTGACACACGTTCAAAGGGATATTTTCATGTATAAGATCGTGAATTATGATACTCTACCGATAACTGTGTACTGCTTCAAAGACATTGAAAAATATTAAAGAAATAACTATTTATATTTGTGCAATTCAGGACATACTAATTTTACCCCTTTTCCCACTCGAGTTCAATGCAAGGATACTTCCGCAAATCTCGAATAAAAAGTTCTCATCATGTGCAATTCTCCATTAAATGTTTTCGCCGAGTCGTACTACCTTCGTTTTCTTTGTTACAAACAAGTATTGTTTGCACATTACATGTAGGAGGAGAGTTGCATCTACATTTCACATTGGTCAGCTCCTTCTACTTACTTTCAGGAGCGAAAGCTTGTAGGGTAGTGTTTACCGTTCAGGACTGTCAATCTGATGGTCGTAGGTTCAAACCCTTCCGGTGGCAGAAAATTTTCGTAAGTTTTAGACCTATCCAATTGTGTTCATTGTCCACGCCGTGTGAAACGGAATGATTCAGTTTGGAATTAGCGGTGGGGGAGGGGAAATATTAAATTACAAAATCTCCATTTCAACGAACCGAGAAGTGGACAAAAATGGGATAATTCTTATAAATATTAAAATTACATTCACGCTTTTAGTGGTATGATCGCAGGTAAAATCAAAGATCTTACATGGAAGATTTTATCTTGCTCTGAACTAAGCCAAAAGGCATTTCGCACCGATCTAATACATTCTCCAATACATTTCAAAATGTTATTGAATGTTTCATGTCGACAATTTGACCAATGCATCAATTCTTGACGCTGAGACGATATTTTCTGCAACTACCTCTTCTCTTCAGTCCCTTTTGTTCTTCTCTTCTTCTTCTCCTTCTTCTCTACCCTCCTTCTGCTCTGCTTTTATCTCATATCGCCTTCCCTACTTTTCTCGCATCTTATCTCCATCCCACTCATCTCCACTTCTCGTATCTCCTCTCCTGTCTTAGATTTCCGACTCGACTGCACTTTTCTCCTCCTTTTTTCGTTCTTCTCTTTTTCTCTCCTTTACTCTACTCTCCACTCCCCTCTTCTCGTCTCCTCTTCTCTCATCTCGTTTTTCTTCTCTTTTTTCTTCTTTGCTCATTTCTCCTAGAATGTTTTTCCATTCTCCTCACTACATCTCCTCTCCTCGTCTATCCTCTCTATCTTCTCTCCTCTACTTTTCCTCTTCTCCTTTCATTTTCACTTTCTCCTGTCCTTTGTCACCTCTCGTTTTCTCTCACCTCTTTTCCTTTCTGTAGACTCATCAGCGATGAAATACTAGAAAACCTTTTTTTTCTTTGAGTATACACATGCGATATAATAGTGATATTTTTAATACTTTTATACAATAATACTTGTTTTTATTTCTTTAGCGTATTTTATAAATATCTATTGTGCATGTGGCAACCCTGAAATTGAGCCTAGCTCTACACGCAACCCACCAACGTCTTGTGTAAATTGGGTTGCCTAGTTTAAAATGTCGTTGTCCTAAAACTTTTGAGAGACACTGTACAAAGTATCAAGTATCAAGTATCTATAGTGGAACCAGTGGCGTCTCCTGACCCTGAACTTCAGGCGTTGGCAAAGAAAGAATGTTAACCCCTCCCCCTCTCATTTCTGTGAACCAATATTACAAATTTTCTCCGTACCTTTTTGGTGTAAATTTATAAATATTTAGAAAAACATTAAATTACATAAATTATTTTAAATGAAGTAAATACTTCATTTAAAGTATTAATATATTTGAAGGGTAAGGAGAAAATTAATATGTTCAATACTTCGCCATACAATTAATTTTTAAAGCACGAGTTTGCAACCAGAGGGGTTGGTGGAACTCCTACCTATCACCCGTAAAAAAACACCGTGGACATAAGAATGACCCGTCCATTGAAAAATCGCTAAAATGCACATTCCCGGTTTTTCCCCTTACCCTTCATTTATCCTTCCAAAAACTAAAATTTGAAAAATCAACTGCTCATTACTTAGTTACTTGAATTCCAGTCTATTCTTCTTTCTTTAGAGAGAAATGCGCTGATCACCGCCTCATAAAATTTGGATTTATCCCCTTCTCGCAGCTTAGAAAGTAATTCTTTCTGGATGGAGATAAGACTTAAATTCGTCATCCGGTTCTGAGGTTGAGTAGATCGTCAGAATGTGTGGATCCTCTTCAGTGATGAGAACGATCTCTCAACAGATGACGTCGTGGAAGGAATTGTTGCGATCAACACTGCTAATTTATATATTTATGTAAACTCACCCACTAGATTCGTGATAATTTACAATCTCAATTGGTGTTTTCTCTGATCTTTCAGTGGAAGCATACCAAACATAAAGTTCATTCTTCTGCAGTTTGGTTAAATTAAACACTCTGCCATAAATTTCCTACAATTTATGTACGAAATGGTGAGGAAAGTTTTCTCTTTTATTCAAGTCTTGTGGGATTTAGTAAATCAAAATATTGCAATTTTTCAAGTGATGCGAATCTAATTGTTATCTGGTTGCTGATATTATCAATGATTTCAAAGTAAAGCCTCCGGCAGTGGTCTTTCTGTGATTCGTTGTTCAGTCGCCTCCTTTTCATTTCAACAACCTCTTCCTCTTCTACTGCACCAGTTATAGAATTATATAGTGTTTCGAAATTCTCACTTTCCTTTTTCAGCTGTTGTTGAAATTCAGTTATTTTATTACTGCAATACAAAATATCAACATTTTTAGACTGCAATATACTGAATAATACGTCTGAAAAGGCAAGGAAGTTGGATAAAGCCTTTTTTAAAAATATATTTTCGAAGTCCTTCAAGAAGCTAGAAAATCCTCTGGAGTCATTGCAGTCAAATGAGCGAAGTCTCCACTTTCACTAACATGTTCAAAAAACATAAGCAGAGCTTCTCTGTTGTCATTGACTGTCCACACTAGCCTAGAGGTAAAATTTCATCTTGTAGGAGCTAATGACGGGAGCTTTCTGGACATGAAAGCAGAAAGTTCGTGTAACCTCTTTGGAGAATGAGATTTAAGACCACAAAAGAACACCTTAAGCGCTTTGTTACATTCTAACGATTGTTGCAGCACCAAGTTCATTACATGAACATAACAATGCGTATAAAAAGCTTGTGGATAATTTTCCAAAACTTTACTTTAAAGGGCATTCAATTGACCACTCATTAAAGAATACCCATCGTATGTCTGGGCAATTAATTTATCCCCACACTTATATTTATCCATTATTTCAGTCACGTGACTAAAAAGAGCTCCTGCGCTCATGTCATGAAATCCAAGAAATCTTTCAATGACTTTTTTTCTGTGAGGCCGAGAAAAAACGTAACACTGTTGACACCTGAGATTTTTTGCTAATGTCTGATGTTTCATCGACCATGATAGCCACAAAGTCTGTGTTTTGAATTTCATTATAGATTTCATCTCTCAGAACATCCGAAACTGAATTTATTAAATCATTTTGAATGCCTGCCGAAGTACCGCAAAAAACTGTAGAATTTAATAAATGTTATTTTAATGAGGGATCAAACTCGGCACTTGCAATAAGGAATTCCATGTAATTGCCCTTATTTAGAGATGCTGCATTTTCCTCATGGCCTCGGAATGGCAATTCTTGCTTTGCTAAATAGCAGACGGCGTTAATCAACCTCTTTAATATTTCCCTGTTCTCTTTTACTTTTTCACTGTGTAGCTCTATTTCAGCTTTTCGTTGAGTATCCAAAAGAACGTCAATTCTAGTAGGGGTGGCAACAAAACTACTAAATTTAAAGAAACTGTATTATAAAGATGCAATTCAGACTCGCTGTGTTTTCTCACTGCAGTATTGAGATGATTCAAATCCGCATACCCTTGATAATTCCAAACACCTTTTTTAGTCTAGAATAATAAACATGTACAACAGTAAAATTTATTCACCACATCACACCCGCAAAGCCAGTCTGAAATTTCATAGAGTTCTTTTCGAAAATATCTCTCAAAACCTTTTCCAGCACAACTTTTTCCTTTAACACATGTTGACATCGTGAGATTCGAACATGGTCGACTATTGTCAATCACTTGTTTCTTCTCTGAATACGAAAGCGAAGAAAATGAATTATTTAAATACTTTTGCACAACACTTTCACTATTCTCCATCTTAAAATAATCACATCACTTCACACCACACGTTTAAAAAATAATGCACAACAATCACGAGCAAAACAACGCGGAACGCGGGGTGAATGAAAGCCAAATCGTTGGGAACAAATACAACGCCTTGAGAAGGTAACCATGCTGGTGGGTGGCAGGGTGCGCATGCGCGGTCAAGCTATGTTTTGGCAGTGGTAAGACGTTGGATTTCCTCGCAACGCCCTGACGTCACGGACCGATCTGTCTGCCTGACAACCACTGCGCGCTGCTCCGCGTTCGAAAACTACCGGGCGCTCGTGACTGACAATTGAAGAAAAACGCTCAAAATCGTAATTTATAAAAGTACAGATACTTTCTTCTTTATTTCATTTTCCTTTGGCCGTTGACACACGACTTACACACCCAGAGAAATCGCCACTGAGTGGAACCACAGGCAAAAGATCCTACGCAGACCCGCAACTCTTGTGCGGCGGGGAGGAGCAGGGTGAGCCATGCTTCCTTATGGCCCGAGCTGAATGGATCGAGGGAAAGATGTGCGAACGATTTTAGCCGAAGGTCTTTTTTTGTTTGTGGTCGCTCAGTTTTGTAATTGTGGCGATAACAGGGTTTCATTTTCATAGGTAGTCGCTGAAATTTTGTGATTTTTTGGGAAAATAAAAATGTTGCATTGCTGTGGAATAATTGGAATATGTGTTTATGTACTGTCATGTTTTCAACGTTTCTAATTGCTTTATAGTGACTTTTTCATTAGTCCGATAGTATTTTGTGCTACCACTTGTTATTGAGCTACCAATGCTACTGCCAATTGGACGTTCTTAGAAACACGAGTCCCGGGTTCGAATTCCGGCCTTGGCATGTAATTTTGTGAGTGTCCATTCATCAATTTCATCATGTCAACACTCATCTCCATCTTCGCAAATTAGCCAAAAGTGGCACAAAAAGCGAAGTAAAATAAAGCAAATCAATCAAAATCAATCACTTATAAACTCCATATTTAGCAGAAACAGAACAATGTAGCTTATAGTTTGTACATGTCCAATGCAATGTTTTTTTTCTTTTTATAAATATGTACTACTAATAATTTTTACTATTTCTGATGTAGCGCAGACCACAAGGAAATTTTCTCGTGTTAGTGAGATGCAACATGTCGAGTATACCTGACGGCACGCTTCTCAACCACACCTTTGATTTTTAGGCTCCCCTATAGCACAAAACTAGAGCATCTTGTGTTCTGACGTCACCGCAGAATGCCTTTATTGTTAGATTAGGTCTGTTAGATTTGAATTTGAATTTGCAGTTAAAATTTTGGGTGTGTCAGCACTTAGCCTATTTAGAATTAGAATTTAGAATTTCTTTATTCATGGGCGAAGTTCAGCCTGTGACTGCTCTACCACTCGTCACTTTATACGGTGTCCAGCCCCTTACCATAACTAAAGTCAGTGGCGCAGGAACGGGGGGGCTGCACAGGGGTACATGGTACCCCCCAAAATTTTGAAGGGGGTACTGTACCCCCTAAATCCGTAAATCCAATTGTACTTTCTGTACCCCCCTTCGATAATTTGACTGACGCCAGGTGCTACTGTTAACAGAACATATTATCAAGTCACTCAATTAAAATATTTATATTGTTTATAACTTAAAGCATTATCTTTCTTACCACAGATATTCAAACACACCATTGTAAACTTATTCTACTACATTGTGCTTGTTACTAGTTAGTTCAATGACCTATGTTCTTGGAAATCTCTTTAAGGAGATGAAAATTGTTTATAATGGGTGTGAAACAATGGAATCAGATAAAGTTTAGTCTCAGAAAATAAAGCTCCAGACGAATTCGCTTTTGCGTAAGGGGGGGGGGGGGTACACTTGTTTAAAGAAGAGGTCGGGTTGATTCGAAGGTAAGATACAAATCTTCATCAGGAAAGTATTTGAATTTTTTAAATGGAATTTCTCGAAACAAAATACTTACACTGTTACACAAACGACACGAGACACGACAGACCAACTTTGGGGGTACAATGTACTCCTGTAGCTCACCCATAATTTTCATAACTTTGTAAGAGGGTGTTCGGAACACTATACTTAAACCTATACATTAAGAAATCTTTTGAAAATAGATATTTTACTGAGACAAGAAGAAGTCTGTTTCCTCTCAAATTCCGAGACGAGACTGAAATAAATATCTTCAATATCAAGGCAAGACGATTTCGTTCGAAACTCTGGTATCATATTTGAAGAAATTGCTTAAAATAAATTTAAATTACTATATGACTCATCCAGACATACCAAGCGTATATGTTATTTATTTTTTCAAGTAAATCGTATATTTTGTTTACCGTAATTGCAAAGTTAATCCATTAGTGACAATTGTGAGCCTGTGAAGCCCGGTTTCCTCTATTCAGGATAAAATTCCGTATTTCGACGGTTCGCAGCGTCGAAACAAGATGTAAAGAAGAAAAGCGTTATTATGAATAGTTTTTGCTTTAATGACACACACACACACATACATACATATATATATATATATATATATATATATATATATATATATATATATATATATATATATATATGGGAGCCTGAATTTTGTACCCTCCCCCCATAACTGTAATGTCGTGTCGTAACTAAAATATTAAAATAATAAAATTTTCTGACCGGTTAAAAACTCAGGCTGTTAAGAGGCACTCAGCACCCATAGGGACAGAAAAAGAAAATACCTTCATTGCCCCTCCCTGGAAAAAATCCTGTGGACGTCCATTCGTGGAAGGGAGGTTGACAATTGGGTATTCGCGATTAAAATTACCACCTGAGCGCTAGTTTCGCTTCCAATATGGCCGCTCTAAGTAGGATAAATCTTTGTTTACATTCAGCAGTAGTACAAAATAGCAGCGTGTTGTCATGACTGGTATGGTAGAAAACGTTTAAATTACGCATTATTTTTAAATATTTCGAATGCGATGTGAATTCCAGGTACTCTAAAAAACGTGAAGCTGTACTGAGAACGAAGCATTTAATTATGATAGGCAAAAATAACACGGAAAATGCAGACGAAACTATGTATACGCACTGGTTGTCCAAATCAGTGCTGTATCATCTGCACGTCATGTTGTAACTGGGGTTCTCGGAAATTATTTGAAAATAAAGGAATTGAAATTGACCTGTACTTGAAAAGCTGGGACAGGAGAAAATTGCAAACATATCGTTGCAGTTCTTTTTCGAAAGAGAAAGGCTGGTTTAATAATAATATTCACGATTTCATGACCAGGCTATACTCACTGAAAAAGGACATCGTACTGAATGAAACAGTAACATTAGCATGTCCACCTTTTTTCTGGTTACATTTGACATTAATTCATTCTCAAACTATTTTCATCTTCTCTCTTAATCGACTAGCACCTGTTCCAAATTTCACACATACGTAATACCGCTAATACATGGACGCATTGGGTAAGACGCTTCATGATTTTTCGAAAAAAAAAAACAAGCTTTATTTATAAAGTACACTTTAAAACTTTACTTTCATGGTAATATATATTTATCTCTCGAAAAATAAAGTAAGCAGACTCGTGCATTCTTCGTAATTTCCTTGCCGAATTACAGTGTTATATCCCCCCCACAAAATTCTGTCAATTACGTTTTCCTTGACTTATTAACAAATTTCATTTTGTTGATTCCACGGGGTGGAAACACATGAAAACTTTTAATTTGTTCTGATCCATAAATCGATTTAGAGAAAAAAAAACAAAAAAAAAAACTGAACAATAGACCTTACTCTCTCGTATATTCCCCATGCTTTAAACGACTTCAACACAACGTATCCTATTTAGAGTACTTCCTGGAAATCCCACCAGATGGCATATCGGTTAATTTTAATCGCGAATACTACGTAGAAGAGCACCCCTTACACCCCTTTTAGGTTTGGTTCTATTAGCATAAATATACTGAAAAAATATTTATGTTAAGAGAACTAAACCTAGCTAGCCTAACCTAACAACTTAGGCATTTAGCCTAACAATGAAAGAATTATCCGCTGACGTCCGAGATTGCTCTAGTGTTATCCAAAAAGTGAGACCCATAGATATGGGTTGTTAGCTTGTTACATGCATGTTAGAGGGTGGTTGAAATGTGTGCTATAAGTAAGACCCCCCCATATGCCACATTCGGCAGGCGCATGATTCGTATTACCCCTCACCGCGACACCATTAAACGGAATGAATTATTTGTTGTCAATAAAAATGAATTCAGATAATTAATAAAAGTGGTATCTAATATGAGCCTTGGACCCACTTATTTCGGTTTATCTTTGCTTTGAGTCCGTATTTTCAATCATTGACCGCTAAGTACAGTAACTTTTTTTAAGATTGTAGGGAAACTTAGAAAGTAACTTGGCAACACTAGCTAGACTTATGTATGGTGGCTATGTAATGATGTGTTACGTGCTACTGTGTTTATCAATTAAGCAGTCTGACACAATTTTTCTGTTTTATCATTAATATGGTTCGTATTTTTTGAGCCAGAAGCATCTAAGACCAAGGTAATGTTATCTTAAACACCTTCACGAGATTAGACACTAGATTAAATTGCCTTTTCCCCCTTGAAACTTAAACCTGCTTTTACAAGTGAAAAGTACCTTTCGATATAGTGAGCTTAATTTTACGTTTTATGTAATGCACCTAAGATGAAATATTTTATTCGTTTATTGCCTGTATGTCCGTACATGTAATACCTTACTGCAACAATTCTGGATATATTATAATCCTAATTTCTCCCGCACAGGAGGGAATGAAAATGGCAGTGAGGAATGAAAATTCTGAGAGAACAAAAAAGTGAAGAAAATTATGTGGGAAGAGTACTGTTATTCCTGTCGTAGAATTTGCTGTTTAAAGTATATTCTGAATAAAATAGATATTTTAAAAATATTATATTACGATCTTATGTAAGGCTATAAACTCCACTATGGAAAATGTGTTAGCTGTCGAACTAGTTCGTCGTCAATTAGTTTATGCTAGATAGATGTATATTTATTATCCTATACTTTGATTATGATGAACACGGCGAGAAACGTTCTAAAAACGGCGTATGCAAGTGAGAGTTTTGGTTTTCAATACTTGGTTCATTAGACTAAAATCGATTGTTTTTTGTCCCTTGGGGTGGAACAAGGAACGGAATGGAAATGTGACAAACTAGTATTGAATGTGACAGAGCCTTGCGTTCTGTACTGCGCGTTTACTCATAAAAGTGGAATGTGCTTGCATCATTTTCGAGTTCTAACAGGAGAATCCACAGACAGTGCTATATGGTATTTCTGTTGCAATAATGCAATGTATTGTGTCTGAAAGGAACACTTGGTACGTCGTTTAGTTTTATACTGTTTCTTTGCGTGTAAATTAGACTAATTTGTTCAGAATCGGATATTTTTTTTATGGCAATATATTATGTTTCCAACTAGGAAATATTTTGATATTAGGATGCCTGAATGGGCAGAAGAAGTTGTATCAATACAACTGGCCTACTTTTGAAAAGTTTTTAGATTTAACCATGTAGCTAACATATAAATAAAATCATTTCATAGCTATTTCATTGTAAACATAGTGAGGTAGCTTATTTTGTGAAATAAATACAATAGAATGATCGATAGATGGTTATGTTTGCATTTGGATTCTGATTGTGTAATGATTTATACTGTGCAGGAGGGTGATAAATGCATTTAGAATACTAGAAACGAATTTGTACTAGTTTGGTTGCCATATTTACTGCCCACAATACAAATGTTTCTATTGTTAGCAATCTAGCAAAGAATACATGTGGCCTTTTTGGGAAATGCATACTTGAGTTTTATGAACTTTGAGGATAATTTGGTGTGCGTACCCCTGTACACTGTATCCCCTTGAGAATTGTTAATTTTTTTTAAAAATCAACTTATTTTGTTTTATTTAATATATGATTGGTTTCAGCAAACGGAAAACTCAAATAAGAGATATTTGATCCCAAACTATGGCCCATGTAAGTTAAAACCAGTTGTATTCACACGCAAATAGCTAAAGAACATGTGCAACAAATCACACTACTTATCAAACTTAGCACTCCTAACTGAACGAAAACATGAAATTTCTTATGTTTTACGTAATATAAAATCGGTTCCAGCATGCACAAAACACAAATAACAGATATTTGATCCCAAAGTATGGCTCGCATAAGTAAAAACCTGGTTACTAGTTTACTATTGTTCGGACAGATTTCTTCATTTTTACTGAAGAAACTACTTACCGTAATAAGTTCCTGTAGCATCATCTAACATCGGGAAGGTGTTTTGTGTGATGTGGGAATGTATGATTGGGGAAATTCATGTTTGTTGAAAATTAATTCTCCGACGGAGAATAGCCTTTAGCGCGTACACCTTCGTACATCATCACTCGTCGTGATTGTGTTTTGTTCATGTTCATTGGGTATCCAGTGTTTCGAACCATCTGTGTTTGCAATGAAAGTTAGAAGCATGACGTGTCGTGGATGCATGGTGAAGTTTGTACCGGGTGTGGAAGATCAAGTGGATTTTTTTAATTGAACACTGGATCATGAAGAAAGAAAGGAATGTCGAAAATGTGGCAGTGAATGTAAGCTACTCATTAGAAGGAATGGGCCGTGGGTATGGGATGTGTCGTGGATGCTTGGTGAAATTCAGGTAAGTTTTCCGTATTCTGGAAACAGATTTCTTCAAATTTAAAAGTTTTGGGGGCAGGTGACTCCGGCCAATTTCTAACATACCTTTAACAGGGACTCTATAGAGAAAGCTGGAGCGGAGGGAGGCCGCAGTAGCGGTAGGTCAGTTACCCTAGGGGCGGAGCCCGGAATCGGTGGAAATTTCAAGCGAAAATAATTTTTTAGTTTAAATTTCCCACCTATTCCGGGCGGATAGCCCCAAAAACCATTCACGGATAGCGCCCCGAAAGATTGCAATTTTCTTCATAAAACAATGCGAAAAAGTTTCTTTTAAAAAAATTGGATCAGATGAGATTTGTTCACGGATATTTCTTGGGTTCCAAAGGTTGAAAGACTACATAATGAATGAAAATCGACAAAACACAAGCACGACGCGCGATTATGTAGGAAGGTGTACGCACCATATTGTGTCTCAGGCAAGCGAAAAGACTAGGAGAAAGAAGTACTCGTAGTGTGAAAAATTGCAATTACTTTGATCAAAAGAACGTCAATACACCTTAAGGAATGTTCTGCAAAACAGATATGTAAGTACAAATTTAAAAAATTGACGAAGTGAAGAAGTCATAGGTGTCTGAAGGATAGTAAATTTTTAGCATCTCTGAGTACTTTTGTCACTTTTTATTACCAAGATATGGTTGTATGGCACACTCAAATAGCTAAAGAACATGTGCAAAGGATCACACCATCAAACATAGCACTCCTAACTTAACAAAAATGTTGAAAATTGTTATCAGCACCAAACCTAACAGTTCTAACCTAATGACATAAAATTATAAACACCAGTGGAGCGAAATTACAATATAGAGATATTCTCCAATTTTGTTAATATTTCGCATACTCACTAATTTAGGCCTCACAACCACAAATCTGAAATTAAATTTTGGGGGTCACATCTAGAAATCGGATAATTTGGGGTCCATGATCTCATCCAACAATGTAGAATTGCTAATTATTTATCGCAAGATCTTTCATTTCACAACGAAATATACATATTCCTGATATACTACAACCACAAATGTTGTTTGCCTAACCTAACCTTACTGTTATTGGTTCGTGGGGCTATTCGCCAATGGTGTGTGACCTATGCGTGCATGGTTCTACAACCTCAAATTTTAACTATGTTTGCCTAACCTAACCTTCCTGTGAATGGTGCATGGGGCTATTCACCAATGGTGCGTGACCTATACGTCAATGATTCTACACTTTTGTAGCACGTAACTGGTGAGGAGACATTTCACTGTTTTCAAACTTACCTCTAATTAAAATCCGCATTCCGCATGCTTATCAATACACACACAGTTTCTGTACAATTTCAAAGCGTGCTCGCGTGGACACATGTAAATACCCTCCTTTGGCAGAACACCAAATTCCATCAATTTGTTAACCAAACCACGACCATCCTCTTCTACACTCCAATTATATAACTGTAGCACATTAACAATCTTTTCATTTCTCTCCGCCACTCTTCCACGACCAATGCTGTGAACCAAAGAGAATCGCTCTGAACATCGTCGCAACGCTCTAGACAGGGGATTGGACGTTGATCGTCATTTCTTCACATCATCAAACATGGTTGCTATGTTTGTTTATGGGGAATCATCGCGATAATTAACAACGTTATTTTACAAGTTCTACAACTCAATGTGCAATTTAAACACGCTACCCCCAAATATTATGTGCATATACGTAAGTACGACTGCATATTTAGTGAGTATAACAACTAGTAAAGTAATTGCAGAATATATCTATATCGTAAATTCTCACCACACAGGTAAATGTACCACCGATAATATCACTTCTATTTTGGATTAATAAGTTTTCAGTCCTTCGTATTTGATTTACTTTATTTTATAATACATTTATAAAACTGTAGGCAATGTCCCATTTGATACTGTAGCGGAATATCGTATTGGGTGATATATTCACTTGTGTGAAGCTTTCTGGCTGTTCTGCTTCATGCTAAGGCAACAAACATACTTCACAATCACACATTTTGCGCAAGCTAAAAACAACTGAAAACATTCATAAACAACAAAAATCTTCATAAAATGTGCAAAATATTTCACTTTCTGGAGGGGATACAGAGGGTCAAGGGTACACTTCGCAACATCATATTTGACCGCCCCAAAAGAATTCTAAGTCCCGAAATCGTAAACTTAGCAACATTGCACTTCAGCTCCAGGTGAGAGTAGCCAACATTGAGTAGGTCCTTCCACTAGACGAAAAACGCTGCTGTGATAGGTTTTCAATTTAACACTTTCCATGAACTTAGAAACTATAAACCGCTATTATAAGACACAATCAAACAGAAATAATAAATTGGAAGAAGAACCTTGAAGGATATTTACGATTCTGCTTGCTCGACTTGAAATTTGTGGGGGTTTGAAACACTGAATAGAGTTTTTCTCCACCTGGAGGAAATTGCCATCACGTTTGTGCAGAAAGAAGCAAATTTGTGAGTAGTTTATGCGACATTTTATTTACAATACCTTGCGTAATATCGAACAGTTCTCAAAAACATATATTTTACACGACTTGTCGAGAAAATGTGCTTGAAACACAGGAAGGTGGGAGTCTTCATAAACGTCAACATGTTTTGACGGGTATAACGTCATGAAGTGAACGTAGAGCAGTTGGTTAGGCGCTGCTATCCTTATTTTTCATCAAGCGTGAAAGGTAGCGGGTTCAAATCCCACCCTCTCCTAGCTTCCTTTTTTTTTGTTTGCTGAACAGATACCATTGATATTAGAATATTTAAAAAATGAGTCCGATGCACACTTGAGAGACGTCCCTTCTGCGCATATTTCCCCTTAGAATATGGAGATTTCCAGGATTTAAAGTTAAAACTTTTCTTTTTAGTTATTGTTCATATGTTGTGTTAACACACACATGATTAGTTCACAAATCACATATATGTATTCAGGATGCAAAATGTAATGTTATTTAAGTTATGTATTGTTTGTTCTCACTGACACCTAAAATATTGATTATTTGATTTCGATATACTAAAATTAGATATACAGTTATGTTAATTAGTAATGTAGTGCAGTACTGTAACGAAGGAGAGCGTTTAATGAGTTCAAATTGCTAAGATTGGTAGTTTTATGTCCGTTCCTTCGTAATGACTGTTGTCAATCCCCTCACCACCATCTTACCAAGCGTCTAAAACAAATAGTAAATCGCTTATTAACATAAATAAATTGTTATTGCGACGAAGGCCGATTCGATAAGATACTACTAATAAGTATTTATATAGTGAGTGACAAACAAAAAATTCAAAACCTCATAATGATCGTTAATTCCTCACTGCTTTGTATCTAAAATGTTTGTCTTCTTTGAACAGAAAGTACGAGTATCAGATATAACAAACTTTCCGCACTAACTTTGCAATATTCGAAACCACCATTAGACTTAGCTCTATGTAACTTGATTCTGCGCATTTCACATGGCATGTGACTTCCTCCTATCATCGAAATAACTTTCTCTTACAATTTCCTTTCCTCTTGTCAAATACAGAGACCAATCTTAACTTCTTAGCACTTTACACCCAACGATATACTCCTGAAAAAAATCCTGCCTAGGTGGAGAATCGAACCTACGACCTCCCTCGTAAGAATCAAGTGCGCTACCTCTTCTCCGGGTAGCTCATGTTAAAATTTGCTACCATAATGTCATGTCTATAATTTGCTCATGGCAATTTTCATGAGGAAATGAATTCAGATAAAATCGAGAAACGCTGAAAGGGAAAAATGATGAACATGTCTATTGGCGTTTTGTCATATTTTGTAAATTGTGTAAAGATTCCATGTTTTGAACAAGCAATCGTTTAGTTACGAAGTATTTTGTTGTTTGTTTAAAGTAGGAACAGGAGAGCGAAAAGGTGTCAATTCAACCAGACCCCATTTGACAAGAAACTTCAGCTTTTTTCCAAAGACTGTATGAAAAGAGAGAGGAACGTATGAAATATAAAATATGTGTGAAATTAAAATAATGGAAACCATGAAAGATAATACTAACGAACTTCAAACTATAAAAAACATAGTTTCGTGGTGGAAAACTACAAGTCATTTTCGAAATATAAACTTGATGTTTTTCTTTACTATGAAGTGGACATATGGAACGATACCATCCCTCAGCAAGAAAATTTTAAGTAAGCTACCTTCAACTTTTTCAATGGTCATAATTACTAATTAGGGTCCGGAAGTTGAGGAAAAGTCAACTTTTTTTCTGACCCTTAAAAACAATGCTAAACCTGATATCATGTCCGTTTCACTTCAGTTAGAGCCGGAAAACACTTTCTATTTTACATTTTTTTTATTTTTCGACCTTTTTTGTCTTTTAGTTTATTTGTCAGTATTTTAACAGTTTTTGTTGCATTTTTATTTATTTTTGAGGTTTATTTTTCTCCTCCCATGTTGTTTCGTACATTTTAAATGCATTTACTAGTAAAACTTACATATTTAGATTTCTTGACATGGTCCTTTTAGCAAGTTCACCATGAATCGAAAATACGGTAAATGGAAAAGCATAATATTATTCTTAACTGAAATGTTTGGAAATGGATTAAAATACTTTGTGTGAAGATCTGCTTTGAGGTTCTTTTCTGGACACTATTATCGCTTTAATATGTAGTTTTAAAGTAAAATTAGTCACAATATTAAATGCAATTACACTCTGGTATACGCGAAGCAGAACTGTATTTTCGGATGCTGGCCGACTACAGTATCATAGAAGGCCCACTCTGAAAGGAGATGAATTGGTAGATTTGGTGTTTTAAGTCAACTTTATGCATAGTAAGGCTTATCGGGACTGGACCTACAGTTTAAAGTGGGATCCGCACCGAGTGCATAAAATAACGTGAACCGTGTGGTGTAGGGGGATCGTTTGCTTATGGAATGGAAGGTCATGGGTTCAAACCTACTTCTTTGCAAAATCTTTTTCGGGAAGTAAACGGCTTTGGACGAGAATGCTTATCTACATTTCTTGGATATTTCCGCTGATATTTATGAGATTTATGTCTAGCATTTCCGGATGCAGAAAGTTGACATGTAAGTTCTTAATATGTGTTAACTTATAACAGCTGAATGAAAAGAAAAGTATTTCCTAAAATCCTGCCAATCACTGAAAGATTGAAAACATTAGTAGAAGCATTACTCTTACCCTAAGTTCTATTGGATATGCTCTTGCCATATTTTATGCACAGTGGCGACGATTATGGAGCGTGGAGGGGCAGATGACCCAGAACTATGCTAAACATTATCTACCAAGGGAAAGAAACTGTCCTTGCCCTCCCCCACCTTGCCCCATCAGTTTTGAAACCCAATCGCCGCCACTGAGCATGCATCACATAAATATTTACAGTAATATCATATAATATTATATTACGTTATTAGAACACTTCGTACTCGGTAAATAAAAAGGAAAAAATAAGGAAAGGGTGGGATTTGAACCTACGATGTTTCGATCTTGACGAAAACAGTAAAAAAACAAAAAACGAAAGTGCTGTCATCTAACGAACTACTCCAGGAGATCGCTAACATGAAGCTAAGTAAAACACGTTAATCTCAGTTGAAGCAACATTGTGCCGGAGTTTCGAACCATTTTTCGCCAAGAACCAAGGAAAAGACACACTTTGCAGAATCGTTTGGTGTTGTGCAAGGTATCTTTACTAAATATTTCGCATAAAATCATCATAAATTTGCCTTCTTGCATTCAAATGTGACCGCAATTCTTTCCAGGTGGATGAGAACCTGTTCAGTGTTTCACAATGCACATACATTTTCCTATTTTCAAATTCAGCACGAAGAATCTTGAAATATTTTCAACATTCGTATTTCCACTTAACATTTTTTGTCTACTCATATATTTTATTACTGCTTTAGGGTATCTTTACTTTATGGAATGTGAAAGAATGAAAAAAAAAAAAAAAAAAAACACGAGCATTTTCATTCAGGAAGAAGAAATGTTGCAAAGTTGGCTTCTCTTAGTTGGCTCTGAAGCGCTATGCTGCCAAATTTACGAATTCCGGACTTTGAAATTTTTCAGGGCGGTCAAATAAGATGTTGCGAAGTGTACCTTAATTTGATGCATTGCTATATTTGTCCACCAGCAGACTTTTGGCAATTGGTTTTGAATTGATAAATTTGAGGCAAATATCATGGACTTCCTGATTATAGCTATACCATTTACAATCAGTGGTGTAGTTACATGCCAGAAATGTCCATGACTGCCCCCTCTACTTTCAGAGAAAAAACAAAAAAACTGATGGAAGTGAACCTCTGTACACCCAGGTTTTGTGCGCACATGAACATCGTGATCTTTCCCACTCCATGGTGGATCAACGTGAACTCTCAAATGAATATGGTGTGAGAGATTGGAGTATTCTGCTTGGTTTATGAAGATTGTGTTCAGTATGAACATTTGTCATTTCTAGCTCGTGGTTATGTTATGATTCCGTGTATATAGTAGGGATGTGATAGCTCAATTGGTACTCTATTGGGGAGCGATTTTACAATAACGGACCCTTCACCAATTTTGTTCATATTTCGCATACTCGCTAATTTAGGGCTCCTAATCACGAATCTGACATTAAAGTTTGGTGCTCACGTGTGGAACTTGCAAAATTTGGGGGTCAGTGATCGCAACCGACAATGCACAATTGCTCATTGTTTATCACAAGATTTTGAATTTTGAATACTTAAAGAATGAAATGTATATTCCTGATATTAGTACGACCCCAAAATTTAATTGTTAACCTAACCTAACCACACGTCAATGGTTCGTGGGGCTAGAGTCAATGGTTCACAATTATTTTGCAATTTCTAGATCCTGATACTATTTGGTCTAGGAATTAATTCATGCTCCTGGACAAGAGATGGCATAACGAGCGTATCGTCCCACAGTTCCATGTATCCTCACATGCGTTGAAAACTCCTATCAGCGCGCATCGTTCGTAGTATAGGGCAGTTGATTGACGGGTCAACAACAGCATTTTGTAGTCAACTGAACATGGCGCAGTTCGTGCCAGATAAAGTGTTTTTGCGGGGTGTTCTGCTTCATTACTTTAATATGCAGAAAAGTGCTACCGAAAGTCATCGTGTTTTGGTGGAAGTGTATGGTGACCATGCGCTAGCTGAGCGAACGTGTCAGAAGTGGTTTGCACGGTTTAGAAGTGGTGATTTCGGCCTGGAAGACCAAGAGCAACCTGGACAGCCAAAAAAATTTGAAAACGAATGATTGAGAGCATTGCTCGATCAGGATTCGTGTCAAACACAGAAAGAACTTGCAGAAGCATTAGGCGTTGATCGAACAACAGTTTCCAAATGCCTCAAAGCCATGGGAATGATTCAAAAGATGTCACATTGGGTTCCACATGAATTGAAAGACAGAGACGTTGAAAGACGAAAAACCATTTGCAAATTGCTGCTTCAAAGACAGAAAAGAAAGGGGTTTTTGCATCGCATTGTTACTGGCGATGAGAAGTGGATACATTACGAGAACCCGAAATGAAAAAAGGCCTGAGTGAAGCCAGGTGAAGCAGGTCCATCACAACCGAAACGAGATATTCACTGTGCAAAGGTTATGCTGTGCATATGGTGGGATATGAAAGGTGTGGTGTACTATGAGCTGCTGCAACCGGGTGAAACTATTAATGGAGAATGTTATCGATGACAATTAATGAAGCAAGCTCTGGCCAGGAAACGACCAGAATGGGAGAACAGGCATGATATACTTATTTTTCAACATGATAACGCTCGCCGCCCACATCTCGCAAAACTGGTCAAAACCTATTTAGAAAATGTCAGATGGGAAGTTTTACCCCACCTGCCATATTCACCAGACGTTGCTCCTTCGGACCACTACTTGTTCGATTGCATGAATAACGATTTGATTGGGCAGCGGTTCAATTCTTCAGAAGATATCAAAAAATGGGTCTGTGACTGGATCACTTCAAAGGATGAGGACTTCTTTCGCCACGGAATCCGTAACTTGCCTGACAGATGGGCGAAAGTGGTGGCTCGCGATCAGAGGCCTGCACAAGACCTGGAGCAGACCCGTTCACGAGACATCGCTCCTGAAATGCCATGCAACCTGCGCAATACCCTCGCTTCAGCAGCTTGTATGCCCACCTGCCCAGATCGTTCCTGGCAGGCATTGTAGACCCGCCAGGTACCCGCAGTCTTACGATACCTAGTAGGTCTCAGTTCGTTCTTTCCATCAACTGCAGACCCCTCCCTCTGTATGACGTAGTTGCTTCGAGTAGAAACTGCACCGGGCCCACACCGTTCTGCGGTGTTGCCAACTGCAATAGATTTTCACTAGTTAAAAAAGGGAAAACAAAGCTTCGTAAGCCACATCACCAATGAAATGAGATTTACGAATGTTGCTACCCCCCCCCCCCCACACATACACATTGAAATAGGTTTTCCGTGGCACAGGACCCATAAGTATATGTTGTAAACAACCAATATACGTATATATAGTGATATAGGGCAAGACTGAAACATGTCACGTTCGATGCTGAGGTCGCGAGTCGAACAACACACTGTTCTACTGCGAACACCAGGGCCGTATCCAGCCAGGGCCATTGCCGTTACCCTCGTTTGGGGGGGGGGGGGTAAGTACTTGGATAAACGTGCCAACAACAACAATCACAATAATAGAAATAAAGTAGCATGAAAGGCATTATTATCCTCATAAATCACGCAAAAAGGTGGTAGAAGTCGGTTCTCACGAATTTGTGTTGAAACAGAGGATTAGAAATATTTTTTTTTCAACACGTCAATTTCACATTAGCTAATAATGGAAAACAAGCACACAAACTGTTTTTGAAAGAAAGAAAGTGCATGATAAATGCATTCCGAATGTACATACATATGGCATGTAAAATTTCCATCTACAATATTTTCTTTTCACATGGAGCGATGTATTACATAATCAATTCATCCAACTCGTAACAAACCAACATTAATAGCAAACAATATCACGGGCCGCCATAGCATTCTCTGTTGAACTTGATGAGACTGTATAATATTTTATAATATATTTCTACTTTCATAAAATTTGAAATGAAGGGGTTGCAATTACCCCTCCATTCCCCCTCTGCAGGTCCCCTTGGCCGTCTGGAATGAAAATGCAAGAAAAATATGAAAATAATTCCATCTTCAGTACCCTTTAGCCCTGCTACTCTTAAATTCTGCTAGCCTGTTTTTTCTTGTACTTTAATGTTTGACCCCACCCTGACCCCTCCGCTAGACTTAATTTCCATCCAAGGTTGTGAGCAATGCACCCTGCCCCCTCTGGTTGCGCCACTGCATGCCTGGTTAAGGCACCATGCAATGAAAAATAATTAGTTTTCAGTGAGGAGATTTTTGTTTGCTCGATCATTCATTTAGATAAATGAAGCTGTAATATTGCGTGCATTTCCTGGCAATAAGATAAAAACTGCTTACGCTGAACTGAAATCGCTAAGTATATAAATTCTCCTTGGAGGAGAGAGCTCCTCCTAGGACTTCGTAGGATTTAGTAGCTACGTAAGTAGGCAATACTGGCTGCAGCCGTCCACGTGGTGATGAAACACCTGGAGCGACACGCTGCCGGAGGGCTGTTTCCTTCCAGCAGGTTTTGCAGGCACCCGGGTCTTGTTGAATGCCCAGTTACCTTGTAAGCGCAGAGCACCTTGAAGACCAAGAACCCGGGTAAAGATGCAAGTCGACTCGTTGCCGTGGGCAGGCAAGCAGGTATACCTGTCCTCGCGGGCAAGCGGGCAGTGGGTAGGTAAAAGGCAGACTATGCAGGCCTCTGCTCGCGATGGACAATATTTTTCTTAAGGTATTTATGTATTTTGTGTTTGAACTACAGCTTCAATGTGTGCGTAACAACCGCACAAATTAATTCCTAGACCAAATACCACAACATGAAATTTTAACTATGTTTGCCTAACCTAACCACACATCAATGGTTCGTGGGGCTAGCGTCAATGGGTCGCAATTATTTTGCAATTTCTAGAAATTTCCGACAAATTTTAACTTCAGATTCGTCATTAGCAGGCCTCAATTAGTAAATATGCCAAATATGAAGAAAATCGGAGAGGAAATGGCTTTTTCCAAAGCAAAACTAACGGAAAAATTGAGATTACTTCCTTGAAGAGACACCATCTACCTCACATGAACAACTGACGAACTGAAGGTCTCACTTATCGGACAACACTATCAACCTTCTTATGTACTGAACGCAATGTAATGAGTTGCGAATGTCACTTGTTCACATGAGTAAACATGGCTTCTTCGTTGTTTATGTATCGACAATCACCGTGGTAATTCACAACACTATTTTACAACTTCTACACGTTAATTTAAACTTTCTACACATGACCACCAAATGTTAACTGCAGATACGTCATCAGGACTCCATAATTAGAATTTATAACAAAATTATGCCTTTTTTTGGTATTGTAAAATCACAACCTTCTACAAGTTATTTTGAAAGTTCCACATGAGAGCGCCAAATTTTAACTGCAGATTCGTGATTAGGAGCCCTAAATTAGTCAGTATACGAAATATGGATGAAATTGGAGAAGGGTCCGGTATTGTAAAATCATAACCTCTATTGGTATTACCCGATAAGGCATATCAGTAAAATTGCCGATAATTTTACTGATCCGGTATATCTATAAATAACTTATTATTTAGTGCAAAATTTTGCCATTTTGTTATAATTTTTATAAATATTCACCATGCCATGCTTTTTAGAAAAGTAAATGTCTAAATATTACAACTCAGCCGATACCACCATTTGCAGATACCAAAGCCATGACTGATTCCTACCGATACTGATACTTGTATAATTCCAGTATAGAATAATAAAGTCTCGTTACCGAGTCATACTAACATACACTAGCATACAACCTAGCTAGGAATTTATCTAGATATATAATTTGGGGAGCCAGTCCAAGCCAAATGTCTGAAATATATTAATATTACATTTTTCTATAGTTTCTCTATTTAATATGTTAGGTCGATTTGTAATAATATGTAAATTAATTAATTAGTACTGATGCGTATGGAGTATTGTTGTATGTAAACACAGACTACGACACTGAGGAAACACAATGTTAATACATATTTTGTTCTTTGTTTCTAGACTAAAAAATATTGTTATTACATAAAATCAGAGATAAAACAGCAAATATTCATTATCTAGCTTAGGTGTAGTTAAGACTGCTAAAATTTATGTAACAGCAACTGTCCTGGCAAGGAAATTAATGTCAAAAGAGTAAAAAATTCAATATTTATTGAATAACAAAAATAATGATGCTACGACCATTTGATGAAAAGTAAAGTTCGTGATAAATATTTTATGTACATTATTGTAATTAGTGGTTTACATAAATCTGTAGAGGGGCCTCCCTGATGGTGTAGTGGTAACGCCATCACCTTGTAATAAATAAATCCCAGGTAGGATACTCAGTGGAGGCACATAGTGGTTCAGATCCCACCTTGACGTTTGTGTTGTTCATACTATCCTCTATTCTCAGATTTCCAGCTTTTAAATTTTAGCCAGATAGTCACGTAAATTCAAACTGTCTTCAATTTCATGTTTTGTCATTTTTGTTTATAGGTTATTTATAATGTCACAAGGTATCTTATAATGACTCAACATTTATAAAATTGTTAATTTTGTTTCTATATTTTCCATTGTTTGGTTTTTGAGTCATATCAATTGTGGCAAATCCAAAATAATCTTTGTTCCAGCATTAAGAACAGAATTTTGAAAATTGACTGTAGTTTAAATCTCCTCCTACATAGTCATTATATACATGTTTAAGATTAGTGTGGTCCTGATGAAACAGACAAACTAGATTTGTATTATCATGAAGTAACTGTTTGGGAATATTAGAATAAGTCTGAGCCAGATAAAAATGCAATCAAAAGAGATCACTTCAGTGGATTGTAATCAGAAGACGTTTATTGCGAAGTGTAATGCTGCATATATTTTGAGATCCATTTTTGTCTTACATTTTTTAAAATGTCCTGTTAGCACCGGAAAAAGAAAATGCTTTGGTTTGTTGTTAGTTTTAGGTGTGTGTAGGCAAAAATACTTGCTCATTAATCAATGTAGGCATACTCTTTCTGTATTTTCTCCATTTGCGTCCACAAAATCTATCTCTCGCCATTTGTCATATAGATAGCTGGAATCGCAAGTTGCAATTAACCTCCTACGAGCTACTGATAGACGGTTTGGTGATCCCTGCCCTAGAACATTGGTGTGTGGTGTCATTTTTGGTTGGGGAAGCAGACCCCGAAAAATTATGAAAACCAAGAATTCATTGCTTCGATATGGTTATACTAAAATAATGAGCACTCTACCTGATATTGTTTCTTAACGTCTCTAGTACTTTAAGATTGTCTTCAATCTCCAAGTATTTGAAGGGGAAAGATGAATGTCATGACACAGTTGTTCATTTATTCAAACTTCATTTGGTCTGTTGTCAAACGTATTTAATGCAACAGGCGAATGCAAATGACTGAAACAATTTTCACACATTGCAATATTCACAAATCCACTTTGGCACCATGTAGATCTTTCCATAGCGGGTTCGATACCCGGTGGAGGCACAAGTGGTTCGGATCCCACTTTAAACTGTAGGTCCAGTCCCAATTAGCCTTACTGTGCATAAAGTGGACTTAAAACAGCAACTCAAACCAAGATCTTTCCATAGAAAAGTAGTAAACAATGTCAACACTAAAGTTTCTGAAGCTTTCAGTTTCCACATAACTCAAACTTCTCGTAGTTTGAAAGTTGGTTGCATTTGAAGCCCTTCTTTGCTAGTACAATTCGAGAATATCCAGAGTTGGGCGTATACTTAACCCTTTCATGCTGGTAGACGAAATATTTGTCACACATGGAAATCCCCCAAGGACGGGGCTCATTTTAAGCAAAATGTAACATGTTAGAAAATGATTTGTTAAAAATATAGTAATAACATGAAACCTGCAAATGAGGGCTCGTTTTATTCAGAATTACCAAGCCTTTCATTCTGTAAGGTAAGTATGTCGATGTGTAGCTATATTCAGAAGCAACGGACAGAGAAATTTCCAAATTTTGTCTTTTTGAATATTTTTTTTCAAAATTTGGCTAGCTCCCGTCCGCTAGCGCCCATCGATCTGGGCAAACCGCCACTAGTTGAGGATTGCCCCAACTTATATAAAAGATTCAGTGTGTTTTTTTAATTCGGTTTCCTGTTTATTAAACTTTTATTAATAAAACATTTGTTTGATGAAATATTCGTCATCCGTCCTTGAGTTACTTCTGACATCTATAGGCCCCGCCCCGAAAGGGTTAACACTTCAGATTTCTCAAAACAAACACAAACACACACACACAGAGAGAGAGAAAGAGAGGTGTGTGTGCAAAACTAATATAAATTCACATGCCGGAAAACAGTAACCTCACAAAGTGCTTGTAGAAAACGTGACTGCAGCCAGCGAGTGTTACCAACTCTATTGGCGGATATGTCTATGGACGTGATAGATGTCTTAATAGACCGTACTCTCTAGAATGTTTATCTTCTCATATAATATGTCATACGTATGTCAGCAATCATATTTTTGTGTTTCTCCTGTGCTTTGAAACTTTATAATTTATTTTAAAATATTAAAATTATAACTCCATTTGTTGATATGCTACAACGCTGGCAGTATACATTATACATGGACACTTATTCGTACAGTTCGCAACACTGAGGACATCAGCAGACTTCACCGATGGCACTGTGGCTTTATTTCGGCCCTTACCGATTGGAAAATGAAGTTTCCATCCATGTAAACTAGTCTCCCATTGGCTGATTCAAAGTCGCCTGTTTCTCTTGGGGATTCTTGCTGGCGTTGACTACAGGCTGGCCAGGGTGATGTGTCGCAGGCAGATGTTTTGTTAACACACCACGAGATGGTGTGGATGGCCCCATATTGGAAAAGGACGAACCTTGCAGGCTTGCAGGTTGATTCTGTTGAGGTAACAGGGCAATAATGAAAAACTTAAAGTTAGAGAAATAATTTTGTAACCGTAATGCTGTGGGCTACCACTGCTGGCCTGTACTGGAGTGCACTCGCATGCCCTAGAGTGTATATTGCCATTAACACAGAGAATGCAGTTTTGAACTC
Source organism: Lepisma saccharinum (assembly GCF_977018435.1). Taxonomy (NCBI): domain Eukaryota; kingdom Metazoa; phylum Arthropoda; class Insecta; order Zygentoma; family Lepismatidae; genus Lepisma; species Lepisma saccharinum. Next base: position 39,111,824 of record NC_139230.1, read on the forward strand.
TTTTCCTCAAACACTGCATACAAATCTAAATAATTAAATAATGAGTTACAATGAATATATATATTAGTAATAATGCTTTGAAGTGAACTGTTAATTTTCAGAAATAATTTTGTTGGTCGTACCAAATATATAAGCAGGAGTAGAAAAATACATGGTTCCTGGTCACCATGGCACCTTAATTTTCAAAACTTTGGCAGAGTGGTTAGCACATCGTGCTATGATGCCAGGGGTCCCGGGATTGAATCCCGGCCTGGGCATGGATGTTTGTGAGTGTCCATTGATCAATTTCATCATATCATGACTCATCCTCATCTTTGCAAATTTGCCAAAAGTGGCACAAAAACGAAGTAAAATAAAGCAAATCATTCAAAGGCCTAATATTTTTTTTTTAAGAAATGAAGAATTTGCTTATGGAAATTCCCATTACTTTAAAAAAAGCAACAAGTATGTGTTTTTTAATGTTTGTGTGTTTTCTGTATCATTTATTCAGAATAATGAATATGCCATTATAAATTGTTGCACTGTCTCTAGCGGAATTTTAAAATCCGTACCAATGTGGTAGTTGGCCACATATTAGAATGCATAGTAACATGCTGTTTCGAGTTGAGCCTTCTTTGGGAAGGCCACTCTGGTGCAAGAATTAATTACTTTTAATCCAATCTTTTTCTTTATTGATAAATAAATTAAATGTTTGAAGGTCACATTTCGAAATGTGTAGCATCATCTTGTTTGGATTCATGGATTTCTTAGCCTGTATTTACAAAAAAGAAGTTGCTGGCTCCTGAGAAAAGGAGCTGGTGCCTGAATTCCTTTGTTTTTTCTACCCCTGATTATAAGTAATGTTATGTGTATAACTTTAAATACATTTAGGGCTTAACTGATTTTTTTTTTATTTATTACAGATGAATTATTTTCGTCTCAATGGTATCATTCCGATGGAATCAGCTTTTGCACTCTCAGGTTGAAGGGGCCTACTCAGTACATTTTGTTATGTAAAAGAGTATTTATTCAAAAGTGAGAGAAGATACGTCTGTGGTAATGTGCAGTATTTGAAAGTAGGTGTTGCCCCAAACCTGCCAGTTTGATTTCATATTATGGGTTTGCATGGTGTTTTGTAGTGCTTGGTTTCATCACAAATTACTGCTTTGTTTGGTTTTCCATGTCTTTTTTTATTTCCAGTTGTACTCAAGTTCATTAAGTTTTACTTTTTTTGTTTGATTTTGTCTGTGAATTGCATGATTGTTGTCTTTTGTGTGCCTGTATTATTTCTTTTTATTTGGTTTTTGTATGATGATTCTAATTTATTTCTTGAAAGTGAGTGTTTATTGTTTCTTGTACTTTAATGGTGTAGTGTTTGCACATGTATTGATATTTCTAATAATTGAAGGGCTCGGGAGTAAAACATGGTAAGTAACATTTTGGTCATTATTGGTCATTGGTCATTGGAGTTAACAAAGTAAAATGAGCCATCCTTCGAATTTTTGAGTGTAATTGTCATGTCATGCAATTTGCATTGTCCTCAGTAAAGCCTTCTAGAATTAGTAAACACAACACAAAAACAATTTATCTACAGGATAGCTTCTAATAACCTTTTTTCTTAATAAACTCAAAAATGACCAAAATGTCAGTTACCACCCAAGCCCTTCAATTAATAAATGAAAAGAAAATTTGCATGAAATGTATTTGTAGTTTCATATTTACTAATACACTAAACATTTATGATAGGAATTAGAACTATTGCTATATCTGGACTACCACAGTATTTATTTCAATATTGATTTATTAAAAGTGACAGAAATGTATTGGAAAGAGCATAATCTGCAGTGTATATTTTCTTCCCTTGTCATTGTTATTTCATGTATTTGTATCTCATCCAAACTTCCCTTGATTTATTTTCACAGGCTTAACTATAAGTTTACTATAGTAATATTACTTTCATTGCTCCTGTTCCATTCTATTGTTGCCGGCCCCCATGACTGAATGGTTAGCACATTGTGCTATGATGCCAGGGGTCCTGGGTTTGAATCCCGGTGTGGGTGTTTGTGAGTGTCCATCAATTTCATCATATCATCACTCATACCCATCTTCTTGACAAATGAGCCAAAAGTGGTACAAAATGCCAAGTAAAAAATTAAGCAAATCAAACCAAACCCAGCCTCCACGATAGCATAATCAACAGGTCCCGTTGTTGATTTTCAGTGCCAGGATCCCCACATTGGGGGGGGGGGAGGAGGGATAATGACACTGACCATGCCATCAAAAACTTTATTTGGGGGGGTCCTGAAAATAATATAAAATGCAATATGTATATTTTTCTAAAATACGAGGGTTGGGGCAAAAGTCATTGCAACTATTTTTTTTCTTGTAGATACCAGCCCGGTTTAAAAATGCAACATATACAGATGAAAGGACGAGGGGGGAACTACATGTGGGGACAGTTGAAACACGCGAACATTGTGCCTCACATATTTATTACGATAGTGTACAGGACAATACTGGTTTGATCGTGCAAAATTAATTACATACCTGTTCTACAGTTGACAGAACAAAACTGGGGCTAAAGGCCCTCAAAGTAGTCACCTGCCATGTGCACCACACGCTGCCAACGATGTGGGAGACTCTGAATACCATCTGCGTCACCATTGGCCGCACCATGTGTGAATCGGGTCATCTGTTGTTGCACAGCATCGGCAATGTCCTCTCCTGTCGCAAACCGCCTTCCACGTAGTGGTTCCTTAACCTTGCGTATGAGATGAAGTCACAGGGCGAAATGTTAGGAGATTACGGCGGGTGCTCCAATTCTTCCCATCCCCAGCGTTGCAGTTGCCGCCGTACACACTCTGCTTTATGTGGTCTAGCGTTGTCGTGCAGGATGATTGCACTGTCCAGAAGGTCCGGACGTTTCTCCCGAACGCCACGTCGCAAGGTTAAGGAACCACTACGTGGAAGGTGCTTTGCGATACGAGAGGACATTGCCGAATCTGTGCAACAACAGATGACCCGATTCACACATGGTGCGGCCAATGGTGACGCAGATGGTATTCAGAGTCTCCCACATCGTTGGCAGCGTGTGGTGCACATGGCAGGTGACTACTTTGAGGGCCTTTAGCCCCAGTTTTGTTCTGTCAACTGTAGAACAGGTATGTAATTAATTTTGCACGATCAAACCAGTATTGTCCTGTACACTATCGTAATAAATATGTGAGGCACAATGTTCGCGTGTTTCAACTGTCCCCACATGTAGTTCCCCCCTCGTCCTTTCATCTGTATATGTCGCATTTGCCCCAACCCTCGTATATGTAAAAGAAGTTTACTCCTTGGCTGCAATATGTGCTATGAGGCAAGGGTAAGAGGGAATCAGATATTTCCTTAGTACTTTCATTTACTTTAAGTGGTTCCAAGTCAGTTTTTCTACTAGGTGCGCCATATTTAATCTGTTAGATGAAATGTTCAGTAAAGCTAAATAAAACGTTACTTTCAGTAATAGGATAGTAATACACATGCTGTCATAATTAAATATTTTGTAGGGATCATGACACGATCTGGGGGATGAAAACAATTTGTTGTTTTCAAGTCATCTATCTTAACAAGGGACAATAGTGGTAACCCTGCCACTCGTCCCTCGAAGTTACATTAGAGCAATCATTTGCTGTGTTGGATTGCATACATACTAGGGATGGCCAAACGGATCTGGATACAAAAGTTCCCAATCTGGATCCGGATCTGAAAATCCGGATCAGAGAGTTTCGTATCTCAATCCATTATAATATTACCACACCTTAAAACGTATTATGATTTTCAATTACAAAGAAATGTTTCATTAGTTAGTCCTACAAAATTTTTTTCAAGTGTTGTTCCTAAAATACTTTGCTATGCATCGGCTAACACACTCGTGCACAAAAATAATTTTACTTGTTTAACATAAAATGTCAGAGGTGATTTTGTAAATGCCATTGAAACGAATATGTATTCATTCGAATGTATTGGAAATGGAAACACACATAAATGTGAGACTTCATTCCAGGATGAAACCTTTAACACATTTAACAAGATAGAAATGTTATACAAAAATTAATCAATTGTTCTACAGTTACAGTTTTAAATATTGAAATAAAACATAATATATGCAGTGTTATATAATTACAAAGTGTAAGACTAACAAGGGAGGTTATCTAAGTGTCCTCCTCCGATTTCCATGAAACTTGGCAGATGTATAGAAGGGGGCCCAAAGGAAGAAATACCTGTTTTGTTTGTTTCGGCTAAAAAACTGTTCTAGGTGGCAACCCCCCCCCCCCTCAAATGTCAAGATGAGGACAAAGTGAAGTCGGGATCTGACCCCTATGTCCCTCTCCGATTTCCATGAAACTTGGCAGGTCTATAGAGGGGCCTAAAAGAAGAAATAAGTGTTTTTTGTTTCAGCTAGAAAACTGTTTTAGGGGCAAAACCCCCTTCAAATGTCAAGATGAGGACAAATTGAAGTGGGGATCTGACCCCTGTGTCCCCCTCCGATTTCCATGAACATAAAATTCCGGATTCACGAGGATCCAGATCTGGCCATCCCTAATACATACAGGTTAGATTTTAAGTGCTTATAGGACGGAAACTAGGTTTTTTTTAGGTAATGTTTACAAGGGAAAGTAACTTGTTTTTATGATATCTACCAGCACCCAACTGTTGTTGAAGTTGTTTTGTGACACCCTGTATATAAATATTTAAGCACGTGTTATGTATGAATACACCACAATATATTTTTTTGGTAGTTCATGATTAACTATTCATTAATAACCTTTATTCATAGGAAGAAACACAGTTAGTTAAGAATTTTAGACTTCTGCATTTGCTGTTTACCTACTATGATGCAGGTTGTAGTGTGATACGTTATTGCTTTTGTTGCTTGCCATCGTGATTATTGTTACTTGTTAACATGTCTCTTTGCTCATTTTCTACAATCTAAAGCTAAGACTAGGCTCATGAATAATGTTACTTTCATTCTGATTTGTGCAACCAGTTGTGTGTTAAATAAACCCACACTGTGGCCATGCAGTCTTAAGGTGTCAGGCTTTGAGCTCAGGCTACTGGACACGTGCAGGTTTGAGCCTCCTGGGGGGACATGTAACAACTTTTCTCCTGTGATTTTGTCCTGTGTATGGGACCGGTGGCTACCTACCATCGTGAGGAAAAAGGAGAGCTGGGAATGAGTAGCGTAACCTGGGCACGGAAACGTACAACGACGACTGGAGGCTCGTCGTGCTGACCACATGTCACTCCGTAACTGGTTGGATGATATCCCACCTCGACAGGTGGGAGTGAGGCCAGCAGTTGGTAGGTAGGCCCTGGCTCTCACAGGTTGTTGCACCATGGGTTATTATTATTGTTTGTATTTGTGTGGTCAATCCCTGAAAAGGGAGGCTCAAAATTTTGGTGTAGACAAAGAACTGTGAGAAGAACTGGAGATCTAGTTGGATAAAGACGAGTGAGTGCCAGTCAATATTGCCAGATAAGACACTTGCCAGACCTTGACCTGTTGCATCATGTAGTTTAGTTTTTTTTTTTTTTTAATGCATCTAACACTTCATAATGAAATTGGATACATTATGGAATAAAGTGGAGGTGCATATCAACAGAAGTTATAAAGAATGAACACAAAAATTGTGATGACAAGGGCTCAGATGATACCGATGCCGATACTCATACAGATTGCCACCGATACTGATGCCGATACTTGAAAACTGTAATAATTAAAGTTGTATCTAGAGTAGAGCTGAGTCGATACCCACTGATACTTGTATAATTCCAGTACAAAATAAGAAAGGCTAGTTACCGAGTCATACTAACTTGTCACATCACTAGGCACTTATCTAGAAATATAATTTGGGGAGCCAGTCAGAGTCAAGTGTCTCAGAAATATAATAATAAAAGTGTTTCTATTTAATACGTTGATATAATTATTGGTCGATTCGTAATAATATGTAAATTAATTAATTAGTACTTAATTTCTCCGATGCGTATGGAGTATTGATGTATGTAACCACAGACTAAGAAACGGAGGAAAGAACAGTAATACCTATTTTGTTCTTTATTTCTTGACTAAAAAATATTGTTCTTACATAAATAGTAAAAAGACGCTATAAAATCATAGATAAAACAGCAAATATTCATCATCTAGCTTACATATAGTTAAGACCACTAAAATTTGTGTAAAAACAACTGTCCTGGCAAGGAAATTAATGTCAAAGAAGTAAAAAAAATTGAATATTTATTGAATAACATAAGGAATGATGGAACGTCAATTAGATGAAAAGTAAAGTTCCTGATAAATATTTTATGTACATTATTGTAAGTAGTGGTGTACATAAATCTTCAGAGGGGCCTCTCCGATGATGTTGCCATCGCCTTGTAATCAATAGATTGCGGGTTCGATACTCAGTGGAGGCACATAGTGGTTTGGGTCCCACTTTAAAATGTAGGCCCAGTCCCGATTAGCTTATCTTCCTTAGTACTGCCATTCAAAGCTGTATGTTCCCAATCCAATCTCGGCGAAAATAATTGATTGATTGATTTGCTTTATTTTACTTCGCTTTTTGTGCCACTTTTGGCTAATTTCCGGAGAAGAGGATGAATGATGATGTGATGAAATTTATGAATGGACACTCACAAACATCCATCCCCAGTCCGGGATTCGAACCCGGAACCCCTGGCATTGTAGCGCGATGTGCTAACCACTTCACCACGGGGGCCGGCTTTCAGCGGAAATAAATAACCCCCATTGGTCGATACCGGCAGTCACACAAAAGACAGAAGTGAAGAGGATAAGTATCAATTGCTGATTCCCCTTCCCGCTTGAACGTAGATAAAACAAAGCTAATTTCACAGTGACCTTCATCCCTCTTTCTAAGAACTCTGCAACTACCTGATTTGGCATTAGTGCGGCGGGGGGTTAAAAACATCCACAGCGTTAACTAAATAGCTACATGCCTTCATGGTCATGTTTGGGTTCAGCTTTCTCTTGCCCATGCCTTTGATCTTGCCATCTGCTTGCCAGGAGGGTGGGGTTTATGATCCAGTGTTTGTAGGAAAATCTATGGAACTTCCTGTGCTGGTCTCTCAACCTGTCACAAGGAAGGGTGAACGAACTTTTAGAAAGGACAAATGTGGAGATGATCTGTTGCCTTTGCCCACTCTTCTAGCCACTGAAAATCATTGGTATCGGTAAAAGAAAATCAACCGATACTCACCGATGCTGATATCAGCCGATAACGATACATCAGTATCGGCTCAGCCCTAATCTAGAGATATCTGTTTGGTGGTTATGCTTAAAAATATTGATCAATATTAGTGTGTAAGTATTCTTCTCCAATTATATGCATCAATTTACCAAGAAATTTGCTTTAGAATATTCAAGAATTACACCAGAATGTTAAATAGATGTTTTGCAATCACAAAATCCAGTTTTTCATACAAATTTGGTGCAAAATAAAAATTAACTATGAATTTTGCATAATTTCCAGGATAATTAGACCCACAAAAGACCAAAATGCCACAAGAGTATCAGCAGGTATCAGTAAATGAATTCCAACCAATATTTTCCAATACAGATACCACTGGTATCGGCCCATACATTGGCATTGGCGTTTGTTCAGCCCTAGTGACAACAATAAGATGGTTCATGTGGACATTATTGAAGGTTTTCTTACGGTATTAGGATGTGTTCAGAAAATTTGATGTAATTATGACTTATGTATATTTAATTAAGTTGTGTGAGAATTAAATATTACATTGCAGGTAGTGCATTAGTTATTGTGTCTAGTTCACTCTTTTATGTATAACTCATATATTACAATTTTTCAGTCCACAAAATAATGAGCAATCCAATGCCTCTTGGAACCACAAAGAGACGAGGTCTGCCAGCATCAGCTACTGCTTCTAGCACTAGCACCCATCCAACCCCCGTCTCGGCTGATTTAGCAAGTTTATTTGAATGCCCAGTGTGCTTTGATTATGTGCTTCCACCTATTCTTCAGTGCCAAAGTGGCCATCTTGTCTGTTCAAGCTGTAGACCAAAGCTGACATGCTGCCCAACATGCAGGGGACCTCTAGGTATGTTCTTTTGAATTCACAATACTGTGTGTTAACAGTATAAGGATACAATTTTTTCTTTCACAGGTTTCTTATTTGCATTCTTATGTTCATAATTTCATTATGATCAATACCAACCCTTACTATCTCAGAGAAGTCATGATGAAACATATTACATTCAAAGTTTTTTACAACATTCCATCTGTAGGTTGTCCTTCCTTGCTAATAAACTTCCATCTCCCCAAATGTCATTCTTCATTGGGAACTGTTGATCAAAAATCTGTTTTCCAAACATTTTTTTTTCTCAACTTCAGAAATCTATCCACACTACCACCCACATCCGATCCCAACCTACAGAAATATTATCGAAGGGTGTACAAATGTCTTAAAGTTAACACAAATTAGGTAAGATAATAATGTGCATACCTTGTTGCATTTTATTTTTCCTTTGCATTATTTACCAACAAAATGGTCAATGACTTTGCCTGCATGTGGCATTAGACATTACCTTTTTTCAGCCTTGAATATACCTATTTGAAGTAGCCTTTTTAATACTCTAAACTGTACAAAATGTATGGATCTAAACACAGTATGTCAGCTTTCTTAATACCTGATTATCGTGTAACATTTATCTACAATTATCTGTAAATTGTTTGATAAAAATGCAATACTTTCACAATATCAGATTGTTCCATTCACTATGTTTTCCTAAATCCTATTTCACACCATCTGCCTTCTCAAATGACTACCAACCCTATGCATTCCACAGAACTCTTGTGTATTTCTGGATGTTAATTCTCATAACATAACCTGCTGACCACAGTATGTTAACTAGGAATTCCTTCAATTCCAGGATGTGTATAGGAATTATGGAAAGTTAAGTGGTTTCATTTATTTTTATAATGAAAAATTCCATGTATTGGTTGTCTACAAAACTGTATGCAGAATGGAATTACAGTAAAAGGCTGTGACACATGAGGCTGAAGTGACGAAGAGTGATAGCATCCTCGCCTTGTAATCAATGAGTCCCGGGTTTGATACCCTGTGGAGGCACATAGTGGTTCGGATCCCACTTTAAACTGTAGGTCCAGTCCCGATTAGCCTTTCTGTGCATAAAGTGGACTTAAAACAACAATTCAATTCAATCAATGAAGTGATGAAGATGATCATCTATCCTAAATTCAGAATTAAAATAAGTTTTTCAATTGAGAATAGCTGTTAATGTTGTATTCAGACATTGAGTTTTGACAAAAATCAAACTTTGAAAATACGTTTTTATGAAATATTTGCAAAATGTAGGGGAAAGATTCAAACAATCGTTTTCAGGTTACCAGCCAATTTAATTTGACATTAGCATCCAATGTTTTCACTACATGCATTGCTCTCACCATAAGAGAATGAGAGCAATGTAACAGTTGGTCTGAAAAGTTCGTAGGCTAACATAGTAAAAAAAAATTTTTTGACAAAATTCGATTTTATTATTCAATATAGTTGCCTTTGAGGGTGATACAACGATTATAGCGGTCATACAATTTTTCGATGCCATTTTTATAGTACGATTTCTCTTTAGCCTCAAAATAGGCCTCAGTTTCGGTGATTACCTCTTCATCAGTGCTAAATTTCTTTCCAGCGAGCATTCTTTTAAGGTCTGCAAACAGGAAAAAGTCACTGGGGGCCAGATCTGGAGAATATGGTGGATGGGGAAGCAATTCGTAGTCTAATTCATATAATTTTGCCATCGTTTTCATTGATTTGTGACATTGTCATTCTGCATTGTCTTGATGAAACAGCACTTTTTTCTTCTTCAAATGGGGCCGTTTTTTCATGATTTCATCCTTTAAACGCTCCAACAACGCTATGTAATAATCTCAGCTATCTCGATCAACTTCACTTTACGATCATTTAAAATTATTTTGTGGACTTTTTTGATATTTTCTTCAGTAACAGCCTCTTTGGGGCATCCACTGCGTGCATCGTCTTCGATGCTCATTTCGCCTCGTTTAAATTTAGCAAACCACTTCTCAATGGTTGATTTTCCTGGTGCAGAGTCCGAATAATGTTTATCAAGCCAAGCCTTGGCTTCAACAGTATTTTTTTTTGCCAAAAAGCAATGCTTTATTAACACACGAAATTCTTTTTTATCCATTTTTTCACAATAACAAAAGCTGCTTCACTCACAATGCTATATCTCACGAACTAATTATCCGGCAGCTGTGAAATTTATACACGTATCTTTTGAAGGTTAGTACTAAGTAAAAATCACATGGATTTAATTCTAGTAACGCCATCTATGAGTCAGCCTACGAACTTTTCAGCCCAACTGTTATGTGGTCAATATGTTGAGTGTTGTTGCTGAATTAACCTGGCTGGTAACTGGAGAATACTTGTTCAAATCATTTTGCCAGGAAAGCTACAATTCCCACTTAGGAGAAGGAATTATTTGCAACCAATGTGGTATTTGAAAAATTTCCCAGTGGAAAAGTGGGAGGGTATTCTAGTAACTTTTTTCAAAACAGCAGGACACAACCCCCAAAGATTTTCTTATTACTTATGCATTAACTGCACATATGCCATAACATTACATCACACACACTGCTGAATAAACACTGTATTAACCTGTACAGTTAGGAGAAAATTGCCATTTAAACACATCATTAAATTTCTATAATTTATATTAATTTTGGCAGACAAGCAAAAAGGTCAGCAGGCAATACCTGAGGCTAGATTGTTTTTGGAATGGGATGTTAGTTGTAGGAATGTCTTCCCCCTTTTTTCCCATCAATTATTTCCTAACAACTGCAATTTTCTTTGGACTCCACTGGATTGCATAGCTCCTTCCTATCTTTTCTTGCCCACCCTCAGTGACCCTGTTTATACTGAGAAAGCATATACAGAGTGATTCAAAATGAATGGTGCAACTTTATACAGTTATTATGACGTTACTATTTATGATAGAAAATGAGACAAGGCACCAATATAAGGAACTCTGGAAGTTTTACTCGCATGACTCGCATTATAGAGATTCAACATGGGAACCACGTGTAATGCGGGAAAGGTCCAAACGATAATCAAGTACTTGCTATGCACGAGACAGCAAGTTGTTGTCAATGGTTTCGAAGGCACTAACAATTCGCAGTTGTAACTTTGGCAAATCTTTCGGAAGGGTGAAACATATGCATTACTACCAAAATGCATGCGGAAAATGTCTTTGCACTATTGTGATTGAATCAGTTCATGATAGCATCATCATACAATATGCCTTCTACTGGTCATTAGTCATTTTGCGACACTGGTGATCCTGGTGAAGCTTCGGCTAAGCAGAATAAGCCTGCTAAGTGGGAATAAAATTTCCAGAGTTTTTCTTTATATTGATGCCGTGTCTGATTTTCTATCACAAATAGTAACATCGTAATAACTGTGTAAAGTTGCACCATTCATTTTGAATTACCCTCTATAACTTTGGCATAATTTGTGTTGGTGAGCACAGTTGACGTTTTTTGAAGGAAAGCTGAATATATTTTTGTGACCATCATGATAAATCTGCCAACCTTTTCATGCAACTTGAACAATTCCATATCTAATTGAGGACAAGTAAGTACCTTCCGATTGTTTTGGGTTACTATTCCTGATATCACAGATTAACATTAGCACATTAAATATACAGTGGAACCTCATTTTTGCTTTTTTTCTTGTCAGGAAGATGAAAAATGTCTTTAAATGCAGGAAAATAATAAAATCTTGGAAAACTTCCATAACATGTTGCTTCATTTTAACTATGAGGATTAAATATGTATATATAATGTGAAATAAATCTAAAATTGGGTTTCCACTTTATATGTATGTCTTGTTCAAATGTGCCTCTTTATCTGAACAGGAGTGTACCTTGAGTGGTATAAAATTGCTGTTTGTTACATTGTACAGAATGTTTTAATTTTAAGAAAATTTTATTTGTAGATTCTGAAAATTATTTTTTTTCGGCTGAATATTATTCAGCTCTAATTTTATACCTCTCATAGTAAGTGCATTTCAATAATTTCTAAAGAAAACTCTTCCAGCAGATGTTTGTAAGTAGATGTGGATATTGAATCATGCAAACTTATTCACAGTATTATTGTGTTAAGCTCCTAAGAGATTGAGTTTGACACCATTGTGGTTTTTTTTCTGAAGGGTAGTGAAATTAATCACAAAGTATTCAAAAATGAACTGTGTGTAAGCTCGTGAGAATTGAATATACAGTATTTGGTCATACAAGCTCGATTTTACATTTTATTCCACGATTGACATATTTTGTCTGTAGAAATGGTATTACCAATTTAATTGTTCTAAAAATATGTACAACTCACATTTACATGTATATGTTGGTACATCATTTGAAACTATTACTTGCTCCTTCCAATCTTAATCATTTCTATGGAAGAACTGCAAAGTACGTATTTAGGTAAAAGATAGACACTGAATGTTACTAGATTCTTTGCTGCATTACGTGCTGCTTTAAATGTTCTAACCTTTCTGAATTCTTAATATAACTTCCTATGTGTAGAAAAACTACTTTTCCAGTTTAGTGTGTGTATGCTTCATGTGTGTAGCTTTGATGTATGCATATTTGAGATGAAATTCTTTCTTTTCCATGCCCAGAATTCAAACTCCATATTTTTCATTTGAACAAATTGTCAAAGATTTAAAACAATTTATCAAAAAGTGGAAGGCTCAGGGTTTTGAATTCTGGGTGTGGCTGAACTTCTTCATATAGACCATATGAGTAAAAGGAAAGTAGGTACATCACTGAATACCTGTTTTCACTATGTAACCTAGTTTGAGACAAAGAAAATTGTTTTATAGGTGTATGGTACAATATTAATTTTGTTGATTTTTTCAGAATTGTATAGGTAGTACACTTAAGTCATGAGTGCTTGCAAGGGGGAGGGGGGTGGATAGAGGGGCCACTTGTCCCTTCTGATGTTTGTGGTAAAAATTCATGTAATTTGAATGGTGAAATTGTAGTGATCTTTTATTACAAAGAATATTTAGCTGTAAGCTAAAGCAATTAACTGCCATATCAAACAAAATAGTGAGAGAATGTTTTCACCAGACATTAGACTCATGCTGACTGCTATAACTAGGTCTGTGCAGGATGGGATTGGGAAGGAAAATTTTTATAACCCTGACATTTGGGACAGACAAAATTCAATGGGAAATTTGTTCGGGTTGTGAAATTTTAGTAAAAATATCTAATTCTACACACTATTTCCCCCTCAGGTGACTGTTTATGTACTTCTTGAATAAAAACTGTTAATTTCAAGAAATTTCAGATGATATAGTGCCAAGAATTAATCACTTTCAAACATGATCCTTTGGAATTTCTCGACTGCCTGAAAGTCTGAAAATCATTTCCTGAAGTCAGAATTTGACCCTGACAATTCACACAATGTCCATTTTGGATTTTTTTTTTTTGGTACACTTCGGTGCATAAAAACATGGATCAGAAGTACCATGAAGAAGAGCAGATTAAATGGCTTCTGTTTGATTGAAAAAGTACAAAAAACAAATAACTATTCAACAACAAAGTGATAGATGTTTATAGAAAGAAAGAAAGGCAAATCCAGTTTCTATTTAAATGGCAGACTCGGTTAAGTCTGAACTTGTCAACAACACCAAAGTATTTTCAATTCAGTTTTGTGATTTGTAAAATAATAATAGTAACGATAATAGTGATAATATAAAATATAAAATTCTATGATTGATGGGCAGAGAAAATCCTGCGGGCTCTTGCACTAAATGATTCCCCCAACCAAACTATATGAAGATGTAGTAGGTAGCTTAAAATTGTCGAGGGGTGCCCTTTTCTGAAAGCACCCAATGTCAACCTCTCTTACACATAGTACACCCTTAAATCCTTCCACATAAAACACCCTGAAATGCATTGTTGCAGACTAATGAGGCTCTGGAATCTGGACTCTCAACCAGTGTAATCCTCAGGAGGACTTGTTTTCTGTCCAGATGTGTTTGTGATTATCCTTTCATAAATTCCATCTTATCACTATTGGTTGTGAGCAAAATTGGAAAAACTTTGTAATTGTTAAGAACAAACTTTAAACTACTTCTCTACATAGTCTCAATGTTCATTTAAGCATTTGTCATAATGTGTGACGAGTTTTTGTAACCCAGCTTCATATTCCTCTGCTGCCAGTCCATTGAGAAAAGTAGTCACCCCTTCTTTCAGTTCCTCATCGCTATGAAGTGTAAGGAAGCTAGGGACCCACCTTGCACAAATTTTCCCATACTTCAGATGATCCTTGACAATTTCATAAAGAAATGTTCGTGAAACATCAGTGAACTGTTCACTGATTTCATCCAGTGTGACGTGCCGATCATCCTTGATGAATTCGTCAACTGCACTCAGCAGTTCATCCGTAATGACAGATGGGTGCCCGGAATGTTCATCGTCATAAACGTTCTCCCTCCCAGAGTTAAAGTTTCGACACCAGCGCCAAACAGACAACTCATCAATAACGTTGTCTCCATAAACTTCCTATAATTGACGGTGAATATCACATGGTCGCACATTCCTGCCATTGAGAAATCTGATCACAGCCCTACTTCACAAACGGCAGCATTTTCAATTCTTTTGAACATTGTAAACACTCACAGAAACAATAACTACAATGACAGCGCTACTAAACTTTGCACACATACTGAGCAGACAGTCAACTGAAGTTGTTTGACCTTGAGCGGCACCTATTCACGTCACTAGCACTCCACACAGCACCAGCAGGTACTACTTTCCGGATGGCCCTCGTATATTAATGTTCTATGCCTCAAAATTGATGCATGAAATCCTGTCCAGGACTTAGATTAAACCATGAAATGGTCCACAAGAGTGAGAAAAAAATACTAAAATTATCATTTTCAGCTCACAATTAAGCCATACAATATTTTGTTTAACCAGTATTAATGCAAATAATGGCTTGATCAAACTACTAAATGTAACATTCTGTGTCTGATTAATGAAATGATTAAGGGTGCACACAAATATCCACTCCTTAGGATTCCAACTCAGGAACCCCTATAACGTTATTCAAATTCAAATTCAAATTTTCTTTATTAAAGGGCGAGGTTCAGCCTGTGGCTGTTCTCCCACCTAACCCCGTTTGACATTTACCTAGTGTACATAAACAAAATCATAAAGAAGAGAAGAAAATACAATAAAAAATGGTTACAAGGAAAGAACAAAGATGAGATTTAAAAAAAAAAAATCAAGACAACACGTAAAAAAAAAAAGAGAGAGAAAAAACACATTCACGCACACACACACACATTAAAACACACATACTAAACATTTCTGAGCAGGACATTCACGCACGGATGTTGAGATTGATGTACATGATTATGGTAGTTTTGTGAGATACGATAGAACAACGCATACCTAAATATTACAATATAGTTGTAGATTTGTCAAGGATTGGATTGGATTGGCGAGGCTCGTATGTAATCTAAACTGTATTGTGTAGTGTTACTCGTGGGAGCTTGAACAGAGATATTGTTCATCTAACAGAAAATTCTTTAGGTTATTCTTAAATTTGTTAGGACTGGGGAGGGAGGTAATGGAGGGCGGAAGTTCATTCCATGTTTTTGCCGCTGAAAGTGTAAAAGACGATTTGAAAATTTCCAGTGAGTGTTTGAAGAGTTCAAGTTTCGCTATTCCTCTTGTTTTGTAGTTGTGTATTTCCCTTCTGGTTTTTAGTTTCTCGAATAAATTTTCGGGAATTTTTTTGTGCAAAAGATTCTGTATAAAGCAACAGAAATGAAGTCTGCGACGTCTGTTCATGTTTAGCATTTTGTTCTCGTTCAGGGTTGGAAGAATATGATCGAATTTTTTAATGTTATATACGAAGCGTAAACACGAATTTTGAACTTTTTGAATTTTGACTTTATTTCGAACAGACAAGTTTGCACCGTATACTATATCACAGTAGTCTAGAAGAGGGAGAATCAGTGTTTGCACAAGTTTCATTTTAATATTTGTATTTAAGTATTCATTAAATTTATAGAGGGATCTTAGTGCTGCGTAGGCTTTCTTAGTTTGCTCTTGAACATGAAGATCCCAGTTCAAGTGTTCGTCTAACATAACTCCTAAATTCTTTATACTTTTTGAATGTGGAATTTCGGATGTCTCTATTTTGACGCGTGGATTATTCGGGTTTATCATTGCGAGGCTATTCTTGGAACCCATGACGGTGAAAACAGACTTTTGAGGATTTATTTTCAGACCATTTGCATTACACCAGGTATTGATGGCTGCCAAATCTTTGTTAAGTAATGCTATTGCATAATCTGGTGATTTTGGTTGAAATGGGATTTGAATTTGGGTGTCATCTGCATAAAAGTGTACGGTACTATGCTCTATGTTGGTTTCTAAATCTGCTGTGAAGATTGTATATAGGAGAGGAGCTAGAATTGATCCTTGCGGAACGCCAGTTTCTAGCGGAAGCGTGTTCGAGAGAGAGGGCGTGGCAGTTTTTAGGAACACGTTCTGTTGCCTGTTTGTCAAGTACGATCTGAACCATTTGAGTGCGGGGTGTGAAAAATTATAATATTTCAACTTGCTTAAGAGTAGGTCGTGATGAACCTTGTCAAAAGCCTTTGTCAGATCCAGTGAAACCAGAGCAACTGTCATACCCTTGTCCATTGAGCGAAATATATCATCCGTGACTTTTAGCAACGCCGTCGCCGTGCTGTGAGCAGGGCGGAAGCCCGATTGGCATTTCGGAAGGAGATTGAGGCTGTTCACATGATTTCTGACTTGATTGTAAACAATTTTTTCGGTGATCTTGGAAAGGGTGGGTAGTAGACTTATAGGACGAAGATCGTTTAAGGACGATGTTGCTTTTTTCTTAGGTAGAGGGATCACGCGCGCTGTTTTCCAGCTGATTGGATATTGTCCAGTCCGAAAGGAGAAATTTATTATATGTGTCAGGTGACTTAAGATAAACGGAAGTGATAGTTTGAGCATTTTTATTGTTATTCCATCATTGCCAGAGGCATTGGATCGTATATTATTTACTGCTTTAATTGTGTCATATTCACTGATTTCTTTAAGATGAAATTGTTGTGCACTTTCATTAAATATTTTGGAGTTAGAAAAATTACTGGTTTTATTTAAGGCTGATTTCGAGCAGTCGGCCTCACGACAAATGTTTGAAAAATGTTCGTTTATTTTATCTACGTCTCGTATATCAGAGGGTATTTCATTATTAGTAGTTTTACTATACACTCCCCACGCCTTGAGTTTGCTCCACAGGTCTTTGTTGTTTTCATTAGATCGTAGGTGATAGTTAAAGAATGCTTTTTTCTCTTGTCGTTGCACCGTAGTTGTAAAGTTTCTTAGTTCCTTGTAATGTTCCCAGTTGTTGTTTGTCTTTTCGCGTTTATATTTTAATAAAGCTCTGTCGCGGAGTTCCATGAGTAATTTCGTGTTTTCGGATATCCACGGAACACTTTTATGCTTAACCGGTTTAGTGTGGAGAGGTGCATGCTTGTCAAAAAGGTGGATAATATTGGTAGATGTATACTGTACCTTATCTTCGATGTTGTCGTAGCTGTTAATTTGTGCCCAATCAATTTTTGCAGCATCATCATCAAATTTCTCCTTATTGAAATTTGAGAAATTACGGTATGTGACATAATGTTTTTCTCTTTTCGGTTTTTCAATGGCAAGGGTGACACTTACCATGCAGTGATCTGAGTTTCCGATAGGTACGGTTACATTTGATGAACGTACAATGGCAGGGTCGTCTGTTATTACGACATCCAGGAGTGATTCGCTATTTTCCGTTATTCTAGTTGGTTTATTGATAATTTGCGTAAGGCCGACAGAATTAAGAATTGATCGAAAGTATTTTGTCTCTGGTTTGTGTGGCGAAAGAAAGTCTACGTTTGTATCTCCTAAAATAATCAATTTGTCAACATGCGGGAAAACTTCAGAGATTGCGGTTTCTAAACGTGATAATTTTGTGTAGGATATATTGGGTGCTTTGTATATCCCGATTATTCCCAGGGTTGTGTTTCGAATCTTTATCGCTACGTTTATAATTTCAACTTCATCGTTATTTTCATAATTGGTGGATGTTGAAAGGACCTTGACATTTAAGTCTTCGCCATGATATAAGTTAATACCACCTCCACCCTTCGTAGTCCTGTCTTTTTTGATGGCCGTGTAACCAGGGATAGGGAAAGAGGCCGTGGGCGCTTCTTCAGAGGACCAGCTCTCGGTGATTAGGAGGAAGTCGGGAGGGCACTCGCGTGTGATTGTTATTAGTTCCTCTAATTTTGTCCGCGACAGAGACCTGACGTTAGCCTGTGCGAGGGTGAGGAGGGGTGGTTGGTCTTTCCCTGAAAGGCGATGACCAGGGGGGAGGGAACCGTTTCTTGCGGTTTCGTCACGTGATGTCGTTGACATGGAAGGCATTTTTGCAGAGAGGAACGGACAGGGGTACCATTTGTTGAGATTGGGACCAGGATGGGTAACTGTTTTTATCAAGGCAGTCGGGTGTTTTTCTTTTTAAAAACGACATAAAAACATTGAATACTATTTGGTGTTTTAAAAATAGATCACGCTGGAGGGATGAAAAGAAGAGAGTGTACGAGTACTTACATGCTGTCTCCTTGTAAAAACTAGCCTCGCCAAACCTCACACAGTTAGAAGTTAACATCTTCACATTTTTAAGCACTTTCTTACATGTAACTTCACTAAACACAAACACAAACACACACACACACACACAAAACACACAAAAGTACACAATAATAAAATACCAAATGAGATAATATGAATTTTTCCAGTAACTGGGGAGTGATAAATTGTGAGTTAATTTCTGGATGGAGTTCATGAGGTACACACACACGCACAAGTGTTCACACGTTCGTTTCTTGTTTTTCAGTTACACGCATCATCATTCCCGCCTACATTTGAGAGCGTTTAGGTCCCTTTCGGTTTCAATGAATTTCTTTCCTTCCTCGGTCACCACGACGACTTTCCCATCAATTGTGTAGCAATTGAAGTTCCCGTGTCTTGCCTCGGCTTCCTGGAGCAGTTTCTGGCGTTTCGGTGTAAGCGATTCTGTGATCAGATATTGGCTTCCCTTGAGATTCCTCTTGGATCGCCACACAGCGTCCCGGTGCTTGTAGGACACGAACTTGATGATTAGAGGCCTGTGCCCCTGCCTGACGACGTCCGCCGCCGTTCTCTTCGTTCGAGGAGCTCCAAGACGGTGGCAGCGACTCACGAAATCTTCCGGGACGTTGACGTGAAGTTTGCTGGAAAATATTTTGAGGGCGACCTCGGTTGGATTTTCCTGCGGGGTTTCCGGGACTCCGTGGAGTAACAGGCAATTTCTCCGGCTGTATTGATGGAGCTTATCCAGGGCGTCTTCTTGGTCAGTGATTTGACGTTTGACACTTTCCATATCTTCACGAAAGACTGCTAGCTCCCCTTTCATGATTTGTATATCTTGAAGTACATCCTGGAGAGCAGATGGGTTATTGATAGAGACTGTGTTGGGTTGCCTGGTGGATCCTAGGGCCGCTTCTACCTTTTCTTCGATTTTCTGGAGCTTGGCTTCGAGGGTGCTGAAACGTTGGTTCAGCTGCTTGTTGGACATTGCTGACTGGTGGGTTGGTAGCACTGTCGGAGGGTCTACTTAGAGCGTGTCTGTTACGTATTGTTTGATTCAGATTTGACCCTGTCGTTGATGTTGGTGTCCTGATAGTCTTGCAGGCAATGTATCTAATGTATGCGAGTGTAGGAGAATCCTTTATCCGCGTGGTAGTGCTTTGTGTTAGCGTAAACGGGCGATGTAGCAGGAGTCGGTTTCAGACGTGTCTGGTGCTAAGTCCTGGGTTCAAATGTGCAAGTCCCTTCATCACTTCATTAATAATCCACTTGTCCTTATTATTGTGATTAGCCCTCAGATAAAAAGAATGTTAAATATATAAAAAGTGGAGAAACCAATCAACCAATTCCCTCCCCCATTCATTTCCATGGCAAGATAAATAGAAATTGTAGTGAGAATATTTTTAAAAATCACTTAGTGTATTAATGTAAAACTCTTCATTTTGTCTGGTTAGTACAGTGGAACCTCGATTTTACATTTTTCAGGGACCATGCTGAAAAATCTTAAAATGTGGGGAAAAGTTTATAACATTTTGCTACATTGGAACCATCAAGATTTAATGTGGGAAAATGTAAAATCAGGGAATGTAACATCAGGGTTCTACGTATTTTCTTCATTGAAAAAGAGATATCCACCATTCTAGCTCTCATTTCTTAGCAAGTAACACACATCAGACAGATCAAAGTGTTTTATATTTCACAGCCTGGCTGCATTTAAGATTTAAAATTTTATCTTCTCCTTTAGCAAGGGTGTGGATATATTCTCTACTTTCTCCATTTCTCTAGGAAACATTCGCAACCTGGCAATGGAGAAGGTTGCAAGTACTGTTATGTTTCCATGTAAATACTCCACCTCTGGTTGCTCAATATCCCTGCTACACACTGAAAAGGCTGAACATGAGGAGACCTGCGAGTACAGGCCGTACTCGTGCCCATGCCCCGGTGCATCCTGTAAGTGGCAAGGGTCACTGGAACAAGTCATGCCCCATTTGATGATGAGCCACAAGTCAATCACTACGCTTCAAGGTTAGCTGGTTAATTTATTTGCTATTTTTGATTATCGTAAAATATTGCATGACTTGAAAATTTTATCACAACCCAGAAAGTAGGGATATAATGCTTATTAGTGTTTACTTTTTTCAGTTAAGAATTATTACTTTTCTATCTGTATATTGTTCATAAGAAAAAATTGATGATAATTTTAGTCTGAGTATTTGATTTTGGGATATTATTGTTTGTTTTAATGAATTTAAAAGTGTTATTATTCATAATGTACTTCATGGTTTTGTTCAGTTAATTTATAAACTAGCAGATTTTTCATTGGCAAAACTAGTTACATGCATCAATTAATTAATTAATCATCCAGATTCCTCATGGAATGTTTACCAATTAATATTGGATTGGCTATCAGTATTAGTTAAAAATTCATATTGTTCCATCGCCAGTTAAGGTAAGGTAAAGTTCCCCATACATATAGCACCATGCCATGAAGGCATATTTAGGGAATGTGGGGGTAGGTCCACATTATCGGTCTCTGCCATTTTGGAACACCTGCACACAAAAGGGATGGATAATCCCAGGTTCTTGAGGAGAGGTTGAAAGCTGCATACAGAAACTATCTCTTCCCTATGGCTGTCTCTGGATAGATTTCTTCAAATTATCCAAATGAAAGGTTCGAAATTTTGAATTACATGTGAATTTTTAACATTGGTTTCAATAGTAATTTCAATGGGAATAAACTTCTACTAAAATTTTCCAAGATTGAATTAAAAAGATTCCACTGTCTATGTAAATATGTGTGTGTGTACTTACTTACTCCTTGGCTAGAGCCTTGGCTTCCTTCACGATCTTCACCCATTCTTCTCTATATGCTCTCCTCCTCCAGTTTCTAACTTTCAGCTCCTTCAAATCCCTCTCTACGTCCTCCAACCATCTCAGTCTAGGTCTTCGTACTTTTCTCCTTCCTCCAGGTCTACCATCCAACACTCGTTTTAACAATGTCTTCATTCATCCTTATAATATACCCTAACCATTGTAGTCTTGTTCGTCTAATATCTGCTACTATGTCTAAGTCTTTGTATAAATTGTACAGTTCCTGGTTGGTTCTTATTCTCCAGTATCCATTCTCTACCCCTGGTCCATATACTAGTCTTAATATCTTCCTTTCCCACGTATTTAAAATCATCATGTCACTTTCTGTTGGGGACCATGTCTCACTTCCATACATCACTATTGGATTTGTCATGGTCTTATATATTTTTATTTTAACTTTTTTGCTGATTGTTTTAGACATAAAGATGTGTCTTAGCCTATAGTAGCATCTAAAACTGCTACGTGTCTTGTTTTGATTTCTTCTTTTATTTCATTTTTACCTGTGATTAAGGAGCCTAGGTATTAACCTCTTCAAATTGCATATTATTTACATTAAATATCTGTCTCCTGGCGATACTTTTTGCAACTCTCATGTATTTAGTATTTTGTTGATTTATCAGTAGTCCTGCTGTTTGCGCTGCTTCTTGTATTTGTGTGGTTATTTCTTCAATTGCTTTCACTGACCGTCCTATTATCACAACGTCATCAGCATAAGCTAGATACTGTCTTGTTCTATTTAATATAGTTCCATTGGGATTTGTTTCTATGTTTCTTATTACTTTTTCCAAACCTAAATTAAACACAATAGTTTATAAGGCGTCCCCTTGCTTTAAACCTTTTCTGACCTGAAATGCTTCAGACATTTGTCCTTGTATTTTGACTTTGCTAGTGGAATTGTGTAACGTCATTTTAATTAAATTCACTAATTTGTTAGGAATGCCAAACTTCTTTAAGGTTTTATATAAAACTTTTCTATCCACTGAGTCATAGGCTTGTTTAAAATCTATAAATATTAAGTGCAGGTCAAGGTTAAATTCATAAAATTTTTCACATATTATTCTTAACATAAAAATGCTGTCTATTGTGGATTGTCCTTTTCTAAAACCACATTGGTAATCCTGTAATATTTCTTCTGCATGTGGCACCAGTCTTCCATATAATATATTTGTAAATATTTTCTAGAATATATATTCAACAGAGATATTCCCCTATAATTACTACATTGCAGCTTATCTCCTTTTTTTATGAATTGGGCAGATAATTGATGTATTCCAATCCTTTGGCATTCTCTCTGATTTCCATATGGCTTGTATCGGTGTACATATTTACTCTCTCAATTTTATTTCTCCAATTTTTTTATCAATTTCACACTTATCCCATCTTCACCTGGCAATTTATTTTTCTTTAATCTGTCAATGCTTATTTGTATCTCCTCATTTGTTTCGAGATCACACTGTAGATAAATAATTTCCTCTTCCTCCCTCTGCTCGTTATTGCTACTATTCAAGAGTTCCTCAAAATACTGCTTCCATCTTTCCTTAATCTGTTTAATTTCCTATTAAAACATTGACTCCCTGATGGTGCAGTGGTAGCGTCATCACCTTGTAATCAAGGGGTCCCGGGTTCGATACCCGGTGTAGGCACATAGTGGTTCGGATCCCACTTTAAACTGTAGGTCCAGTCCTGATTAGCCTTACTGTGCATAAAGTAGATAAAACCAAATCAACCAACCAACCTATTAAATCATTGTCTTTTCTTCTGCACATCGAGTTTCTTGGTTGCAAATCTGCTCCCAGATCTCGATTTATTGTGTACATTTTACTTATCTCATTCTGACTGTTTGCTTCTTCTACATCCTCTAACTTTTTCCACTCATAAGAGTTCTTCTTCCTTTTGTGTAAATTCTTAGCTTCTCTTCATTTGTTTTGTATTCTTCTACTGTCCTCAGTGTCCTCCTTTCCATCATTTTTGATCTAGCTTTATTTTTCTCTTCTATTTTTTTTGGAGACATTCCTCATCAAACCACTTGTTTCTTTGTCATCTTCCTTCATATCCTAATACTTTTTATGCTGACTTTCGAAGAATATCTTTGATGTTTTTCCATTTATCCTCAGTTCCATCCATTTGTTCCAATTGTATTTCCTCCTTTTCTGTGTAACATCTTTGAAGTTCTTGTTTATATATACAGTAGAGCGTCGATTATCCGAACGTCGGTCAACCGAACGACCGCTTAACCGAACTGTGTACTCGCTCGCACCTGTTACTCTCCCACCCTACCGTCCCATCATCCCCCTCACTCCCAAACCAAGTTTCCCACAGTAGTCGCCGCACTGAGCCACCGCTGGCGGAACATTGCTTCTAATGGGGCCTTCATAAGGCGCTGCTGACCGGCCAAGCCACCAGTCGCTGTGTTTCAACAATCAGCACACTTCTGTCGGTGTATGTATTGTTCATGCAAAATGCGTATGTAATATGTACATATTTTTGTTTTATAAACTGTACCACATACTATATATTCCTACTAAAGTTGCCTTTGTACGTTACTTTGTAATACTTAAAGAGATGCCTGTTTTTATGAATAAATTTACTGTACAGTACTTCTTTTTGGCAAATAAACATGTACAGTTCGATTATCCGAACAAACCAGTTTTCCGAACACCCATGTCCCCCAATTACTTCGGATAATCGACGCTCTACTGTATATCTTTATTTATTTCCCTCTTCTTCAGTTCCCTTACACAGTACTTCTCTTGTCTTATTCCCTGTGTATTTCTATATCTTGATATTCTGTGTCGATATTTAACTTGAACCAGGAAATGATCTCTGTCACAGTCTGCTCCCATACAACTTCTCACATCTGTGACACTTGTGGCATGTCTTTTATCCACCATTACGTGATTGATTTGATTTTTCGTGTATCCATCTGGAGACTCCCATGTTTGCTTATGGATTTTCTTATGTCGGAAATATGTACTTTTGATTACTAAGTCATTACTTGTAGCAACTGCTCTTATTCCATTTTCGTTGGATACTTCATGCTATGTTTTCCTATTGTTGGTCCATAGTTTTCTGCTTTCCCTATCTTAGCATTAGTGTCTCCAAGTATAAGCTTTGCATCATGTGCAGGTATCTGCAGGTATACTTGATTCAGCTTGTCTTAGAAGGTGTCCTTCACATTTTCCTCCTTATCTTCTGTAGGAGCATGTACACACACTACTGTCATATTGTTGAATTTCCCTTTAACCCTTAATACACACAATCTTTCATCCACAGCTTCAAAATGTTTCAAAACTAGCTGTTTATATGTTTCATTTACTAAGAAACCTGTACCAAAAGTATTGATTGATTGAATTGTTGTTTTAAGTCCACTTTATGCACAGAAAGGCTAATCGGGACTGGGCCTACAGTTTAATGTGGGATCCGAATCACTATGGGCCTCCACCAGGTATCGAACCTGGGACCCCTTGATTACAAGGCGAACCAAAAGTATTGTTTGTGTGTCCACTATAGAATAGTGTGAAGTTACCGGTATCCATAACCCCTTTTTCCTTTCCAGCATATTTCTTTAATTGCCACTATATCCACTTTGTATTTCTCCATTTCCATTTTTAGTTGGTTTAGCTTCCCTGCCTTATGTAAACTTCTCACGTTCCACGTTGCCACCACCAAATCTTTGTCTATTTTCTTGCCTTGTTGTACATCCTTTAGATCAATCCAGTACTTATCTCTTGGCTTCTCAACAATAGTGATCCTTTACAGGGTGGGGTTGTTAGCCCCACACTCAACCCTCAAACTGGAGGGCCAGGTTATTTGATTTCGGGGTTTCCATCCCCTAGGTTGGTTGCTTACACTACAGCTCCAGAGCCCATCCTGCCCCTGGTTTTACTTCAGAGTTTTCCTTCTAGCCTTTGGGCATCCCTCCCCTCTCCACAAGGCAATGGTTTCCTCTTATCCCAAGAGGGTGGGTTACCTCTTCCACCATCTCCGCCATTCTGATGGTTTCCCTCTTCGCTGTAAATGCCGTTGAGGACTTCACCGTTATCCTGGCAAGGTGCTACCATCCAGAGCCAGATGGACAAGGTTTTTTTTAAGAGTTCCTCTTGGTTCCTCTGCCTCCTCAGCCATTGAGATGACCATCCATCATCTTCCACCTTTGGAGCCATTGACCGATAGGGTGCTTCTTAGTCTGACTCCTCCTCCCTAGCCTATCCGGCATGGGAGACCCTGCCAGTAACTTATGCTACTGCCAGCATTGCCTAGTGAATCATCAGAGCACACAAGCCACACCACCAACTACAAGGTCATGCAACCACTAGGTGGGGAAATATGTGTGTGTGGAACAATAAAAGTGCTGCCAACTAATGAACTTAATTGAAATACTTGGGCGAAAATCTGAAAGAAGCCATAGATATTTTTTTTTGAAAGAAGTTTTTTTTTCAACTGCTTCCAACTTTATTTGGTAGTCAGTGTATAATTACTTCATCTTGTAAAAATACTTGCGTTGTACTTGTAGGTGAAGATATAGTGTTCCTGGCCACCGATATTAATCTACCTGGAGCAGTTGATTGGGTGATGATGCAGTCCTGTTTTGGACACCATTTCATGCTTGTTCTAGAAAAGCAGGAGAAATATGATGGACATCAGCAGTTTTTTGCTATTGTCCAGCTGATAGGATCCCGTAAGCAAGCAGAGAGTTTTGCATACAGGTAAAGTTCAGATAATCTTGTACTTAGATTTCAGTCTATGCTTTTCTGTATTTGTTGCAGTGGTATTGCCAGAAAATTTTATTTGGGCGGGAAAAAGTTGGACCAAATATTTCCAGTGATACTAGCTTTGGAGCCCACCTGCATATCAGAATAAAAGAGCTTGTATAAATCAAGTTTTAGACCTTTTTTCTGAGTGTACAGGATCCCAAAATGTTGGTAATGGTTATGAGAGAAAAATCCCCTTACCTATCCCAGCTTGAGGAAATGACATCAGGATCCATGTTCGATACCCAGTGGAGGCACATAGTGGTTCACATCCCACTTTAAATTATACATAGATCCAGTCCTGATTAGTGTAGCTGTGACTTAAAACGAAAACTCAAAAATAAGATCTGACTTGCTACTAAGAAAGGAAACCATATATTCCTCCTGTGGTCATGTCACCAACTGCCATTTAATAATTCCTGCGTTTACTATGGAGTGAGACAAATTACAGTCTGTTTTATTAGTAATCCATGCATCATTCGTGTTGTCATAGGTCTGTTGCACCACAGAGTTGAGAGTTTTGTTATTAATAAATCAACTGTATGAAATATGGTATCTGTACGTATATTTAGCTTCAATGAAGTTTATTTTGCACAGAAATGTAAGAGTCTGGGTATGGACTTCATTTACCTGAAGAAAATGGGTTAATCTAATTAATTTGCTCCATTTTCCCATTCATAATATCATTGAAAAATCAATGTTTTTTCAACAGTTGAATTTCCTGTCTCCATAAAGTCTCTGCAGTGACATGAATTTGGTGCGAAAGAAAATATGAATACTTGTGTGTGGTTTTTATCATATCATTTTCTTCCTACATGCAAGAAATGCTTCTGCCTCTGTCCATTTGTCAATCATTTTACGTACAAAGCAATGAGAGACAGAAATTTTTGGATAATCTGATTTTGTAAAGAATTCAAATCCTGAAGTTTGACGTGTAATCTCAAATATAACCAGGTGTTCTCTTGCACTCCTAATATGATAAATGATCACAACGTGTGGCGAGATGTATTCAGTCTCTGGCCCTGGGGAGTTCCAGATGACCTCTACAGCTTTATTGCCTCCCTACATGGCTTGGTGAATGTGTGCATTCTGTTGGCCTGATCCAAAGCATTAGCACAGTGTACAATAATGGATAACATATTAATCATGTTATGGATGAAAGCAATATTCTTGCTGTATTGTAGTTTCCTTGGACTTTCTAACTTTTGTTTGATCTATATACAGAATGTCAGGTTCTCAATATGATTTTATGTCACTTGTTTAAGCAGCCAGGATAACCATAGTGGATGAAATGTCTTATCAACTAAATTCATTCGCTCAATTAACAAGAAGTAAAATACTGTAACACAATTAATTTAAACAAGAGTGTATGATCCCAAATTTTTTGCCAGATGTGTGGTTTGGTTAACTTTTCACCCCTGTATCCAGAGAGCGGCACGCAGACCAGTTTTGCTTACTAAGCCTGCCTAGTCACTGGGTCGAGGTTTCCTTATCCTCCCACCTGGTGAGTCAGCGAGTAAGAACTGCATGCCTGGATATTGAAGCTTCAAGCATCAAATGCCCATGGGTAATGGCAGGGCTTGCATGCTTCCAAAGACCCACCTTGCTGAACGCTCATTCCAGCTCCAGATACATGAGTCATGCAGTCACTGTTGGCAACTTTTACATTGTTTGAGGAGCACGTGAAATGTTCATCACGTGTAATCAATTTGAAATTGCAGATATTTGTTCTGTGGTAGAAAACATTTGTATTACGCACACCAGTATAACGGAGTATATAATGCAAAAAGTGCCATGGTAAATACATTTTGGGAACATTGTGTGGCTAATGGTTGTTCTGCATTAAACTATTTTACGAAGAACTTTGACAACTTTTGCTACAGGTTTTGTCTCTGGTGCAATTTTGCTAATATCCGAATTATTGCCCAAGATGTAACCTTCCCTGAATGGCACAAAGATCGGTTGTTTCTTGTTTTATTTTCATAAATTTAATAGCGTAGGGAATTTTACCTTCAATTTAGGTGCGATGTAGCACTTATTCAACCATTACATTCTGTCCATAAAATATGTGATAACATCAGTAGTTACACTACAATGTTTTTTGCATATTGTTATCCATTTCCAGCAGCGGCTCGTGACTTTCCAAAGATGTGTGCTACAGGTGATTTCTCTTTCTTGCCTTTACAATTACTCCCCCCTCCCACACACATACACTTACTTGGAACCACTAGCGTATGCAGGATATTTTTCAGAGGACTCTGGAATTGTAAATGTTGGTATCGCATAGCTCTTTCTAGGCAGGATGGAATAAACAATTTCTTTGCAATCAAAACTTTAACGTTCGTTTTTAAAGCTGTTGAAAGACAGACAAATGGTCATCGGAGGTCATTTTAAGGGGAGTTTTCATTTCCCCGAGTTCTTGACTGCTTTCATTTGAAAGTTTTGATTTTCTCAATTTCTAATAGGTGTAGTCCCATAAGCTCCTCCATCCCTGCGTACGCCAGTGCATGGAACAACAAAATGCAACTGATCCTTCACAATGACTGCTTCATATGCCACGTGTCTGACAATGAACCATGCGAAAAATTTCCTGTTCTGAATCTGAAGCCAGTTGGAACAATGCATGTTTGCAAAGGTATCCGTGCTTAACCTCAGAAGACGGCAGGGAAACAAAAAAAATGTGTTTGAGAATTGTGCGATAAGTGAGACCCCCCCTACATTTTGTTTCATCCTAGTGACTGAAGTGCTGCAAAACCATTAGAGAATAGGTTTATAGCATTTAAAAAAAGGGTTATTTAGATCAAATATCAATATTTGGAGAATATGTGGTCATAGATTTGACATAACAATGAAACATTCTTAAGAAAAAATATTAATTTCCAAGTTATAAAATATAATAGTCATATAATACAACCTCGGGCCCCCTGCGACTAACATGCATAGTGAAATTTAATTGCCGTTGACAACACTGACAGTGGTGCTCACGTTGAACCTGAAGTAACTACATTGGGTATTACGTGACAGGTCCTGGGGTAAAGAGAAAAACCTGTCAGGTCTCGAGGCCTGTGGATTCTTGCTCAGGGAAGCTTGCTTACGCTATCGTCCAACACCTGGCTTGACACACATGTTGCATTTTCTTTTAGGTGCTACTCGTGAATGGGTTTTTTCCCGGTCTCATGCAGGCCTCTGCCTGTACCTCCTAAACCAAATGTCATAGAGCAGTGGTTCTCAAACTGTGGTACGCATATCCCCAAGGGTACATGAGTGACTTGAAGAGGGTACGCGATCAGCTTGTAAGAGAAATGTCGAGAATACCTACATGGCAGAATTTTTGCTGCAGGTGTGTAGAACAGACTTCATAGCTTTAACACTACAGGAATATAAGGCTGATTTTGTCACTGACACTCTTATCTTTGTTTCATATGTTTTGAAATAAAAAACTTGTTAAAAATCAAAATTTGGAGCCGAATCTCCACTTAAAAGTTTCAAGTGCACAACCAGATATCAAGAAACTATGTCAGGCTATGTAGGCACATCCTTCTCACTAGAAACTCTAAAGATTTACAATAAAAAAAAACTCCAAAATTGTGCTTCACAGTTTGTTTACAAACTTATTTTTGTTCTTTACTTTCTTCAATAACTGGGAAAATATATGAAAATTAAAGTTTTTTATATATACTTCTTAGCATGCACGTGTTTCACATTTTTATTTTGTAACTAATCATAAAGATTGCAAACGTAGGAACACCCAATAAACTTAGGATTCTAATGTTTATTTGCTTTCCATCTTTCCACATACAGCCCGAATGCAATTTTGCTCTATTGCAGATACAGGCCTGTAACATATCAAAAACGCCCAACCAATAAGGCAGCCAAAAAGAAAACCGAAACCATTCAGAGAAAATCTATGTTGGGGGTGTATTAGATGTTTAGTTACAACTAAAGGCTCAATGAGAAAAAAAAGTTTGAGAACCGCTGTCCTAGAGTATTAAAAATTTTAAATTTTTTGTGAAGTCCACATGAGAAACAAATGTAGCATTCTTTTTAATTGCATCATGAGTTATATTTTTTACTTTTTTTATATGCAATGGCTGTAAGAAGCCAGAAAGTCATGTGGTTTCATTCTGTGGTTTTCATTGCTATCTCTGTTACGAGGGTGAATTAAATATAAACTGGAATTTATTTTTCATAATTTATTGAAACAAAATACAAATACAAAACAAATGCATTACTTTTTTACATAGCTCCCTGCACCTGAAATGCACTTTTGCCAGCATATAGGGAGTTTGGAAATCCCATTTTCCCAGAAAGTCGACGGATGTGTGTGCTGCCACTTGCACACAAACTCCTCCAATCCTGCATCATCCTCAAAACGCTTACCTCCCAGTGCTGCTTTCAGTGGCACAAACAAACAAATGGTGGTCGCAGTGGGATAAGTTTGGACTGTATGGAGGATGTTCAAGTGGTGTCGAATGAATTTCCTCTAGTTTGTCACATGTTGCAACAGCTGTGTGAGGTCTGGCATTGTCATGAAGCAGCAGGACATTTCTGATGGGTGTGCCACATTGTTTGGTCCGATAAGCAGCCTTAGCACTTTCCAGGAGTCGATTTTTTGGTTGCCCAACTTGTCGTGAATGATCGTGTGAGCACTACCATAGCTTATGCCTACTGCAGAAGAAATTTCACTCACTGTCAAGCGACGGTCACCTTTAATAAGGCTCTGAACAGCCTGAATGTTTTCCTGAGTGACGCTTGTCCTTTTCTGCCATTGATGTCTTTCATTTTCCACAGTTTCTCATCCTCCCCCAAAAAATGTTGTGCCATTCATAAACATGGGTCTTTGAAAGGGTGGACTCCCCAAACTGAGCTCAAAGTCTCGTCAAAATTTCAGCTGGTTTTACCCCTTCTTTTATAAGAAATTTGATAATGATGCATTGCACAATGGACAGGTGTACCTCTTGCTCTCTCATCGTGCTACTGACTGATGTTAAGAGATGGCAAGGACTACAGGGAGGGAACAGACTCTACACACCCCCACCATCATCACCTCAAGGCCACATGGCTGTACCACACTTTCCTTAACCGTGTGAAAGAAATTCCCTCTTATATTTGATTCACCATTGTACTTCAGTGTTATGGTGAATATAATTTCCTCAGCCCAGTACATGCTGCCCCTACTCTAGGGGGTCAACAATGTACATACTTTTTTTTAGTTTAAAGACCTTGAAAGGGAAATATAATTGAGCAAATTGAATTTCGCATTAGGTTTTGTGGATTACATGTATAGAAGCTAAGAGACTGCTAACATATCTGTAAATTAGGGATGGGACAGATGAATTGGTACTCTTTATCAGTATATTGGTAAAATTCCCAATTATTTTACCGATCTGATATATCTATGAGTATTTTATAATTTCCTGCCATTTTGTTATAATTTTTATGCATAATCTCCATGCCCTATTTTCAAAGAAGTAAATGTCTAAATATACAACTTCTTTTGCACTGCAGTCACCTCAAAACATGCATTTATTAAGGAAGTCAATGACCCATTCATGTTCAAGAACCATTTGGAATTTTATATCAGATCGGTTATTTGTATCGATAAATGTTATATTGGAATTTCATGTGTATCGGTCAA
This sequence comes from Lepisma saccharinum, assembly GCF_977018435.1. Lineage (NCBI taxonomy): Eukaryota > Metazoa > Arthropoda > Insecta > Zygentoma > Lepismatidae > Lepisma > Lepisma saccharinum. The sequence goes on from NC_139230.1 coordinate 39,143,829, forward strand.
AATTTCATATCAGCCCATCCCTACTGTAAATATAAACCATAGCAAATTTTGTGACAATTTAAATGTAAACGTTAAAGAGATTGAGTATTTTCTATGATGATGTTGATATTATTTTCCTCAGATTGGAGCTTAATGGACACAGGCGGAGGCTAACGTGGGAGGCAACACCTAGGTCCATTCATGAAGGAGTATCTTCAGCAATTATGAATTCGGATTGCTTGGTGTTTGACACCAGTCATGCACAACTCTTTGCAGACAATGGAAACCTTGGCATTAATGTTACAATTTCCACAGTGTAAATTTCAACAATAGTGTAAAGGTGCATGTTCAGTGACAATGGTGATCAAGCAGAGTTCTAGATATTTTAGCAAAGAACAGCTTTTACATGATGGATGGTGAATCATGGTTATCAGAATGACCCATAAAAGAAGTACATAGGAATGGCATTACATGGCTGTAGACATTTATGTGATGGCATGGGGTCATTCAAGTACCAAAATTTGCATACCTAAATGAACATTGTGCTTTGTTGGGAGGGGGGAGGGGGCCAGAAATATAGAGTGACCACAAGTAAAGGAACCTTCGGCCAAAAGTCTCCATGCACCTTCCCTTCTGTGTGCGAGTATGGTGCACCGGAGTTGCAATTTTGCTCAGGCTCCTTTGCTTGTGGTTCCACTATAGCAAGAAGAATGGATAATGTGTGATCGTGGAGAGTATGAACAATGAGAAGATATCCTGAAAAAGGTACAAAATGATTTTCAATATTTTTCTCAAAGTAGGGAACTTGAAAATGATGGGCAAAATGCACGCACTCATGTAGTTGACGTTTGAATTAACAGCAGTATTGCTGTAGCAAGTCTGTGATTTTTTTCCATATATTATTTTACAAACATGTACATCACTTCCTAAAGTGTAAAAGTAAGTGTTGAAAATAAATTTATTGTATGTTGCATTATAATTAGCTGTCTGAAAGCAATATACGTGAAGGTGCCATGATAAATATTCATTCTTAAGAATAACAATACATATATCATAGTTTTCTGCTATTTCTGTAAACCTTACTTTGAAATTTTAATTTTTTCAAAAAATTTGACTCTTATTTTTCATGCCATTATTTTTGACACAATGTGTAAGGAATTTGCAATGCCTTCTTTTATGTTTGTGTTCGGCACAGTTGAGAGATTCAAGAAATATTACAAATTAGGAAGGTGTGGTTTCTGCTGGTATATTTGGCTCTTGCTGGCTTTAGTTTCTAATGCATAACCCCATGTGTGAGGCTTCGTGAATATTCCCTTATTCATTGGTAGGCTCTTGTTGTTCTAATGCCACATCACAGTTTCTCTTCTCATACTACTATTTATTTTTCAGTCTTTGGTTAACATTTGAGATTATTTTCTTTCACCATAAACAGTTACTTTTATGTTTATTATTGTTAATTTGTCCATTCTTTTATTGTATTCATCCATTCATTGCATATGTTGTGTGTGTGTGTATGCGTGTGCATGTGGGGAGAGAGAGAGGCTGCAGTAGGAGTGGTAAAATTTAATGGATCTTACTTAGAGATGTTTTTATTATTTACTTTTGTTTTCAACCTTACATGTATTTCATTTGAGTTACTCACTTGCAAAATTTGACTGAGAAACAATTCCATAAATAATCCTGTCTTTGGAGCTACTTTTATGTTTATTTGTCAACAATGCTTCCATCGATTTGTTTCAAAATGTTGTTTGTTTTTGTTTTGATGTGTGTGTGTGTGTGTGTGTGTGAAAGAGATGGGAAGAAAATGGATGCAATAGAAATGATAAAATGCCAATTGGACATTGAGAAAAGTTTTTCTGAGTTACATGTGTGTTCAGTTCTTTATGTACAGTATTTAATTTGAGATATTTAGTTGTAACTTTACATTGTACATTTTTGTTGAAGATACAGATTTGTATGTAATCTTGTCTTGTAGTTGCTTTTATTTGCCTGAGCTTTAACTGTATTCTCACACGTGTGTGTGTGTGTGTGAGTGCGTTTGTGTGTGTGAGTGTGTTTGTGTGTGCATGTGTGTGTAAGAAAGACAGTTAAAAAGAAAGAGATAAGGCTTGTTAAAAATACTCATTGGTCATAAATGAAACGGTTTTATCAGTTCCATGGGATAAAAGAAAGAGAGGGAAAGGAATAAGACTTATTAAAATGCTCATTGGCCATAAAAGAAAAGTTTTTTTCAGTTGTATGTATGTTCTAAATGTACATGCTTTTCTTTCTGAATTTCAGTTGCAACATTGCAAATGTATTATCATGATTAAATTTGTTTCAAATCATGTAGACGTTACATTTTATTGAATGTGTTTCAGATGTAGATAATTTGTTTCCCCCCTCCCCTATCCATAAAAAACATATATATGTACATATATAACAACATATATATATATATCAAATCTGTATTTTAATGTATACTATTTTCGCACAGAATATAAATGATTGCAATGTTGTAAGCAATATATTGTTTTTATTCGAGTGTATATTTTTTTAGGAATCTGCAATATTATCAGTTGAATGGCAGATCGTTAACTGGTTTTCTCCACATGCAAATTCGTAAGTTTATTCGGAGGCAAAGTATTGTTTTTTCATCATCCAATGTGTTATCTGAACAGATCTTTTTGGGGGACAGAGCCCTGTGTTATAGCAATCTTCCAAGAATATGAGATTTGTTGTATTGACTTATCTTAATTAATCAAACCAACATGACAGTTTCATTACTCCTCCAGTTTCTTGAAAGTGCCACATAAAATGAAACTTCCAGGTGGAAAGAGAGGTTCAGAGCTGCAGTGACCAGGCCACTTGAATAGCCATACTCTTATTTAAACTTGGCAGAGTGGTTAGCAGAGCACACTATAATGCAAGGGGTTCAAATCCCAACCTGGGCATGGGTGTTTTTTGTGAGTGTGCCTTCAACACTGATCATATCATCACTCATCCTCATCTTCACGAAAAGCCAAAAGTGGCAGAAATGCGAAGTAAGAAAATCAAATCGATCAAACTATTTATGCTTACCCTCTGTAGGTGTCCCTGCTCATGTAAATGTCATCTTGAGACTAAACGCAGGGAAAACATGCTGAAAAGAGAATCGAATGTGGTAGTGTGATTCAACACCAGAATATTTCATGTTGAGGGGAAGAAACAATGCGGTTGATAATATAAGACGTAAGCGAGTTACTAAAGATATATCTGCGAAACTTACTTGTAAATGTTCTATTAATTTCTGTGACCTCTGCCACCATCCACTTGAGAACTCGATGCTTTACTGTTAGGTTGACTTCCGGTTCCTGTTGTTGTTTCCTAGACTACTGCTAGGGGTGCTGGTGTAGCCATTTCGTCTGCTGTGCATGAAAGGGTTTGAGCTGTTGTAATAGCGGGAGCCAAACATGATGAGCCTGACCACTGTCGATATTCAGCTTGTGCGGAAAGTGCACAATTGCATGCGTCTCTCTGATTTTGGTGTCGATTAGGGGGTGGGATGTGTGCCTAACAAACTTTTTGGATCCTGTGTTTATTGAACTTGAGGTGCCTTGCTAGTCTGGTAGTGGGTTGGGACCTCAAGTTCATGCACGAGCTGAATATCGACAGCAGTCAGGCTCATCATGTTTGGCTCCCGCCATTACAACAGCTCAAACCCATCACGCGCAGCAGACAAAATTGCTATACCAGCACCCCTAGCAGTAGTCTAGGAAACAACAACAGGAACCGGAAGTCAACCTAACAGTAAAGCACCTTACACCTTATACCAGAATTTTGTTGCAGACACCTGGGCGAAAAAGTCCCAGATGAAAAAAGATACCAATTGGAGGTAAGATTTTATATTATGAGGGATATTTATTAAGTACGGTCCATTTTGAGCAAAAAATAAAAATTCACTGCCAATTTTTTAGTATACTTTTATTTTCGATCAGATTCTACATGCATTGATCTATTTTTCCACATAAGTTTTTCAGCTGCCTGCAAGACGAGCCATTCCCCCATCTCCTGTTTTCACTTCTTTTGCTGCTGAAATTCTTACCACTGAGGAACTTCTTTAGATGCCAGAAGAAGTTATAGTCACTGGGTGCAAGGTCCAGGCTGTAAGGAGGATGAGTCAATTGTTTAGCTAGATGATGCGATCTGATCTTGAGTTTGATGAATGGTGCGAGGCCTCGCATTTTTATGAAGGAGCAAAACCCTGGCTGACAGCAGGCCACTGTGTTTATTTTGGATTCCACGCAGAAGTTTCTTCAAGGTCAGACAATATGCAGATATGCAGCTGAGTTTATTGTCCCTTGTGGCATGAAGTCCACTAGCAAAACGTGGTTGCCATAATCTTCTTGCAAATTGAGATTGTCTGTCTGAATTTCGCTTTAGTGGGAGACAACATGTGTTGCTACTTCTTGGATTCAGGAGTTAAGTGAACACCCATATCTTATTCCCTGTGATGATGTGGTCCAACAATTCATCACCTTCCTTCTGGTATCAGTTACAAAATGTCAGAGCATTGGCCAATCTGCTGTTTTTGTGTTGCTTCCAAAGCATCTTCGGAACCCATAGAGAGCACAATTTCCAGAAGTCCAAGTGTTCAGACATAATTTTGTACAGCACTGACCTTGACACTTGTGGAAATTCCAGTGACAGTATGGAGATTGTGAATTTTCTGTTTTCATGAATTTTGGCATCTACCGCGCACACCAAATAATGGCTGACCTGAGCATGGCTCGTCATGTACAATTTCCAGCCCAGCCTTGAACATTCTCACCCATTTCAGCATTTTGCTTTAACTCATTGCATTGGGGCTGTACACTTCACAAATCTGGTGATGATTTTCTGCTGCTGCATGAATCGGATCACTGACCAACTCAAAATCGGTGGGCCACTCGAACATCTTAAACATTGCAATCACACAGTACGAAACACACACACTGACAACGTGACTCCAAATGCTCTCTGCTTCTGTGCAAGGGATGCTGAGAGTCCATGTTATGTTATGCCACTTTTCTATCTTGTGTTAATTGCAATGTTGAGGAAGAAAGATGAAATGGATGATTGTAGAAACATGATAGTACACTTCGCAACTTCTTATTTAAAAAATTTCAAAGTCCGGAATTCGTAAATTTGGCAGCATAACGCTTCAGAGCCAACTAAGAGTAGCCAACTTTGCAACATTTCTTCTTCCTGAATGAAAACGCTCGTGAATTTTTTTTTCATTCTTTCACATTCCATAAAGTAAAGATACCCTAAAGCACTAATAAAATACATGAGTAGACAAAAAAATGTTAAGTAGAAATACGAATGTTGAAAATATTTCAAGATTCCTCGCTCTGAATTTGAAAAGAGGTAAATTTATGTGCATTTTGAAACACTGAACAAGTTCTCATCCACTTGGAAAGAATTGCCGTCACATTTGAATGCAAGGAGGCAAATTCATGATGATTTTATACGAAATTTTTATGAAAGATACCTTGCAAAGTGTGTCTTTTCCTTTGTTATTGGCGAAAAATGGTTCGAAACTCCGGCACAAGGTTTCTTCAACTGAGATCAACGTGCTTTACTGAGGTTTTCGTTAGAAATCTCCTGGAGTAGTTGGTTAGATGACAACACTTTTCATTTTTTACTGTTTTCGTCAAGATCGAAACATCGTAGGTTCAAATCCCACCCCTTCCTGATTATGTTTTCTTTTTTATTTACCGAATACGAAGTGTTGTAATAACGTAATATAAGATTATATGATATTACTGTAAATATTTATGCGATGCATACTCAGTGGCGGCGATTGAGTTCCAAAACTGATGGGGCAAGGTGTCAAAACTGGGGGTTTCCCTTGGGAGATAAGGTTTAGCATAGTGGGAGGGCAACTGTTCCTCTACCCCCCCCCCCCCCCCCCCGTCTAATCGTTGCCACTGTGCATGCCTCAAGTAATATTTCTACTAATGTTCTTAAACTTTCAGTGATTGGCAGGATGTAGGAAAAACTTATCCTTTCATTCAGCTGTCATAGGTTATGTTAACACATACGCGTATTTAAGAACTTATATGTCATTAATATCTGTTCTTAAACAGGATGTTGTAATCAAGGGGTCCCGGGCTCAACACCCGGTGGAGGCACGTTGCTTCGGATTCTAGTTTAAAATATAGATCCAGTACCGAATAGTCTGTCTGTGCAGCAAGTAGACTTAAAACAACAATAGAGAAACATATACAAATCAGCGGCGTATACTCTGGGTCATCTAGGTAATAGCAGATGACCCGGCTGTATTTCTTTTTTTTAAAAAAAAAATATGTATATATATACACATTTCTTCCCAATTTTCTTCCAAACCAATTTCGATGCATACATTTCCTTGCTTCCAGCGCGCGAATACTTCCAATCGTTTGCCGCCGAATGTCCGGGAACCTTTCTCCAGCCGGTGGAATGTCTACAGGGAATCTCACCCTGACGTCATTCCTCCCGCTTCCCTTGCAACCCTTGGCGAGGAGGGAGGAGAAAGGAAAGAGGGGGAGGAAACATTGCTTTTCAGGCGCGGTGATTCCGTGCCCAGGGTAAGCTCCTTCTTGTGAGAGTCCACCGGTCGCACTCTCAACCTTCAGAGCCTCTCCATTCCCTCCGCTGAATAGGGAAAACATACCTGGTAGAGTGCGAAGAACAGGAAAACTGAATAACATGGGCAAACCAATTCTACGCTAATTTTCACTTTACATTTGCTTCTGTCTTGCTGATTTCTGTTACTTGAACATAAATTTATCAAAAGGGAAAAACTTAAATATTGAAGATGAAGCAAACTGAATTAAAATTCAAAGCTTAAGAAATTAAAGCACCTATTTGCTGACTCCCCCCAATCCTTGTATTTACAAAAATAGTAATTGTTTCTCCTCTCTAATCTTCAAAAGCAGCGAGAATACTTCTTTCACGGAACTGAATATTTTTTAAAGGGAAAGATATGAAAAATAAATTATATATATTAGTTAATTTAAGTTGCTATATTCCGCCTGTTTAGATTAATAGTGATGAAGATGAACAAATTAAACATAAACGAAAAAAACACATCAGGCACGTAACCAGGTGGAGGACTCGGGGGGGCTGAAACCCCCCCTCCCCGAAATCCTACAAATATCTAATTTAAAAAGTGTATAGTGATAATTAATTTTACTTCATTAGCAGGATTAAACACTTTGCATAATACGTTGTAATAATCTGAGATTCATCTTCAGGACTTCTAACCCCACTGTTTCAACTTTATGTGGCGGCTGCTAATAAGGGATGATCCCCATCCCGAAATAAAATTCTGGCTCTGACCTGCAATGATTCGAACTTTTAAAAACCTGTCATTTCGAGCTCGGAAAGGGATTTTTTTTATCATTCATAGGGAATTTCTTTCTGAGCCAGGAGCACAACAACAGAAGTTTGGCGCGTGAAACTGAATGCGTGTAGTCGTTGGCTTCGTGTTTATTATTTATTAAGGTGTTAGTGTTTGTCGTGATAGTGCTGTGTTAAAGGGTAATGGATGTGATACAAGATTTGCTGGTGAAACCTTTTGGAACAAGATCTTTTCAGGAGAAGTTGCAAATTGTTAATACAGGTAGGCCAGTGTCATCGCTTGAACTTATTTCTACACACAAAGACAAAAATCGGGAATATGTGAGGCATATTCGCAAGCAAATTATGACAAAACACCATGGTTGACAGGAAGTATAAGTGTTAATAAGCTTTGCATTTTTGTTGGCCGTGCTTACGTTTCGGGGCTGAAAAGAATGTATGGACGCGTGGCTGATACTGTAATCTTTGCAACACTTGTGTCAAACATGAAAAATCCAAAAGTCACATAACTTCCTTTGTTAAGCTGCAATCTTTCGCAAAGACACGTATTGACATGAACTGGACAAACAGCGTGCTTTGGATGTGGTACGGCACAAGTGATCGGGTCCTGGAGTAAGTTGAATTTTGCACTTAAATTAATATTGCGGGTTTTTATTTCACTAGTGCACGTCTTTCATTTTATATTTCACAGGCTGTTTTTTATAGCTTTATAATACTGTCTTGTTTTATTATTTGAAATTCTACACGTATAGTAAACTGCAATAACGAGAATTAATTGATTGTGATCGTAGCAATAAGACAAATATTCCGACACAATATTCCTAAATCCAATATGGAGCTTGACATAAATTGCACGGAAACTTTTGGAGTTTGAGGATCAAAAGGTCGGAGATTACCCACTCGTTAGAACCAGCATACACCACTGATACAAATAGAATGTTCTTTGCTTGGAAGTTACGAGTGAGTAGCGTAACCCGGTCATAAAAATCTTCTATAACGGCTGAGGGCTCGACGTGCTGACCCCACGTCACCTCATACCAGTTGAAGAACTTACACCTCTAGGTAGAATTGTGGGAAGGAGACTGGCAGTCGGGAGATAGGCCAAGGCCCTATATGCTCGTCAATACTCGTCAGAAATTCAATCAAATTCATTCAGCTGTGCGTCATAAGTTGTGTTAACACACATTATGAGTCAATAATAATAAGTTAAGAAATTGACAAGACGTTTCTGTACTGAAGGTAACTAGAGGTTGTTTTCTTGTAATGTCGTTACTGTGTCCAGCTCGGTATTGTGATTAAAATTACTCTATCTGCATGTTCACTTTCCTCTTGTTTTCCTTTCGCGAAAACATCGTTCCATAGTTTCCAGTTTCTCAATATATTTTTCTATGAAGTGTTGAATATAATTCTAGCCTGCTTTCCACAAGCTACACAATTTCTTCCTCTCTCTCTCTCTCTCTCTCTCTCTCTCTCTCTCTCTCTCTCTCTCTCTCTCTCACTCACTCACTCACTCACTCAGAGGTGCAATGTAACATAATTTAAGAAGGCCATTGTTGCACAAACGATAAACGAACATGTGTTAAATTCGGTAAGATCAGCAGGTAAGGGAAGCTTGATTTTAGCTGCAAATCAGTGCCTTCGTTACAGGAAAATCCCCAACAAAGCAAGGAAATAACTAATGAATGGTTATGCTTTACGATCTTTAGGGTTAAAAATAGGTGATCTAAATCTTTAAAAGAAAACCGTTTTCCAGATAGAATAGGTGTATGCATGAATAGAAAACAAAAATTAAGATATTGTATTAGCTGTGGAGTTCATTCTGTTGTAGCTTTGTGGCACATCCGGTAAAGGCACCCATTTCCAGTTCCACTTGTGTCTTTGATTAGGGTTCGAGCCTCACTTCATCTGGATATTTTTATTTATATTGAGGCCTGTAAGACAATAATATATGAAAGGTTCCAAATTATTTCTTACACGAGTGTATTTTTTTTTTAATTTGTTAGTCCTGAAAAGGACTGTTTGGGAAAATTGAACATTTATTTAATATCTTGTCCAGTAGCCACCTGCATCTATGACATGTCTCAGGCGTCGAGGAACGGATTGCACAAGATGTCGAATATACCTGTGCGAAGTGCACACTTCATTCCAGGCATTGTTGACGTGGTCAAATAGTTCATCACTTCTGCGAGGTGGTGGATCGGGCCAGCTTTCTTTCAAACATCGAACGACCTCGGCCCACATATTTTCAATTGGGTTGATGTCGCATCCCATGGGTGGCCAGTCAATTAGATGTATGTCGTTTCGTTCAGAAAACCAACGGTGAACGATGGCTGAATCATGGATGGAGGAGTGGTCTTGCTGGAAGTCAATATTTCCCTCGGGATACAAAGCTCGCACGCCAGGAACCATAACATGCTCCAAAATGTGCACATACTGTATCCCGTTGAGACGTCCTTCTATGCGGTGTAGGTCACCTCCGCCACCGAGAGATATCCAACCCCAGACAGGCACGCTCACGCGTCCACGCCGACGTGAGTTAGCAAAAAAATGGGGATCAAATCGTTGTCCTTGACGCCGGTAGACCAGAACCGGACCATCATTTGCAGTAGAAAATACTTTCTCGTCTGAGAAGATTACTCTATCCCAAATCCTATCAATATTTTCTTCAGCAAATGCTAGCCTATCAGTTCTGTGTGCATCCGTCAAGACCTCCTTCTTTGCTGCCCTTCGTGCCCGTAAACCAGAAGCAGCCAGCCTCCGCCGAACTGTCTGTGGGCAACCAGGAAAATCGGCCCTTGCCTTGAGTTGAGTGGCTGACTGGAATGGATTGGCTTCACACTCCGCTATCAGCCGATCGTCTTGCACTGGTGTCGAAACACGGCCCCAGCTCTCGCGTCTTTTCCGTGATGCCTCACCAGTTTCTTCGTATCGAGCCCACCACCTCCTTGCTGTCCGTGCTGGAACGCCATACTGCTCGCCAGCTAAACCAGGTGACAATCCAGCTCCCTCGATCGAACCGATCACTCTTTCTCTTGTGGATTTGTTGTGGTGCTCCATTCTTCGCGAGGTTGAAGAAAGAAATGTTGCATGCCTCTGTTTAGAGCGTAGTTCAAAGGAAATAAGGTCTTCTATTGGTATAGTTAATCACGTGATGCTGCAGTTTGTTCAAAGACGACTTCCAATTACATTCAGCCATGAAAAGTTTCGTACGAATTCATACCAGAAAAGGATGTCAAGAATAATAAAATAAATTTAACCATTATTTACAATTACATTACTTTCATTTAACAAATAAATAAAGAATAATTATGACAAATGTGCTACAACGAGTGCTCTTTACATCCATGTGTAAAAGTATTTGGTATTACTAAACACGCACACACGTTCGGAACATCTGTAGCGTAGTTGTAACGTTTCAGACAAGCATACATCTTCTTACGTTCATCTTTTCTCTTTGAGGTATTGGTTCAAACCCGGCTCAGCTTTCACGTTTTTTTTATGTAATACTTAGTAAAGTTTTTGTCACAATTTTTTCGTCCACAAAAAAAACAATAAAAACAATAATTAAACGATCTTCTCCCCAAAACAATAATTGCAACATCATATTTATTCACATAATAAATCTATTCCACTCATAAAATTGATTCCTTCGGGTCTTAATGCAACATCACCGAAACATTCAAGTTTCAATGTTCATGTTGGAAATTGAACAATAAACAGTTTTGGGGACACATTGCTTTATATAAAACCTCATGTTATTATAGAAATATACACAAGACGTCGAATGAAAGTATGCGTAAGGAATACTCTTGAAACTCTAGAGTTGTAATCATGCGATTTGTTTTTCATAGAGTAATCTGTTATATTCAAGGTTAATTATTTCAAATTTTTTGTATTCAGTAAATATCGTACTTCTGTGTTCACTTCAACAGAAAAGAAATTGAGCGGCTAGGATTTGAACCTGTGATCTTTCATTTTAGATAAAAAAAATACACGTCTTACCAACTGTTCTACAAGGAAATAGACAAAAAGTTTCCTAACATGGTTGCGGCAACAACCACCTGCCAGTGCTCCAAACATTTCTTTGCCACAGATTGTGGATAAGTTCCTCTCTACACAAATGCCCGGTATTTTGCAGTGTATTTTAGCTCAAATTTTGCCTAAACTCATGCGAACTTTGATGAAGAGGATTTACCGGGATATCAACGAGGTTATTTCTGGATAGGCTTCCGAGGTTTCGAGAGCTCTTTTATCTTCAGGGATTGAAGGGATGACGGATAACGTGCTTGTTACTGGCAAGCGTGGTCGTAACTGCGATTCCTCATGCTGCCGAATTTTATTTTCGGAAGGAGTATGGCATCGGACGTAAAATATATATATACTGTTCTTGGATGATCTCTCTGTGTATATCAGGAGGTGGCAGTAATGATGAAGCGTTTAGAATTTTCGGAAACCATTTCAATTATATTACTGAATCACGTGCCACGTGGAATGGCAGAATCAAGTAACGTATAAGCAAGTCTGAGGGTGGCTGTTTTGAATATTGCGAATTTGGTGGAAAGTTCGTTAGATATACTTTCTGTTGAAATAACAGTATTATTTTGTTGAAATTAGACAAGTATTTTGGATATAAAGCAGTGCCGAATTAATGATCATTCTCAAGTTTTGCATTTATTAGATGTCACGTAATATATAAATAGTTATTAGTAGATTTTTATCGCATCGGCCTCGGTCGCAAAAGGTATTTACTTACGTTTATTGGGGATTTATTATTAGATTTAGATGCATTGGAAGATCGAAGTGAGGGGAACAAGAACAGTCATTACTAAATAAACGACATCACATAACCAATCTTAGCGAATTGAATACATTAAACTCTCCCGTTCGTTACAAAAATTCAATACATCAATGTAGTGGATTATTTCCTATTATAATTGTGTGTGTTTGTGTGTTAGTATTTTGAAATAATTAATATTTTAGTTGTGGAGTGAAGAGCGTACACAATACTAATCTTAAATTCCATTACTTGATTGATGATTTGGTTTAATTTACTTCGCCTTTGTGACGTTTTTGGTTCATCGCGAAGATGAGAATGGGTGATGGGATGATGAAATTGATGAAGGAACACTTACAAAGAACACCCATGCCTGACCAGGATTCGAACCCAGGATTAAATACCATTACCTACAGCATCCTGAATGCATATATATTATATGTAAATTAGTCATAATGTGTGTTAACTCAGCTTATGACGAATATCTAAAATACAAAAAGTTTTAACCTTAAATCCTGGCAAGCAACTGAATAAGCATTAACCTTCTTAGGGAGAAAATGTGTAGAAGAGACGTCCCTTGAAGTGTGCATCGGATATTTTACAGTGTTGAAATATCAATTGTCTCTGTTTAGCACACACACACACACACAAAAAAAAAAAAAAAAAAAAAATAGAGGGTGGGATTTGAACCCGCGACCTTTCAAGTATGTTGAAAAATATGGATACCAGCGTCTAACCAACTGCTCTACGTTAACTTAATGACAACATTCCCTTACAAACACGTAGATGTTTATGATAAAATCGATCTTCCTGTGTTCCAGCATGTTTTCTCCACAAGTCGTGAAATAAATGATTTCTTTTAGATCTGTTCGATATTGTGCAGGGCATTGTAAATAAAATGTCGCATAAACTCCTCAGAAATTTGCCTCTTTCTACTCAAACTTGATGGCGATTTACTCCAGGTGGAGAAAACCCCTGTTCAGTGTTTCAAACCTATGTGATATCAAGTCGAGCACGCAGAATTGTTACAATTTCGCACGATTCTCATTCTTATTCTTATTTCAATTTACTATTTCAGTTTCAGTGTGTATTATATTAGCGATTGATAGTTTATAAGTTCATGGAATGTGCGAAATTGGAATCCTTTCACCGCAGCGTTTTTCGTCTAGTTGAATGACGAACTCAAAGTTGGCTACTCTCAGCTGGCGCTGAAGTGCAATGTTGCTAAGTTTACGATTTTCGGACTTGGAATTCTTTCGGGGCGGTCAAATAAGAAGTTGAGAAGTGTACATCATACCTTAACCAGTGTTCAAACCTGAAACCTGTGGCTTTGTTGCATGTTATGCTGACACTGCCACAGAGGCTGGCAAACAATTCTTCACTGTCAAAATGAGTTTAGTTGATGCTGATCAATAACTACAATGACGAACAGTACAGGCCAGCACTCAGAAGTGGGAGTGGGGTGCAGAATTGGAAGTATTTTCAGCCTTTGTAGTAAATACCTGAAATTTTTCCCACCTCTTTCATTGTCACCATTTGAAGCATAAGAGGATCTCCTCAAGGCTCGAGCACCCCCTGCCCTAACCTAATAGGCAATAACCACATTGCATCTGTGGCCATGCAAATGAAATGCTGGATGAACTCATGATCTCACAAGTGATGATCCCAGGTTTAAGTTCTGGTATGGGTTTGTTTCCCATCATGAATTTCATCTAATCGACATTTATCCTTATTGTTGCAGTTAGCGGAAAGAGGGAGAAAGACAATGTAAAATAAGAATACAAATACAATAATTGCCACTTCAAGCACCGATTGTTGCATAAGCCACACAAGTGATTGGTGGGGGTCCAACAGGAAACCTATGTATTCAATACACCATACCACCATAAAAATATCATAATTGAGTTAAATATACAAGGATCATTTTTATAAAAGTGATTACATGCTCATAACTGTCTACTTATATTATTGTGAAGGACGAAGTTACTGCATTCCTTTGCAATAGCAATATCGGGCAATTTTCTCATGGCATCAGCATAATAATTTTTCCATATATCAACAAGCCCTATAGCCTGCAATATGTCATCGATGGTCTTGAAAGCGACGTCCTCATAGCTAGGATCCTTCAGCTTCTGAAACAAGTCATAGTTGCAAGAACTCATGTCCAGAATATAGGGTGGGTGCTCTAGCACTTCCCAATTTCACCGCTCAAGCAGTTGCCCAACTGAATTTTTAACATGACACCTTGTTTTGAAGTGCAATCTCAACCAGATGTCTCGCAAGAAGTGTTGGTTGTTTCCAGCAAATCACTGGACAAAGGTTACTACAAGGAAGTTACTACAAGAAGAATAGTGATAAATGCCCTGCACTTGCAAATTTTTCTAAACATGAAGTTCTGTCCAATCTTCAAATACACAATCTCAAGCTTTAGTATCAAATTTCAGATTTCTTTTCAAGGTAATGAATGGTCAATTATTCACTCATGAATTCTGCCACTTTTCTATACCTGGATCCCACGTTCCAACAGAAAATGTCTAAACTTTTACACAAAACCTCCAAGACTATCCCTGCAACAAAGATCGTTTCTTAATATGATTTGATTTGTTATTTAGCACCACTTTTGGCTATCATGTCAATGAAGATGAGTGATGATATGGAATTGAAGGAAGTCCCAAACCGTGATTCAAACCTGGAACCCCTGGCATCATAACATGCTGTCAAACGCACTATAATTCATGAAATGATCCCCCAAGCTTTCATCATTCCAAAGTTTTGCCATGGCTTTCATCAAACAGCATGAATAATGCTGGTTGCTATCATATGCAAACAAAAGAATAAATAATAACAAAATATATGAGACTGACCATCAACACCAGGTCAGGTCAGACAAATAGATTGGTGATCATATTTATGAAGACATTGAAAACTTCAAAAATCTGGGATAATGGCAAAGTAAAGTAGAATTTGATATGAAGGAAAAATTTCAGCATACTTTTCTTCATACTTTTGTTGATAGGTTTTGGCAGTGCCAGTGATTAGCTCTTGCACTATATCCTCTTAATGCTAAGCCTTGTCTGCCCATAGAAAGTAAACTGTCCTTGACACTGTATTTCGAAATAGACAACTATCAATCCCTGCTGACAATTTCTACTGTTATCAATTGTACTCTACTGTGTTTCTCCGAAATCTACAGACTCAATGGTTTCCTACTAAACAGTAGGCAAGCACTACAAGTGAAATATTCTCTTCAATATTACATGTAATATTGTATGTAGTGTGTCTAGCTCAGCATGTTGGCTGTAAATATAACTTTTCATTCTTCCTGATTAACAATTTGTTTTTATGTCTATTTGAAAATCTAAACACAGTAGATGTTTCAGTAGATGATCTACTAAAAACGGTACAGTAGAGAAACTATACAAGTGAAAATAATTTATGTAGTATATTTCATGTGCATATACTGTGTTTAGCTCAAGATGGTGGCTGTAAATACCATCAATTCCTTCTTATTAACAGTTTTTATTTATATCTGTTTATAAAATCTGAACACAGTAGATATTTCAAAACACCTATTGATCAACTGAAAACAGTAGACAGAATTTTCAGCAGGGAAGGACTTTAATAGACTGACTGTGTAAGACCATGATTCAACCAACAACTGTTCGGAAGTAAATCCTGGACATTAACGGGAAGAACATCACATTAATGCTGATGACTTGGGAAAGGAAAATATATGGAAAAAAATATGATGATTGAAGCTGGAGAATGCTTTATAATCATGAATTGAAAGAAGTATAC
The DNA here is from genome assembly GCF_977018435.1 of Lepisma saccharinum. NCBI lineage: Eukaryota > Metazoa > Arthropoda > Insecta > Zygentoma > Lepismatidae > Lepisma > Lepisma saccharinum. The sequence continues at coordinate 39,159,724 of NC_139230.1, forward strand.
AGGGTGATTCTGAAAATAGGGACAACCTTCAGAAGGGGATTCAGGACAGGACAAGGAACAAAAAAAAGTCCATATGAACATATATCCAAAAATGCATGTGTTCCGAGATAGATGGCCACCATTCGTCGTCATGCTGAGAGACCCTTGTAAGAACACTAGTTGCCTATCATGGGGAAATAATGCAAGCAGTTGGCAGTCCAGGAACAGAATTGCAAGTGTAGGTAGGAACACCGAGGTGGACCTGATTGAGATGTATAGAAGCATTTCCTTTCATGTTCTTTTGCTTGTAACGAAATTTCTCAAAACATAAAAAAATGACATTTTGTGATTTTGAGCACCTTATGTCTCCTTTGTTAGCCCCTGTTTGCGAGAAGATGAAATGGATGAGATATTTTATCTACTTGGAGGGGGAGAGAAGGGGGCTAAGAAGGAAGAAGAGAGAGAGAGAAACACTGGATTTGCACTGTGAGAGAAGAGAAGAAGAAAAATAAGCCACAGACAGAGAGGTAGTTTTCCCTAACTCATTTTCCTGGGGGAACAAAACGGATAAGGGTGGTGCAGATGTTGTTTCTCTCTCAGAGACCAACTCTCCTCTCAGCCTCTCTCTCTATAAATATGAGACAGGGGAAGAGACTTGCCCCCCACCCTTCCATTCTTATTTTCTTCTCTCTTGGGGGGTCGTCTCCACTCTCTTGTTCTCTTCTCTCCTTCTCCACGAAAGAAAGAGAGAGGACTTAGTTTTCTCCTCTGGCTTCCCCTTCTCTGTTTGGGGGGGAAGATTTTTTCCAGAGAGGGAGGGAGTGAGAAAGTGCTTTCATATATACCTAGGTACATGTATATCTCTCTCGGTCAATGGAGAGCGAGATAGAAAAAAATATATTCATCATTCTCTCAGAGATGGAGGACTAACCTTCTTTCTCGATTATTTATGTTTCTATTTTTTCTACCGTTTCTCTCTCTCTTGGAGAAAAGAAAAAGTAAATGGGATAGAGAGAGAAATTCCCCTTCCCTATATATGGAGGTCTCACTTTTGCCCCTTCTCTACAAGGGAAGGGGAATGCAAGGAAAAAATATAATGAAGAGGAAGGAGTGAGAAGGAAGGTGTGATAGAAAGAAAGAGTTGTAATTGGAAAGAAGGAAAGAAAGGAGCGATCGTTCTTAGTTTCTCTCAATTTCTCTTTGTTCCTAGTTCAACACTGGAAGAGAGGGCAGAGGAGAAAAAGAGAACAGTCTTTCTCTCCTGTCCCTCCCCCTCCATATCCTGTTCTATCTTCTCTCTTTTTGTGCTTTTGGGAAAGAAAAGTGTAAGTCTTTCACCCCCTCTTTTCCATTTCTCCTTCTCCATGTCTCTTTACTCCCATTTCCCTTTCATTGTCTCACTTCTTCCCCCACTCGCTTTCTCCCCTTCTATTTCGTTACTCTCTCTCGTTCTTATCCACCAATATCACTTTCTCTCTTCCTTTGACTTGAGAGAGAGAATGGAAGAGTTGCTCCTTCCATTCGCTTTTCTTTTCTTCTCTTCCTTGTGTTGGAGGATGGTCTCGCCCCTCCCAAAAGGGCCGGGAAAAGGAGGGAACCCCTGAAGGTACTCATTTACGAGGTGTACACCAAAAGTACGTGCCGTTTCGTTCTAATTTTCAAGAAAAATGAAATACAATGAAATAACCTATGTTTATTTTTCAACAAACTCTCCCTCTTTATTGATACATAGTTGCCATCGCTCAGTCCATTTTGTGTAGCATGTGGCATAGTCATATTTGGAGGTATGTTTTAGATACTGGAAAACCACTTCCCAGGGATGATCTATTGGCAAAATGGCGTCCACGAAGAGAATTCTTGAGGTTTGGGAACAACCAGAAGTCACTCGGGGCTAAATCTGGTGAGTATGGTGGATGTGTCAGAAGTTCAATACCGTGGTCAGCCAAGAATGAGGTCACAACATTAGCACGATGTGGCGGTGCATTGTCCATGTGGAGAATGAAATTGCTATTAGCCATTTGTGGTCGTTTCATAGTCAATTTCGGCAAAAATTCTGTAGCCCCAGGGCATCACAAATCTCCTGCATGGTGACACGCCTATCTTCCATGATAAAATGTTCAACACGGTCGTCCAGACCTCTGCTCGTCTTTCACACTCGTTCGTCCATCTTTGAACTCACGCACCCACTTCCTAACAGTGTTTTCTGCAAGAGCACTATCACCACACACGGCCTCCAGTTGGCGATGAATATCGGCTGCACAACGTCCAGCTGCGGTGAGGAATTTCACAATTACCCGTTGCTCTTCACGTGGAAATTCCATTTCCCCAGGCAGTATCAAAAACACGTCTTACTCCTTCAGGCACTGGCACTCAACTACTGCCACCTAGCACACAAAACTGACACTGCTTGAAGACGAAGGATGGAAGTCTCCGATGCCATAGTTATTTCCCTGAAAAGAGAAGAAATGTTGACTTCAGAACAAAACGGCACGTACTTTTGGTGTGTACCACGTAGGTGGGGGAACTCTTCGTGACCTGACTTATTTGAGAATGAAAGGTCAAGAGAGAGAGAATCATCCCTCTTCTGTACCCCCCTTTTAATCGGATGGTTGGGGTCAAGTAAGGCTAATTCTTCCTTCTTTTCTTACCCCATCCCCCACCAACCTTCTCCACCCTCCCTCTCTCTCTCTCTCTCTCTCTCTCTCTCTCTCTCTCTCTCTGTTGGGAGAGAAGAAGGGGAGTGTGTGTGTGTGTGTGAGAGAGAGAGAGAGAAATCGAAGGAAGAAAGAGATAAAATACAACTTCCTTCTACCCTTTCCCCTGGGTTCCTCTTCTCTTTTTCCTCTGGTAAGGGGTAACCCTTTCTGAAGGGAGAGAGGAAAGAGAAAGAACGGGAGGAAATCTATCTCCCTCTCTCTTTCTTTGCCACCTTTACCCGCTACCACCCGGTTTACCCCGATATCGTCCCTCCTTACATCTTCTCTTCCAGATTTTACCTTTTTCTTTTTCTCCCCCTCTTCTGAGAAGAGAGTGTGGGGATTCCCCAACCGTAGCCTCTCAGGAGAAAGAGAGAGAAGAAAATACAATGACAAGGAAGGAGAACAAGGAACCTTTCTTCTATCTTATTTCTCATGCTTCTCTTCCTCTCTCTTGCTTTCTTTTCCACCCCTCTCTCTCTCTCTCTCTCTCTCTCTCTCTCTCGAACTCCCCAATGGCGTATTGGTAGAGGCACATATTTTTGGTAAATAAAATAGCAAAATTTCGGTACAAAAACAGAGTCGATTTCGGGTTCAAAAGCGGTAAATAAAATAAAATGTCGATGTTATAGCGGTGAATAATCACATCAAAAGTCCTATATAAAATGACATTTTGGTTTTAAAATTGTGAATATAATCCTAAATTAGATTTAAAAACTGCACTTATTACACAAAATAAACTTATCCCTTCTAATAGCACATTTATATAGTTACCAGAGTATTAAGTTTATTCCTGTGTAAAGGGGTCCATTTTTGCTTCTCAAATATTTTCAGCGGAATTAATCAATTTTCCGTGAATTGCATAACTCACAGGATAGTTTAGACTTCAGAAAGTGTCGCGTTGGTATATAAACGGTAAATTTCGTGTTTAAGAGTCAATTTCGCATTTTGCAGTTCATTTCGCATTATTTCGTGACAAAACAGGGTAGAAAAATGCACCTCAGACCTTTCAGAAACATGAAAAATGAACATTAGAGCATGTTATTTCATATTTCGTGTTTTCGTCAAAAACGAAATTTGCATGCCTCTACGTATTGGTAACATCATCGCCTTGTAATCAAAGGGTCCCAGGTTCGATATCCGGAGGAGGCACATGGTGGTTGGGGGATCCCACTTTAAAATGTAAGTCCACTCCCAATTAGCCTTACTGTGCATGAAGGACAGAAACTAAAACGATCAATCCTCTCTCTCTCTTTCTCTCTATCTATCTATCTCTCTCTTACGTTACGGTGTGTGTGAGAGAGTGAGTGTAATTAGTAGAGCTCGGAAGTTGAGGAAAAATCCTTTTCTTTCCTAGTGTCCGTAGACGAGGGCCAACATAATATATGTTCATTTTGGGTCATTGTAAGCGAGAAAAAGGTGGGTTTTATTTGTCCTTTTTTGCCTTTTTCGGTTTTTTTTTTGGCTTATTGGTCCTTTTTTACCCTTTTTTAGGTCTTAACGGCTTTTTTTGCAACTTCACCTTCTTTCGACTACGTTTTTACTGCCCATTCTCAATTCGAATCATCATCAGTTCATCACCTCTTAAACGTCCTTTCTGTAGTAAAGAAATAAAAAAAAAAGAAAGAAATATTTTAACCATCCCTGAAACGAGAGAAAAACATTTTTGGACGAATGAAATGGGATTCGAAGTCCTATTTCTGTAACCCTAGTGTGGTTAGGCCAAATATGATTTTTCAAATTATGTTAATCTAAAAAATCTGTAATGTCTGGAAGAAGATGCATTTCTTCATATAGTTTTTTCGCACTGTGTGTTCCATACCACCAGAATTTTGTATTTTTTTATTCATTAAATATGTAATTAAAACAAGTAATTAATTAATGTGGATCACATTTATACGTCCTTTTTTCCGTTTTTAGGTTCTTTTTTGATATTTTTAGGTCCTTTTTTGGCAATTTATAAGTCTTCAACTTCCGAGCCCTAGTAATTAGACAGGCAGCACTGGCACCTTTCTCTTCCTCTTTTCCTCTTTTTTTTCCTCAGAGAACAGAAAGAAAAAGATGGAGACAAAGAAGAAGGGAGACATACTCCGCCAGGTCTGTACACCTTTACCCCCCCCCATTCTGATAGAGAGAGGAGGAAAGAAAAAAATATGAAAGAAAAGGAGAAGAAAGGAGGTGTCCTTTTCCTCTTCTAATGCTTCTTTATTCTTTCTATACACACACTCACTCTCTCTCTCCCTCTTTCTGTGACAGAGAGAGAGAGAGAGAGAAGAAGGGGGAGGGAGACAGAGCGAGCGAGATATGCAAGAGATGGCCAGGTTCGCAACTCCTCTCTACTTCTCTTGACCACTTCACTACCCAAGTGGTTTAGTTTAGGTTAGGTTAGGTTAGGTTAGGTTCGGTTCGCTTTTCTGCCATTTTTAGGTAATCGTGAAGATATGAGTGATGATATGATAAAACTGATGAAGGGACAATCACAAAGAACACACGTGTCTAGACTAGGGATGGCCAAACGGATCCGGATCCGAGAGTTTCGTATCTCAATCCCATTATAATATTACCACACCTTAAAACGTATTATGATCTTCGATTACAAAGAAATTTTTCATTAGTTAGTCCTACAAGAATTTTTTTCAAGTGTTGTTCCAAAAATACTCTGCTACGCATCGGCTAACACACACGTGCACAAAAATAATCTTACTTGTTTAACATAAAATGTCAGAGGTGATTTTGTAAATGCCATTGAAACGAATATGTATTCATTCGAATGTATTGGAAATGGAAACACATAAATGTGAGACATTCCATTCCAGGATGAAACCTTTAACACATATAACAGTATAGAAATATTATACAAAAATTATACAATTTTTCTACAGTTACAGTTTTACAAATTAAAATAAAACATTATAATATATGCAGTTATATAATTACAAAGTATAAGACTAACAAGGGAGGTGTTCTAAGTGTCCCCCTCCGATTTCCATGATACTTGGCAGGTGTGTGTATAAACGGGCCCAAAGGAAGAAATACGTGTTTTTTTTTGTTTCGGCAAAAAAATTGTTTTAGGGGCAAACCCCCTCAAATGTCAAAATGAGGACAAATTTAAGTGGGCATTTGACCCCTGTGTCCCCCTCCGATTTCCATGAAACTTGGGAGATGTATAGAGGGGCCCAAAGGAAGAAATACGTGTTTTTTTTGTTTCGGCTAAAAATCTGTTCTAGGGGGAAACCTCCCCTCAAATGTCAAGATGAGGACAAATTGAAGTGGGGATCTGGCCCCTGTGTCCCCCTCCGATATCCATGAAACTCGGCAGGTGTATAAAGGGCCCAAAAGGAAGAAATACGTGTTTTTTTTTTGTTTCAGCTAAAAAACGGTTTTACGGGGCAAAACCCACTCAAATGTCAAGATGAGGACAAATTGAAGTGGGGATCTGAAACCTGTGTCCCCCTCCGATTTCCATGATACTTGGCAGGTGTGTGTATAAACGGGCCCAAAGGAAGAAATACGTGTTTTTTTCGGCTAAAAAACTGTTTTAGGGGGCAACCCCCCTCAAATGTCAAGATGAGGACAAATTTAAGTAGGCATTTGACCCCTGTGTCCCCCTCCGATTTCCATGAAACTTGGCAGGTGTATAAAGGGACCCAAAGGAAGAAATACGTGTTTTTTTTTTGTTTCGGCAAAAAAATTGTTTTAGGGGCAAACCCCCTCAAATGTCAAAATGAGGACAAATTTAAGTGGGCATTTGACCCCTGTGTCCCCCTCCGATTTCCATGAAACTTGGGAGATGTATAGAGGGGCCCAAAGGAAGAAATACGTGTTTTTTTTGTTTCGGCTAAAAATCTGTTCTAGGGGGCAACCTCCCCTCAAATGTCAAGATGAGGACAAATTGAAGTGGGGATCTGACCCCTGTGTCCCCCTCCGATATCCATGAAACTCGGCAGGTGTATAAAGGGCCCAAAAGGAAGAAATACGTGTTGTTTTTTTGTTTCAGCTAAAAAACGGTTTTACGGGGCAAAACCCACTCAAATGTCAAGATGAGGACAAATTGAAGTGGGGATCTGAAACCTGTGTCCCCCTCCGATTTCCATGATACTTGGCAGGTGTGTGTATAAACGGGCCCAAAGGAAGAAATACGTGTTTTTTTCGGCTAAAAAACTGTTTTAGGGGGCAACCCCCCTCAAATGTCAAGATGAGGACAAATTTAAGTAGGCATTTGACCTCCGTGTCCCCCTCCGATTTCCATGAAACTTGGCAGGTAGTGTGGCCCAAAGGAAGAAATACGTGTTTTTTTGTTTCAGCTTAAAAACGGTTTTAGGGGGCAAAACCCACTCAAATGTCAAGATGAGGACAAATTTAAGTGGGCATTTGACCCCTGTGTACCCCTCCGATTTCCATGAAACTTGGCAGGTGTGTGTATAAACGGACCCAAATGAAGAAATACGTGTTTTTTTTTTTGTTTCGGCTAAAAAACTGTTTTAGGGGGCAACCCCCCTCAAATGTCAAGATGAGGACAAATTTAAGTGGGCGTTTGACCCCTGTGTCCCCCTCCGATTTCCATGAAACTTGGCAGGTGTATAAAGGGACCCAAAGGAAGAAATACGTGGTTTTTTTTTGTTTCGGCAAAAAAATTGTTTTAGGGGCAAACCCCCTCAAATGTCAAAATGAGGACAAATTTAAGTGGGCATTTGACTCCTGTGTCCCCCTCCGATTTCCATGAAACTTGGGAGATGTATAGAGGGGCCCAAAGGAAGAAATACGTGTTTTTTTTGTTTCGGCTAAAAATCTGTTCTAGGGGGCAACCTCCCCTCAAATGTCAAGATGAGGACAAATTGAAGTGGGGATCTGACCCCTGTGTCCCCCTCCGATATCCATGAAACTCGGCAGGTGTATAAAGGGCCCAAAAGGAAGAAATACGTGTTTTTTTTTTGTTTCAGCTAAAAAACTGTTTTAGGGGCAAACCCCCTCAAATTGGTTTGAGTTGCTGTTTTAAGTCCACTTTATGCACAGTAAGGCTAATCGGGACTGGACCTACAGTTTAAAGTGGGATCCGAACCACTTGTGCCTCCACCGGGTATCGAACCCGGGACTCCTTGATTACAAGACAAAGACGCTACCACTGCGCCATGGGGGAGGCCCAAACCCCCTCAAATGTCAAAATGGGGACAAATTTAAGTGGGCATTTGACCCCTGTGTCCCCCTCCGATTTCCATGAAATTTGGCAGGTGTATAGAGAGGCCCTATGCCCCCTGTTTCTTCCTATGCCATATTTACGTAGTTTCGCGGTCAGATCCCCACTTCAATTTCTCCTCATCTTGACATTTGACCCATAAAATCGTTTTTAAGCTGAAACACAAAAAACACGTATTTCTTCCTTTGGGCCTCTCTATACACCTGCCAAGTTTCATGGAAATCGGAGGGGGAGACTTAGACTTCCCTTGTATGTGTATTAATTAATTACAAATCGCGCACGCGCGCACACACACTATATGAGTATATATATATGTGTGTGTATATTAGCAGGTAACAATATGTTATAAACACATTCTTACTTTCGAAAAAAGCGCATGTGGGATGGCAAAACGGATCCGGATCCGAAAATTCCGGATCCGGATCCAGAAGTACCGGATCCGGATCCGAAAGTTTTGGTTCCGGATCCGAAAGTTCTGGATCCGGATCCGAAAAATTTTAGGATCCGGAACCAACCGGATCCGGAATTCGGATCCGCCAGGATCCGGATCTGGCCATCCCTAGTCTAGACCAGGATTCGAATTCGGGGACAGGGCCTCCCCTGTCGTAGCGTCGTCACTTCGTAATCAAGGGGTCCAGGGTGGAGGCACATAGTGGTTCGGATCCCACTTTAAACTGTAGGCCCAGTCCCAATTAACATAAAGTGGACTTAAAACATCAAATCAATCAATAGAATCCGGGACACTTGACGTAGTAGCGCTCTATGAAAACCACTCCGCCTAAAAAGGGAAGGGACCTCCCCAAAACACGAGAGACGAGAGAAAGGGAGAAGGAAAAACAGAGGGAGCCTGAAGATAGAGACAGAGAGAGAAACTTTCTGCCTTCCAACCCTCCTCAACCACCGCCACGGGAATAAGAGCGAGGGAAAAATTAGTAGGAGTGTTAGCTAATTTTGGTATCTGGAATTTCTTCGGTAAAACGGGTGGCTGTTGGTCTCAGGAAGGTCCGTTCGTTGGAGTACAAATTCTCGCACAGCCTGAATTTTCAAGTCTTTCGCCTTCTTTTTAAATATGGGAAGTGTGTTTGTTTTTAAGTACACTTAATATTAATACACAGATAGGCGAATAGGGACTTGAGTTTAATCTTGGATCCCTAGATTACAAGGCGACGACGTTACCAGAACGTCGTCGGCGATGCCCTCGTTTAGCAAGAATTTTTACTAATTAATTCCTGCGACTGGGGTGCCCACGGGGGGGGGGGGGGGGTATGGCGCAGACTGCGCCATCGAGATTTGGGGGTGGGGATATTTTCCCCTTCGAATAATACAAAATTCAACACATATATTTCTCTTAAATATATGTACAAAAATTTACACTTTAAATGCACCATCTTTAATCCATTAGATGAAGAAAATAAATTATTTAGGGGCAGGGGTGCCCACAGGTGGGTTTGTGGACGCACGTTGCGTCCACCAAGTTTTGGAAGGATGTTTATGATGGAAATTTGATGAGAACAATATAGCATTGGACACAAGTTGAATTACGTTATCAATTAACCATTTCTGCTGTATAAATAGCAATTTGGAGACACTCAAGGAAATTGTAACGGATAATATGTATTATCGGGGGGAGGGGGCAATATCCAACGCTTACATATCAGGCCTTAAATTGACACATGAATTCTGGGGGGGGGGGTTGAGAATTAAACGTTTGGAGGGAGACAATATCCAACTCTTGAATATCGGTGTTATGTCTCAGATTATTTTAGTTATGGGAAATTGAACATTAAATTGAGGGTAGTATCCAACTTTTGTGTATTACTATTATCTTAGACTGCTGCGGAAATTCTGGTGTGGGGACTAAAAAATAATTCTTTTGGAGGAGGCAATATCCACTCTTCAATATGAGCAGTAAGTCTAAAATTGGCAAGGAAATTTTGGTGGGAGGATTGAGTATTAAATTTAAGGGGGGAGATATGAAGCTCTAGATAAAGTGTTAAATCTTAGCTTGTCAAGGGTTTCTGTAGTAGGGAAAGAGTTCGAACGTGCGAAAAGAGAAGATAGAAAATAATAAATATCGCGGGATCCTAAGAAAATATTGAGACGCCATTAAATTAATATTCTTGAAAGCCTGCAAAGAAATGGACGTAAAAATTTTCTTCCTCGCTTCGCTCGCATTACTGTGTTACGAAAATGCGTGTTTGGCGTTTTATTTAGGTGAATGTGAAATTTTATAGTATAGCTGCATTACAAGACATGGACGATATTCTCGATATTGATTAATAACATCAATTCTTAAAATATAATGTTTAGTGTTGGTGTACTGCTTAATTTAAAGCAGGTGAATCATTTGGACGATGTACTTCTATTACTAATTTTATTATTGCCTCCCTGTATGCTATAATAGTTGTTCTAAGTGTACTTCACATAGTAACACCTTGCACGTTACCCAATAAAACAGAAAAAAAAGAAGCAAGATCAAATTCGCATTTCTAACTTCTTGTCACATGGCAATTTTACTTTAACAAGTGAAATTTGCACTGAAGATAAAATCCACGTAATTATTGCTATTGATTACTAAAATAATTATATTTACCCCAAGCAGAGGGGACGAGTTCTTTGAAGGAGGAACCGTATTATATTTTCGCCCTGAGCTTAGGAATTTCTAGATATGTTTCTGTAATGTCTCGTGAAACAATAATTGAATCGGTCACACTGCTGCAGCATGTTATTTGCTTTGCCTAGGTTGAATTCTCTATCTTAAGTTGTGTAACAATTTGTGTTAAATACTCAAATTGTGGGTTTTATAAATCTTATTCTCCACTCACAAACACTATTTAAGTGCATATTTATGTAATTTAATTTATTACTAGGGCTCGGATAGTTATGCACTAAAAAACGCAAAATATGCACTAAAAAGTGTAAAATATGCACTTTAAAGACCCTTTTAATTTATAAATGCTGTATATTACAAACTATGAAAGATTACATGCCAGGCAATGAATATGCATTATTCTGATCACATCATGTCTTAAATTTTCGAATTTGAAACTCCTTCTGTTTTCATCTAGAATAGTATTATATTCAGAAAACACACGTTCCACTACGCAAGATACAAGTGGACTGTATTTTAGGGCAACAAAGTCAGACACATCAAGTTTCAGATCATCCACATGTTGTCTATTTGTATGCAGAATTTTGCAAACTTTCACCATTGCTGCATACCCACTGTTATTTTTCAATACTGCATCCAATTTCTGTACATACACAGGATCTTCAACCTGGGCGAGGGCCTCTTTAACGTCTTCTATAATTTTGTTGCTTGCTTGAAGTTGTAACCCTTTGTTTTCTAATCGACGAATGGAATCTTTCAGGCAAGACGTACTTGCCACATTTCATACAATCCAGGAAAAAGGAAAGAAAAGATAACGAAAAGAGAAGAGATGCGAGGAGAAGAAAAATAAATACAGTATATGCTCGGTGTTGGTTGTGGGTACAAAAATATGCACATCAACTTATTTTCATACAAATATGCATTTTTAGTTAAAAATCCTTAAATATGCATTCGCATAAGCACTATTTGCAAAATGCATAATTATCCGAGCCCTATTTATTACATTTAGCCAATCAATGTGATAGCTTTCCGTTATTTCGAAAATTGAACAATTTGAAAAAGATGGACAGTTTAACATGGTACTGTACTTAAATAAAAATCAATTGTTACGTATTCATCCAAACTATTGGGGAGGGAGTAATTGTAATGCATTCACAGTCTTGAGAGGAGGGGCAGATCAAGTAGCTATAGTGTTCAGTAAAGCTAAGAAAACAACAGTTACCTTCAGTAGACACGCTATCGTAATTAAATACTTTATGGGGATTATGACATGGTTTGAGGGGACGAATGACATGATTTGGGGGGACGCATCATGTGATTTGTGGGGAACATGACATGATTTGGGGGGGACGCGCCATTGGCCTTGGGGGAGGGGATGGGCACCCCCTGCCTGTGCACTCCCAGTTCTTGTGGAGATATAAGATAAACACACACAGGGAGAGAGATAACGAGACACAATGCTAGCTCATTAAAATATAATTAAACAATATTGTACACTTTGAGAGATTATCACATTGTGGAAGAAAACTACGGAACTGTGAATCGAAACGGATGCAGCGGTGCAATCTGTTCAGTAATAAGTCTTGAGCTAGGTGCTTCTTTCCTTAAAGAAGAAAGAAGAAAAAGTCTTTCCGTTGTTCCGCTTCTTAGGCCATCTATTGTTTCAAGGTACAATGCTACGGTCAGGCTGCAGCACTTCCTGCCACACCCGACTGTTCCCCATTTTCGCTCTACCCAAGGTTGCTGACCCTCACGTCAAAATAAGCCGTTATTTTCAAACTGACGGGATGCTTTTAATTGGGTGACTCCTCGCAAGTGCTCCGATAAGGAAAACACCAAACGCCATTGAGACTTTCGTTGAATGTCCCCATCGAGAAATTACTCCGCGTCCCCAGGCAGTACGTGTGTGTGCTGGAGACGTAAACCAGAAAATTAGGCGTAGAAACGACGTCGTTTAAAAAGCTGAGCTTATTTCAACACGTAACGCAGCGCATACAAAGAAACGAGCATGGCACTCAACGAAGCCTTCCGTTATGGTACCGAGAGTTACCGGTTTCAAATGCGGGTGGATCATGACGTCACAGGTCAAGGTGGACTGGCTACAATAGGATTGGCTGCAGCTGACTCTTGCAGTTAAAAAAAATGTTGGGCCTCCGGAAGCCGGGATTAGAGCGAGCTAATCCGTAATAGTTTGTGACATTTGGTCGCATTGTTCTCCAGGGAGGCCGAAAGCGCAGAGGATGAAGGGATACGATTGAGGATCAAATGTGATACCACGGCTACAACATGTTTACGTTAAGGCTGTTGCTCCTCGGTGTGAATTTCATTGTGGGTGCGAGGACAGTTCGCCAATGTGCTGAAGACAATTTGACTTTCGAACTAGTGACGGGCTATGTTTATAGTGCTCCTGGGGATTTAATGGACACGATACCTTCGACGCTCCTATTAGAACGATGTATTGAATACTGCAGGTTCAATACATCTTGTCGTTCCATCAATTTCGAGACTGGTTTGTGTGTTATGTTTTCATCCAGCAGTGAAGATTTTCCAGGTAAGAAAACTAATTTTGTAAATCTTGTTCTTTTCTTTTATTTATAAACTATTGTTTCCAGTAGCTTACTAGTTGCCCTTCGTTGACAGAAATCGCGTGGTTCGATATTTTATGAGGTTATGTAACGTAATAAATGCATGGGGTGTAAGGGTAAATTTTGTACCAAAATGTCCATAAATTGGGCCTTTGTGAAAAAAAATTGGGAGATGTTGGGAAACACTTGGTGGGACAGTTTGCTAAATCACTGGTTCTTTGTAATGTGTTTTCGATTTTGAACAGAAAAGTGAGAACAGTGTTTACACTGGTATTATCTGTATGCCTACTTTGTATTTTTCTATCCTTTTAATCGTTAAATCTACAGATACATTTAATAAGTTGATGAAATCAAACTTGAGTCAACGAGAATAAAGCAATTGTGCGCGATGGTTGTCAGTGAAATAAAACATCCTTATTTTTGGTCTATTTGGTGTTTTAAGTCCACTTTATGCACAGTAAGGCTAATTGGGACTGGACCTACAGTTTAAAGTGGGATCCGAACCACTTGTACCTCCACCGGGTATCGAACCCGGGACACCTTGATGACAAGGCAATGACGCTACCACTGCGCCATGGGAGAGGCCTTTATTTTTGGTCTATATATTTGTTTGAGTTCGTTGTTAAGTCCATTGTAAGCACAGATAGGCTAATCGGGATTAGACCTGCACTTTAAAGTGTATGTTACCTCTGCGCCCTCCCCACACACAGACTTCTGACAGCCCAAGCACCAGTGATTTTTCCACCCACCCCCAAGATCCCCCAAATTTCAATATCTCCTTAAACATTTTTCACAAAGGCCCAATTTAAGGTCAATTTCACTCTAAATTTACCTTTACACCCCTCAAACATTAACTCATCCCCCTCCATGTGGAAAATTCTAGATAAACCCCTTCCATGCACGCACGACGAGTTTTGTTTCTCTTGCAGTTATCGGGCCTCCCCGATGGCGTAGTGATAGCGTAGCCGCCTTGTAATCAAAGGGGTACCGGGTTCATTACCAGGTGGAGGCACATGGTGGTTCGGGTCCCACTTTAAGCTGTAGGTCCAGTCCCGATTAGTATTTCTGTACATGAAGTGGACTTAAATCAAACTCAAACCAAGCCTTACAATTATAGACTCTCGGATAATCTAATCTGTCCTAACGTTTCTACCCATCCTTCGTGGGCATTGAGTGCTAAATCTACGAATGATGTGTTCAGCAGAATCGGAGTAAAACAGATTTCATGTATTAATCAACTGATAATCCTTACAAGTGGCGGATGGTTTTGAGTGATCGACTCAACATCTCGTTACTGAAGGTTCTGGCTTCGAGTCCTATACTGGGCAGAGGTGTTTCTTTGTGATTGTTCCTTCACCAATTTCATCTAATCATTTATATTAGCTTAAAAGAGGCATAAAGCGTAAAATAAGAAAAATATAAAAAATTTAATTCCTTCTCTATACCCGCCACTATCTTAATCGATCAAAGCATAGAAATTAATTAATCAGTTAGTCGAGTTCGTTGTCGCGAATGGGTACCTCCAAGTTAACATGTTGGCAAAGATAAAAGGGCGAAATATATTAACGTGAAAGTGTTTACCGTCTCAGCATTCGTATGGAATGGCTAAGAAAAACCAGTGCCGTTGTCGCCTTGTAATCAAGGGATCCCTGGTTCGATACAAGGTGGTTCGGATCCCACTTTAAACTGTAGGTCCAGTCCCGATTAGCCTTACTGTGCAAAAAGTGGACTTTAAAACACCAACTCAATCAATCAATAAAGAATAGATAGCAGCAGAATATGATTTGTTTGGTTATGTGAAGTTAACACCATCATGAGAGCTTGGAACTAAATGATCCAAGAATTCTACAAAAATGACCTGTAAAATAATTTTGCAATTATGAAAAAATAACCTAAAATTTAGCAATAAAAACTAAAAATACTATAAAATGACCAATAGCCATAAAAGACCAAAAGAAATGCAAACTAAAGATGGTGTTTCCTAGTCCAAACTGAAGAAAAGTTAACTACAGAGTAGCCGGCCACCGTGACGGAGTGGTTAGCACATCGCGCTACGACGCCAGGGGTCCCGGGTTCAATCCTGGCTTGGGCATGGATGTTTGTGAGTGTCCATTCATCAATTTCATCATATCACCACTCAGTGGCGGCGATTGGGTTCCTAAACTAGGGGCGCAAGGTGCCAAAACTAGGGGGGCAAGAACAGTTAACTTTCCCTTGGTAGATGAGGTTTAGTGTAGTGTGCGAGCAAAAGTTGCAAAAGGGGGGGGGGGGCAACGGCCCCCCTAATCGCCTCCACTGTGACATCATTCATCTCCATCTTCGCAAATTAGCAAAAGGTGGCACAAAAGGCGAAGTAAAATAAAGCAAATCAATCGATCAATCAAATCAATTAACTATGGTGTAATTTTAACATCGTTTTAACGTCTTGAAAAAATTACTTTTCTTCAACTTTGAACCCCGATCATCGTGTGGCACTTACCTCGTAACACATGTATGTATCAACTTGGCGTATTTCGAAGCCAGTATATATGCTATCGCTTTTTTCGAGCATTGAAGAATGCACGAGTTCCCTTTTGTTCGGCAGCTCATCATAATCAGTTTCTTTGGCCTCCCGATGGCGCAGTGGTAGCGTCGTCGCCTTGTAATCAAGGGGTCCCGGGTTTGATTCCCGGTGGAGGCACATAGTGGTTCGGATCCCACTTTAAACTGTAGGTCCAGTCCCGATTAGCCTTACTGTGCATAAAGTGGACTTAAAACAAGAAATCAATCCAATCCAATCAGTTTCTTGCCTGCGAAATTCTTGTCCAACGTTCTGGTATAGTGTCCGAGCCAATGGGATAATATAACATATCCAACCTTTCCTAGGTACAGTCATCGTCAATAAAATTGGGGCATCTAGATCTCGAACTACTCGCTTTCCTGAAGGCGTTATATATGTTGCCTAACTCTTCGGCAGTGGTAGAAATTGCCTTTGGAAATTTGCTATTAAAATGCACTTATCGCCGTAGTGTTAGGCAACACACATAACGCCATGCAGGGAAGCGAGTATTTCAGGATCTAGGTGTGCCATTTTTATTGCCCGTTACTGTACTCTCACTGTAAATAATCGCATGGGATATAAAATGAAGACAAGTATGAAATCATGTTTGTTACTTTTCTAGATTACTTGATGTACAACAATGCCTGTACTCAATATCCGGGTATTGTGGCATCACGTTTAATAAGAGATAGTAAATTTCAAGGCATCTAATCCTACATTAAACGTGAGGTCCACTCCCAATTAGCCTCTGCGCATAAATAGAGTTGATTTTTTTTAAAAAAAACAAAAAAAAAAAACATTTTCTCCTAGGGAATATTTCGACAAAAGGTTAAGTGGCTCCACACCTTGTTTAAATTGGTAACTATGAAGAATAGTGTTGCCCACGAGACGAGATTTTGGCCTGTCTCGTCTCGTGGAGTCTCGTGGAAATGCTGTCTCGTCTCGAAAATATTCGTTTGTCTTATGGCACATGGTCAATCTCGTCTCGTCTCGAATTTTTAAAAGCCTGTCCCGTCTCGTCCCATGGGCAACACTAATGAAGAAAAACGTAATGCATTGCAGAAATCGGACTCGTGTTTCCTAAATGAAAGCAAGACACTTTACCATCAAGTCCTTAGTTGTTCGATTCATGCCCAATTCACAGACTGCCTGAATTCCTTCCCGATTCACCGATCATGAACCCCGGCGGAGTGTGACACGTGCAGTCTTATCGAAACTCTTCCATATTCACAGATTTCTCCCCTCCCCAAAGACTACGGGCACATGTTTTCACTGATGAAGTCAGAGATTCCCACATGGAAACCTAACCTAACCTAATCTAACCTAACCAAAATGTATTAGGATCGATTTCGAGATGGCGATGGTTAAAGCTGCCCGAGAGGTCTTCCCGTCATGAAAGTTACAAGGCTGTAATTTTCACTTTAACCAGTGCCTTTGGCGGAAAGTGCATGGTCTTGGTATGACCAGAAGACTGCACTTGTCACACTTCGCAGGGGGGGGGGGGTCACGATCGGCGAATCGGGAAGGAATTCAGGCAGTCTGTGAACTGGGAAGACTAGTTGTTCATAATATTGTGGTCCTAAGTTACAATAAGAAGAAACACGCGTGTAGCGGCGCTAGAAAAATGCGAATACTGATGGAAGGGAAAATTCAAATCAAATTTGTTGCGTTACCTAAAGCTACAAAGTCTTATAAGACTCTACAGTCTTTTCTTCCAGAAATCAATCAACGTTATCTCTTCTATTTTTATTGTTATTCTTATGTTGTCTTCTTTCAATTGTTACTGCCTAACATTTCGCCCAGTGAAGGCGCCAGATGGGTCTAAGGGTGCCTACAGCAAACAAGATAAGTAAATGCTCTTTTAGCACAAATAACGCACTTGCAGATGGTATTTACTGGTATAATATATGGGACTGCCTCCCCCCAGAAACTATTCACGCCCACTCTGCCTTCCCACTCATTTTTGTTTCTGGAGCTGTCACTAATTTCACCCTGTGCCTGCTCGATCGACTTTCGATGTCTCCACCGAAATTCCAGGGTTTGATTCCCGGCCTGGACATGGGTGTTCTTTGCGACTGTCCGCAATGAACACCCATCTTCAAGACGCTAAATAACAAAAAGGCAAATACTAATTTCACCCTTAAATATCATTTTTCAATGATTCTTACTCAATGAGAATCCAGCCATTTATGTGTGTGTGTTTGTGTACACGGGACTTCATGCTTTAAATGAATTTGAAAGTTATATTTGAATAGGGTGCTAGGGAAATATTCCTTTTTGTTACATTATCCTACCGTACCGCTGTAACACGCATTCAATCCATATATAAAAGGATTCATATTGTTATTTTATAGAATAATAGCGGCTGGAGCATTGTGTCAATGCACTGTATCACTTTAACACCAGGCTTGACAATCTTCGTACTCACGCCCTTAACATACAGGAATATTAGCACAGGGAACACCTTCACCTTTTAAATATATATTGTTCCGTGGGAACATTCTCTTCTTCACCTCAAGACGAATTTTCCCGTTTTCTTTTCCGTTTGTTATTGTGTCACCTGTACCACTAGTTAATTGCTGGCCTGACTGGTGGGAAATAAGATAAACACCGCCAGAGAAGCACTTGAGTGCGGTCTCTCAAGGACATAGTTCTTGCGGCAATTCATTACTTCACAGCCAGGTCCAGGTGGCGCTGTTATCTTCCAGAGTCAATATTTCTCATCACGTTAATTGCGTTTCGATCAACGTCAAGTACTGTTAATGACTTAAGCTGTATTATCATGGTCGATTAGTAGTTTCTGGACGTTTCATGGGCCTTTATTTGCAGATACGAATGCTCTTGCGTTGTTGACTGTACATCTTGACGTTGGTCATCTCTTTAGAAAGTAAACACACAGAAGATCGAGAACACCGGTGCCTTATTCTATTCTTAGTTTTGCATTATCTTCCTTCTTCAGTTTATTGCTTCAAGTTTTAATTTCTTCATTATCGTTTGTAGTGAACGAGAATAAGTTATCTTTAACTAAACGCACGGCCATGAAAATAGGTGGCTTAGCAGAATTGCGCTAGTGCCACATGTGGGAAAAGCAAAGCGAGAGCGGGACAAAAGTCGCTGGTTCCCGCGCACTGTGTGGCAACGTCAACCGGGCTGCGTTGCCTAGTTCGAGCGTCAGACCGATCTCTCTCCAGGGCACTTTTGAGTCCCATTCGATACAGAGCTGGTGATCGTGTGAATTGAAAGTTCAATACAGACCTCAGAAATGGAGTCCCATATCTACACGTCGGACTGCTCTTAAACCTCCGAACACACGGCGTTGTGCTTCGACGCGGCAACAGCGCGAACTTCTGCCATCCGCCTAATTCCCTGGCCGTATGTTTAGTTGAGTTCTTTCAATAATGTGGGCCTCCCCGATGGAGTAGTGGTAACGTTATTGCATTGTAATCAAGGGTTCCGGTTCGATACCCGATGGAGGCACAGAGTGGTTCGGATTCCACTTTAACTGTAGGTCCAGGCCCCATTAGCCTATCTGTGTATAAAGTGAACTGAAAAGGGAAAATGGGTAAACCCTGACAGTGAAATGTGGTTACTATAGGATGGAAGGAAGAGTCCTGGCCCTCGTTGAAGGTTCCGTAGTAACATTTGCTGGAATCTGATGGCAATACGGAAAACCTCAGCCAGGACGTATTGATAGATTAGTAAGGAAAAGTCATCGTTGGACAGAACTTTTATGCAACACAGATTTTTCACATTGTTTGAAACGAGCGACAGAGTTTTCTCAGCAGCTGAACCCCTTCCAAAACTAACTTCTAGCGTATTCAAAATACAAACAAGGGGAAGAAAACACACAACCTTGATTCTGACAGCACATTGTGTAGCTTAATTTTTTACCCACGAACTAAAATCGAAAAAGGGTTTCGAGAAGAGGAACCGGAAACTAGATTTATGAAATGTAACTGTCTTTAAAAATTGTTACTCTCTTTTTAAAAAAAGACGAAGAAATCGGTAAACATACTTCACAATAATAAATTTTTCAAAGGTCCAAGCCATGTTGCACTGGTATTGTTGTCATTAACCATAATTACCATTTCTACACGAAATAGCAGAATTCCTTACTACTACAACTAATTACGAAAATAACTTGAAGGGAAAATAAAATAAGTGAGAAAATGCACGAACCTTAATGCCGAGAAAATGCCACCTTAAAATATGGCAATTTTTCCTCCACAAATCCCTGAAGGTAAAGACAGGAATCCTTCCAGCACAAGATCAGTACATGTAGGAGCATAGGTTGTAAGATGTAGATGAATATAATGACGGGCAATTAATGTCCACGTAATCTTTGAACTTGACTGTATCAACTATGCGGTTAAAATGCAAATCAATATTTATTTCACACACACTACTTAGGAAATAACTAACGTACAAATCACAAATAAAGGCAAACAATGGACATCTGAAAATAACACTTTCGTACGTTAAAAAACAAAAATAATGAACTTTAAATCGGACTTCCACATCGATCGTTTTGACTTCACAGCTATTATACAACAAGAAACAGGCCATGAAAATGTTATTTCAATTAAGTAAATTAATAAAAAAACAGTCATGGTAACTTGTTGGGACTTGTCAGACTTGAAGTGAAACAAGCAAAAAGTAGGCTTATACGTCCTACTCAGAGAAATCAATAAAACCTGTCTCATTGTGTTTCTTGTAGATCCGGAAGCACCCGTCGAGAATAAAGTTTGACAAAAGGGATAAATATCAAGGCATTATTTCATTAATAATTAATTAGTAGTTTGGAATCGTAAATGACACAAAAAGTAACTCCTTACTTAAAGTCTCGTTACTTAGTCTGCAAGAACAACCGGGTGACCTACAATGGAATCGAGTTAAGAAACAACACACAGAGCAACAAATTCTAAACGTATACAAGCGTTAAAGAGGAATGAAACCATAAAAATCAGCAATCTTGCAAGTTCTCAGGTGACTTTAACATGGTCTTTCGGCTTGTCTTTTGGCCAGTGGCGTGACTAGAATTTTCTAAGGGGTTACGTCGCTCGTTTAGTAGTCTGCCTGATATTTTGCAATATTTTCCAGTATTTATTTATTTTAGAGATGCTGACCCAAATGGGGGTATAACACCCACCAACCCCCACCGCTAAGCACACCACTGCAAATGTTGATGTAATCTTGGTTTGGATCCGCGGTGGAGGCACGCACTTTGACTCGGATTCCGCTTTAACTGTAGGTCCATAGCCGATTAGCCTATCCCATCATAATGTGGAGTTAAAACTAACTTTTGCACCTGAATTTTAAGAAGATTATTGCAGTAAAATTGGGGAAAGGATATCGTTTCCGGACAACAGACGAATTGACATTTATTTTTGTATCAATATCAAAACATTTAATTAAATTGCAACAATGAATTCGTGTCCCAAGTTTTCTTACAGTGCTTAGTTATTTGGTGAAGAACATATATATTTTACAACAGCGTGCGAATTTTTTCATGCCAATGTTCTTGCATATTAAAATAATGTAGACAAGTAGACAATGTGTATTTATTTTTCAAACAGCATATTGTCAGTAACAAAAATAACTTTTCAGACAAAATAAAACAAAATGTGTTTCCCCGTCCTCCTTCTTTTCAGCTCCACTAACCTTTATAAACTAACAAACTAGTTATCTTACGAAAAATTAATCTGTCTAGATGTCTGTTATTAACAATTTGAACCTCTTTAGAATTTTCGTAGTTACATAAAGGAGAAGGTAATAAAATATTTTCATAACGTTTTCAAGTGCTTGGTCAGTTAGATTGAAGTCTGTTTCAATTCATGACTTTGTATTTTTCTTATTTTATTTGGAAAAGTTCTCTCCTGTGTTGAACACAGGAGGCAAGTGGGTAGGGACCCACACGTTCGTAGATTGAAATAGTACCCCACTGGCGTCATCAGTGTGTGGGGTGGGGGAGACGGGGGCAGAGGAGCAGACTACCTCCAGGCCTAATGTATTTTTGCGTTTTCGTTAATGGTTCAGTCACGGACACTTCTGTGTTGTAGCAATTCCACTTCCACTGAACGTTACTGGTATTGTTACAACCCAAAAGTGTCCGCGACTTGTACATTAAATGTGACTCCCTTCCAGAAAATCACCCCCTGCTTTCCCACTCCTTTTCTTCTGGGGCTGTTACTGTGCCCAGTAGCACAGGCGGATTAAGGGGGCGGGGTGGAGGACTGCCGATCCCCTAGATGTCTAAAATAGGGGAGGGGCGGCACCTTCACATGAACCATCAATTTGCCACTGATCATCGTCATTGGATGTACAATCAACAGCAAATGAATTAGGAGAAAAAATATTTTCTCGACGAAAAATGAGTTGGCAATGCTGCGAACACCGAGGCATTTGCGATAAGACGCTTGAGGAGCTTCAAGCAAAGTTTTCTCAACGCACAACTTCAGTACCGAAGGTCATGTCGATTGGCAACTTTCGGGAGTATGCTGTGCGTATTATTGGTTTACGAATTCATTTTCGTTCTGAAGAAAGTTGCCATTCCGATACAGACAGAATATTTCGAAAAGTCTTTAATCATTCTGAGTCTGAGTTTTATGCACAAATAGGCAAACCGGGACGAGATCTACAGTTTAAACTAGAATCCGAATCACTATGTGCCTCCACCGGGCATTGAACCGAGAACTCCTTGATTACAATGCGGCGACGATTTCCTTGCGCCATCGTGGAGGCTCTCTTAATCAGTTGCATATGAATAAATTAGTATAAATTAAAGTATATTTCTCATTCTACATAGAATTCATTATAACCACAGTCGGGGAAAATAGTTTTAGAGAAAATTGAAAATAGAGGAATATCTATCGCTCTTCCCGTTTTACTATTTCTTATAAAATCAGAAGTATTTCACATCACTGTCACAATCTAGAGCCGCTATTGAATGCAAAAACAGCAATACTTCAAACTTTGAAATCGACACCGACGGTGATATTTTTGTTATTTCACGTCACTGTTCTACCAGTCTCGGATAATCGCAATGATTAAGGTTGAAGATGTGATAGATGGAAGTGGGATGCAGACAATGACACATCTTCACCTTACTTCGAAGCGCGTGCGCTAACCAATTAGCCACGGGGTTGGCTTTTTTGTGTTTATCAGTTCACCAAATTAATTTATTCGTCATTCAAGATCCAGAGGTAGAAAAGCAACGTAAAATAACGAAAACAGAAAAAATACCATTCACTTATCATCACCCAACAATTTCATGCTGACCAAATCCACACACGAACCTCTTTTGGCATTCGTTTTGCAGAATGGCCTTGGGGATTAAACATCGCCCATTTACTGGTTCAGCTCGAGACAATCCAGGTGACCATCTTATCGAAGCTTATCTTCAATCCTTCACACAACTTCGCTATTTGCTTCTTACAGGTTTGACATCTTAACAGAACTTCTATCGAACATCGCTCATAGAGTATATTTTACCTATCAGCTCTTAATTAACCTTCTAATTTTCACATATTTTTTATTTTTATTTAGCGTCGCTTTTCTTCCACTTTCGGGCAATCGCGACGATGAAGATGAGTGAAGATAAAATAAATAGAACATTCAGAAACAACACCAATGCCCAGACCGGTATTCGAACCTAGGATCCTTGACGTAAAACCGTCTAGTGCTACCACTCAGTCAATTTTCACATAGAAACTTACACTTACACACCTCTTCCTTACATATGTGTTTTGTTTTACCTGCTGCAGTTCTCTTATGGTGAATTCTAACCCCTCATTTCAGGTTTATCTCATGTTTATAGCTATTGCTTTGTAGTAGTGAATGATAATCCTATTACGCCATGTGAATCTTACTCCAACAAAAATCCTGTTAGAGGATGGAAACGTTACGTGTGTAATGTTGTTAAAATTCTGCTTTGGTTAGCTTTTTTAGTGTATTGAATGAATATTGCATTTTCATTTCGTGTTGAGGCATATTTTCGTCAACTAGATTTTGCATTTAAAATATGTAGGTCCAGTATATATTAGTCACTATGAATTCGAGTCAATTAAAACAGTTTGCGTTGTTGCGAGATTATCTATGAGGCATAATGAATAAGTAGAGAAAATGCAACTTGTATATCAAAATTGCTATGTCCAACTGATCTCCGAAAGTATTGTTTAGCACGTCACATTTCAAGTATAGTCCATGATTGTATCTAGTATATGAACGAGATGTGTCCCTCCTCTCAAACAATACGTGGCTTGTCCCCACCGAACGAAGTGTGTCACTTATAAATTAAGTGTCCGAAAGCAGGTATTACGAGGGTCACTATTTATATTTTGAGCCTTGGCAACACTGATTGAAGTTAGGCGCGATTTGACGTTTACACGGAATCGTCTGGCATTATTGACCATAACGTACTTCAAATGTTTTGTCAATAGCTTCATTTGTGTTGTTTATGTTACCTTGGAGATTGCACGACAACAAAAAAATGGAATTAACTCGTGAACATTTTCGTGCGATGATTTTTTACGATTTTCGACGTGGATTAACAAGACAAGAGTGCATCGATCAACTTACTTCCACATTTGGCGATGAAGCCCCATCCTTTGCCACTGTGAAACGCTGGTATAACGAATTTAATCGTGGCCGCCATTCGCTCACCGACGAGATTCGCGAAGGTCGTCCAAAATCAGTTGTTGTTCAAGAAAACATTGATGCTGTGCAAAACCTAATACTGCAAGATCGTCATGTAACATACTGTGAGATTGAGGCAACCATAGGCATTAGTTCCACCAGCATATATAAAATATTACATGATCATTTAGCTGTGAGAAAGGTATGTTCTCGTTGGATCCCACACAATTTGACAAAAACTCAAAAAGACGCTCGCATCAATTGGTGCAAACAAATGCTCAATAAATACAATCGTGGTGCTTCAAAACACGTATATAAGATTGTAACAGGTCACTAATCATAGAATATGAGCCGGAACGTAAACAGCAGTCGACTGTATGGGTGTTTCAAGATGAACCCAATCCAACAAAAGTTGTTCGCGCTCGAAGCACATCGAAACAAATCGTCGCCTGTTTTTTCGGGAAAACTGGTCATGTGGCAACTGTGCCTTTAGAGGAACGTAGAACGGTCAACTCTGAATGGTACACAACAATTTGTTTGCCAGAGGTCTTCGGTCAAACACGGAAAACAAACAAACGCCGTCGGATCATTCTTCATCAAGACAATGCCAGCTGTCACACATCTCGTCTAAAAACCGACTTTATGAACAGTCAAAAAATCGAATTGATGGGTCATCCGCCATACAGTCCTGATTTGGCACCCAATGACTTCTTCTTGTTCCCGAATGTCAAGAATAAAATGCGTGGACAACGATTTTCGTCGGCGGAAGACGCCGTTGATGCGTTCAAAAACCATATTATGGAGGTGTCTCAAGAAGATTGGAAAAACTGCTTTGACAAATGGTTCGAACGAATGCAAAAGTGCATTGACCATAAAGGAGAATACTTCGAAAAACAATAAAGCAGTTTTCAATGCCAAATTCCTGTTTTTTCATTGTTAGGCTCAAAATATAAATAGTGACCCTCGTAGTCATGAACAGAACAAAAAATACTCCTGAGAAATTACAAATTTTACACTCCAGTTCATGGTCGAGAGTTATTGACGGCACCCCACCTTATCCGCTTTAGGTTCCGGGTTCGAGTCCTGGTCTGGCAATCTCTTTTTTAAGTGTCTCTTCATCAATTTAATCTCATTATCATCCATCTTCATAGTTTCGATTAATTGTAAAGGTGACATAAAAGCAAAGCAAAATAAGAACAAATACAAATAATTGTAAAATGACTACAACGTCAGAACTACATTTGAAAAATATAATGCGAGCAGAAGGTTCATCTTCAAACAGGCATTTGGGGAGAATTGTGTAGACAGACAGCATGCTCCCGAAAGTTGCCAATCCACGTGTAGCATGACCTTCGATACTGGAGTTGAGTTATGCTTTTCAGGAAAGTTAGCTGGACGCTCCTCAAGCCTCTTATCAAGATTGCCTCGGTGTTCGCAGCATTGCCAACTCATTTTTCGTCGAGAAAATATTTTTTCTCCTAATTCATTTGCTGTTGATTGTACAGTCACCGGCAATAAAAGTGGGACACCCTAGATCCTGAAATGCTCGCTTCCCTGCAAGGCGTTATGTGTGTTGCCTAACTCCACGACGATAAGTGGGTTTTAAGGGCATGCGGTACACTCTCCGCCCGACTTTTCCCTCCGAGTCAGTGTTGCCAACTTAGCTCTCTTGGAGCCAGATCTGGCTCTTTCGTGCACTCTTTAGCCTGTGAACTGGGGCGCCCGCCCCCGTGTCTCACTATGATACCATCACTGGTTCCGGCCCACATAGACCAACTTTTGCCATGATTATACATTTTGCACGTGTCGTGATATTGTTATATTGGCTGCGTCGCCCCACTCCCTCTTATATCCCCAGCTACTTTTTTTATAGCGCCGTGTTGACGTGAAATGGGCATAATATTGTTATCAGGGAATCCTTTATTTTCGATTTCATACGACCATGAGATGGGTGATGCCGCAGGATCTAAATGGTGAAAACTAAGAATAAATTGTCATCAATTTAGAGTTAACGGTAATAGCAGCGCCCCACCACTTTGACAATTAACATTACTCTAGGAAGCACTTCGTAAATCTAGCTTCTTGAAAGTCAGTTTTAACTCAATTTAAGGTGAAATTTAGCTCTTTTATGCGCACCAGGTTTGGCAACACGGCAGAGAGAAATGCATTGCGCATATGGGAGTATTTTTTGATTTGTTATCTTGGGAATATCAGACTTCCGATGGAATAGAAAATGATATCAACGGGAAGAGGGTAGTGATTGCCCAGCAGAAAAGTCGACACTCCCATTTGATTAGCCGTAACTTGATGTTGAAGTGGATTCCCCATAAGGAATACATGAGATTCCGAAAAGTCCTATTTGTCATATTTTTTACAGGTCGTATCTAGCTTAATAATCAACTCTGAAAAACGCTTCGACCTGCCACATGCGGAGAAATTCATCCTCTCTTGTACCCCAACGTTTTTCTTCAGTAGCATTGCCCATTCCGACGATATTGAAATAAATGCACACATCTGTATCTCCTCGCCTTAATAGCAAATTTTCAATGGCAACTTCTACCACCGCCGTAGATTTAGGTAACACACATAACGCCTTGCAGGGAAGCCAGTGTTTCAGGATCTATGGTGTCCCAATATTATTGCCGATGACTGTACACACCTCTCAGTAGATACCCTTTGATAAAGTCCTTTGTGGAGCCTCCCATGTCGCCTGGACTACACAACTCCAGGGGAAAAACCCCTACACGCAGAAAGAAATTGTTTGTAATGGCCAAAAAAATAAGTGCTACTAAACTAAACTAAACACCATATCGCAACATCTCTGTGAGGGCAAGGGAGGGTCTGCCAAGCAGCCTTTCATTGGGTGACACGAGGTCTGCGGATCGAGTCCCATAGCCGCTGTTTTCTGGCTTTCGAGACCGGAGCCCGCTACTTCTTTTTAAGTAGCTTCACAATTGTCCACAATGCTGGGTCAACACCATGAATCGAACCCGGGACGGTTCGCACAAAAGACTAAAGAGCCAATGTTACGCGGGAGTCCTAAAAACGTAATAAATGCTGGTGACCATTAATTTAAGTTATTCTGATCAAATCTATAGCTCATGTCTAAAATTACCAAATAATTTAGTCAGATTACCGACTTCAATAATGGCCCAAGCATCTTTTCGTATGGACCGATATGAAAATTTAAGCGATATCGATGAAGGACTGATATTAAGTTTAGCTGTACTTTTAAATTCATTGATATAATAATAAAAATAGAGAGATTATGCGCTAAATTACACGCTATTTATGGACATATCGGACTGGTTAAGCTATCAATAATATAGCTAATATAACTACCTAACTAGCTAATATTATAAGATAATATAACTAGCCGATACTCTGTTGAAGTACCAATCAAACTGTCCCATCCTTTGTTTATGGTTTCATACAACCTTTTGGCTAAAAGTCGCACGCACACACACACACACACACACACACACACGCACACCCCCCCCCCACACACACACACACATATATATATATATATATATATATATATATATATATATATATATATATATATATATATTACATCTGTATTTACTAAATCAAACCGACCATTTTTACGAGGAGAATATTTTATGATTGGCATTCCTTTTACACGTAGGCCTCCCCGATGCCGCAGAGTTAATTCGTCGCCTTGTAATCAAGGGGTCCCGGGTTCGATACCCGGTGGAGGCACATAATGGTTCGGATCCCACTTTAAACTGTAGGTCCAGTTCCGATTAGCCTTACTGTGCATAAAGTGGACTTAAAACACCAACTCAATCAATCAATCCTTATACACGCATTCCATCTTAACCGACTGAAACAAATAATTTCAAAGCAAAGCTCACTAAAGTACTTGGTTAAAGAGGAATTAAATAATGATCCAATAGTTCTGCATTCATGTTCAAATTTTGTCAACTTATAACACAATACATCAAGAGAGTGTCTATCCTACCATAGATCAAACTTGAACATCGTTCAAGCTTTCAGAGGAAGCTGAACTTCCAACTCTTCTTATCAGGTTATTTCCTGAAGCAACGACCCCTATTATAAGCTATGTATCGTCAGTGCCCACATGCACAAAACTGTTGAAAATAAATGCGATGGATTCTGGTCTCCAGGGGTTACGAAGCAAACACAAGTGCAAGTATTTAGATCATTCAACAGTAAAACTGATAACGTGTTGAAACGTTTGGTGTAAATGTCACAGCCTGTACTGTTATTGGCACGGGATCAACAGCAGCGAGGGGTGCGCCAAAGGAGTCTCTACGGAGGAGTGCCAGTAACTGTTTCTGTTCGCTATTTCCTGGTTTGCACCGCATGTTTCATTGCGATTGGTTCCATAAAACTTATGCTGGCAGTATAGCACCGGCTTAGCAGTGAAGTGTGATGATGCAAATATGATAATCGTACGTTACTGCCTTCCTCCAACAAGCTTGATGCAAAAACGTTAGAGCCTGCCTTGTATCTGCAACTGCTTGCTACATTTGCAAACAAGTAGTACGGCCAAGGGAACAAGATTTAAAGGACCTACAATAGGCAAATCCTGTCGTCGCCTTGTAATAAAGGGGTCCCGTGTTCGATACCCGTTGAGGCACATGGCGCAGTGGTTCGGATCCCACTTTAAGCTGTAGGCCCAGTCCCGATTAGCCTTTTTGTGTATAAATTTGACTTAAAACAACAATACAATCAATAGGCAAATCCAGTATGTTACAATAGTTTCTTAACACATTTTTTTTCTATGGCTTTAAAATTTGACCCGTCCTGATGACAACGGGTGAAGAGAGAGTGATTTCAAGATCGTTATTCTGTAGCATATTCAGAGAGGGAGAATAGGCCTACGTTTTAATTTTACCATAATACAAAAATTGGAAGTTGAGCTTTAAGGTAAATTAAAGCTTAATTTTATTTTGAACTCATCAAGACAGGGAAGAACTAGGTGAAGTACAGCGTCAGATGAACATCACAAATTCATGTTTACCGAAAAAAACACTACCATTATTATTATTATTATTATTATTATTATTATTTATATCATTAGTAATAGTAGGAAAAGCAACAGCAGCATCAACATGCAAGTCTAAAGAAATTATTCGTATACTGAATATTTCTGAAAATGTTATTGAGAGTAAATAAAAATTTTCGCATAATATTTCAACTTCTTCCTTATTTTTCTGATTTGTAGGTGGCAACATTCGTGCCGTTGTTGGTGTTGGTTTTTGGTTTTGATTGGTTGATTGGTTGATTTGGTGTTTTAAGTCTACTTTATGCACAGTAAGGCTAATCCGGACTGGACCTACAGTTTAAAGTGGGATCCGAACCACTATGTGCTTCCACCAGGTATCGAACCCGGGACACCTTGATTACAAGGCGACGACGTTACCACTGCGCCTTTTTGGTTTGGATCTAGCGTAGACACTTACCAGTTGGAAAATAATAATAAATTTGGGTAACCGGAGATATCTCTTCAGATTTTCAGAACTATCAGTGTAGCAGAAGCTAAAGAAGGTTTTATTGGGTGTTTTTTTATAACCCAATAGAACATCTGTACAAGCTAGCATTATTGATCCGTTCGAATCAACTAGAGATTAAGCCGAACCCTGTGGCTTAGAGGTTAGCACATCGCGCTGCGACGCCAGGGGTCCCGGGTTCTAATCCCGCTCGGGCATGGTTATTTGTGAATGTCCATCTTCGCAAATTAGCCAAGAGGCACAAAACGCGAAGTAAAATAAAATCAATCAATTAATCAATCAACTAGAGATTAACTACCGATGTCTGCAATAAGAGCGGAATAGTTAGCACAACGCGCTACGACGCCAGAGATCCTGGGTTCGAATCCCTGCCTAGCCATCGGTGTTGTGAGTGTCCTTTCCATCATATCATCCTCATCTTCGCGACTAGCAAAAAGGGTTAGAAAAGCGAAGTAAAATAATCCAAATCAATCAATCAATCAACCCTGTAATTACAATAGCAGAGATATATATTTTGTAGAAATGTTTCTTCAATATCATCTATGATATGCTTATTACTGCATCGACTAGCGCAACGTAGGATTATAAAAGTACAGTCGCCGGCAATAAAAATGACACACCTAGATCCTGAAATATTCGCTTCCCTGGAATGCGTTATGCGCATTGCCTAACTCTACGGAGATGATCGAAATTAAATAGCTACTTTTCTAAAGTAAGTTTAGCCACCTCCGTAGAGTTATGCAACACACACAACGCATTGCAGGGAAGCGAGTTATTCAGAATCTAGGTGTCCGATTTTTATTGCCGGTGACTGTACATCATGTACTACATTCTTCTTTCTACTAATATCCGGAGCGTATTGTTCCAGTTTTTTTTTTTAAATTAAGGAAATGGAATTTGAGTTTTAAATTTTGTCTATATAATTTTTGTCTTCCTCTTTAAGCTAATCGCGACGATGAGGATGGATGATGATTAGAAGGAATTGATGAAGGAACAGTCGCAAAACAACACCCATGCACATGACGACACTCGAACCCGCAACCTTCGGTGGGGAGTTCCTGAATCGGCCACCTAGTCGGCAACTCTTTGTTTGTGTTCGGCCGCTTTATGCGTAAAGCGATAAGAGTTCTCCTATCCGTCTACCGCAAATCGTTAATTCAAAGAAGCACATGTTGGAGCGTTTATCGGATCCTGCTTTTGATCTCGCGCTCTGGAACCAAAAGCATTGCCGCGACTTAGCGGAAGAGATTTCCGTTCAGGTAGAAGACCTTGCCTTCCGGAAGTTCAAACCCTGAGCACGATACCAACGCTCCATTGTATTTAGCGGTTCGTACCCTCGAAACGCCGACTGCATGCTTCGTTTGCCTGCCTGATTCGACACAGAACCATGGATGCTACAGTAACAGCCTCTTAGGTAGCTCCATGTGTAACGCAAGATAAGGCAATTTGCTTTAGTACGTTCGGCCGTTACGCACTGGAGATGCTACTCTTATGATGGGCAATGGAGAATGAACGAAAGTGAAACAGATTGGCATGATGGAACGGCATGCTTGCGTGAAATACTGGGAAAACTCTCCAGAATATAATGTCTGTATATGAAGCTTATTGTGGGGTCTGTGAGAAATTAAAATTCATCTGATGGATCTTACAGGTTTAAATTTCTTCAGTTAACCTTCAAAAGCTTGTCTCTTTCGTACGTTTCATATACTTAGAAGAGCCGTAGCTAGATCTCCCTCTTCTTGATTAAGGCAAAAGTTATTCTCCTAATTTAGAGACCTTCTTGATGTTTGCGATAAGTCAACTACCCTGCATCAAAATATAATTAATATATACAAAATATAACTTTTGTCTCGAGTAATTCTCTGCAATAAAACTCTTTTGTCTCTTAAGTCGAGCAAAGCTCACTTATTGAGCATGACTGTACTGCGACAAAATGTTCAAAATGTAAATTTTTTATTGTTTATTTTATCTTTCATGAGGTAAATTGCACGCACGCACGGAAACAGCGAGTAGTTATTAAGTATACCCAATATTTTTTTCTGCATACAGAGAATCCTCTGAATGTTAGTGATAATTTGTTATTGTTATTAATAACATTCAGTGCCGATTGGACATTATCCATTTGAACAAATATAAATTTGTTCACCTGTAGAGGAGAGAAGAGGAGCTCTCTCGTAACGTTAGAATAAGTATTGGTAAACGCATTATACATTGTATAATGTCTAATTTTGCATGCTAATACAAAGATTGCTAATATAATATTATTTCTAATAGAGAAAAGTTATGAATGATGCGTGCACTTGAAATATATAAAAACTCCAACAACGTCAAAGTACGAGCTAATATTTTATAATTAACATTATTAACCAATATTGAGAATATTTGTTTACATTTGAAAATTCCATTATAATCAGTTCATCAAAACGCCAAACCAATATTTATCTATTTTTATGGATTCCTATTTCCACAACTCCCTTGTGCATAACACATGAAATAACTCTTTTTTTTAAGCACTAAATTATAACTTGCAGAAACGGTCGTGTTCCGGACGAAGTGATCAATATTTTTAGATCTATTTATTTTCGAACTATCAATAATACTAATACTTTCACAGGGCACCGTGACGTTTACTCTTTTTCATTTTTCTCTTTTTTCTCGTTCAGCGCCCATGCCCCCCCCCCCCTTCCCCCATTGCACACGACTATGTTGATGAGAACACAATTTCTCACGAAATCGTAATTTAGATTCAAGTTAACTAACAACGATTTCTTTCAGTGCAGATCTGAGATTTATAAACAAGCGCTCCTACGGTTGTAATTTTCATAACGGAAGATTCGAGCCATTTATTCCGTTCAGTGAAATTCAAGGGCAAATTTTATCGTCTACGTACACCTAGTGAACGTTCAGCATAACAAACTAAATGAAATGCGAGTTTTGGTGTCTGCTGCTTCAATAAAAGTTTCTGCGTGTCAATAGGTATCTGCTGTCAATATTTTCTATGTATTAAAGACGTAGTAAAGTTTAGAATAGAGAAATAAACAAGGTGGCTGAGAGCGTTAAATTGTCGTCTTTCAATCTCACCACCGAAGCTACCAGGTTCGAGTCCCGGCCTGAACATGGGGCTCTTTGCGAGTGTGAGCGTGTCCCTTCATCGATGTCATCTACATCATTCATTGTCGCGATTAGACAAAGGTGGAAGAAGAGCGACGTAAAACTACAAAAATACAAATTTTACTATTATATTAGGCTATTGTATCAGAAAAAAACACTTTATTATTCATTTGTAGGCCTATTTGTCAAATAGTTTGCAGTACTGAACATACTCTGAGCAATGTCTGACTAGTTAAAACAATTGCCTAGTCCTCGAAGTGTCATTTTAAATTCAGACTTTCAAAATCGAAATTTCTCGTTCTCTCCCTTATTGCCTTTATGTGAAAGAGAATGCATACAGTGAATATTACTGCGGCGAATTAACTACTACAAGACACTAACTAGAGGCGAAAGTAAATTTCCTAAATAGCTCCTGCCAAGTCTCCCTATGTATCTTCCAGTTCGGAGTTCCTGTAATATGGTGAGTGAGAGGGAGCCCAGTTTCGACTCTTCAGTAACCTATATAGAAGATATTATTTTTAGTAGCATGCCCAGAGGCGATTTACCACTAGGCTATCGTATGTTATAGCCTAGGAGCCGAAAGTTCAAGGAAGCCGTACAAAAATAAGACGCTGAAGAATCTAAGTGTTTTGTTTTATCAAAGTTCAATGAATAATTTTTAATCTGATGTGTCTACATTTTCAAGTTTACAAACGTTATTAATAAAGAACGTGCAATTAGTGAAAGTGAAGTGCCATGATAACAAAACTGTTAATAATAATAATAATAATAATAATAATAATAATAACAATGATGATGATGGTGTCGGCAGGTTCCAAAACAAAGGATAGCCTAGGAGCGCGAATTTTATAAATCCCCCCTGGAGCATACACAAAGGCTGGCTGATGAGGATTATAAGAAAAACTGTTAAGAGAATCTGATGGATACATAAAACATGTTAAAATATAGAGTCCACAAGCTACAAACGGAGAAATGCCCAGCCCTTTTCTCCAGGCCGCTAATGGGGTAAAGAAACAAATACGCGGAGGTGAAATATCACTTCTGTAAGTAAATGCACGAAAAGAAGGGAAATTATAATATAGCTATACGAAACTGTACGGTTGTAGGCCATGTAATGTTAAACTAATAGTCTTCCAAACTTTCACGTGCTTGGAAAATCAAGCTGCAAGGATTGTTGCAGTGGCCTTGCTATGTCTGTTGTAAATGTTTCGTGCTGGGTGGTTTATGTTAATGTCAAAAACGGAATACATTTGTTGACATCCGAGTTAAAACTGGGTAGTCTTCACATCGCATGCGTTACGCTTCATGGAACCGACAATTTACATGCATTAAATGTCTTGCGTTTGGGTACCAGCAAAAGAAGTCTGTTGCTGTCTGACCGAGAAAATAACCTAGAATAATAACATTTTGGTCACGTATAACTTGCAACTGTTTTTGTCTCCGTTAACAAAGGTGCGGTAGAAGCAGCAGAAGAAAAAGAGCAGCATAGGGCCAAAATCGTGCACTTCGTATGTGTGCTGCGGTGTATTGAATGCGTACCATAATGATACGTATCAAAATTATTAACTTCTTAAGCTTTGAATGTAGGCACGTGCCCATATTTCTTTCAAATTTTTATTTTACATTGTTTTCTGCTCCTTTAGGCTGATCGTGAGTGTTCATATTTGCATCAGGCAAATAATGAATATTTGCTCATAATGAAGACCCTGTGCTCGCCCTTTCATTTATTCTTCATTCACTCAATAATGTGCATTGTACGTAAACTGATGGGACCAGGTAGCTATTTTTTTTTTACTAGAATTGAGTTACAGTGCCATATTGTGTGTGTATGTGCGTGTGTGTTTAGCAGGGGTTAAATCACATGTGACAAAAACCTGATAGCTCTGATAGCTCAAAGTAATGATTGTACAACCTCATCAATTGATAAACAATTTCAAGCATCCAAGGAACACTTGCTTTTCTATTAGTTTTTGTGTTAATTTTCTTTAACAAATATTAATTTTCATATTACAAATTAATTTTATGTTTGACAACCAGGAAATGCACAAGGTGGTCCAGATAAAGATGCCAATTTTTCCTCAAAATAGTTGAATTTCCTTAATTTTTATTCAGGAAGCAGGTACCTCCAATTTATTTACAATCCTAAACGGCAACAAATATAAACATTAAAAAAACTCTGTGTAGGATGCAGTAATATGAACGTAATTAATTTGTGTAAGTTTTGAATATGTATTTCTAAAACTTTTCTTTTCAGTTCCTATAAACTTTGTCAAAGTGGAGTCACAGATTCTTGCATCTAAACCTTCAACTGACCTTTTACGATTTAAGTTCTCGTGTTATTGTGAGTTTTATGCAATAGCGTGTCCAGTGAGGGTTGATACATAAGTGTTATATCACCGATTGTGTCAGATATTGTCAATAGAATTATGTTGGATACTTGACAGGAAAATGCAAGAAATTGCACCTGGCAAGGGAAAAAAGGAAATAATATACTCATTGTGATATTCTGGATGTTCATTTCCTGGAACGAGTATTTTGGTGAAGTAGGAAAATTCTTAATATTGCCTGGCAATGAAAACCTCTTGCTCACATTGATAGCGCATGGAACAACAAAGTTGCAAGTTAACAAACTCCACCTGATTTCATCAAATAGCCCTAATTAACGTAATATCCGACTCTGTGACAAATTAGCACAAGTTGATTCGGTTTCTTTCAATCTCGTAACTAGCAGAAGTGAATTTGGTTGCCCATACATGAAGGCGAATGAGTACGTGAGTATGTGAGGAAAAGTAATCCCATACGGAACAATCTCCATGTTTCCCCATATCTCTAAATATAGAAACCGAAAATGTCAGTACGTTATACGTATATATTGTTTGTAACTCTCTCATATATTTACAGAAAATTACGCATGCGTGTATCTCGAAATCTTATGGCACACGCTATTGCTTTCAAGCCCTTATTACATTTACCATGGCAAGGGCATGAATGTACATAACACAAAATATCGATTCACACAAGCATTCTTACCAAATAGCAGGTCACTAAACTGAAATATTTATGCACTTTTATGTATAGTATTAATATTGTTGCATTAATCTATGATGCATTGTTATTTAAGTCATCTGTTGAAATGGTGTTGTAAATAATTTACGAGGAAGTGTCGCATGCACTTAAAAATAACCAATTTCATGTATGTGTGTAGGTGTTTGTGTTAAATATATAGTAGTTATACTGGAAGTCTCACTGTTCACTTTTGTCAGAATACTAAAGATTCCGTGGAATCAAACAATATATAACGCATTGGAAACATAGTTGTGATTTGAAATTTCTGGTAGTTACAAAACACGCACATGCATATTTCTTGTCACATAAATTTTACATGTTTTAAGCAGTGAATGTAAGTTGAGTGATAATAACCACGTTTCTCCTTTAACCTTAAAGTTGTTATCTGATCGGAAACTGGTTGAACTCTTGAGTTGCTAGATCAAGGTTACTTCGAGAATTGAACACCTTCTTGATACATTACATATTATATCCGTATTTGTGTTGTTATCAGTCTTTTTGCTGCCACTTGTGGCTATCGCAACGATGAGATACATACAAAGCACACCCATGCCCAGGTCGGAACTTGAACCCGGGAACTTGGATGGCGAGATCGAAATTCGACCTCTTAATGCGCTCGGCTACCGAGAGAGAGAGGAATTTCTACAGATCCATTGCTAATAACATGTGAAATAACCTTGTGAATCGACTTAATGTAAACTTTTTAATACAGCCTATATATCTTGGTAGAATGTTTGTATTTGTTATTCGCAAATCTTTTGGCAGTTTATTGTTTTTGGTATTTTAACTGAGCCCTATTTAACGTAGATTCTTCTTGAGTGACGAATCAAGGAAGGAGCAAGCAAAACAAGTTTATTCATGCTTAACCCAGGGTTGGAACTTAGTAGCTCAGCTCGTTGCTTAGTAATAAGTTATTACAGGTACCATACACGTATTATATTATTTCATACAAACGTCGGAAAGTTTTGTTAGATTTGTGTGTTACATAACAATACAAAGAAGTATCGAATGGCTACACCTTAACGATGAATTATGTCAACTCCATAATAACATCATTCTTTAATATAAAAACAAACTTAATATTTCATTTTACTCCATTTCTGAACTTTAATGGGCATATCGTTTGCAGATTGTTTAATTTTCGTATCTGACACAGTTTTCTAGTGACATTTCTTCATCTTGACGATATGTAGGTTATTTAGCGATAAGGTTTCGCTCATTCTTGATGCTCGTTCACTTCGCATTCGATGATGGTATGATGAAATGGATGGGCCCCGGACTATCTTCAACTAGACAGCCACGAAGCATAATGAAAAGCTGATACACGTCCGGTAAACCTATCATCTTACAAACAAGGGAGACTTCCTTCGTCTCCTGAGCAGTATCCCGTATTATAACTTTTGAATGATTGATTTGGTTTATTTTACTTCGCATTTCTTCCACTTTTGGCTAATCGCGAAGATGAGAATGGGTGATGATATGATGAAATTGATGAAGGAACACACACAAAGAACACCCATGCTCACTCCGCCACCGAGGCCGGCATATCATAACTTTTAAGTTCAGTTGGTGCACGAAGTGGAATCTAAAACTACTTTAGAGATTTTCGAAACATCGAACCTGAATCACTCGCGCGAACGATAGAACCGTTACGCTACAACGCCAGGGGTCCCGGGTTCGAATCTTGGCCTGGGCATGGATATTTATGATTGTCCATTCATCAATTTCATCATATCATCACTCATCCCCATCTTCGCAAATTAGCCAAAAGTCGCACAAAAAGCGAAGTAAAATAAAGCAAATCAAATCACAAATCAGATAGAACCCTTACAGACTGTTCCTCGTGATATAGGAATTGTTTCACAGCAACGTGGAATATTAACATCAGTGTAAATCCTGGGATCATCTCTTACGGAAATATTACTGGGAACAGATACAGGAAACAGACATGCACTGAACTTAAATAATACCTTCCGCGACATTTTGAATTCTAATCTCCCAGTACGTAACGTAAAATCAGGCATGTACAGCCACATATTATTCGGCCAGGTGATGGTCTTTCTCAGACAACCTTTCCTTTCTTGCCTATTTTGCGTGCCAGTGAGACAATCGGGTTCGGAGACGAATCGTGATTCTGTAAGAAACCTGACACATATTTTACTTTAGAAATCTACAACAATGGCAAAGGGTGTTCGAAAGGTCGCATCCCGGGAAGATTAGATTGGAATTTCTCAGGAGTTCCAGGTGCAGAGGTTACTTTGTGTTCTTGCCTACTGTTTTGCTGGAGATGTGCACAACTTGAAAGTAGTGATTTTTTTGTCTGCACTGTAACTTTCGAGAGAAATTATAGGTTTAGAATCAGCCGTACCTCGTAAATCCCGTATAATGGTAGTTTAAGGTCTCTGAATGCAATCCAGCAGTTGGAAAACTTGGTGCCTCTCAGGTCACGGCATTTCGGAATCAATAAGAACGATTTGTTGTATCCTTGGAAGGAATGTAACTGCTATGTTATGAACAGGTGAATGGCCGTATTATGAGTTAGTAGGACTGTGAAAAGCATTAGATTACATGGCGCGATTAATACCTAACAAAGTAATATTTAAGTAACAACGAGTTTTGTCTCTTGCCTTGTAGGTTGGCTGATTAAATTAATGTCACTTATGTGTACGGATAGGTCAACAGTGACGGGGCGTTGAGAAGAAGTATGGGGTGGAAGGAAAGAGGAAGGAAGTGAAAGACCTTCTTTGGCATTCGCGAGGAGGGATTAGACGAAATCACGGGAAAAGAATCAAATTGGCATCGAACCTACGACTTCCTGAATACGCGTCCGTTATCGTTGTTGTTTTAAGTCCATTTTATGCACAGATAGGCTAATCGGGACTGGACCTACAGTTTAAAGAGGGATCCGAACCACTATGGACCTCCACCGGATATCGAACCCGGGACCCCTTGATTACAAGGCGACGACGTTACCTCTACGCCACCTGAAGCCTAAGGTCCGTTATCGTAATCACTCATATAAATCTTTACTCTTTGGTTATAACTATTTGAAATATTTTTTTTAAATGGTGGTTCTTTTTGTAAACCACGGAATCAATACTTGTAAAAAAAAGGCAAAGCTATCTATCCCGTGTGCGTTGCGCTGTGCCGTGGTAGGTACGCATGGTTGTGAATGTGGGGCTTCACACATTCTCGATGTCGGCCACAGTGGAGGTGATGTAATCACCACCACGTTTGAGCTACCTGTACCTTCAGGAACCTATTGATTAGAAGCTTGTTGAGTTCCAGTTCCACTTTATGCAGGGACATTGTTGGAAAATTTGCCGACCTGAGATCACCCACACTGGGAAGCGAACCTGTGCCTCCTCGTGTCAGATACCTTACCGACTGGACCTGAACGGCTCCAATCAATACTACAAAATAATTTATTTACTTTATAACTCTTTATTACGTAGGTTGTAAATCAAGTAGTGGCAACACTGTCCAGAAAAGGTAATGACAACGTGCGTGTGTTATCAGGCAGTGAGCAATGTCAGTTTGGGCCCATGTCGATGTGTGGAGTGCCAAAAGTGGTCGGTACAGCGAGTGAATAGAATAGAATAGAATTTATTTTCAAGTATGAGCCTTTACAGCTGTGCATACCATACAAGGATGCAAAATGTTAGTGCAATTTTCCTACACCCTTCCTCCTCTCAGTCTACTTTCACATTCACACTCTTGGGAGTTCACAAACACTTATTTCATTTCAACTCTTTCACTACACTTGCACTGTTACCTGAGTGATTCCTAAATTTTCTCACATTTATTTATTTATTTATTTATTTAGAAGCCCCCTTTCACACATGTTCGCTATCCCCACTGAGCTTCTTTGCTCTCTTTGCCCAGGCATAGTGTAGGAAAGTTCCCAGATTCCTTATTTGCGCCTCCCCCCTCCTCTTGGTCTCTCCCTCCTAATAACGGTTGTCATTATATTCTGAATGTTATCTTCATTTACTTCCCTAATATATTTTTGTCTTGCCTCCCCTGTTTCTTTGCACTGGAAGAGAATGTAAAATTTCGTCTCGTCTTCACCGCACAGGAGACATTCTACTCTCCCGTCCTCCCGATTTAGTTTAACTTTTGTCCAACCCCCAGCCTGAACCAGGCCAATCTTGACCTTTCTTTAGCCCCACAGAAATCCACGTAGTTCCTCCTCCCCCATTCTTGATCCGTATCCACTATTTTCGCTGATGTTAACGATATTTTTGCGCCGCATTCTGCCAACATTTTCTGTTTGTTTATGTCTTCCAGTCTGGCACGTATGGCCCCTAGCATCTGCACATCAATTCTCCCCTCTACTCCCTCTTCCCATACTCATCCCAGCCCTATACCGTATAATTCCGTCTTTATCATTGCTACCCATTGCCTCCTATTACTCCCACTTATCTGTGATTGTACACAGAGTTTCTTCAAATTTCCCCCCTACATGGTGATCAGTTTTTCCAAGTATTTAATGCTACTCATTTTGGCGTCCACTTCCTCTCTTAATTTTCCCATTTCCCTAAGTGTTCCACATGTTGCCATACCCCTCCCTACACCTAGCTCTTGTTTTATGAATGTAGACTGTACCACGTTTACGGTTTCTCCTCCCTCCCAGACCCATAGTTCGATGCCATAAAACAGTGTTGCCTTAACTGTGGCCTCGTAGACGCCCTCCAGAGTTTTGATTGGTATATTTGGTACTTTGTATTTTATTTTCCTTGTTTTTGTATGTACGACGTTGAAATTAACACAATTTTCTGTACTGCTCTAAAACATGATTACAGGGGTAGAACAGTGATTGTGGATCAAGATCCAGATTGCCTGTGGAAAAAATGCACGACAATGTCAGCTAGACTTGCATGAAGCCTGTAGCAACAATACATAACCGTATCTGATGGTTGCATAATGCGTAAGTGCATTTCTTTAGGAGGTTGCGATGCGTCCGTGAGAACAACCTCAACATGAGGAAAATTGTATCATGCTGGATTCCCGATATTGTCACCATTGTGCAACCATCAGGTAAGGCAAGTTATTGTTGCTTCAGGCTTCGTGCAAGTTTTGATCACATTCTTGTGCATTTTTTGCCATGATCAAACCTGGATTTTATTCCACAATCACTGTTCTACCTTTGTAAACATGTTTTAGAGCAGTACAGAAAATGGTGTTCATTTCATCGCCGTACACACACCACAGCACTCGCTGCACCGACCACTTTTGGAACTCCACACATCGACATGGGCCCAAACTGACATTGCTCACTGCCTGATAGCACAAGCACCTTGTCATTACCTTTTTCTGACAGTGTTGCCACTACTTTATTTACAACCCACGTATATCTTATGGAACGCTTTGAAAGTAAATATAAATTTTCTGAACGTGCATAATGAGTTTATGAATTTAATGATATATTTTTACAAACCACCAGATTAAGATAATTTATATTACTGGATGAGACAACTTCCACCCAAGTATTTTGTTATTTCATTATATGTTACTCTTGTGTCACTTTTGGCTGATCGTGACGATAAGGATTAATGATGTATTTTTGTATTTGTCAATCTTTTGATATCTGATTCGTTTGTTCATTATCCATCCTCATTGTCGCGAATAATCTAAATATGCAGAAAAGCGACGTAAAATCATCAACAAGAAATGGAATGCTTTTACGCAGGGAAATTTGCACAATAGTGATAACGCTGTTGCCTCGTTATTAATGGATCGGGTTCGATTCCCAGTTAAGACACTGCCCCTATTAACCCACTGTGCTTAAAAAATGGATTTAAGAGACAAACTTTGACACACAAACGTTTGTAATCAGGTCCGGATTATGGGGGAGACTGAGAGCCTCAATATGCAAAAGGACTTCCATGGGAGAAAAATTGCAATGAAAAGGGGCCCAAAAAGGGTTCAAATTATATATTTGAAATGCAGTAAAAATATAACTAACAATCTGACATAACCTGGCCTAAAAAGTTAACTGGAATTGTATATGGGGGGAGAGCTCGTGAAGTTATTAGCTCCAGGTCTCCACAGTCCACATATATAGCCGACCTCCGTACCTGAGTGGTTATTATAGCGCGGTACGACGCCAAGGGTCCAGAGTTCGAATCCCGGGTAAGACCTGGATGCTTGTTTGCCCAAAATGAGAAAACAGTGAACTAAGTAAAAACTGATTGTGAAAACAGAGAAATAGAATGACGAGGGAAACTACCGGTTAGGCATTTAAATAATAATAATAATAATAAGAGTGGTTAGCACAGCGCGCTACGACGACGCCAGGGGTCCCGGGTTCGAAGCCTGGGCATGGGTGTTCTGTGAGTGTCTCTTCATCAATTTCATCATATCACCACTCATGTTTGTTGTCACGATTAGACAAAAGTGGCAGAAAATTGACGTTAAATAACAACAAAAAAAAAAGAACTCAACATATTTATAAATCCAAGCCTGGCTGTAAAAACAGTAATAATAATTCTAGTTGTAACAACATTTCACTCTATTGAATTTTTGCTCCAATCGGACCATCCCCCGTTCCCAAAGATATTTAAGACTACAGTTCTATTTCCTGGATGAACTCAACAATGTAGTTCACGATGGCCTATGGAAACAAGAGCCATTGTCCTGAGGAACGCAGCAAGCAGATGGCAAATGTTTGAGCAGCATAGCGTTACGAAACCAGTTCTCAAGAATGAGTTAAAAACGTTCCGGTTATGTACTGGGTCGGCTGGCAGTCAACAGGTGCTCGTGGTCCTGTCTCACCTGAATTGGTGGGCAAAATAACTTGGAAACACGAGACCATCCATTCGTAGAAGTCCAGTCGTTCACTTCTCCTTTGTGAAGAAGATTCTTGCGTGCCAAGACACGGTCGGGCAACTGTCTGTTGCCTCATTGCATAACCGTATGAATTAAAAGATTACAATGCGTGAAATAAAAGGGAAACAGTTACGGGATTATCGCTAACGGGAGGCTTCAGACTTGAGAGGAAGAAGATCCTTACCTCCAGTCGGTGCTCGAAATGGAAATTCGTAGGTGGGCGGGGATGCTTGGTCGAGTTTTGTGTGGGGGGATACTTGTGTGATTCAACATGGAGGCAATGAACCAGGTGGGGGGATGCTTACCCAAATTTTCCTAGAAGGGGATAATGTTTCTTAAGTGTGGCATAGCAACCTTCGCGTTCAAAGTTGCCACCCTTTTTTGTTAGGGACGATAAGTGTGGACTTCCCTCACCTTCCTAAATGTGATGCTAGCTTCTACTTACTGGGTGGGGCGAGGGGAGGATCATAGGTGTTGTGGTTTCTGCTGACTTCTCGGGCGGGTGGGGGAGGGGACCAAATACTAGTTTAAGCAATGTGGACATTCTCGCGTAAACCTAAATGTTTATTGTCAGTATCCGTTCAGTATAATTTTCTTCATTTTTATTAAAATAATAATAATAAACCTATAAGTTTTTCTTACATAAGGTCGCTTTTATTTTAGATTAATCGCAACCAAGAGGATAAAATATGATCGTTTGAGTGTGTGTGTGTGTGTGTGTAAAGTAAAGAAGAAATGCACTGTAAACACACTGGTGACGTTCAAAGTGTAAAATAGTTCATAAGAACGTGTAGGATACATATTCATCAATACTGTCAGCTGACCTCCGTGGCGGAGTGGTTAGCACAGAATGCTACGACACCAGGGGTCCGTGCTTAATCCCGGCTTGGACATGGGTGTTCTTTGTGAGTGTCCCTCCAACAA
The DNA here is from genome assembly GCF_977018435.1 of Lepisma saccharinum. Lineage (NCBI taxonomy): Eukaryota > Metazoa > Arthropoda > Insecta > Zygentoma > Lepismatidae > Lepisma > Lepisma saccharinum. The sequence goes on from NC_139230.1 coordinate 39,203,398, forward strand.
TTTCATCATATCCTCACTCATCTTCGTCGTCACGATTAGCTAAAAGTGGCAGAAAAGCGACGCTAAATAATAAATATCAACAACAAATCCTTGATACTATGAAACTCGAATCTCTAAAATTAGCAGGTAGACTACATATATCTTGTTTGTATTATATCATGTGAGCATAATTAATTTGAACTTAATAAGAAAATACTTGTAAAAATTATGAGATTGAAAACAGAAAGAACAAACAAATTCAATATGTTTGCCCCTTCAAGCTGAGCATGATACGGTATAAAGCTTCCATGAAGTTTTAGTCAGTATTTAAATTTCATCAGAAAGCTAGACCTTCATTATCAAACAATCTAAAGTTATCCTCTGATGAGTGGCTTCGACTGTTGAAAATTTTGCTTCTACTGGCGACTTCATCTGAGCGAGGATGAGCTGGTAGATGAGCAGCAGATTCTTCATGAGCATTAAATTAATATCGCCAGAGTTCATCCCAGTTTCGTTACCATCTAATACATCCGATTGAGAAGAATCTGAATGATCACTTTTTGAACCTACAGTTTCGGTGAACTTCGATACCTTACTAGGCTTATTTGAAAGATTGGGAATCTATAAAAGGGTCGTTTTCATTAGGAGATTTTTTGTCATGAGAGCAGACATCCCAATTTAGTAATTTCTTTTTAATCCAAACTATTTTTCTACTGCAGTCAGGATGTGAAAATATCCCGATTTTTATGTTACTCATATTTTCTATTTTGCTATAATATCACTGTTGATATGGATTATTAATTTAGTAAATATTTATGATAACCGTGAACAACTAGTTCTAATATTTATTAGTTTAATCGTGTGAGAGATAATATATATACAGTCAAAAAATCTAGGCCAAATATAAAGAATACTATTTAAATGTGTTAGGTTTATTATTTTAATTGGTTGAATTTTGTGTCCTTTTATGGAGAGAAGGTTTATTTTAAGGAAAACCACTTCAACACGCCATTCACCATCTTCTTTCTGTATGTCTATATTGGAACATTCAAACGTTTGGGAATTAAGCCCATAAGCTTTTTCAAATTAAAGCAATTCTTTTGTAACCAATTCAACAAAAAATGAACAACTTGAAACAGGATATGATAACGTATCTAATTTCGATAACCAAGGCAAATATTTGCAGATTCGCGTGAACCACCAAGTGGGACAAAAGCAGGAAATATTTACACGTACCACACAATCATTGCTCCATTACTACTTGCTTTGATATTTTATTGCTATGTAACATTCATGATAAGAGGCATTGCGTCAATTATCCTCTACTTCTTGGGATTAACTAAATGTGATCAGTATCAAAACAATAATTGAACGATATAAAAAAATCCGTTCTTATCGTACTCGAAAGTAAATAAAAATTCCTCTAAATTTTTCTTTGTTGATCACTTAAAAAAAATCTAATAAATTATATTTAGCGGAGGCAGAAAGCAATGAGATACTCCAATATTGTTTTTTAAAAAGAAAACAATCGACAGTGTATTGGACAATTTTTTATCATAGATATAGGGTCAAGTCTTGTAATACGGCCAGTCTTGTAAAATGGCCAGAAATTATATTCCGTACTGATGTGCCTCGACGACTAAAGAGACATCTGTTCGGGTACTAACGAACTGTTAGTGAGAGTTATGGCAGTGAATTTTGAATTCCGTGCTTTGTTCAGCCGTACGCGTGTTTTAATGAAACAACTGTGTCTGAAGATTACTAAAGAACAGCCATACTGTTTTTTTTTGGTGATTTATATTCTTACGTAGCATAAGTGTTAGATGTGTGTTGCAAACGAGCAGGGGCGGCGCCAGAATTTTTCGACCGGGTGGGCAGAAGCTGCATATTGATAAATTAGGGTGGGCAATACAAACGTAAGGCATTAGGTGAGTTTGACTAACACGTGTCCCCCCCTCTTTCACTCGAGATTTCCTTTTACCTTGTGTAGAAAGCGATTTTGACACAAGGAATTCATCAAACCTAATCATCGTATCTTTTTACAGATCAACCTCCCTCCTCACCAGGGGTGCCCACAGGGGGGTATTGTGGTGCAGACTGCTCCATCGAGATTTTTGGGGTGGATTTTTTTTTACCTTCAAATAATATAAAATTCAACATTTATATATTTTTCTAAAATATATGTAAAACGTTTATACCTCATATGTGTCAGAGTGTGTGTGCGCATTGATAGAAGGTAAAGTAAAGCATTGAGAAGCTTAAAATAACTGTCATCTACGTGATGTGCTGTTCCGGGTCCACTAGCTATGCCGAAACATTTTAATTAGCATTCTTGTTGGTTCTCAGGAATGAAAATTAATCAAAATATCAAGATATTCATAAATTATATGCAAAATGACTTTCAGGTTATTTAGAATAGAAAACTGAATAACAAAGTAAATTAAGCATCCCTTTCGATGTTTGACCGGTGAAGCTTAAACCAAACTGCACAAAATTCAAAGTTGATGAGTGGGAAGGAAGATGACAGTAGAAAAGTTTTAAATATATTTTCAACCAGTTTGTTGCTTAAGTAGTTTATTTTTACATGTAAATAGCCTGACAAGTATTGTGGTTCTTTCTGCAGGAGCGCTGACGAAGTCACAGTTTCCAGTATTTACCTTGTATGCACAGAAGACATGTCTACGAATGCCAACGCACTGTGGTAGATCGTGGAGCTTCGAAATCGTACAGGGCCACGAACTAATAACAGAGATTAAGAGACATCATAGAGTGGTCTCTAGACAAGAATGCATGGAGCTGTGCTTTCAGGAAAGGGAGTTTTCGTGCAGGTACGTTCTTTGTGTGTGTGTTATTTATTGCATAGTTGTATGAAAGGAGGTTACACAAGTGAATGATTAAGATTACCAACTAGTAGTATTCAGTAAAGATCTATACTCCGGGCGAAATATCTCCGTAATTTTCCTGGAATTTGCTGGAATTGCTTCTTTAGCGAAGGTCGTGAAGTTTGTTTTGCTCTTTATTTACTTTAGGCTTCATCCTTCCGTACTCATCTCTGCTACTGAAATATGTGACATTAAACACTATGATACAATATTCCCCTTGGCACCATGGTTAGCATATCACGCAACGAATTCCGGGTAAGGCCTGGAACTTTCATTATGTTTATTGTATTTGTTCCTCTATCAGTGGAAAAAAGACGTAAGAATAACAGAAGCGCGAATGCAAATCTGAAATTCTTTGAAGCTCATCTCAATTATATCAAACATTTATAATTTTTACAGAAAAAGTGCTTCTGTATTTTCTCTACGTTTCTTTGACGCTGTTTCTTGGTATTGTTTATGTGTGAATCGAGAGCACAGTGTGATTGTATTTTATATCTAGTATGATTTAAACTAAATCCGCCTGTCAATTTGGAAATACGGAAACTTTATACCCCTTCTTTCCTTTTTATACACTGAGTCTATAAGTAAAGCTACTAATATTCAATAGAATACTATTAGGTATATAAACATGTCGTTATATCTTAATACCACCTTTGTTCATTACATTATATGTAACGCTAAATAAACGCAAATTGCCGCATTAGTGGCTAATGGCGTTGAGTCCCCCGACTTACCATCTCGCTATCGAAAGTTCGATTCCTGACGTGGACATGTGTGTTTCCCTTCATCAGATTAATCTATCACCCTTCATTGCGATTAGCCAAAATACAAAAATCACAAATAACGGAGAACACTATCTCTCCACGAGTGTGGAGAGCCTTTGGAGAACTGCTCACTGAATATTACAATAGAAATGGGATTACGTTATTTCTGTAATGATATATATGTAAGAAGAGGAACGGACTATTCATGTAAAACAGTTCATTGAATACAACATGGAAATTAATTTTAAAAACTTGAAAAAACAAATTTAATTTCTATACAAAATAAACTTTTTTTTTTTATTCTACCATATTTTAAATCTTCGTGTAATGATGATATTGGTTAGAATTGATGAACAATGATACATCAAATCATCATTTTTAAAATCTCTCTTCTAAGTTCGACATAGTGTACGTTCTCGATTTCAATTATCACCACCATGATGAGTCGATAATTCATCTTATTTAATTTCTGGGCGTGAATTCCGTCGCAAGAGAAGGGCCTTGTTCCTAGTGAGCAACACGTGTTTGACATGAAAAAGAACAAAGGCGCGTTACGTGCGCTGCATAAGAAACACGCAACTTCCAGGAAGAGATTGACTCAAGCAGATCGAAACGTTTAAATTAATCCCGTTCGAGATGCAGTCCCAGTCCTATCGTCTCCAGAGTATATCATGCTCAATCGATACTCCCCAGGTATTAGTAATTGGATTTCTTTAATTAGCTGTCTTCAAATTCTGAGATCCGATTACTGTAAGGATGTCTCCAATCTCTGTAAACGAGACCGAATATTTAACTTTGTGAAAAATCCCATGTACGATTCATTTCCTTGAGCCTTTATAAATGTATTCCTTTATTTAATTTCTTTCTTCATAGTTAAATAGCAATAACTTCGTAGTCAAATAACACCTACATTGTACAGTTAGCGTAAAAACATTTTTGACTTTCATAAACAAAACCAGTTCATATTTCCCAGCAGTATTCATTCTGCAGTTAATCTCACCGCTAGAAGACATGCATTTCGGTATATGTTAGTGATATTTGGGTTATGTATTTATAAATATTGGGGGTTCTCTTTTCTTGCAAAACTGAATGAGATACAAATCTTTTAACAGACAGTACGACCCTATATCAAATACAAGTTCGTTTAAAGGAAGAAATACAGTACAGGTAGCATACGATAAATTCAAACTGCTCCAAGGAGCAATTAAATAATTTATCCTAAACTAAAGAAAATAAGAAAGTGAAATATCGATCAACACACAAATGGCATATGGAGCACAACTAAAACATGTTGCACAAAACTATCCTATCTAAAACATCATTGCAAATATACTCAGCGTTTGGTAAGGAGTCAGAGAGGTAATTTATTTAATTGAAATTGTTTCATGAAATGAATAAAAATGGTAGAAGCTATGAGGTGTTGTACTTGAAAGAGCCGAGTAAAAGCAGTAAAAAAACATGATTATTTACAATGAATTGAAAAGAGTTACTTCAATTCCGAATCAAAATTAAATGAAAACAATGCTTTTAAGACTCTCTAAATTATGACTTGCGATTTCGGTAGCCAAAATGACAAAAAAGGGCGGGATGTGGGATAAATGATAATGATTATCTGATGTCTTTACTGTCAAGTCTATTTAATACCATGTTTGTGGAATACACCACGCTCAAAGTACTTTGAAGAGTCCTTCTAACTGCTTTTCTGCATGGGAGCTCATGCTTAGTCTTTGAAGTGCCTTTTCCACCTTTCTGTATCAGAACTAAAGGCAAGAAAGACAATAAAAAATAGCTGAGTGTTCTGCAGAGTTGAATATCATTACTTGCTTCCTTTAGTCTTCTGTAATTCTTCCTTCTCAAGTGAGCAGGCATTTTGCACCGACTGCACTGAATTAGGACCAAATTTTGCTCACAATAAGTAGTAAGAACTTGAGCGCTGTGCTTTGATACCAGAACATCACCACTGGCATTAAAGTACAGTCGTTATGTTTCAACAGTACCACATAGGGTGCCTAACTGATGTGTAAGGGGTGACCTTCTGGGTAGTCACTCAAAAGGTTAATTCTATTATTGCAGGCCAAGGAGGCTGTGGCACCTGGAAAGGGGTCCCGGATTCGATACCCGGTGGTGGCACATAGTGGTTCGGATCCCACTTTAAACTGTAGGTCCAGTCCCGATTAGCCTTTCTGTGCATAAAATGGACTTGAAACAAAACCTGAAACCTCTGGCACCTGAACCCAGAACCAGTATAATTAGGAATTTTCCCTTACAACTTCAGATTGAATCAAAGGAATGGATATTTTAATTCAGATACATTTATAGGTTTCAATTGTTAAATTACGGGTCCAAATAGACCTAGTGGTTTATTTTTAGATCATGCTTGTAATTTGAATAATTTAATCATGGATGACCAACTTTTTCTGACGTCAACCCGGTTGTTCAGACTAAAATACTTTAAAGCAATAAGTCGATAGCTAAGGATTATTTTATTTAAACAATGATACGTATTAAAATAAATATAAACGTAAACAATGTAAGAGAAACACATTTTGTTACATATATATGTGTAAATATTGTAGTGATTATTTTTCTTTCCGTTATGCAAATGTTCCAATTATAATATATACTTATAATAAAATTGATTGATCACAATATCTTAAAGAGCAGACATTAACTTTAATATTTATTTCGCATAAATGTAGATTTAGTCATCATTCACTTAACTATAATTTTAATTTCAGCCACATTAAGCACACTTTATAAGAATGATTCTTTATTCTAATTATTTTATATTTAAAAATTGAATTCTAACTTTATTTTACTTAATTCAATTCGATGGAAATCGAGACCTGAATATCCTGGTATGGGGACAGTCAAGCAAACCGGGACTGTGTGTATCTAATACCAGGGGTTCGTTCACAAATTTCAATCTCGGGGTGTAAGTATGTTTTTGAGGGCGGGAGGGTTAAGGGTATATTTAGCATAAAATGACCGTAAGTTATGCCTTCGTGAACATCGTTTCAAATACTTTCGAAGTTGTGTTGGAGATTGTTGGAGGAGTGTGAATGTGTCACTCTCCAAATACCAAAACAAAACTGCTACATTGGAATTCATAGTTCCATTTATTCCAGAAAACTCTTGGACAGTTTTAGGACGTGATGAGAAGCAGTTAAAGAAGCCCTGCAAGTTCTTACAAGTATGACCATCTCTGACGCGCCAGGCAAGAAGGCATAAGTAAGCTATTTGTGCGAAGATGAGCTTCAGGTCACGTTCAGAAAAGAGGTCGCCCGAAAAGAGTGATTTTCTTCAGTTGTAACCAAGAATAACGAAGCCTGCTGCTCATTTTTCCCCCTTGAGTGTTGTTACGCCATTCCGTTCTGCATCGTTCACGTCAAGCTCAAAAGGGGGTAAGGTCAGGGACAGCGTCACATCCTGGACTAAGTTGAGTGGCACGTTTACAAGTAAACATGCCGACTCTGTGGCCATGCGCGTTAAGTGGTCGAGTTTTGATCTCACCACTGAAGTTTCCGATTGTGAGTGTCCACCCATCAATTGCATCTAATCACCACACATCCTCATCGTCGCGATTAGCCAAAAGCGACTAAAAGCGACGTTAAATAAAGATACATGATGGGAATTTATCTCGGTCAGGATGGATTCACTACCCATCCGTTTTCAATATAATATTCCAGTAGTATCGGAACGCGCTAGTGGATGTTTTCTTCGTGGGTGGTCCTTTATTTGCACGTACTTATAACTAATTTGCACGGGTTTTAATTAATTTGCGCGTACATAGAATTTATTTGCAAGTACTTAGAATACTTTACATTTATGTATTTGCATGTTTATAACTTTTTATGAATATATAATTATTTATTTTATAAAAAAATATGTATATAGAAGGTAATTAGAGGTACTAAACGCTATGCATATATTTTTATATTCATTACTGCAAAGTATGTAATGTATCAATCGATAATAATTAATGTTTATAATATTGAAAATAAGTTTTCTATGGTTTATGAACCGCTATGAACGGTGGTAATGGTACGAAAGAAGACGGTCCCGGTACTCGAACCCGCGATATGTAATATTATTAATTAGTACTATGTAATAATGTATGTTATTATGGTATGAAACACGGTGGTCTCAGACGTTAGACAGAATACTGTCTCCGAATCTCGACTCCGCTCTGATGCCAGACAGAGAGAATGAATTAATATTCAGCGCAGGTAGACGTGAAAGGAATTTGGGAGATGTGCGGTCAAGGTCAAATGACGTCACAACGTCAGAACAAACAAAGAACCCGATTGACCAATCAGAACCGGTTTTTTCAAGGTTAACCAGTACGCAAGAACAGGGGAAAGCTATGCAATACTGTAGGGCAGGGGAGGGATTCAACCAGACAACAAAGGATGTCTGAGAATGCGCAGCAAGGGTCAAATCTCTGAAGCTATGCGTCGCTTGTAGAACCGGTTTCCGCCGCCAATTAATATTCCGCTCAGGTTTGCCTTCAAGGCACAGGACGCTTTAGCGCAGGGTTTTTTTTATCTGTACTATGAAGAAGGGAGAGCTATTAGGGACGGGGCCTACAGTTTTCACCATTTGCTTTTATCACGGGGTAACGAACCTAGGACCTTTTGATTATTGATTTAGGTAGTAAATGTATGTTACTGTGTGCTATTTAACTTAATTTTGAGTTTATTTTTTACCAAACTTTGACTTTATGTCAAACATTTTCACAGCTTATCCTTATTTTTACAAAAATAACACTATTTGTACTATTCAGGCAACATTTTTTATTAAATTTTGGACTCGCAAAGATATTTTTACAACTTTTTAACTTATTATTTTACAATTTTATGTTAATTTTTTACCAAAATAACACTATTTGTACTATTCAGGCAACACTTTTATTAAATTTTGGATTCACAAAGACATTTTTTTCAACGTTTAACTTATTATTTTACAACTTTATGTTAATTTTTTACCAAAATAACAACACTATTTATACTATTCAGGCAACATTTTTTATTATATTTTCAACACACAAACTGCATTCTTCAATTTTTAACTTATTATTTTACAACTTTATGTTAATTTTTTACCAAAATAACACTATTTATACTATTCAGGCAACATTTTTTATTAAATTTTGGACTCACAAAGACATTTTTTCAACTTTTAACTTATTATTTTACAACTTTATGTTAATTTTTACCAAAATAACACTATTTATACTATTCAGGCAACTTTTTTTATTAAATTTTGGACTCACAAAGATATTTTTCAACTTCTATCTGTTTATTTCACAAGTTTAGGCTTATTATTACCAAAATAATACAATTCAATCTGTTCAGGAAAGACTTTTAGTTACATTTTCGACACACAAAGTGTGTGTTTTCAACTTTTATCTGTTTATTTCACAAGTTTAGGCTAATTATTACCAAAATAATACAATTCAATCTGTTCAGGAAAGATTTTTAGTTACATTTTCGACACACAAAGTGTGTGATCTCAATTTCTATCTGTTTATTTCACAAGTTTAGGCTTATTATTACCAAAATAATACAATTCAATCTGTTCAGGAAAGACTTTGAGTCGCATTTTCGACACACAGAGTGTGTGATCTCAACTTCTATCTGTTTATTTCACAAGTTTAGGCTTATTATTACCAAAATAATACAATTCAATCTGTTCAGGAAAGACTTTTAGTCGCATTTTCGACACACAAAGTGTGTGTTCTCAACTTCTATCTGTTTATTTCACAAGTTTAGCCTAATATTTACTCAAATAACACTATTTGTACTATTCAGGAAAGATTTTTAGTTACATTTTCGACACACAAAGACATTTTTTACAACTTTTATCTGTTTATTTCACAAATTTATACCTATTTTTACCAAAATAACACTATTTATACTGTTAAGGAAAGACTTTTAGTTATATTTTCGACACACAAAGTGTGTGTTCTCAATTTTTATTTGTTTATTTCACAAGTTTAGCCTAATATTTACTCAAATAACACAATTCAATCTGTTCAGGAAAGACTTTTAGTTACATTTTCGGCACAGAAAGTTTGTGTTCTCAACTTTTATTTGTTTATTTCTCAAGTTTAGCCTAATATTTACTCAAATAGCACGATTTGATCGTGTCTTTTATTACATTTTGGACATACACACACACACACACACACACACACAGAGAGAGAGAGAGAGAGAGAGAGAGAGAGAAAGAGAGAGAGATTTTTTCCAAGTTTACAGGATTATTCTCCACGTTTACTCAAATAACACAATTTAGATGTGTTTTGAATTAAATTTTGTACACATGAAGTGTGTTTCGTCAAGTTTTACCCTTTTATTTTACAAGTTTAGGCTTAATATTACTCAAATAACACAATTTAATCCAGTCAGGAAGGATTTGTTATTATATTTTGGATGCACAAAGAGATGTTTTCAACTTTTTTACTGATTTTTTGCAGGGTATGTATTAATTTGTATTTATTTTGTTTTGTATCATATATACATTTACAAATTTTTTACTTAGAGTTTAGTATTTATTTAAATCTTTTCAAAAACACTAAAGAAAAAGTACTTTTAGCTAAAATGTAAGCCACAGAATATATTATTATTATTATTATTAGGGTTTACTGATTTCCACTATGCTATTTTTGGTTCTGTATTTCTATATGTATTTATTTAGGTCAGGTTACGCCTGCTACGTAGGAAAGTTTGTTTATTTTAGAGTTTGCTGAGTATTTTGTTACTTTTATACTAGGTAAAGTTTTCTAAATATATCAGGTAGGGCTCCATCCATATATTTTTGTTTTTGCTGTTTGGAGATGATGCGATCAGCATCACTCTCCATCTGCTTTTTATTTTATGTACCCAATATTATTTTGAGGCTTAGTGAATTCTAGAGCCTATTTATGCAGGAGAGAGGGCTTGAAAATTTTGATCTCAGATAACCCACAACTATTTGTCAGAGTATTTTAAAGGATATTTTATATTTATTATGTGCCACTAGAATATCAAAGCTTGCTTAATTTTTATGTCTGTAACGCTGTTATTGTATTTCTAGCTAAGGTTTACTGGATAAAGTACACGAAATGTTTATCATTTCGACTATTTACTTTTATACGAGGCCAAATTTTTAGTGTAACGAAAATTATTGTGTGTCTATAAAGACTGAAATTCTTTTACCGATGGGTCCATAACTGGACGCTTACCAACATTGTTCCTTTTTTTAAAAAAAATAACCATTTATCAATATATTCTCAATTCACAGGACAAGACGAAGTTCACAGACGACTGACTATATGGACCATAGGTCCACTTGCTAAACTTTTTTTCTATGCTAGAAGAATTATTTAGCCTTATAGCCTTTTTCAAGGTATTTTTGAAGTATTACTGGTTTTTGGGTGCATCAACACTTGGGTTATTTCCACTTGGTTTATTATATGAGGCTACAATCACTATCTGAACACTGAAATTCTCTGATTGAAACTAAAAGCTTAGGCTGTAACTAGGGACTTAGTATGTATATCGAAAATTTATAGGACAACACGAACCTTACAAAGGATTATAGGTGATGTAAGCCCACACGCCAGAGCCTTGTTAATCTTCAAGAAGCATTTACAGCTAATGCTACGAGGAAATGAGGTTGATTTTTTACTGTTTCACAAGAATGCTACCTTTTATACACCCAATATTTGCTTTTTCAAGTAACTACTTGTACCAGAAGCACTTACAGGCCAACTCTAACTAGACTTCGATTTATATAAATGTGGCAAGAACTATATTTCTGAGGAAGTACGCAAAAGCAGATTACCCGATTAAAGTATCTGAAAAACAGATTTTTCTATGTAAGTATATTTTTATTGACTGGATTATTTAACACATCAAACAGGAGGACTGCAAAATTCATTAAATGTAGTTCTATAGTATAGGTGGTTTCAGAGATATAAAAAAAACAAATATAAGATTTCGCTTTTTTTGCTTCTGAGGCTAATTGCGACGCTAAGGGTAAATGGCGAGGAAATGTAACGGAGGAGAAACAGTCCCAAAAGTTATGGGCTGCATGTAAGTTAATACCACAGAGATATTACAGTAGGTGTAGGTTCTACCACCAGAACTTTTCTATTATAATAATACTGGTTATGCTGTACTGTTAGCTAAAGATGCTGATATTTGAGAAACTTAAAAGCTTACTTACGACTTACTGTTGCACAAGATCCGATGACAAAATTTAAAAATTGTAATCGCCCAGACAGGGACTCGAACCCTGGACAGATAGGTTAAAAGCCTAACGCTATACCAACTAAGCTATCTGGGCACAAGGTATTCTTTTCTTGAAAAGTTAGTTATGTTAAGAAATATATTGAAACACTTGAGAACACTTTTGGTCTGGTTCGACAGAGAAGGAGACAACATTTCCAAATTTTTACAGACTGGGTGTATTTTTCCACTATAGGGGCCTTCACTATATGTAATTCGAAACGCTAAAGTTCAGCTAGCTTCCAAAATTGAGGTAAAGATTGTGTTTGGCGAGATTAACAAGTTACAATTATATCCCGTTACGGACAAATAAAGCTAAAACTCTCAGATTTACTGTACTAGCCAAGTTTAGTAACATTTTCTTCACTTTAGTACAAATACCAAAGAAATAGGTATATTTTATGTATAATTTGACAAAATGTACTAGTATTTAATTCACAAAGTTAGGTAAAAAACAGTATTTTTTAAAAATATTGTTACTGCCTTCAAATTTTATGTTATTTAGCCACTAACAACTGGTTTACACTGTTTGGCATCCTTTAAATAGGAAAAGAAGGAATTATTTGTTTAATATTTTTACTACTTTATATTTATTTAAGAAAACAATTCTACAGTTTAACTTAATTTTAACAAATTGTTACTAATTTATATATCAAAGTTATGTTATTTAGAGTGTATGAAGGAGTATAAAGTTAATATTTGTACTTATCAGTTCAACTAACAATTATATTTTACACACAAAAGATAATGTTTACAGTTAAATTACTTGAATCAGAGAATAATATTTTACAGTAATTGATTCATTCAGCACTAGTCAGTACTTTTATGCATCAGAAAGTTTTCTTAATTTTCTATTACGCATGCTATTTTGGGCTATTCTTAAAATGTATTTCTAGGGCAAACTGGTTTAATTTTCTGCTTATAATGCAAAGTTGACAGTTTTCGCACAATGCATTGTACATTTGTTATATTCTCTACTTACAATCCAAATATTATGCTTATTTAATGTATAACTAACTAACTCTCTAGCCTTCTTAAACCCGAATGTTCATGGCTGCAGCAACACATGCCTTTCATCTGTCCATGTCCTGAGCAAGATCCATATACTCCTTTCCTTCCCTACCAATTTCCTTTAGGTCCATCTCTACATTATCCCTCTATCTTTGTTTTGGTCTCCCTATTGGTCTTTTGCCATCAGGTTTCCCAACAAGAATCCTGTATACTTTTCTTTTCTCTCCCATTCGTACCACATGATCTACACACCTAAGTCTTCTTGATTTAATCATTCTAATAATATCTGGACATGAATACAAATTATGTACTTCTAAATTATGTAATTTTCTCCACTCATCTGTCTCCTCATCTGTTTTAGGCCCAAATATTTTCCTAAGGATCTTATTTTCAAATACTCTCAATTTATGTTCCTTTTTCAATGTAAGGGACCAGGTTTATTTACTGTATTTAACTTTTATTTTTTGTAATTAACAAAAATTAAAAGCTTATGCTGTAGTTATTATATCTTTTTCTATCAGCTTATTTTGAAATTAATATTATTAGGTATAGTCTTTGATTTATAACTATATTGCTTTTTTTTATCAATTTATCTAAGAGTACACGCAGACAAACACATGTGTACACACTTTTATGTAAATAGTTATGCCTTTTTTTCAATATTTTAGTATGAATATTGCACTTTAACTATTCAAGCAAGGGTAGGAAAGGTAGGATTTCTGAGAATTTGTTGCAGGATTTTGTTGTCCAAGTATAGATGAGAACTGAGCTGGGAGACTGTTTTGAACCTTTTCATGAGAGTTTGCATGTGAACTGTATGCAAATTGAACACTATTGACTGTGCATACTTCTAAGTTTTGCTGTTATTTTACATCAACTCTGTGAGACTGTAGAGAGTTTTTCCTTTTCAAGTAGTTTTTATTGATTGTATTTGTATATGTTTTGGGGACTTAGCAGTTTTATGTTATGAGGCAGTTTGCAGAATATTTTCACTGGATTCTTTTGAGATATTGAGTGTCTGCTGTTTTACTTGTAATTATTTTCCTTCTTGTGTTGTGTATTTGACTATATTTTGTCCAAGTTTGTAGTATTTAGAATAATTGTTATTGACTTGTAGATGTAGGGAGTAATAATCCTTTGCAGGATGCCCTATACTTTAGTCTGAACATTATTCTTAGTGTTCACTTTTGAAGCCTTAGTATTCTGGTAGTAATTCATTTGTAATGTAGGCATTTTTCTGATAAATTATACTCATTTAGTTGTTTCAGCAGGTAGAAATTGCATGATGGTTTACTGCTGATGATGCTAATTTGCTCTTCTTATGTACTACGTACGATGTAGCTTATTTGAGTAATTGGAATTTTGTACTGAAAATAAGATTGCTTGTCTATCTTATTCCTATGTTTTTACTCTATCCTATGCCTTGGAAGAATCTAGATATATTGTGTTTGCAGTTTTATGTTTCTCTAAGGTTTCAGCTATGTAGTTTTTTTAAACTGTGCTATGGGTGTGACTATTGATTTCTCTTTCTGGATACCATGTTGGTTTCTGTGTATTCCTTTTGCTGCTTGAATTTGACTTAGGTTGTTTGCTTTTTCTTTGTTCAGTATTTTTTACTTTTTTGAATTTTAATTATTTTAATTTTACATTAACTAACATATTTTACTTTAACAACAAAATAATTTATTCTAGTATAAAAACTTCTACTAACAAAAATGTACTATTATAACTTTTAATTTTAGAAAATTGTATTTTTAAAATTTTAACTTTGAAAAATTGAATTTTAATTACTTTAATTTTACATTAACTAACATATTTTACTTTAACAACAAAATAATTTACCCTAGTATAAAAACTTTTACTAACAAAAATGTACTATTATAACTTTTAATTTTAGAAAATTGTATTTTTAAAACTTTAACTTTGAAAAATTGAATTTTAACACACTTTGGCTTTAACAATGTACTTTGAATTTTTTATGTAAAAGAATATTAAAAAAGTAAAAAATACTAAACAAAGAAAAAGCAAACAACCTAAGTCAAATTCAAGCAGCAAAAGGAATACACAGAAACCAACATGGTATCCAGAAAGAGAAATCAATAGTCACACCCATAGCACAGTTTAAAAAAAACTACATAGCTGAAACCTTAGAGAAACATAAAACTGCAAACACAATATATCTAGATTCTTCCAAGGCATAGGATAGAGTAAAAACATAGGAATAAGATAGACAAGCAATCTTATTTTCAGTACAAAATTCCAATTACTCAAATAAGCTACATCGTACGTAGTACATAAGAAGAGCAAATTAGCATCATCAGCAGTAAACCATCATGCAATTTCTACCTGCTGAAACAACTAAATGAGTATAATTTATCAGAAAAATGCCTACATTACAAATGAATTACTACCAGAATACTAAGGCTTCAAAAGTGAACACTAAGAATAATGTTCAGACTAAAGTATAGGGCATCCTGCAAAGGATTATTACTCCCTACATCTACAAGTCAATAACAATTATTCTAAATACTACAAACTTGGACAAAATATAGTCAAATACACAACACAAGAAGGAAAATAATTACAAGTAAAACAGCAGACACTCAATATCTCAAAAGAATCCAGTGAAAATATTCTACAAACTGCCTCATAACATAAAACTGCTAAGTCCCCAAAACATATACAAATACAATCAATAAAAACTACTTGAAAAGGAAAAACTCTCTACAGTCTCACAGAGTTGATGTAAAATAACAGCAAAACTTAGAAGCATGCACAGTCAATAGTGTTCAATTTGCATACAGTTCACATGCAAACTCTCATGAAAAGGTTCAAAACAGTCTCCCAGCTCAGTTCTCATCTATACTTGGACAACAAAATCCTGCAACAAATTCTCAGAAATCCTACCTTTCCTACCCTTGCTTGAATAGTTAAAGTGCAATATTCATACTAAAATATTGAAAAAAAGGCATAACTATTTACATAAAAGTGTGTACACATGTGTTTGTCTGCGTGTACTCTTAGATAAATTGATAAAAAAAAGCAATATAGTTATAAATCAAAGACTATACCTAATAATATTAATTTCAAAATAAGCTGATAGAAAAAGATATAATAACTACAGCATAAGCTTTTAATTTTTGTTAATTACAAAAAATAAAAGTTAAATACAGTAAATAAACCTGGTCCCTTACATTGAAAAAGGAACATAAATTGAGAGTATTTGAAAATAAGATCCTTAGGAAAATATTTGGGCCTAAAACAGATGAGTGGAGAAAATTACATAATTTAGAAGTACATAATTTGTATTCATGTCCAGATATTATTAGAATGATTAAATCAAGAAGACTTAGGTGTGTAGATCATGTGGTACGAATGGGAGAGAAAAGAAAAGTATACAGGATTCTTGTTGGGAAACCTGATGGCAAAAGACCAATAGGGAGACCAAAACAAAGATAGAGGGATAATGTAGAGATGGACCTAAAGGAAATTGGTAGGGAAGGAAAGGAGTATATGGATCTTGCTCAGGACATGGACAGATGAAAGGCATGTGTTGCTGCAGCCATGAACATTCGGGTTTAAGAAGGCTAGAGAGTTAGTTAGTTATACATTAAATAAGCATAATATTTGGATTGTAAGTAGAGAATATAACAAATGTACAATGCATTGTGCGAAAACTGTCAACTTTGCATTATAAGCAGAAAATTAAACCAGTTTGCCCTAGAAATACATTTTAAGAATAGCCCAAAATAGCATGCGTAATAGAAAATTAAGAAAACTTTCTGATGCATAAAAGTACTGACTAGTGCTGAATGAATCAATTACTGTAAAATATTATTCTCTGATTCAAGTAATTTAACTGTAAACATTATCTTTTGTGTGTAAAATATAATTGTTAGTTGAACTGATAAGTACAAATATTAACTTTATACTCCTTCATACACTCTAAATAACATAACTTTGATATATAAATTAGTAACAATTTGTTAAAATTAAGTTAAACTGTAGAATTGTTTTCTTAAATAAATATAAAGTAGTAAAAATATTAAACAAATAATTCCTTCTTTTCCTATTTAAAGGATGCCAAACAGTGTAAACCAGTTGTTAGTGGCTAAATAACATAAAATTTGAAGGCAGTAACAATATTTTTAAAAAATACTGTTTTTTACCTAACTTTGTGAATTAAATACTAGTACATTTTGTCAAATTATACATAAAATATACCTATTTCTTTGGTATTTGTACTAAAGTGAAGAAAATGTTACTAAACTTGGCTAGTACAGTAAATCTGAGAGTTTTAGCTTTATTTGTCCGTAACGGGATATAATTGTAACTTGTTAATCTCGCCAAACACAATCTTTACCTCAATTTTGGAAGCTAGCTGAACTTTAGCGTTTCGAATTACATATAGTGAAGGCCCCTATAGTGGAAAAATACACCCAGTCTGTAAAAATTTGGAAATGTTGTCTCCTTCTCTGTCGAACCAGACCAAAAGTGTTCTCAAGTGTTTCAATATATTTCTTAACATAACTAACTTTTCAAGAAAAGAATACCTTGTGCCCAGATAGCTTAGTTGGTATAGCGTTAGGCTTTTAACCTATCTGTCCAGGGTTCGAGTCCCTGTCTGGGCGATTACAATTTTTAAATTTTGTCATCGGATCTTGTGCAACAGTAAGTCGTAAGTAAGCTTTTAAGTTTCTCAAATATCAGCATCTTTAGCTAACAGTACAGCATAACCAGTATTATTATAATAGAAAAGTTCTGGTGGTAGAACCTACACCTACTGTAATATCTCTGTGGTATTAACTTACATGCAGCCCATAACTTTTGGGACTGTTTCTCCTCCGTTACATTTCCTCGCCATTTACCCTTAGCGTCGCAATTAGCCTCAGAAGCAAAAAAGCGAAATCTTATATTTGTTTTTTTTATATCTCTGAAACCACCTATACTATAGAACTACATTTAATGAATTTTGCAGTCCTCCTGTTTGATGTGTTAAATAATCCAGTCAATAAAAATATACTTACATAGAAAAATCTGTTTTTCAGATACTTTAATCGGGTAATCTGCTTTTGCGTACTTCCTCAGAAATATAGTTCTTGCCACATTTATATAAATCGAAGTCTAGTTAGAGTTGGCCTGTAAGTGCTTCTGGTACAAGTAGTTACTTGAAAAAGCAAATATTGGGTGTATAAAAGGTAGCATTCTTGTGAAACAGTAAAAAATCAACCTCATTTCCTCGTAGCATTAGCTGTAAATGCTTCTTGAAGATTAACAAGGCTCTGGCGTGTGGGCTTACATCACCTATAATCCTTTGTAAGGTTCGTGTTGTCCTATAAATTTTCGATATACATACTAAGTCCCTAGTTACAGCCTAAGCTTTTAGTTTCAATCAGAGAATTTCAGTGTTCAGATAGTGATTGTAGCCTCATATAATAAACCAAGTGGAAGTAACCCAAGTGTTGATGCACCCAAAAACCAGTAATACTTCAAAAATACCTTGAAAAAGGCTATAAGGCTAAATAATTCTTCTAGCATAGAAAAAAAGTTTAGCAAGTGGACCTATGGTCCATATAGTCAGTCGTCTGTGAACTTCGTCTTGTCCTGTGAATTGAGAATATATTGATAAATGGTTATTTTTTTTTAAAAAAAGGAACAATGTTGGTAAGCGTCCAGTTATGGACCCATCGGTAAAAGAATTTCAGTCTTTATAGACACACAATAATTTTCGTTACACTAAAAATTTGGCCTCGTATAAAAGTAAATAGTCGAAATGATAAACATTTCGTGTACTTTATCCAGTAAACCTTAGCTAGAAATACAATAACAGCGTTACAGACATAAAAATTAAGCAAGCTTTGATATTCTAGTGGCACATAATAAATATAAAATATCCTTTAAAATACTCTGACAAATAGTTGTGGGTTATCTGAGATCAAAATTTTCAAGCCCTCTCTCCTGCATAAATAGGCTCTAGAATTCACTAAGCCTCAAAATAATATTGGGTACATAAAATAAAAAGCAGATGGAGAGTGATGCTGATCGCATCATCTCCAAACAGCAAAAACAAAAATATATGGATGGAGCCCTACCTGATATATTTAGAAAACTTTACCTAGTATAAAAGTAACAAAATACTCAGCAAACTCTAAAATAAACAAACTTTCCTACGTAGCAGGCGTAACCTGACCTAAATAAATACATATAGAAATACAGAACCAAAAATAGCATAGTGGAAATCAGTAAACCCTAATAATAATAATAATAATAATATATTCTGTGGCTTACATTTTAGCTAAAAGTACTTTTTCTTTAGTGTTTTTGAAAAGATTTAAATAAATACTAAACTCTAAGTAAAAAATTTGTAAATGTATATATGATACAAAACAAAATAAATACAAATTAATACATACCCTGCAAAAAATCAGTAAAAAAGTTGAAAACATCTCTTTGTGCATCCAAAATATAATAACAAATCCTTCCTGACTGGATTAAATTGTGTTATTTGAGTAATATTAAGCCTAAACTTGTAAAATAAAAGGGTAAAACTTGACGAAACACACTTCATGTGTACAAAATTTAATTCAAAACACATCTAAATTGTGTTATTTGAGTAAACGTGGAGAATAATCCTGTAAGCTTGGACAAAATCTCTCTCTCTTTCTCTCTCTCTCTCTCTCTCTCTCTCTCTCTCTCTCTCTGTGTGTGTGTGTGTGTGTGTGTATGTCCAAAATGTAATAAAAGACACGATCAAATCGTGCTATTTGAGTAAATATTAGGCTAAACTTGAGAAATAAACAAATAAAAGTTGAGAACACAAACTTTCTGTGCCGAAAATGTAACTAAAAGTCTTTCCTGAACAGATTGAATTGTGTTATTTGAGTAAATATTAGGCTAAACTTGTGAAATAAACAAATAAAAATTGAGAACACACACTTTGTGTGTCGAAAATATAACTAAAAGTCTTTCCTTAACAGTATAAATAGTGTTATTTTGGTAAAAATAGGTATAAATTTGTGAAATAAACAGATAAAAGTTGTAAAAAATGTCTTTGTGTGTCGAAAATGTAACTAAAAATCTTTCCTGAATAGTACAAATAGTGTTATTTGAGTAAATATTAGGCTAAACTTGTGAAATAAACAGATAGAAGTTGAGAACACACACTTTGTGTGTCGAAAATGCGACTAAAAGTCTTTCCTGAACAGATTGAATTGTATTATTTTGGTAATAATAAGCCTAAACTTGTGAAATAAACAGATAGAAGTTGAGATCACACACTCTGTGTGTCGAAAATGCGACTCAAAGTCTTTCCTGAACAGATTGAATTGTATTATTTTGGTAATAATAAGCCTAAACTTGTGAAATAAGCAGATAGAAATTGAGATCACACACTTTGTGTGTCGAAAATGTAACTAAAAATCTTTCCTGAACAGATTGAATTGTATTATTTTGGTAATAATTAGCCTAAACTTGTGAAATAAACAGATAAAAGTTGAAAACACACACTTTGTGTGTCGAAAATGTAACTAAAAGTCTTTCCTGAACAGATTGAATTGTATTATTTTGGTAATAATAAGCCTAAACTTGTGAAATAAACAGATAGAAGTTGAAAAATATCTTTGTGAGTCCAAAATTTAATAAAAAAAGTTGCCTGAATAGTATAAATAGTGTTATTTTGGTAAAAATTAACATAAAGTTGTAAAATAATAAGTTAAAAGTTGAAAAAATGTCTTTGTGAGTCCAAAATTTAATAAAAAATGTTGCCTGAATAGTATAAATAGTGTTATTTTGGTAAAAAATTAACATAAAGTTGTAAAATAATAAGTTAAAAATTGAAGAATGCAGTTTGTGTGTTGAAAATATAATAAAAAATGTTGCCTGAATAGTATAAATAGTGTTGTTATTTTGGTAAAAAATTAACATAAAGTTGTAAAATAATAAGTTAAACGTTGAAAAAAATGTCTTTGTGAATCCAAAATTTAATAAAAGTGTTGCCTGAATAGTACAAATAGTGTTATTTTGGTAAAAAATTAACATAAAATTGTAAAATAATAAGTTAAAAAGTTGTAAAAATATCTTTGCGAGTCCAAAATTTAATAAAAAATGTTGCCTGAATAGTACAAATAGTGTTATTTTTGTAAAAATAAGGATAAGCTGTGAAAATGTTTGACATAAAGTCAAAGTTTGGTAAAAAATAAACTCAAAATTAAGTTAAATAGCACACAGTAACATACATTTACTACCTAAATCAATAATCAAAAGGTCCTAGGTTCGTTACCCCGTGATAAAAGCAAATGGTGAAAACTGTAGGCCCCGTCCCTAATAGCTCTCCCTTCTTCATAGTACAGATAAAAAAAACCCTGCGCTAAAGCGTCCTGTGCCTTGAAGGCAAACCTGAGCGGAATATTAATTGGCGGCGGAAACCGGTTCTACAAGCGACGCATAGCTTCAGAGATTTGACCCTTGCTGCGCATTCTCAGACATCCTTTGTTGTCTGGTTGAATCCCTCCCCTGCCCTACAGTATTGCATAGCTTTCCCCTGTTCTTGCGTACTGGTTAACCTTGAAAAAACCGGTTCTGATTGGTCAATCGGGTTCTTTGTTTGTTCTGACGTTGTGACGTCATTTGACCTTGACCGCACATCTCCCAAATTCCTTTCACGTCTACCTGCGCTGAATATTAATTCATTCTCTCTGTCTGGCATCAGAGCGGAGTCGAGATTCGGAGACAGTATTCTGTCTAACGTCTGAGACCACCGTGTTTCATACCATAATAACATACATTATTACATAGTACTAATTAATAATATTACATATCGCGGGTTCGAGTACCGGGACCGTCTTCTTTCGTACCATTACCACCGTTCATAGCGGTTCATAAACCATAGAAAACTTATTTTCAATATTATAAACATTAATTATTATCGATTGATACATTACATACTTTGCAGTAATGAATATAAAAATATATGCATAGCGTTTAGTACCTCTAATTACCTTCTATATACATATTTTTTTATAAAATAAATAATTATATATTCATAAAAAGTTATAAACATGCAAATACATAAATGTAAAGTATTCTAAGTACTTGCAAATAAATTCTAAGTACGCGCAAATTAATTAAAACCCGTGCAAATTAGTTATAAGTACGTGCAAATAAAGGACCACCCACGAAGAAAACATCCACTAGCGCGTTCCGATACTACTTATTCCCATCTGCAGTGAGAAAATTTGCTTTCAGACCTCTTCAAAATTAGCATTCAAAAGCTGAGCATGAAGCAAGTATTTTTTTTCCTTTTTAAAACTTCATCAGTGCAAACATTGGCAGCATTCACAATTACCGGAGAACTAGCAACATGTATTCAGATTGTTGGTAAGCAATATCTTGCTGTTACTTAATATTGGATATTATGAGTAATGTATCAATAAGACATAATGAGTAAGCCACGAGAGGGGAAAGATCAGATACGGATTAAGTTAATATATTTGGAGACCCGGGGCAAACAACATCGCGTGTCTCCCTAACGACCCTTCTGTGAGAGTACAGTAATAATGGAAGTGAAGGAGATATCCGAATTTTATGAATTTACGCGAAATGTATACGTATGCATAATGTTTTTATGCAATTTATCATGTCCCTAGTTTCAAATGTTAGGTTACGTCAGATAAACTTTTCTCATATTTGTGTTAGTATTCCAGTATTTTTCATTTTTCGGCTCTTTTCAAAACCATTTCTCTTTCCCAGGGAAAGCCTCTTTATAGATGGAGGCCAGGGCCGGCTCTCCAACTCCCCTAATCCAAGTCTGGATCTGCCTCGCTTCACCATTCTATTTGTCCAATTCTAATAGAAGTATGAAGAGTTTACTTGTTGTAAGTTTCCATGGAAGTGTTTTGAAACACTATAATAGTACGAACATATAATGAGCCGGCCTCTGTGGCGGAGTGGTTAGCTTAAAGCTCTACGAAGGTAGGGGTATAGATTCGAATCCAGTGCAAGGCATGAATGTGTCAATGTATGTTTCTCCTATAACCCATTTCATATTCGTAATTGTGAAATACTAAGATAGAAATGGAAGACGAAGGCAGTTCTGAAACAAGCGGCCTCCCCGATGGCGCAGTGGTAGCGTCGTCGCCTTGTAATCAAGGAGTACCGGGTTCGATACCCGGTGGAGGCACATAGTGGTTCGGATCCCACTTTAAACTGTAGGTCCAGTCCCGATTAGCCTTACTGTGCATAAAGTAGACTTAAAACACCAAATCAATCAATCAATCAGTTCTGAAATAAGTGATAAGTGTTGCCGAAATGGGTGTTCGAGTGATAGGTGTCACCACCCAAGTATTTTCCCATATAATTTAGATTTGGATTATACCACTAGTCCTCTACAATTATATATACTACGGGCTGACAATTTGACTACCTTTACTTATTAAAATATTTAGCAGAATCAAAGGCCTTTGTGGGAAGTACGAAAAGTAAAAAGTATATTTAACAATTTATTGAGGAAACAACTACTAGAAATTTGTCGTATACAACAGTAGTAACTTTAACAATAGAAATCTTCCAGTAACAAATTTAGTATAATATACATATATGTCCGATTGACATTACTCATTCAAATTACAAATATAACCAACCACATTTCATACAAGGCAAAATAAATGTACCGGAATCAGATTGTGTTTCCCATTACTAATTGAGATTGGTTCAACGTTCGGTATTGTTCTTCCGTGGAAAATATATTAATCAGCAATTTTGAATATGGAAGTTATAAATCTAATTTAATACAAATGAACATGATTAGTGGATATCGGTCAAATCTGAAAGGACCATCTGCGTAATGGTAGCATTAAACATAGCATAACTAAATAGTGCACAAATGAAACTAATTAACTAAATCAAGTAATATGAATCTTAGATTAAACTTAAATATATTATAATTATACTACCAGTACACAGATGATGACTTCAGCAGACCGATTCTACCAGTTCAAGGTAGAGCTACGAGATGTGAACCCAACCGCTGTCAGAGCAAGAGAGAGAGAGAGCTCCACAAGCCACGCGAGAGCCTTCCCTTTCCATAGTCACATGACCTGGTGACGTATTACTTATCCGAAAAAGGAAACAAACGAATAACTAATTACACACAATCTGACTCCTATTCCTTTGCGAGCGAGGAATAGCGTTACATAGGATTGTGCGATTCTAATGAATTTATATCCCATTCATGATGTTATTACTCAAACATTACGCTGTTACTTGACTCCCCTACCCCCGAACGACTAGGCTTCATTATACACATTTTAAAGTGCACTTCTCGTATGTGAATTCAAATTATGCAGCTACACCTCCTCCCCATAAGAAGTTTAATTTACACAATCCCAAAAACAATATCTATGAAACTGTGAATTCACAGAAATTATCGTAATTCATTCAGTCGTATTCCTATTTATTATTTATTTTTGTATAACATATTTTATTGACACATATAATGTTCGCTTTTCTGGCATGTACCTTTACTTCCTCAAGCGTTAATCATCATGTGGCTTCTTCAACAAGATTCGTATAAAGCATGATTTAAAGGTAGATGGTCAAAAGGTTAAAATAAAGTAGCCAGCAGTGGCGTAGCGTTATAGTACGCCCGTACGCCTGGCGTTCCCAGATTTAAAATTTCAAAAATGCTTAAATGCTGTGATTATAAAGTAAAACGTGACTAATTTCATATATGTTTGACCTTCATGGCATTATAATGGCTATTTTTCGCGATCCGCTTGCAACGCTCCACTCTCAACACTCGTTCTAGCATCTCTTTTCAATGAATTTCCCGGCCGGACGCCGAGCAGGTTCGGCGTACAGGACTCCTATATTCCTTGCTGCCTTTATGGAGGGAAAGCTTCCATTTCTACAGCACGTGCGTAAATGGGCTCTCTTACGCCAGCGTACGAGAGGTCTACCGTGATTGGTTCATGTGACCCTTCCTGCCTTCTGAAGCAGACGACAGCGGCTGAATTCCTACCCGGTTCTTCGCTCTTCGCGCTCATGCAACTCGTGCTATGTGATGCTACAATACGCAATATTGACTGACGTAACTTTACCAATCTCAAATATACTGCTTCTTAATGGCCACTGCATTGTATAAGTAGTGGTATTGACTGTATTATAAGCACCACTTACAAGTGTAGAAAGTATGAACCCCCCTCAAGCAGAATTGTCTACACTTAAACCTAGCTCAACATGCCCATATGAGCTTTTTGCTCAAGTGTAGTACCCCCTCTAATCCAAGATTTTTGTAAAAAAGCCCTCATGGATTCCATGAGAAAGTATGACCCCCCTCAGATTGATGTGCCTATACTTACAAAAGGCACTTCTGTGAGATTGTTGTCCATAATCCTGTCAAAAATATGTTTTTTTTATATCTTATCATATCTTGAAGTATAGTGACTGATATAGTGCCCTAGCAGGTATAGATTTCAAAATATTAACAATTTTGTTAATATTGCACTTCTCAGAAAATTCTATTTATAAAAATTAGGCATTTACAGCTTAAATATTGCATATATCAGGAAAATTATAGAGACAAAAAATGTAGAGAATCATGCCTAGAATATACCTACAAAATTTCAAGTCTCCAGTACTGATAGTTTTTGAAAAAATCTCAAATTAAAAAAATTATCGATTTTTTAACAAAACTTCTAAACAGCCTCTAGATTTCAAATAAACAACTCCTATGCTCCTATCTTGAAAAATAGGCAAGTTATTTAAGATCTAGAGAACAACAAGATATTTTGAAAAATTTATAGAGATCAAAAAGTTGCATCCTGACATGCCCAGGCCAAAGCAACAAACCCCATGTCTCTAGCATTCATGGTTCCAGAGATAATCAAAATTCAAAAAATTATCGATTTTTTCAAAATTTGAGTATGTTGCTCTGGGGGCCATGCAGAGTCACCCCCATAAATATAATTGGCCTAGGATCAAAACTAGTGAAAATTGCAAAAATAAAATAATCGATTTTTTCAAAATTTCAGTATGTTGCTCTGGGGGCCATGCAGAGTCACCCCCATAAATATAATTATTCTAGGATCAAAATTAGTGACAGAATTGAGAAACAAAAATTATATTAGGGCTTGGATACAGCTACCAGCTATTATATTTTTATTTTGAACACAGCACTTAAAACTAAGCCAAGATGCACCCCCACCCACCCCCACCCACCCCCACCCCCACCCCCACACACCCACACCCACCCCCACCCACCCACATCCACCCCTACCCCCATCCCCACCCACCCACATCCATACATATTTACTTCCCGGCACACTTCTATTGCATCATGTTGTGCAATATTAATTGATTAAATAGTTATGACATAATGTGATGATGTGGTGTTTTCTGATTGGTTTAAATAAGCAGGGCTCCTATTGGCTCTGTAAATCTATATAAGCCAGGGCACAGTGCAGATTCTTCACCATTGCTGGATCGGCAGTGGAACCCACAAGTGGGGGGCAGAACCTGAACAGGCTCCACCAAAGTATAGGAGAATTGAAGCATATAATTTGGCGGAATAACCCAAGTAAGGTCATAGAAACAATATACACTATTACAATAAAAACCAATTTTTGGCAAAAAGGGGGAAAGGGGGGAAAAAGGGCCTGTGGCACGGCCAGTTCCACTGCCCGGATCAATACTCGGGGCAGTTCCTCAAATTCCCGCACCGAGGAGCTGCGGCACGGCCAGTTCCACTGCCCGGATCAATACTCGGGGCAGTTCCTCAAATTCCCGCACCGAGGAGCTGCGGCACGGCCAGTTCCACTGCCCGGATCAATACTCGGGGCAGTTCCTCAAATTCCCGCACCGAGGAGCTGCGGCACGGCCAGTTCCACTGCCCGGATCAATACTCGGGGCAGTTCCTCAAATTCCCGCACCGAGGAGCTGTGGGATTAATACTCCCCGCCCGGGCAGTTCTATTCCTGCCAAAGTGGTTCCTAAATACAATATCTCAAGAACTAATTGACATAGAGCTATGCAGTTTTTTTGTCTGCACTGAACCCAACTGATATTTTTTATCCAGTATAGAGTTTTGATTTGATTCCCAAGAAATTTTATATAAATACCAAAGCCAAAAATATTAACACACACACACACACACACACATACACACATACACACACACAAAGCACAGTACTGAACCCAACTGATATTTTTTTCCAGTATAGAATTTTGATTTGAATCCCAGGAAATTGTATATAATAAACAACAACAAAAATGCCTAGTCAAAAATATTGTAATCAATGCAATAAGAATATATCCAGCCCCAATTGGGCCAAGCACCAAAAGATTTGTGACCCAGACAAATACAGAACTCCCACAAAAATATGCCCCAAATGCAATAGAAAATATAACATGCAATACTTCACATATACACATAAAAATACTTGTTCTGCACAGTCATCAATATTGCCCCCACAACCATCCACATCTGGTCTGAAAAGGAAGCATGAAGCACCTGTTAATGCTGGACCTGCAAAGCAGCTATGCTATGCACCTATCCATAGCAGTTTTAATGCCCAACTTAGGGATTATCGGTTTGTATCAGAGCCAAGATGTGGCATTAAGAATTTTTTGAACAGTAAAAAACCTGATGTGCAGGCAATTCTAAATGCACAAAATGGCCCTTATAAGCTGTCCCTCAAATTGTATACAGAATATAAGAAACCAAATGGCACAAAATTTATACAGCCCCACATAACAGCAACTGTACCGGTATATTCAAATGCAAATTCAGACACAATAATAAGCAGGTTGATAGATCAATTGAACATTAAACACTCTGAATTTGCAGCAAAAGAGTCTGGATGGAGCCTATGCGGCTCTCCACACAGGTTATATGTTAATATTTCTGAATTCACTCCATTACAAGGTTCTACATATTTGCCATTACCTGATAATATTAAAAACAGAAGAGCCGTGGTTAATATAAAAAATACCGACCAGAAATGCTTTTTGTGGTGTATATTAGCTGCTTTGTATCCAGTTTCAAGGAATCCTCAGAGAATAAATTATTACAAACAACATGAACATGATTTTGACGATGCAATGGAGGGTTTAGAATATCCAATGTCTGTTCAGAATATTGATAAATTTGAAAAAAGGGCCAGGAATATCAATGGCAAACAATTATCTATTAATGTATTTATTTGTTCCACTGGCTGTGGCAATTGCTCCATAGAACCTCTCAGAATCAGTACAATTGATGATGAATCTGCTGTTCCGATTGATATGCTCTTAATTGAAGGGGATGGCAAATATCATTATACTCTGATACATAATCTTGAAGCTTTAGTGAGAACACAACTAGACAAATCTAATATAATATTTAAGTTGTGCAGAAGATGCTTAACTGTATTTTATGGTCAAAAAATGGTGAAGGGGGTTCGTGAAGAGAGTTCAGAAATTGCAAAAAACAAGTTAATTGAGCATCTGAAATATTGTGGCAATCATAAACCTGTTCATATGGTGATGCCAATGCCAAGTGAGAATTGCAAATTCAAAAAGTTTGAAGCCTTGTTGGAACACCCAGCATATATTGTCTGTGATTTTGAATCAATCCTCAAATCTCTTGCATCCTGCAATCCAGATCCTGAAGAATCTTCAATTACACCATACCAGCTACATGAACCTTCCAGCTTTTGTTATGTGGTTGTACAGGATGGTGTTGTTAGTAAAGAATATTCATACATGGGGCCAGATGCCATCAAAATATTTGCACATAGAATAGAAAATGAGTGCCGTGACATAGCATCTAACATCTTATTAAAATCAAAACCCATGTTGCCTTTAACAGAGAAACAGATTGAAGATTTCAACAAAGCAGAAAAATGCCCGGTATGTGATTCTGAATTTTCAGATACAAATATCAAGGTGAAACACCATTCTCATACAGATGGTAAATTCTTAATGGCCCTGTGTAATAGCTGTAATATTAAGATCAAGAGACCAAAATTTGTCCCCATATTTTGCCATGGAGCATCCAATTATGATTTCCATCATCTGATCAGATATGAGGGGTTTGACAAGCAGAATTTAAATATTTTAGCTGAAAATGATGAGAAATATATATCCATTAGCAAAATAATTAAAGTTAATGGAGCTCCTATTCACATAAGATTTCTTGATTCTTACAGAATTTTATCTGCTAGCCTGGCTACACTGGCCACTCAATTATCTGATGATCAATTCAAAATCACACGTGCATTGTTTGCAAATCAGGACCTGAAATTAATTAGGCGGAAGGGTGTATATCCTTATGATTATGTTACAGATTTTTCTAAATTTGATGAGTGCTCCCTGCCTCCACAAGAACAGTTTTACAGCAAAATCAGAGGATCTGGAATCACTGATGATGATTATCACCATGCCCAATTGATGTGGAACAATTTAAAATGCCAGACATTTGGTGATTATCACATGGCATATTATCACATGGCATATGTGACCCTCTTAGCTGATATATTGCAGGCATTCAGAAAATCTTCGATGCAAAATTATAAACTAGACCCAATATATTTTTACAGTGCCCCGGGCCTAGCATGGTCTGCAATGTTTTTGAACACTAAAATGCAATTGGATCTGATCCAAGATCAAGATATGTATCTGTTTATGGAGCAATGTATAAGAGGAGGCATGGTGCAATGTTCTCAGAGATATGCCAGAGCAAATAACAAATATATGCCTGATTATGATCCAGCACGGCCATCAAATTATATAGTGTATGTAGATGCCAACAGCCTCTATGGTTCCGCTATGATGCAAAAACTGCCATATGCAGGGCTTGAATGGGTTGAAGATTTCAATATTGAGGATCTTCAGAACTATGATGACCGTGAATATGGCCTCTTCTTAGAGGTTGATCTGATAATTCCAGATCATTTACATAACAAATTTTCTAATCTGCCCCCAATTCCTGAGGTTCAGTGCTCACCTGGCTCTAAACAGAAGAAGCTCATGATGACACTGGATCCAAAACAAGGCTATGTCATATATTACAAGAACCTCCAGTTCCTGATGAAACACGGTGTTCAAGTGACCAAAATTGGCAAAGTTTTGAGGTTCAGGCACTCAGAATGGTTGAAACCATATATTAATACAAACACAGAGCTTCGAACATCTGCAAAGAGCCAATTTGATAAGGCCTTGTTTAAATTGATGGTTAATTCTGTATATGGCAAAACAATTGAAAATGTCAGAAAACATACCGATGTTAAAATAATTACTGACCCCAGCCTGAGCAAAAAATTGGTTGCAAAGCCTAATTTTAATTATAGAAGAATTTATGATGAAAATATGGCACTTTTCAACATGAAAAAAACAAAGATTAAGTTTAATAAACCTATTTATGTAGGGGCTGCAATATTGGAATTGGCCAAATCACATATGTTAACATTGTATTATGATGTGTTGAAACCTTTTTATAAGGATCGTGTAAAATTGATGTACATGGACACGGATAGTTTTGTTCTTGATATTCAAACAGAAGATGTTTATCAAGATATTGCACAGCCTGAATTGATTAAATACTTTGATACCAGTGAACATACAAGGATTCAACCCCACAACAAAAAAGTGCCTGGCAAGTTAAAAGATGAGACACTTGGTGATGTTATTGTGGAATTTGCTGGGTTAAGTGCCAAGATGTATAGTTTTAAAACATGTAATGCTGTTGTCAAAAAAGCCAAGGGCATTGGCAGAGTTACTGTTGAAAAAGAGCTTGAATTTGAGGATTATAAAAATTGCCTCAAATCATGTAGCACCACCAGAACATCAGAATCCAGAATTCAGAGTGTTGATCACTTATTGACTTCAAATGTTGTAAGAAAAGTGGCTCTGGACCCACATGATGATAAGAGATGCATTTTATCATGTGGCATACATACTTTACCATGGGGTCATTGTGATTTGAAAAATGGGAATCAATGCACAAGTACAGAGCATGATTTGAAATAAATAAACATGCCTATGAACTTATTTGGGTTTAAAAAACAAGGTATTATGGACCTGCCAACCCCACAACCCTCCTCTGATATGCAGTCTAAACTGAGTGGCTTGTTAATTATTCATCTGAACAGCATATTTACAGATGTTGATGATGAGACAGGCAAAATATTGTACATATTTAACAATAATTTAAATTATTACCAATTACCTGTAGGTGGGCAATTGCAATTTATTACAACCCCTGAGGGTGATGTCAAAATTTCAGTAGGAAGAAATATTTACAGAATTAAGCACTCAAACATGATTTCTGGCACTGTATATACTGTTTCTGCTGGTGACTGCTTATATATTGAAGTCCCTGGATCCTATGATAAGCTTATACCCTTTTTTATAGAATTAAGAATCAGATACTCTATAATAAATAACTACTAAATCAAAAATGCCTAATGATATTTTTGGCCATACAAGACATGAAGATCACAGTGATGAGATTCTGATGCTTGATGTCAGAGTCAAGAAATTAAGAAGTGATTTACAAGCTTTACAAACTACACTCAATGCCAGTCTTCAATTAGAAATTACAAATTTGCAATCACAATGCATGGACCCTCTTCTTAAAATTGATTCTGAACTCAAATTGTTGCTTCAGAAATATACTGATTTGGCCACATTGGATAATTTTCAAAGTTTGGAAGAAGCTGTTGCAGCTCTTCAAGCCAAATTTAAGACCCAGGCCAACAACTCTGAGCAATTGAAACAGCAATTAGAAGAGCAGATAAATAATGTCCAGGCACAGCTCCAAACAATTGTCAAAAGCATAAAATCACAAGAAGATTTTGATCTAGTGATTTCCACTCTAAAAGAACAGATTCAGTCACTCCAAATTCCTAATCTGGACCCTCTGAACAATGCCATAGCCGAGGTTAAAGAAAAAATTGAGACACTTGAAAATTTTATGAAGAATTTGCCATCTTCTGTTGCTTTAAATGCAATAACTCGGAGTGTAGCAAATATTAAGCTGCAACTTGAAACATATGAAGATTTTGGAAAAATTCAAAGTTCCATAACCCATCTTGAAGGTACAATAGCAGCAGTGCAAAGTGATTTGGCAAATGTACTTGAATCCCGATTGCCTGGGATTGTAGATACCCTTGTCAGTGTCCAGCAACAAATCACAAAGCTTGAAAACCTCAATACTGAATCTGAACTGTCTCATTTTCATCACTTGATAGATGATATCCAAACAAAACTTGAAATTTTACAACAATCCACACCCTCTCAGGCAGATATAGCTCTGCTCCAAAATGCTATGCAAAATGTGGCTGATGCTTCTGAATTACACAATGTAAAATTGGCACTTGAATTTTTGCAAAATACTGTGTCAAATCTGCCTACATCACAGGAACTTAAAAATATTAAGAGGGCAGTGAATAGGATATTGAAATCAGAAGATATCAAGAATATCCAGGCAGAGATCAAACATCTCACCCAGACAGTGGCCACTCTACCAACCAATCAACATATTAATGAACTGCATGCCCTGTTTGAGGATATCAGAAGGCAGGTCCATGATCTTACAGCTCAAAATTCAAAATTGGCAATTGTTGAAAATTTGCAACAAATTGTAGGTAATATCAAGCAACAGCTAGGGACCATGGAATCCAATCAAGCAAATGCTCTGTCTGTTTTTGCCACCCAGCTACAAGAAATT
Source organism: Lepisma saccharinum (assembly GCF_977018435.1). Lineage (NCBI taxonomy): Eukaryota > Metazoa > Arthropoda > Insecta > Zygentoma > Lepismatidae > Lepisma > Lepisma saccharinum. The sequence goes on from NC_139230.1 coordinate 39,236,012, forward strand.
GTGCAACAATACAAGAAACTTGTTGTGGACATAAAAATCAAGCCGGGCCATGATGATGTTGTTAGAACCATCAATGAGCACCTTGAATCTGTAACAAGCAGATTGCTCACAGCAGAAAAGGAAATAACAGGCATAATTGAGAATCCAAAACATACAGTAATTCTTGAATTGTACAGCATCCCCAACAAAGAATATGATTCTCCATTTACACCAGGTGGCAAAATATATATGCTGTCCCCTGCACAATTTTATTACCAATTTTTTGTTGGGGGCACACTGAGACCAATCAAGATCAAATATTGGCTTCAACCACAGGCACACCACTACCCCACCTTATCAATAACAAATGCTGATAACAAAGTGAAAATCACCAGTGTAGAATTAGAGGATTTTACAGACCCCAATACATTGGAAACATCCTATGTTGAAGATGATGGCTCTTTGGAATTTAAAATACATATAGGGGACAAATTATATTTAGAAAATCCTGCAGTATCAGCTGCTGAACACCCTATAGTTGCAATATTCTTGTTTACATATTATGTCTAGAGAAATTATTGTTGATGAATTACACAGACAGGCCAGACATAATTTTAAGAGACTCCCAGTAGTCACAAAAAGCATAGATGATTTATGGCAGGGGGACTTGATTGAAATGGCAAGTGGACAGTTCAAAAACTTAGACAAAATCAACAAGGGCTACAAGTATCTACTCACTGTAATAGACACATTTTCAAAATTTGCCTGGGCTGTGCCACTCAAATCCAAGACTGGGGCATGTGTTACAGAAGCTTTTAGAACAATGATCAATCAGAGTGGAAGATCCCCGCGCTATTTGCAAACAGATAATGGCAAAGAATTTTATAATTCAGTGTTTCAACAATTTATTAAAAGCCAGGCAATAAAACATTACTCGAGTTACAGTGATCTCAAAGCCTCAATTGTAGAGAGATTCAACAGAACCTTAAAAAATCTTATGTATAAACAATTTACACTGCAGGGTAATTATAAATGGATTAATATTCTTCCAGAACTTTTACATAAATATAACAATTCTGTCCATTCCACAATCAACATGAAACCCTCTGAAGTAACTTCATCTGATGAGCAAAAATTGATCAGCACTGTTTATTATCCTAGATATCAGCCAACAACAAGAAAGGCCAAATACAGGGTGGGTGAACAAGTAAGAATCAGTAAATATAAGCACTTATTCAAGAGAGGCTTTACAAGAAACTGGAGCACTGAATTATTTACAGTGGTTCAAATTAAACCTGGGGCTCTTAACACTTATATAATAAAGGATCATCGAGGAGAAATTCTCAAAGGCAGGTTCTATGAACAAGAGCTCAGCAAAACTAAACAGCCTGACACATATCTCATAGAAAAAATCATCCGCAGAAAAGGCAACAAGTTACTTGTCAAATGGCTAGGACTTCCAGAACACAGCTGGATCGATGCAAACAAAATAATAATATGAACACCTGGGATGTTATAAAAAGGCTGCCAGAACCTGAACAGCAGAATAAGAGAAATGGAAAATTGCTACCTGATAATATTAGGTGTCTTATTGTTGGGCCATCTGCTTGTGGTAAAACTACACTAATGGTTGATAATTTTTTATTGGCACCCAACTGGTTAGACTGGAAAAACAGGCACTTGTATGTTTTTTCTAAGAGCTTGGAACAATTAAAATATCAGCAGCTGATGAAGCTATATGATGGATTGGATATTGCCACTTTTGAACCAGATGTTAAGCCACTTCATGAATGTCTCGATAATTCTGTTGTTGTGTTTGATGACATTATATTGGATAATCAAAACAAGGTTAGGAATTTCTTTACACAGGGCCGGCACAAAAACATTGATTGCTTCTACCTGGCACAGACTTTTTCAAAAATACCGAAGCAACTGATCCGAGACAACAGCAATTTTATATGTGTGTTTCATCAGGATCATACCAACCTCAAACACATACATGATGAATATGTAGGTGGGGACTTGAGCTACAATGATTTTTCCAAGATTTGCAGCAAGTGCTGGAACCAGGACAGTTATGGGTTTGTCACAATTGATATGACAAGAACACCCAATAGTGGCAAATACAGAAATAAAATCAACAATTTTCTAGACATTGAAACATAAATAAATAACCATGAAAAGGCCAATCATTGATGATCTTAAATTAAGAGATTATCTTGTAAAAAGATTTAAGGGATGGAAATCAGAGAACCGAGGAATTTATGAAAAACACAAACAAACAGAACAGCCTGTAATTGATGCTATTAATAATTTAGGTAAAAATATCAAAACTGTTACAGAGCAAAATCAAAATTTGCTCACAGAGCTTGTGCCTGTAGCTGCTAGGAACATATTAGATTATCCATTCACCCCACTTTCCAGTATTCATACACCTAGTCCTATTGCTCCTAGAAGAATTGAGGCTAGTCAGGATCCTATTGAATTGGGCCTTCTTGCTCAAAAATATTTAACTACATCTAAAGACAATAAAGATGAGGTTTTTGGCTTATATGCTGACACAGAGCTTGATGGCAGCATCATACATAGAATTGGCAATTTCAGAGTAACATTTATGGGAGATGATATAATTGTATATTCAGAATCTCGACTTGGAGAAAAAGGTGCTTTTGTTAAGTACTCCGGCACACCTGGATTGTGGGAACTGATGACTAGGAAGAGACCTGGCAGCTATACAGATCAAGATTATGAGGATTACAAAGAAATATTAATAAAATCAGATGCTCTATACCAGAACAATGATCTCACACAAAAAAGGGTTAAGTCTAGCAGTGGGGCAAAATACAATAATTTAATCAAGCCCATATGGTCACAAATCAAGACTGGCAGTGGAATCAAACAATACAACACCCTGCCTAAAGAATTTGTGTGGGTTGATGATGTCAGGAAACTTGTAGATAGGTTATTGGTGATAGCTGGGGAGGAAAATGCTGGCAACAACAATTTTTACAATGAAAAGGTTGGAATTATGGACATGATAAGCACCAAATTGTCTAATTTTATAGTGAATGACACTAAGGGGATTGGATATCTCATAAAAATAATTAATACTCTACCCCCCAAATTTTGGAATATTTCTGAGGGTCGGGGCCTTGTTAATGACATTATAAACAAGCTGCCATTTGAACTACACATTCCAGGCTATCAATATTGTGGTCCAGGCACAAAATTGGACCATAGATTAAACAGAGGGGATCCTGGTGTTAATCCCTTAGATGCTGCTTGTAGAGACCATGATATTGCATACAACACACATTCTGATCTTGACAAGAGACATGTTGCAGACAAGAAATTAGAAGAGGCTGCATTTGGCAGATTTGTAAGCAAAGATGCTTCTTTAAGTGAAAAAATAGCAGCATTGGGAACCAGCATAGCTATGAGCACCAAACAAAAATTGGGGTGGGGGTTGTGAATATGTATATAATAAACCTACAATGAGGGCTAAGGGTGTTATGTATCAAATACCTTATGCAGGTCTCAAATCTCTTGGGCCTATTGATAATCTTCTAACCAAAAAGCAGCGCAAGAAAAAAAATTCTTGTATTGCCAAGGGGCATGGTATGAAATTGTTGCTTAGCACCCCCCAATTAAAAAAATTACAGCAATCAAGAAAAAAATTACATGTGGGGGGATTTATATTTACCATCCCTGCCATCTTAGCTGCTCTCGGGGCTGTTGGGAGCTTGGCTGGGGGATCAGCCGCCATAGCAAAAACAGTAATAGATGCCAAGAAGAATAGGGCAGAATTAGATGATCAGAGGCGCCATAACCTGGTCATGGAGAAACAAGGCAAAGGTGTTAAGAGAGCCATGAATAAGTTTAAAAAAAACAAGAGCCGCTTACAAACCAAGATATTGAAGCTTTAATCAAGCCACTGGGCATCAAACATTTTAGAGGTGTGTACATGTCTGATTCTTTACCAGAACAACCACTCAACAAAGAGTGTGGCATTGTTAATTTGGATAAGTTCAAAAATCAGGGCACTCACTGGATCTGTTATCTTAAATATTTAAAAAATGAGGCATTTGTGTTTGATTCATTTGGAGGTGTTCCACCTGAAAATTTGGTAAAATATCTAAATTCAGCTAATCTTTATTACAATAATACCCGTGTTCAAAACTTCAAAGATGTTAATTGCGGACATTTGTGTTTATCTGTTCTTAGATATATGTCTCAAATAAATAAACCATCAATTGAAGATTTTCAAAAAGCCTTGTGGTATCTGAAACATCATGGGGGTATTTCATCTCACCAGCCAAAATTCAATATTGAAACTCAAATTGCATGATGACATAGTGTATCCCAAAACAATAGCTCTCAGAGCATTTTATGGCATGTACCTAATCCCTAATATTACACACCACAACAACAAAATTGCAGTAGGGGATGAAAAAATTGTCATCACTCCAGGGCAATATAATCTATCCACTCTAAATGCTCAATTACCCAGAGGTATAGTATTAAGTCAAAATTCTGTCACTCACAGAGTAGAAATTGTATCTGCCACAGAAACAGTGGATCTGGGTACTATAGGAGAGCTGTTAGGATTTGAGAACAACACAAAACTTGAACCAGGCATCAAACACACTGCTATGAATATACCTAAATTCTTAGCCATAGAAACTCTGAATATTCACTGCAATGTGGCTGAGGGTATGATCACCAAATCAAATGGCATAGGCACTCACAAACAAACAGGCATCATTGCAACATTCAAGCCTAATTCTGAATTTATGGAGCCCATCATCTACAATCCATCCCCAACATTATATTTTCCTGTGTGCCATAATAGAATAGATAATATTGAATTGATGGTCACTAATGAAAAAGAAGAATTAGTTGATTTTGCTGGAGCCACAACAACTGCCATCATAGAGATTAATATTTAAATAAAAATACATACAAGAAGAAAATGGAAAATATTGAGAGTTATGAGCTACAATCATTCCCTCCAAACAGGAGGACATTTGCAAATTTAAATCAACCCAACACAGAGATTGAGGTTGATCTTGATGTAGGGGATGGATTTATACACCCCCACAGAGCAGATTTATACATCAAATTTGATGTTGTAAAGCTCGATGGTACCGATTATCCGGCAAATTCAAATATAAGACTTGTAGATAATTTTGTGCCTCATCTATTCTCTGAAATTGAGGTCAGAAAGCATGGCGTTGTTATAAACAGAGTGGATTATCCCGGCATTACCTCCACAGCTTTGGCCACACTAAAATTATCCAAAACCGAGGCTTCATACTACAAAATAGGCGGATTTGAGGCTGGTGATAAGATATTATCTAAAAACCACACAGTGCTGTTCCCTATGCGCCTGTTGCCAGGATTCTTTTCAGATTACAAAGATATTATGTGGAAGGGTGGTTTAAGAATTACATTTAGAAGAGCTGCAAATGATAATAATGCTTTGATGAGGTACAGTGCAATAAACCCTACAGGGGAAGCTCTGCCTAATACCCTACCTGATGAGGGCAAATGCATTATTCAAACTATGGAGTTAAGAATCCCTGTTGTTGAGTATGAGGCCAGCTATGCTCTTAAATACAAAGCTGATATAATAAAAAATCCACAGATTTTTCTACAATTTTATACATATCAATGTGTACAGAAGCCCGCAACTGGTACCTATTATGAGTTTGATGCTACAAATTCATTCTCCAGCATACAATATGACATGCCTGATTTTGTGGTGGTATTGTTTCAGACTGGAAGACACAACAATCAGGAAAAAAATTCAAGTAAATTTGATAGCTGCAACATCAAGAACATATATCTTAAAAATGGCAGAAATGAGGTCTTTCCTAGAGAAAATTATAATTTAGACATGTCCAAGGATGATTTCCTTAAATTATATGAGGCATTTTCGGCATTCAAGAGGGTCACTACTGGCAATACTGACATGTATTACACACCAGATGAATTCAAAGCACAGAGGCCCATGTTTGTAATCAATGCTTCAAAAAGAAAACAAGTTGTGGTGAATGACAGGACAAATATTAAAATTATCTGTGAATTCCATGAGGCATTACCTGATGACACTATATGTAGTGTTATTCTCATAGGAGAAAAATCATATGTTTATGATGTAAGAAATGAGAGGGTCACAGAGCAATTCTAGAAGAATTATATTATTTTAATACTAGATATACAAGTTGAGCCTGGTGCCCAATTGAACTTAGACCGGAAGTAAATATGTGTGTGTGTGGGTGTGTCCTGGCCTAGTTTTAAGTGTGGCCAAAAAAAATATCAAGAGGGGCATATTTTTGACAGGATTATGGACAACAATCTCACAGAAGTGCCTTTTGTAAGTATAGGCACATCAATCTGAGGGGGGTCATACTTTCTCATGGAATCCATGAGGGCTTTTTTACAAAAATCTTGGATTAGAGGGGGTACTACACTTGAGCAAAAAGCTCATATGGGCATGTTGAGCTAGGTTTAAGTGTAGACAATTCTGCTTGAGGGGGGTTCATACTTTCTACACTTGTAAGTGGTGCTTATAATACAGTCAATACCACTACTTGTATAATTTATCGCACGAACAGCGATGTGTATTAGAAACTAAAAGAACAACACAGTTTTTGTCAAATAAGTTGGTGAAGTCCTCGTGATAGAAATTCAGCCTGTGGCTGCTCCACCACTTAACCCGCAAAACTATTATTTTTTATTGTATTTTTTCGTTATTATCTAACTACTTAATATTGTGTGAATGGAAATGTTTAGCATTCATTTGAAAACTCTTAACATCGAATGGTCTCTGGAGAAAATTATTTTAAAATGTTTATCAGCATTCTCAAGATGTAATAAACAGTGGTCTGAATTACTAATCGGCACTGTTACGTCAGTAGCGTGTACGATATTTGGATCATCCACTCTGCTTTTCACAGTGCGCCAAGACGATAGAGGTCCCTGGTTCGAATCCCGGCGTGAGCACGGGTGTTCTTTGTCAGTGTCCCTTCATCAATATCATCACTCATATTCATATTCGCAATTAACCAAAAGTGGTAGAAAAACGAAGTAAAATAAACCAAATCAATCAGTAGTTGGATCGCCCACAACAATGACGTCTACTGCTGTGCAGAGGCGCTTGTGATTCAGGTAGGTTTTAAATGACTTGCGTCATGCAGAAAGATATAAAAAAAGGTATAGAACACCAGAGTTCAAAACATCTGTGGCATAGTGAGGCATCTAATTTTCTAGCTAAAACATACAATGGTGATGTTTTATTGAAAACCTAGCTTACTTCAGGCAAATAATACCTGTGGCGACTAATACCATAAGTAAATTTTTAAGCAAGAAAGAGCCGACTCTTCCTTCGGACTTGGCGTTCCCACCCGAAATGTCCATGCTACGCCACTGGTAGCCAGAGTTAAAATACATTGTATGTTTTAAACCAAATCCTATTCAACTTCCTAAAGAAGCCACACTGTGTGGTGATAGCACGAGTAAGAAAAATTACGTCCCAAATAAGCGAACGTTACCCGTGTGAAAATTTTGACATGTGGTGAGATATGCTTTGTGTTTTATTCACTTTATTATTTTGTTTATATTCCAGATCTGCAAATTACAACCAGGAAACAGGAGAGTGTGCCATGAGCGACATGGATAGGTTTACGGTTGCTGGGATTGAAAATTTTGTCACCAACGAGATGGTTGATTACATCGAATCAAATTGTGTTAGTGATCCCATTAAAATGTGCGATTTTCAAGAGATTCCTGGTCGCATTCTGAAAACAGTTGACTCCGTGCGTCAGGATGTGAAGTCGTTGGAAGAATGCAAAAGCTTATGCTTGAGTGCCAACTTTAGATGCCATACTTTTGACTACGAAGTCACCGGATACGAGGTCTGTCGATTTTCACACCACTCCACGAACACCTTGCAGCACATTGAAGAACCTTATTTAGACATTGACAACTCGTTCACCTACCAGCTGATGTCCTGTTACAATGTCACCATAGACTGTCGTTCTTCCGATATGGTGGCTCGAATAGAAACTAACAAGATTTTTAACGGTAAAGTGTACTCCAAAAATCGACCCAATTCCTGCATGGTGGATGTGCTGAACAAGTTGCAATTCGAGTTGCACCTTAGGTACAATGACTTGAATTGTGACGTCAAGCAAGACAAGATGGGGAAGTTTAGCACCGACATCATCATTCAGGTAATATACAGTTCGATCATTTGCAGTTTGCATGAAAGTTTTCACTTTTCTTAGCGGAATAGTTAGCGTGACAAGTTTTAGGTTCAAATCCTTAAAGCATGGACGGTTAATTGGATTTGTTCTCTCACCTATTTCATCAATTCACTGTTAATTCTAATCAGCGTGATAAACTAAGTGTGGTAAAAAAATAACGTAGAATAAAATACTAATCGTCTTTATTAAAGCTAGTGTGTTTCGGTCGGTAGGACCGCTTTTACTACCTAGGTAGTCCTTGTCAATAACAAAGTGTGAGAGAATGATAATACAAGAAAAATACAGGCTACATAGGATCAAGGGCGGATTAAAGGGGGGCGGAGGGGGCGATCGCCTCCTCCGAGGCCCTTGAGGGGGCGTCGTGGGTGACTTCCACCAAGGACCTATTTTATTTTTTCACATTGTGATAAATAATATACGCAGTTGGAATAAAATATATGACACGTAGTGTCAATTAAGAAACATACAAGAGTGGAAAAAGGGGGACGGAGGGGCGACAGACCCTTAAGGATCTCATTTTATTTCTTCAATATGGCAAATATTGTGGTATTTTTAGAAGAACTACCATTATGGGGTGCAGGAAGCTTAACGGCGAGTGTAACAAGTGGCTAAAATAAGGGCGACGAGAGACAAGGGGCGAACAAAGATAAGAATGACGAAAGATAGGGGCGACGAATGATAAGGGGGCGAACAAAGATAAGAATGACAAAACATAGGGGCGACAAAAGATAGGAGGCGACGAATGATAAGGGGGCGAAGAAAGATAAGAATGACGAAAGATAGGGGCGACGAATGATAAGGGGGCAACGTGAGATAGGGGGCGAACGAAGATAAGAACGACGAAGGATGGGGCGGCAAGAGATAGGGGGCCGGGGCGAACAAAGATGTGAATGAACAAAGATAGGGGCGACGAGAGACAGGACGCGAACAAAGATAAGAATGACGAAAGATAGAAGCGACGAATGATAAAGGAGAAACGAGAGACAGGGGGTGTGATGAAAGATGGCAGCCGACAAAAGATTAGAGGGAGACGACAGATAAGAGGCGAAGAGGGGGAATAAAGGTAAGGATGATGAAGGAAGGGGGAGGGGCGACGAAAGATAAGCAGGAAATGAACTTAAAATGAAGGTACTAGGGTGGATCAAAGGAGTCGTGAGGTGACCACCCCTTCACAGAGAATATAGAAAATATTCCCGCTATCTCGGCCTCGTGACTCATATTTTCATGCACAGTCACTGTGGAAAGGCAATAGCCAGGGAGAGAGATCAGCTGACATAAACCACAGCGCTACTAGGGTGACAAGGAAAAATTTAGGCGAACTACAACTATCAATCTTCTTGCTGCAGGGGCGAATTAAAGGCTTGAGGGGGCCACTCGTGTCCTGCGCCTCTCACAAGAGTTTTTTTTTTATTTATTGATAAATTCACAAAGTTGGAACGAAATGTATCACACATTATGGCATTTTATGAGATACCCAAGACCTAAGAATTAGCAACCATGGAAGGTGACACAGCAGTGCTCTTCTTGTCTGTTTAAGGCAAGACATAGGTTAAACTGCTCCACTGTTCCCGACAGTTAGCTATATCTATTGGAATCAAAAATCAAGGTATTTTGATTTTTGAGAAATCTATTAGTCTTTATTTTGTTGAAGTTAAACAACTTAGAATGATTGGTGTGCTACACAGTGGCGTAACCACAGGGGAGGCAGAGTGCATTGCTCCTTCCACAACCTTGGACGGAAATCAATTCTGCGGGGGGGGGGCAAACATTGACAACCAAGGGCACCTGTAGGGGAAATTACCCCCCACCCACCTCGGTTTCAAATTTTATGCAAATGAAAATACATTTCCTAAAATGTTCTTGCTCGCTTCTCTCGCAATACCTACTTTTCTTAGTCTCATCAAGTTCAGAACCGCAGTTAGGGGGCGGCGGGAGTCCGCCCTGGGTGCCGAACAATCTAAATGAAAAAAATTGTAAAAGAGAGAATGCCATGGCGCACCGTGGAATTATTTGCGCCCTATTAAATCAATATTGTTTTCAGTTTGCAAGAAAATGCATCTATAAATTTTCTTTCTCGCTTCGCTCGCAATGTATTTTGTTTTCTGTAACGCACTGTCATTTACCAGAGAGAGAGAAGTAAGACTTCTCTTTATTGATTTTGTCTGAAATGCATGAACAATTGTTTGGAAGAATGGGAGACTGCACTTTTGAGAGAAAATTTATGTAATTTAGGTTACACATGTTTCGTGTATTTTATATTTCACGTCGCTCCATGTTACATCAGTGGCGCAACCGCAGGGAGGCATTGCCCTCAAATGAAAAAAAAATCAATTCTAGAGGGGTTAAATATTGACAGACAAGGGCACCTTAAGGGGGACACAGAGGGACAATTGTCCCTTTCGATGTCAAATTTTATGCAAATAAAAATACATTTTGTAAAATTTTCTTGCTTGCTTCGCTCGCAATGCCTCCTTTCCTTACTCTTACCAAGTTCCGAGCCGTAGTTAGGGAGTTACTGGTTGAAAATGTCGGCATCTCCGCTAGCGTCGCCCTCAACACTTCTCCCGATCTCTCGGCCTCGCAAGGAATTGGACGCACGGTATATGTTAACATGTAAAAAAATAATTTTATTCGACATACATTTATCATGCATTTTATGTCCTTTTTCTTTTAAAAAAAAAAGAAATACATTACACACGGCTGGGTCACCAACATTTTAGTTCCGACAGTGATTTTATGACATATGGTAGGACTGTAGTCTGTGAGGGAAGTGTGCTGGACGCCGAAAGTTCGGGGGAGGGGGGCGCAGTAATAGATGTCCGCCCCCCTCCGAGAGAACGTCTTTAATCCGCCACTGCATAGGATCATCTGTGTTTCTATAGTGGCAATAATATTAACACAGGGAATGTTACACATTAGAGACATTATTTTTGCAAATAGGACGTACAATGTGAACTAATAAGTAGCATATAATAATAATAATAATGAGAAAAAACAATAAAAATGGCAAAGAGAATTTTCGCAACTACATACATAGTTCTTTGATTAGTTTTTACACCGCTACTGTTCCAACAGATAATTGCTTGAGGTTTATTTCAAACTTTTTAGCATACCTTTAACCAAATGTACAATATTATACTTTTCTTTTCAGCACCACGATCAAATAGTGACCAGCCAAGATATAGGATTGTCAGTGCGATGCTCGTACGATCTACACAACCGTAGCGTATCAAACCAGATGGATCTTGGTATCAGCGATGACCTTTTGGCCGCCACCAATGAAGAATCTGTAGCAATATCTCCAACTGTCACAATGAGTATCACAAGTCGATCAGGTGAAGACATATTTACAGCCCAAGTTGGAGATCCTCTTAGTCTACGTTTTGAAATATTGGATAGGAATAGTCCGTATGAAATATTTGTGCGAGAATTAGTGGCTCTTGATGGAGTTGATAGCAGCGAGGTTCTTCTTGTAGATAGCTTGGGTTGCCCAACGGACCCAACGATAATGGGTCCAATTAGTAAAGTGTCCGGTTCAAGAGGAAAGGTCCTGCAGGCACCGTTTGACGCATTCAAGTTCCCCACGTCCGATATTGTTCAATTCAAAGCTTTGGTGACACCATGCTTACCTGTATGTAAACCAGTTGCTTGTAACCTGGAAGATTACAATGGCGTGATGCGCAGAACGGATTCTTATGGAAGAAGGCGTCGAAGAGACACCAAGCAAATAGATGAAATGTTGTTGACCCAGACCATTAGAATTGCTGACAGTTTTAACTTTAAAGACCCAAAACCTGAAAGGGAAGCAGACAGTAATAAGACGACTAACCATGTGGAAGATGATTCCTCTTGTGTCAACATAGTGACGATCGTTGTTGTTATATCAGTATTTCTTGTTATTCAATTCCTTCTCATTATAGCATGGACAATATTGTGGCAATGGAAACGAAGAAGTGGTTTACCGAATGTCATAGCTGGCCTTCAACGTTGCCAATTGCTTCACGGTTTATCTCATTAGCTCATAATCAAACTACAAAATATTTCAACACATCATGTTATTTATTCGTTACTGGTTAATTCCAGTACATCTTAAGCTTTAATTGTAACGTTGAACAGAAATTTTGTAGACACTAAAGTAGTTACAAAGTTACCTGTGCATAAATGGAACCTCGGTGCAAATCGTTTAGCGGTAGAGTGTGCGTATCTAATTTATCCGACGAAAACTAAGAAAGAAAAACAACGACTAGAACTGCAACTCAACCAAGGAACTACATTGAGGGTATTAATTATTTCCTGTATTGTTTACTGTTGTATTTTGGAAATGGTTTGTTCTCTCCAAAAACACTTTTATATTATTTATATTTACAAGTTTTCCTTTCGAATAGGCTGAATGTGAATCTTTATGATCAAATATCGTTAAGAAAGATCACACAATTCTATAGAGAGTGCGAATACAACAGACATAGAATCATATTTCACATCAAGTCTATGTTAATAGCTACAGATTTGTGCAAAATCACATCCCGACCGTAAAATATAAACTGTTTCAAAGAATCAGTTTGGAATTCAACGAAAGTGTTGCATTCATCTATATGCCCTCCTTGTCACTGGTTGCAGTCGATACTAATTTTTTAACAAAAAAAATTGAAGATAAAATGTAAGGAAGAACATGCAAGAATTATGGTATGTTATGAATTATTAGCCTCAGGACTCACAGAACCGAAAATGTATTCTTACGGAGAGACAGCCGGTGTAAAATGATATAGGAAAGAATGAGAAAGAGGGTTTATAGTGATGTCACAATACATAGAAAAAGTCAGTAGGATATAATCTAGAACCAACACAGTTTCGAAAGATTAGCAAGTGTTCAAGACTAATACGTAGATATGGATACAGGGGTGCCCCTGGGGGAGAAATAATGTCGCGATCAACATTTTGGGAGGCAATTTTTTATTAAAATAATAATAAATTCAACATGTATATATATTTTCTAAAATATATGTAAAAAAAAAGTTTACACCTTGGCACCATGTTATAATATGTGCGATGAGGCAGGGGGAGGGGGAATAAGAAAATATTTCCTTAGTCGTTCATTTACTTTAGTTGCTTTTGCTACTTGGTGCACCAATTTTAATCCGTTAGATGAAAGAAGAATTAGTGAGGACAGATCATGTGTTCAGTAATGCTAAATAAAGTGACTTTCAGTAATAGGATAGTAGTAGACACGCTGCCTTATTTATATACTTTATGAGAATTATAACATGATCTGGGGGGTGCGCCATTGGCCTTGGGAGGAGGGGCACCCCTGTATGGATATATATATATAATTCTAATATTCAATAATAATATTCTGCGTCAGTGAGGGGAAAAAACACACAAGTGATTTCTTCTGTTACGCTTCTCAATAACTTGATCTAAAAAATTTTCCAGCTTATCAAATATATGGAAGTTGACATACACCAACAAACTTTCAAAATATGTAAATAACATCAAGACAAACAATTGTTCTCTTTAACATTTTGCTCGTTGGGACCTCGTTTCCACGTTACGAGTCCTAGAAATGCTCTATCTTCGTTCCTGTACGTATACTCGTATATGCAGTGATGCAGGACAGACTCACTGGTGCCACTGCCATTTTTTTTCTGTCGGAAAAGCATATTACTAACAAATAGTACGACATGGAAACATTATTATTCCAGCAGGTGAAGTCACATTGTTCAACTCCCTTCAAATTATACATGTATTAACATCCACACATATTTTGTCTGTCCCATTTTGTTTTAATTTTGTCCAGAGATATTCGCACTCTTTGGCTTTGATTTATTACCTAATCTTCCCGTAACATTATGTATTTTTAATGCTTTTTGACAGAAAATATAACTGTCTGTTGCAACCATTAGTAATATGTGGTCACATAATTTCCTACATACATGATAGAAAATAAAGTTCATTTAATGTTCGTAGCCTGGGAACGAGACCTCAGCAAGCAAGACGTTGCTTGGAAAAGATATTTTTCTTGACGTCCTCTACACATTGTGAAAGTTTGCCTGTGTAGCAGGGCGACACCTTGTACAGTTTTCCTTGCCGAAGAGTTACATTGTTTGATAAACTCGATGTTTAAGATAATTGAATATCTAGCAACACGTTTATTAGGTGGGCCTCGTCAGTGTTTGAAGCGAGACGAATGTTCATAACTGGGTATCATCAATATGATCTTCTCATTCGACACCTAGCGTTACAGAGTTGACGACTTTCTGTTGATATATTTCTAGGATAAACTTTTATGAAACGAATGGCATTAGAATTACTTTTACTGTAAGTCTATAGAGGAATGAGGAATTATAGTGCACTGAGTGTCCAAATTATTAGAGCTATAAGTAAATTGCCTTTTATATTATATATATGTACTTTATATAAGTGTTACCATTGTATGTTTCACTTCGTAGCTCATATGTCTGAACGCGTTATAATTGGGATTTAATTGATAGAGTGCGTGTTTCCGTTATTTTATAACTAAAACTGTTGAATTCGCACACGCAAATACCATATACTGTCAAGTTATGGGGTGCTGGAATTGATTTCATTATCACACATCCTTCTCGTACGTTATCCATAAAGTTACTTAAGGGATAAATAATAATACCAAAGACATTAATTATAGGTTTTATTGGGCGGTGGGTCGGTGGTATATTCAGTCTCGAAGTCCTTTCGAAAAGATTATGTTTTTCTGGTATGGTATTTATTTAATGAAGCACTCTTTTATTTATCATTGCATTGTTGATATGGCATGTAGATGTTAAATGTGTAGATTTGGTTACGATAAAGCTACACGAGGGAACTTACTTAGTAAAACTTTGGGGAAAGTGTTCTTTCAGTGAATACTATTTGTATAATTTATGGAAATAGGCAGCAGTTCTCCTTTTTAAACAGGTTCATTGAAAGTGGAGTTTGGAATAATGTAAAAATGTTATTTAGTACAATATATTCTTTCGAGACTGTTAATATGATTCTTATAGACAGTGGCGTGCCAAGAATTATTGAAAGGAGGAGGCTACGTATAAATTTTTTAGTAGTTGGTCCTCATTTTGCCATCTTTTCCTGCCTTTGGTGTTTCTTATGTACTTGGCCAAAGGGGGAGGGGCTATGACTCCTACCAAACCCCCTTGGGCACGCCACTGCTTCTAGGCCGGCCACTTTATTTATATGCTAAAATGGTAAATATCAATTCACTTGCCCGACAATCTAGTAACATGAGTATATAAAACTGTGTGGTAAATTCATGTTACAGGTTCGATTAATGTTACAATGTGGAATTATAGTTTAGCGCTCGGCAAGCATAGTGATTGATTAATAATGGAAAAGATAAAAACACATTAGAAACATCTCGAGCAATTAAGAATAAAATGATAAAAATCCTTCCTTTTCAATAACTCAATTTTGGAATGACACCCACTCCAATCTTTCAGAGAGTTGCAGTAAATATTCTTTATCATTCAGATAAATTTCTTAGCACATATTTGAGACTGGTGGACGGTTTATCTTAAGGCAGAGTGAATGCTGAGCACGGTAGCCTGCGCAGTAATTTCGTGAAATGGGGGTGAAGGATATTACCACAGATAGAGATATCTTTATCTGTGATATTACTATTCCAGTGGCCAGTACTATATTTAACATTAGTTATACGCCATTGGCCATATACTGTTTATATTCTTAAATGACTGTAACTCTTGACTATATATTCACTAACAAGAGATAGGTTATGTAGCATTAACTAAAGGTGTTCAGGTATTCATTTTAGGAACCAAGTGGATAAGGCAAAGGGTATTTTAGATTAGTGAAAATGAAACTAAGTTCCAGCATCTCATGCGATTCAAATTTAACTGTTCTTAACATGTTCCACAATAGCGTCTCTCCACAAGTATTAGTAACATCTCGCGAAATTGTGAAATTCTTCTGATTTAAACTTACATAATGCTCATCCATAAGTGTAAGACACAATGTTCAACTTGGCGCACATTCTCTTGATAGGAAATGAAAATGTTTTCTCTAGAAAACTATGCGTTTGCACAATTCAAAAGCCTCTAGGCTATTGAAATTGAGTGTTCCCACATTTCTGATCGATTAGAGTTGATGATATAATTAAACAAAATGGATGGGTGGTTGTGCAAAATTACATTTGAGACGTCATTTATGTATCAATATTCATTAATATATATTATATATTTATGTTTATAGAGTTGTAATCATAACAGCAAATTATATGAGTGAAATCATTAGAAATGTGTAATAAACATGGTTAAACTGTAAATGGCTTAATTCATTTGTTGTTACATTATCCTCAATCAGGATTGGACTGGTCCACAGGAACACTGGATAAAATCTTGGCGCACCCACAGTACCCTTCTGAAAACAAAAACAAAAAACAAAAAAAAACACGTTATCTGCCCCATGCAGAGCTGTATTATTTCTATGGAGACTCTGAGGCAAAGGAAGCGCAATACAGGCAAAAATAGATAAGGTTGAAAAAGGGTAAACGTCGAGGAGCCCCGTGAAAATATTGGCGCCCTATTAAATTAATATTGTTGTCAGAGACCTTTCCGATTGCATAGTGGTTATGTTGTCGCCTTGTAATCAAGGGGTGCCTGGTACGATACCCGATGCAGGCACCCAGTCCCGATTAGCCTATCTATGCATAAGGTGGACTTAAAACTCATGCTATTGTTGGCTTGAGAAGAAATGTTCTTGTTCGCAATACAACCGTTTCCAAAAGTCACATCAAGTTTATAAGAACTTATTACTTAAAATGTTATTACATGTGATTTGTTAATTATGAAATGATATACAATTTACCAAACAATGACTGACAGACCGTTTTGAAAATCTGGAATGATCAAAATTGTAAACACGTGTTTGGTGTCTTGATGAAATAGTTAATAACATTGAAGTCTCAGTTACAAAGCAGTAATTCATATTAGCATTCGGTTATAATTAAAGCACATGCATAATTGTTGCAATGATGTTCTATTAATATATTTTATTAAAGTTTTTCTGTGCTGTAATATTAACTGTACTCAATATATTAAACAATAATGCAATACAAATTATCAAATAGAACATAAAAATAAATAATGCCAAATACGCAATTATAACTTTTTGCACATGAGTTTTGTCTTAATACAGGTAAAACATACACAAGAAGTTGTTGTCGTAGACTGACACACAATTGTAATCATTTTTTTATGATTTTCTATCACAACAAACTTTTATCATTCTTTTGCTTGTATGTCTCAAGGAGATGAAAATTGCCGGTCAATATTATTTTCTCAACTGTACAGTACACTGCCTAACACTTGAGATTTAGATAACTAAGAAGATTGCCTTCTCCCGTACAAACTTCGAGGAGCTAGTATCAGTGACCGTGGGAGAGGGGGGACTTACAGCAAACACTTAGATACATAAATGTTTTTTTGGTCCAAATATTCATTTCTGTATTACATTTGGTGGTATATCTCCGACTGTCGACCAGGAAATATCACCCCTCTAAATAATAATTTGATTTGATTTGCTTTATTTTACTTCCTCTAGTTCCACTGTTGGCTAATTTGCAAAGATGGGGATGAGAGATGATATGATGACATTAATGAATGTACACTCACAAACAACCATGCCAGGCTAGGATTCGAACCCGGGGCCCCTGGCGGCGTAGCGCGAAGTGATAACCACTCCGCCGCGGGGGGCGGCAATAAAAAATAATAAAATCGTCTTTATTACAGCGGGCATGTTTCGGCCTCGAGGGCCGCTCTTACAACAAACCTTTGCCTGGGTGATTATTACAAAGGAAAGTAAAGGTAAAGTAAAAATGGAATATATGAATATACCCTGATTACATGCAAGTTTGATGAACACTGATTATAAAAATATAAATTGAATAAAAATAAGGCAAAAATAATTACATGTATAAACTAATGGGTATAGATATAGCCCAGTAAATATGGGGTTGCGAGCTGAAATAATTTATAAAAAGCTATTTTTTTCAGGGTTTGCTCTTTGTTACTTCCCAAATGAAATCCCAAAAGTCCCCTAAAATCCCATGTGCGCATCACCTCCAAGATGGCGACCGGGCTCGCAACACATGCTGTCCTGTTTTCTTTAATAACTTTCGATAATTTAAAGCTAAGTCATTCCTGTTTTCACTATTTTACACAAGAAATGTTGAGGAATCAGAGTATGTATTAAAATATCCGGAAAATACGTATTTAACGATACTAACAACAAAAATGTTACTTTATTATTTCCATACAATTTCATTTCTCCACCTTTAAATATAAATATCTATAAAATTGAGAGAATAATGAAAAATATTCGAAATTTTAATCTGTTTTGGTTTTGCTGTAAATCCAAGCATAGAAAACTTAATATTTCAATCTCATTTCCTCCTCTCTCGTATAAAATGGGTATTCAAATTCAAATTCTTTATTTACGTGGGCGAGGTTCAGCCTGAGGCTGTTCTGCCACCTAACCCGTGTCATCGATTACATTTAAATTTACATTTCTTATACATACGTTATTACAGAATTAATACAGTGTGAAATAAACTGTATGATTTAGTTACAAAATCTATTGATAAAATAATTGTAATAAATGTATGAATAAAATGATACAAAAATTGTGAAAAGACAACTACATAAAAATAAAATAAAATGAATGAAAAATAAGTAAAAATAAAAACTTGTAGACAAAATACATAACATAAACATACAAGTTACATCATAGTATTTGAACACAATCTCTGCTCTGTCAAAATAAAATTCTTTACTTCATTTCGGAAAGATTCTATTTTAGAAATGCTCGACATGGTCTTAGGTAGGGCACTCCATATTTTTGCAGCAAAATATGAAATACGACTGATATGCCTGTGTGTTGCAGAGTGGAAGGTTAAATTTGAAATTATTTCTTGTATGGTGGCTGTGAATACTGGTGCGAGGGATCAACATGTCTGCCAGATACGACGGCTTGCCAGATGTAATAATTTTATGTATAAGGCAATATGTATGCAGTAGCCGCCTACGGTACATATTGAGGATATTCTTATTATTTATGGAAGGTAAAATATGTTCACGTCTCGGGATGCAAAATATGAACCGCATGCACGCATTTTGGCATTTCTGAATCTTTGCTTGTAAAGTTTTATTTATTCTACCAGAGTATACTACGTCACAATAGTCGAGAAATGGATATATAAGTGTTTCAACTAATCGCTGCTTGATTTCTGAAGATAATAGTTTGTTAAATTTAAACAAGAATCTAAGTGTTCCAAATGATTTATTGATTTGGCGGCTAATATGCTCATTCCATGATAGACGAGGTATGACATCATCATTTATTGTAATTGTTGTATTAGTGTGCTCGACCGAACTAATAGCATTTCGAGTTCCAATAAATGTATAACATGACTTATTTGCATTAATTTTAAGGCCATTTGCATCACACCATGTTTTTATCGCACCCAAATCATTACTTATGTATTCAATACTTATGGCAATTTCTGTTGGATTGAATGAATTGGTTAGTTGAGTGTCATCAGCATATGAATGTACGTTACAGTATTTGACAACTGAGGGTAGGTCTGCAATATAAATCGTAAACAATAAGGGACCTAGTATAGATCCTTGTGGAACACCAGATGAAATATATAAATTATTAGATAATAAAGTAGGCGACAGTTTTACACGTTGATTTCGGTTACTTAGACATGAAAAATACCAGTTGTATCCAGTAACGTGTCAAATATTTTAGTGTCCAGCATCATCTTTTCTCCCCTTCTTTCTTTCCTACTTTCTTTTTTCCTTTCTTTCCTTCTTTCGTTCCTACTTTCTTTTCTCTTTTCTTTTCCCATTTCTTTCCTTCTCTCTTTTTCCTTCCCCTCTTTCTTTCTTTCCAACTTTCTTTTCTCCTTTCTTTCCTTCTTTCGTTCCTACTTTCTTTTCTCCTTTCTTTACTTCTTTCTTTGTTTCTTTCTTTCTTTTCCCCTTTCTTTCCTTCCCTCTTTCTTTTCTCCTTTCTTTCTTTCTCTCTTTCTTTCTTCCCCCTATCTTTCCTTCCTTCTTTTTTCCTTTCTTTCCTTCTTTCTTTTTTCCTTTCTTTCCTTCTTATGGCTTGTTTTAGTAGTCGATATTATATTTTCAACCCTTTCACATGTCTGGTTTATGTTGATTGATTGATTTAGTGTTTTAAGTCTACTTTATGCACAGAAAAGCTAATCGGGACTGGACCTACAGTTTAAAGTGGGATCCGAACCACTATGTGCCTCCACCGAGTGTCGAACCCGGGACCCCTTATCTGGTTTATGTGTATGAAACATAGGGTAAGGTGGTACATTTTCGATCACAAAAAAATAAATTCAATATAACTTGAAAAAAATAGGCAGCAAAATTGCAGTTTTTGTGCCAATAAAATGCTTACCTTTTACTAAAGACGCTGGCATAACATGACATTTTTAGTTCTGCTTCTGTAGACAGAAGAACGAAATTTCGGTCGGATAAAACTTGATTAGAATTGCACCTAGGTACCTTGCACCTTGCACAATGGATCAACATTGAGTGAAGAAACAGTATCCTTAATATATACTACAAGTGCAACTTCTTCTATGGCGCAGGCCTACAGGAGCAAAATATACACAAACTGCATGTTCTGTTAGTTTAATAACTCTGTTTGACTACGTAACGGGTGAGTCTGTTAAGAGAGGTCCCGTGGAAAATGTGCTCCTTGAATGTATGCAACCCTGGTACACTGAAGAGAAAAGCGGGGTAGAGAACAGTCCAGGATATCGGTGCCAAGCAGTTTCGACAACATGACATAGAAGGGGAATGAAAAGAAAGTGTCCAGTAGTGACCTTGAGGCAGGCAGCGTGCAGGTCAGTTGAGTGCAGTTGAGCGGCGAGGAAAGTTGTGAATGTGGTTCGGTGGGTCAGCATGGTGTTAACGGTGCAGCAGCGTATCTTTGTTGTCGAGACATATGAAAGCCTCGGTTCTTCGAAACAGTGTGCAGATTTGTTTACGACGGAGTTCGCAGTGAATTGAGTTTCAGCGAAGACCCCAACCAAATCAGTAATGCAAAAACTGATTGCAAAAGTGCGTCCAAAGACTGTCCGCACTGAGGTAAAGGTGGGCGACGCAGCGCAGCTAATGATACGCAGTCCACGAAAATCATCTCGGCTTTTGGCACAATAGTTGCAGGTGTCCCAGTCAACCGATATGCGGATCCGTAAGCAGGACTTGAACTGGCACGCATTCAAAGTTACCGTGATGCATCAGGTGCGGGATGTGGACAAGGCAGCTCGCGTGCAGTTTTGTGAGTGGTTTCTGTCCAATATTGCTCCGGAGGTGCTGCAGGATGGTTACTTGTTCATTTCCGATGGAGCATGGTTCCATCTGTCAGGCTACATAAACTCCCAGAACACGCGACACTGGTCAGGTGACAATCCACACGTGTTCATGAAGGTTCCACTGCACGCCCAGAAACTCGGTGTCTGGTGTGCCGTGTCGTCACGCCGCATCATCCCCGTGTTCTTCCATGAGACTGTGAACTCGACTCGTTACATCAGTAACATATTCAGCGTTTTTGTTGAACAACTTACTGAGGATGAGCGAAGGAACGCTTACTTTCAGCAGGATGGAGCCACGGCGCATACAGCATGTGCAACGATCACGCGCAGTGTTCCCGCCTGATCGCTTCATCAGCCGTGGCACGAACCAACCTTCGCCACCTCGTTCTCCAGATTTATCACCCTGTGATTTCTTCTTGTGGGGAGCTCTAAAGGGACAGGTGTTTAGCAACAACCCTCACACACTCGAAGAACTCCAGAACAACATTATCACAGCAGAACGGCTCCCGCAGGTATGCAGCAGGAATCGAGGACAGAAGAGTGTTCAGTCCTCCCCCTCCCTCAACGAGTCACAATAACTTACCCCCGAGGCTCAATAGAAGATTTCCCTCCGCGTACCAGGCTAGAGGTCAGCAAACCCGGTGACAAAAGAGATCTCACCAAAAATAACGGCCAAGTAAGTACAGGCAACTCCAAATGTATTTCAGAAGAACTTGACACTTCGTTGTTTCAATTATGTTACCAAAATGTTAGGGGTCTCCGAACCAAAACAAGAGAATTTTACACGAATGTCCTTTGTAATAACTTTAGTGCAATAATGATAACTGAAAGTTGGTTAGCAGATTCCCACGAGAATAGTGAACTTTTCGATGAAAGATATGTGGTATATAGGGGGGACCGAAGCAAAAAAGTGTCTGGTAAAACAATGGGTGGTGGTGTAATCATTGCAGTGAAATCAAACGTCAAGAGTGCATTAATAGATTCGCCGTGTTTACATCCGAATATAGACTGCATTTTGATTAAACTATGGTTAAATGGATTAGGAACTGTATACATTTGCGTTGTGTACATAGCACCTGGTAGTAACAAAGACACATACACTTTATTCTTTAGGTTCATAGAAAAGCACTGTCAACCTGGTGACGCTAAACTCCTGATAGGTGGGGACTTTAATCTGACAGATATAACTGGTAGCAATTACAATCTAACTAGTTCATCAGCAACAACGTATTTCGATTTAAACAACTTTATTAATGTATATCAACTAAAAAGCTTGAACGACATTAAAAATAGCAATGGGAAAACACTCGATTTGTTTTTGATAAATGGGCAGGGAATAACAGTAACACGAAACACACAGCCACTAGTTCCTGAAGACACACACCATCCCTCGCTGCTAGTAGATATTAATTATGTCAAAGAAACCCGCGACAAAACTTGTCATAAGCTACAGTATAACTTTAGTAAAGCAGACTTTCCATCCATCTATCACAAGCTGCTTAACACGAACTGGGATGTATTAAAAACAAAGAATGACGTTGATCAAGCTACAGACGTGTTTTATGAAATTATATATAAAATATTCGATGAATGTATCCCCTTAAAGAAAAGCCGCAAAAGACAGTACCCGTGTTGGTTTACGAGCAGCATTATTAAAAATATAAGTAGGAAACATTATCACCACAAGAAGTGGAAAAAACAGGCGGGAGACTTTCGATACCACTACAATAAATTTAGCGAATTTCGAACAATAGTGGGGAAGGAAATTATTGATGCATACAACAGTTATGTTGACAATTCGGAAATAAATATTGCAAAAGATAGCACCCAGTTTTGGTCGTTTGTTACAAATAAACGCAGGAAAAGTAACAAAGATCCTGTACTGTTCAAAGATAAAGTGTTGTCAGACCGACTATCAGTAGTCGAAGCTTTTGCACAGCATTTTCAGTCTGTGTATAAAAAAGATCCCCCTAGATATGACATGAAAGTATTGCCTAACCATAAACAATATGAAACTTTGGATAATCTTAATATTACCGAGATACGAATTGAAGACGTAGAAAAAGCAATTAAAAACTTGAAACCTAAGAAAGCAGCCGGACCGGACAAGATACCGCCCTATGTAGTCAAAGGTTGCAGTGATATATTGAAATACCCGTTATATCTCATTTTCAATTTAATTCTTGCAAAACACAAATTTCCTGAAAAATGGAAAGCCACGGCAATTTGTCCACTTCCCAAAAGCAATAACACTAATGACGTACAAAACTACCGACCAATAAGTATATTATCAGCCCCAGCAAAAATATTCGAAAAAATCATGCACTGTTACATATTTACCCACGTAAAACCTGTAATATCATCGTTTCAGCATGGCTTTGTACCACGTAGATCGGTGTTGACCAATCTCTCCGATATTACCAATTTTATTAGTTCAACATTGGACGAAGGAGGTCAGGTTGACGTAATATACACCGACTTTTGCAAAGCGTTCGACTTGGTTAACCACGATATTCTATTAAGTAAATTAGCATGCTTCAATATTTCTGAACCACTGCGTCAACTGTTCGCTTCCTATTTGCAGAACCGTAAGCAGTACGTAACGTATAAAGGCCACACATCCGACGAGATAAGAGTCACCTCAGGAGTACCTCAGGGTTCTAACCTTGGGCCACTTCTTTTCACATTACTTATTAACGATTTGCCGGATTCATTTGAAAACTCACACAAATTGCTGTTTGCAGATGACCTGAAATTTTACAGGAAAATAAGCAAACAAGATGACAGTGTGCAACTTCAAAATGATGTTACAAAGTTAGAAACGTGGACAAAAATCAATGATTTAACACTAAATATCAGTAAATGCCATTATGTAACATATACTCGAAAGAAAAACCCAGTTGAATTTCAGTATCAAATATACAACAATACTCTAGCAAGAAATTTTACTGTCAAGGATTTAGGGGTTATTTTTGATTCAAATCTTACTTTTAATAAACACGTTGAACAAATAATTAGTGAAGCGTTCAAGAACCTTGGGTTTATTCTTAGAATGGGGAGGGATTTCAAGAGTATAGAGACACTAAAAGTTTTGTATTATGCATATGTAAGACCCAAACTCGAATATGCATCTGTTATATGGAATACAGACACAGCAAAGTACAGTGTAGCAATTGAAAGAGTCCAATCGAGATTTCTTAGATTTTTAAAATACAAATTTCAGAAAGCTTACCCCACATTTGAACACTACGACAATCTAATATATGAATGTCGGTTTACAAAGCTGTGTCACAGAAGAAGGTTACATGAAATAGTATTCTTGTGGAAATTGTTAAATCACGAAATAGATGCTGAACATCTACTCTGTCAGATTAATTTTCGAATCCCGTCGTCGAAAACTAGACTAAAGAATGAAGTTTTTCTTATAAAGAAGGCTAGATCCGAAATTAAAAAGAAATCTCCATTGTGGAAAATGTGTACCAGTTACAATAACTTGCTAATCAAGAATAACACCATTGACATCTTTTCTATGAACCTAAGGGACTTCAGTAAAGCCACTATTAACACAATGGCTTAAGCTTAAACACATAAGTTCGTATTTAAATTGTGTGATAAAGTGTATATATATAAAATAAATATTTTTAATATATTTTATATATATATATGTCTATATATATATATAATTTCTATCTCTATATTACAGAAATATATGTAATTGTAATGACTATGTATCCTTCATATGGGCTCTGTAATTAGGTATGTACCTGTTGAGTTCAATAAATAAATAAATAAATAAATAAATATCTCTATCCAGGCCATCCCGCAGGATGTCCTCGCCCGTGCTTTTCAGAAGATGTGGTATTGTCTGCACACGTACATCGAGGTCAACGGAGGACACTTCCAGCACCTCCTCTAGGTAGGTTGTTGTCACACTGTACTGTACTTACAGAAGAGATGTTTCATTCATTTACGTTTATGTCAAACTGTCTAAACTGCTTGGCACCGATATCCTGGACTGTTCGCTACCCCGCTCTTCTCTTCGGCGTACCAGGGTTGCCTACAAGCAAGGAGCACATTTTCCACGGGGCCTCTTTAGCAGACTCACCCAGTACATCGTTACGCAGCTACCCGCACTTCCTTCGGTGCCAATCCCAATCCTCGCCCTTCCAAATATATCAGTCTCTCCACAATTGCGTCTTCCATCTGCTTGGAGAAAACTGTTGGATGGCCAACATCAATCCTGGAAGGGGAAGGAACACCCGCTGCTTCTTGACGTGTCATCGTTACTTTGTTTTGGAGGGTGGCAAATGGAAAATGATAAAGTTGCGATGCTCTGCGTATAGATAACTGTTCCTATAGAATACTCTGCACGGAATTTCCGAGAACTCGGGACGAATACTGTTGATATACCTTCTTCGGTGTTCGTTTGCGAGGCATCTGCAACAATAAATTGAACAACGCATTTACTTTGTGAAGTAATGTGTTGCACGCGTTACGGTAATGGAACTCAAACTGTATACCTCACTGATCGAAATTGTACTATTTCCGCCGATCGAATATGTACCACTTTGTGCATGGAAACAAATATTTCTGTAGTTCCCTCATCTGTCACCACATGGTTACACATGTCACATGCTACAGCCACCACATGCTTGTCCACGTTTGACCTGAATTTTGCTGTCCTACGTTCAAACATAAACACGGGGCACGCAAAATGACAGGCAGACGTATATATACACAAAGCACCTATTCTATCTCCAACGTACTCACCTTGCCATACAAAATTACGTCTGGTTCTCCGGGTTTACTGTAGAATTTCTCGATGTTTCTGCACAACACACCTGACACTCCACGCAACAACTCTCACTCCTCAAATCAGCGTTGTCAGTAACAGGAAGCAAAATATTTGAATTTTTAGATCGGGTGATCGAAATAGTACCTATATCGAAAATGTACCACCCTACCCTATATATATATATAATATTTGAACTAAAGTGGGTTGTTAACCCACGTCGCTAGATTATTGCAGACTCAGTCAATGACGTAAATTACATTTAGTGGAATTGTATATTTTGTGAATTATTGAATCTGAACAGTGACGTGCACTGAGGAGTAGCTAGTCTACCAGAGATAGATCAATCAATCTCACATCTCGAATTATATTCAAATCACAATATTTATTGTCTTGTTAAAGCCACCACAGCTCATACGCAACACTTTCTTTTCCACGTGCTTCTCGTCCATCGGTGTTCTCCGCGGGCAAAGCTGGCTGGATACCCTAGCTCGCTCTTCTTCCGCCAGACCAGTTTCCAGGTAGAAACGGCTGCCCGAAAGAAAAGGAAGATTTCTACCTCTACCTCTCTTGTCCCCTCGCCCCCCGCTGCAATGGTTGAAAGCCCAGGCTTTCAGGTCCCCCAGTCTATCTCCTATAGAACAGATAGGGGATTGGTTTCTCATAATTTTTTTGTAAATCCTCTAAAGAACACAGGGTAAAATTTTCTGCAGTAATTATGTTCTCTGTATTTACACAACCTTTTACACGTTGTACAATATGTGCGTATGTATAATATGGGATGTAGTTTTGTTATTTATGAAATGGGAACGTGTTATGTGCAGACAATAATGTTATGCTTTCTTTCTTTTTTTATTTTTCAAATATGGAATATATAATGATTAAATTACAAATATGTGCTCAGGCTCTCTCTGACTCTCGTTTTAGTAGTGTTTTATTTAAATATACTACTCTTGGTCTCTAACAGTCATAAATACGGATGTATTTATTTGGGCAAGAGAACGCGTGTTCATATTGTTGTTGGTTTGGTTTATTTTACTTCGCTTTTCTGCCACATTTGGTTATCGCGAAAATGAGGATTGAGTGATGATATGATGAAATTGGTTAAGGAAACTCATATGAACAATCCAGGCCAGGATTCGAATCCGTGATGAGTGCGCATTCTTGTCCTATGTGTTGCAGTGAATAATGAAATAATTTGGAATAAAAAATGTATCTCAGAACTCAAAAAGTCAAATGAATATCATTGAAGAAACTACAAAAAAGTGTGTTGTGTTTTGTTACCTGTCACCAAATCAACCAAGCGTGGGGGAGTGGTTATCACAGCGCGCTACGACACCAGGATTTCCGGGTTCGAACCCCGATCCAGGCATGGGCGTTCCCTGTGCTCGTCCCTTCATCAATTTCATCGTATCTTCGCAATTAACCAAATGTGACAAAAAAGCCACGCTAAGTAACAAAAATGAAATCAAATCATTGATTGATTGCTCAATTTGGTTTATTTTACTTCGCTTTTCCGCCACCTTTGGTATGGCAAAATTGATGAAGGGACACACACAAAGAACACAAATGGCCAATCCGAGATTCGAACCCAGGATCTCTGGCTTAGAGTCAAATCAAATAGTTTTTTTATTTTCGAATGTGGGTGGGGGTTACGTGTACTTTTTTCTAGTACTCATTCATAATTTTGCAATCTTTTCCTGTTCTTGACATTCTTCTTTTTTGTAGGAATACTGGCCCTAAAGGGAGGAGGGGTGTGATCCACACCAACCCCACCCCCCCCCCCTTGAGCATGCTACTGACTGCTACCCCAAGTGTCGACGTCACCGCACGTCACTGAATCTGAATATCTATAGCAAATAATTTTGTTTTGTACGTACGCACCGAATACACCCCTTTGAGCCTGGTGTTGTATTTCTGCACCCGTCCAGTATGTGGAATGCAAACACTAATTAAAGTAACACGGAAACATGAAATGGGTCGCAGCAGGGATTTTTTTTTACTCAACTCGTGTCTGTTATAAATTAAACAGTTCTGGTGAAAAGGGAAAATAACATAAACAAATAAATAATTCTGTAAATGCAATTTTACTTATTATTTATTATCCATGATTACCTCCACCCTTTCCACTGTTTATGACTCTGTATTCATTGCATTACTGTACGTTATGAGAAAATACATCTCTAATTGTGACTCGTCCGCGGTTTCACAATCACGAGAATTGCATACGTAGGTTTCATTGACCAATAGAAATCCTTCTCATGTTTCGATATGTTTACATAGTATAACAACAATATTCGGCATTCCGACAATTCTACACTGATAACGCCTAGTCGTAATCGACTCAAGTCGATCGCAAGGCAGACATTGTCAGCATTGTTTCTTCAACAAAGGTGCTCAGATGTCCCAGATTTTATTTACGCTCTAGGTTAGCAAGAGAACCGGTAGTATATCTCATCAATCTTAACGGGAACCTTTTCTGTCTACTACATTCCGCAGAATAAGTAATATGGGCAGTCAGTATCAGCCTTTGCGGTGAATTTGTTTGTATATACACTTAAAACATATGTAGATGTCGCCGCGCGCGCGCACAAACACACACACACGTACGCACTATAGATATATATACACACATCAAACTTGGAAAGTGGAAGTTAGGTCAGATCTCGTGGGACATCTCAACATCTGAAAAAGAAGAGGAAAATGTCAAGTAAAGAGAGCAAGGAAACAACCTGCGTCTGTGTGCTCTACCGTGGGAAGAATCTGAGAGAACTGTTACAATTAGTTGAGCAAGTATCCCGTTGTATGGCTGATAACTAAAGGGAAGAAGCCTCGACTGGAGTAACACCGAATATGTTGTAGACAAAACTAATTACCATTCAGTTTAATATTTGTATTTTGAACTGGTTCCCATCCAATATATACAACACTTTTAATAGTGATGGACGTGATGGATTCTTTTCCATTAAATGGACATTTGTTTACCACAAACAATAAACTTCTTCATAATTACTGCATGTTTGTGGAAAACCATGTGATCTACCTTTCGATGAATAAAAATGTTGCAGGGCCCGGCTAGAAATCAGTTTAAATAACAATCAAACTTTGACAATCAAAAGCGATTAAAGGAGTTTAAAAGTTAATTACAAACAAAAAATATAATAAACTAACAAGGAAAGATCTTATTACAAACAGAGGGAATTTTGACAAAATATCTTAAACAGTCCGTATGAAAGACCGTTGAGTAATAACAATGACTGGGTGCACAAAAATCTGTAACTTTATATTTTCCTTATTGTACTTATTGTACATCATTTTTCTAGCTCTCTAGGATCTAGATTAATCGCAATATTGAAATAGACGAGAAAACGCACGAATATGCGTTGCGCGTCGTTCAACATCCTTCCTTGCACAGGATTCGTACTTAGGGCCCGGTGTTCGTAACTAGCTACGATAGATAACCACTCCGCCACTCTGACAGCTGTTCTTACAACATATCTGTGTAATCATAAATGTAAGGGATATGTATGGTTTGATCCTTACGGAAGACATCCAAATCAACATCTCTTTCACGCTTATCTGTGGTATAATCCTCTGGGGGGTTAGTGTTGTGTTCTGTGTTTATGATTGTTCTTTCACCAATTTCATCTAATCACCTTTCATCCTCGTATTCGCGATTAGTCAAAACTGGCAGAATCAATCAATCAAACCACTCGTAAATACAAGGAGGACAACTTGTTTGTTCTTTCATCTACTTCATTTAATCATCGGGGAAATTAACTTGAGATGTAGAAAAGCCAGTTAAAATATCCAAATGCAAAAGATATAAAAGAGAGAGGAATTGAGTTTGGATCTTTTATTTCTTAGAAAGTATGAATTTGGAAAACTGCGTCAGAGATACTTTTGTAATATTTTATTACATCGTGATTCATGTGCAATGGACCTTACTTTCATTGCATCAAAGCTGTTTCGAATTTTGGCAAATTCACTGACGATGATGCATTCTAGTCCAATAGACTCTGGGTCCACTTACACAACTATCCTACGGGTACATTAAAGCAAGGTGTCTAAAGAACCCCGATTATGGTGTTATGGCTACATTACTTTCATTTACAGCATAATTCCACCTGTTCTCCATTTCTAGTTATTTTACGTCGATATTCTACTAGATTAATCGCGACAATGAAGATGAGTGAGTATACAAACATTCATGTCTTGCTCGAGTTCGGCCATTATGTGCCTCCATGATACGAACAGGAGAGATCATTGTCTTTTTACCCTGTTCCTGTTGATTCAACTAATTGTCGCGTATTTCTGATATTAAGATAAGAGCTACAATGTGGAAGTAAGATTAATGATCATGAAACAAATGAAATTGTTAATTCAAACATCTGTATCTTGTATTTCACTTAATTCTAACCCAGGACACTAGGCAAAAGAGGAATGAATACCTGTTTGTAGATAGTGTTAGAGATAAGGCTCGATGGAGGAACCAATGGTATGATCAATACCATGTTACAGCCGGTTCAACCGATTTCCAATCTGTAGTAATTCGGTTAAGTGAACATCAGAATCTTTTCGTTGAGGGGTGAACTCACGATATCGCCTCCGTAGGTTCCGGGTTCGAGTCCGAGCCTGTGCGTGGGTGTTCCTTTGCGAGTGTCCATCATCCATCCTCGTCGTCGCAATTAGTCTAAATAGAAAGAAAAGCGACGTAAAATAATCAAAATCAGAGCATCGTCGGTTTTCCAGACAATAAGCAAATTTCCCATATCCTCTCCCGGAATCAAATCTGGAGTATTTACGTGATATGTGCTAGCCAACACTTGCCGTACTTATCTTTCATAGTATGTATTGTACAATTTTATGAATAAACATTACATTCAACAACGAAGGACACTATTATTGCATTCTGACTGGGCGAACCTGTACGTAAATGAAGGCACATGCCCCGTTCGTAGTACTGAAATTTTGGACACGTTGCGAACATAACGACAGTTGTCGACGTAAGCGAGTTACTTGTATGCATGTTGTATACATGTATGGGTACATGCGTATGCATACGTGTTTGGAAAATTAAGTAGAAATTCTTGAGACCTTCGAAGTACGTGTGTATGTGCTAAAACCTAAAACTTCCTTCTGAAATCCTCTGTTTTATGAAAGCGACGTTATACGTTTATGTACAAAGACAAATATAGATGCGTACTATAAGGAGTGGGCTATAGAGAGTTTATAACAAAAATGACATTTTTTTAGCCTGCCTGTTTCAATCCGATTTAAAACTCACTGTTGTATAAACATCCACAATATTGAAAATACTTGGATTTCAATTTCAATTCAAGTCGACCTTTCACCACTTCAAATATTACGCGGTTTCTTTCAAAACACCTTCGTTATAACTCGGCAGCGGTACCTTGTAGGGAAAAGTTGAAAAATGAGATTTAGGAAACCAATCTTAGCACTTAATAAGGAAAGCAAAAATACAAACTTGATACGACTCAAGATTTTTGCAATTATTTATTTACAAACTGAGAATACTATTAATTAAACTGGGTGCCAATATTTTCACAGTGTCCCGCAGGGGTACCCATCCCCCCCAAGGCCTATGACGTACTCCCCCAAAAGTTAGAACACCCCACCCCCTTTTATGCCGAATTATTTACTCAAATTATTTTGGTCAGACAAAATTTGCGGACCAATATAATGCACACATATTTAAGCAATAATATGTTTAGGTGCTCACTTTCATGTTTGCCAACATAAAACATACAAAACTGCTTAGGCTCACTGCCATTGTTAGTGTACTGAACATTATTCTCAACAGTTTGTCTGCTTGACTAACCTTGTATTAATGCGAGAAGCACTGCCCCTCCTCCTCCAAACCGATTCTAAAGGCATAAGAGGCGATGTTTCTCTTCAACCCCACCGCCGCGATCAGCGACAGTAGGTACAGAGCATTCCCTGACATTCGCTACGAGACTCGGTGGCAAGCGGCCCGGCATCAGAGCTTGTCTTTCCCGGTGAACGGGTCCACGACAGTCGCTTATATTAAACTTCGTAAAAACGTTTAGAGTAACAGGGTCAGTTCTGAATAAAAGTGGAACGAAAAATGGGGAAATAAAGTATACAAAGACAATCCGCACACCATCCGTGAGTAAAAAGAGAGTATTGTACGAAAAATCTGGAGAATTACAGTAGACGAACTTGCACGTGTAAATGCCAATTTCCTTCGGAGATGCCAGGAATGTGTTGCAGCAGAGGGACATCATTTTCAGCACCTTCTGTAGTCAAGGTTAGTACACAATATGAAAACTGTAATTTTA
Organism: Lepisma saccharinum; assembly: GCF_977018435.1. NCBI lineage: Eukaryota > Metazoa > Arthropoda > Insecta > Zygentoma > Lepismatidae > Lepisma > Lepisma saccharinum. The sequence continues at coordinate 39,268,760 of NC_139230.1, forward strand.
ATAGCCGACTCTAGCGACTGTCGCTGACCCGTTCACCGGGAAAGACAAGCGCTGATACCGGGCAGCTTGCCGCCGAGTCTCGTAGCGAATGTCAGGGAATGCTCTGTAGAAAAACTTTACATAACAACCATAACTAATAATCAACAAGTCAATTAAACGAAAAGAACCCTACCCCAATTTTTATCTGAAGATATATATAGAAATGGTATAAAATTTTGTCCCCCCCAAAAAAAAAAATTCCCTAAGGCGCAGGCGCGTCATGAATCCCTTTTGTGGGCACCTCTGGTTTCCGCAACTTTTACTCTTGACAACGTTTCCTCTTTTGTTCGTTCGGTGCTCTCTTTACCACGGCACTCGCCCCCTCTCTCCCGTAGCTATAGTTCTGTGTGTGTGTGTGTGTGTGTGTGTGTGTGTGTGTGTGTGTGTGTGTGTGTGTGTGTGTGTGTGTGTGTGTGTGTGTGTGTGTGTGTGTGTGTGTACATAATTCTAAAAGTTCACTGTTTTTGCTTCAGAGAAGATCGTCCGAGAATACACAAGGAGAGAGAGAGGCAGAATTGTTGCTAGTCCACAAGAACATTGTAGACATAAATCAGTCTTTGCCTTAACCTTTCGGGAGGTTCGCTTATTTCACTTAAGCGAGCAGTTGCGTGTTGTACTTTTTGCAACATATATAAATTAGCTGATTTCACAAGCTTAATTTATTTTGTACTGCTTGACTATGTTTTCCTTATGTTTTTTTATATTTATACTTTATACTCCCTCTGTCCCATAATTATTGTCTGGTACACCTTTGTTTGTTGTCTCATAATATTTGCCCGATATTCAAACTGTGACATTGGTGTATACAGAAGAAGAACATGAAACACGGGAATGAGTCATACAACTTTATTACTCAAGGATCAGTACAAAGTGTGCTTTCCATCTGCCTCTTCGTCTGTCATTCCTGTACTACCATTTTGGCATACCGGACTATAATTATGGGACAGAGGGAGTATTTTTTTATTTTAATTGTTTTTAATTTATTTTTATTGGGTAAGATTAATTTATTTATTTTAGAGGCACGTTGCACAGTGGTTTGGATCCTACTTTAAACTGTAGGTCCAGTCCCGAATAGCCTATATGTTCATAAAGTGGACTTTAAACACCAATTATAAGATTCAAAATTCTTTTATTATGTTATATTGGTAACAAGATCTTTTTAAGAATACAAAAGAACTTAAGTTATGTAAGAGATTATTCATTACAGTATTTTAATAATTCACTTTAACTTCCATGAAAACAAATAATAACAAATGCAAAATTACACAAACAATGAAATTATAAAAGTAAAAATAGTTGCAAAGATAATCTATACATTGATGGCTGAATTCACTCGTCGTTTTCTTCTTCTAGGTTACTATCAACATACTGTAAGCAGATGTTTTGTTTCTGAGTATGCTACTTCTTGAGAATGTTATGCTCAATATTTGCTTCACTCAGGTCACTGTCACTTTCATCTAAATCACTAATTACGCTACATCGCCCTCCTCGCCTGAAGATTCTTGAATAAATCATTCTATTTCACTTGTATCTAATCTATGTGACATGTTAAGTCTAACAAAATCACTCGCAAACAGTACTACAACAAAAATTAAGTATTACGCGAGAAGGCGCGTGTTGTAAAAAGTACAACATTCATTGACACTCATTGTTTGAAACCTTATTTGCTACTGACAAACCGTTAGGAGAGTTACTTGACTTATGGAAGTAGTGGAGGAAAGTCAAGGAAAAGAATAGACGTGGGTGCCAAATTGCAACCAGTGGCGTACGCAAGGGGGGGGGGTTACCGGGTTTAAACCCCCCCCCTTGAGCTTTTGAAATATAATGGAAAATGCTGTAGAAAAAATTAAAAATGGCTAATTTATCACAGTCAAAGATCTGCGACAGTAATAATAATAATAATAATAATAATAATTTGAATTATTATTCCCATGCAGCATGAAGAAAAACACAACATTCCAAACACAATCTAAGCGGCCGCAAAGTTCAATTTTGCATTTTTTTTTTTTGCAAAAAGTCGCGCAGTGACTTTCGCGAGAATTGCGAAAATTCCTCGCTTCGTCGCAGTGTGCCGACCTTATTGCAAACGTTCTTCCCGGTAGAGGAAAGGAGCCAAATATGGCATACCATTTACATTTTGGTTCATACGTCAGTCAGATTTATTTCCAAGTGTGTGCAATGTACATAAATAGTTATAGTATTGAATGTTGTGTAATTATTGATAATAGTAGTCACATCGGACAACACAATTAGTCATGATATACGAAAAATACAAACACTGCACAATTTCAGACATGGCAAGTAGGGTTACTAATATGGCATACCTGTAACTTCTGTGAACAAAACAGTTTTAGAACCTGATAAACATAACCACATTGCGTTACAGAATATTACAAAACAGTACGGTCTATGTCAGTGTTTTGAAGTTGTGATAGTCTCTGCCATAGACCTAATAGAACTCATTCCTAGTCTATTGACAAAAGTCACGCACATAGCATTCTTTCTTTGATCCAGCACACTCCACGTGGGCCCACAAACGACACAACATACACATAATCCACTGTTCACCATGAACATCATTTGAAAATTTCCCATCACAGCACATACAGAAGGCATCAGAGTCCTGTGGTTCGTGATCGCCATTACTGCTAAAATTAGGGCTAGATGAATCATCCCTAATGCTCATAACGTCATCTTCCTCCTCGGAATCTGTTGATTGCTGGTCGACGTACTTCATTTTCTTTTTCTGGTTTTTTACTGCCGCAAGAGGAGTCTGCACAGATTTCTGTACTTCCGTAGGACTAATCATTTGCGTCAATTGAAGTTTCTTCTTTGTTGACTTAGCAGGTTCCTTATTTAGTGAAATTTACAATGTGTTTTTGTATGGGGAAGATGTAAGAACAGCTGAGGAACCAACCTTCCTTCCACGACTTCCAGCACTTTTCACCATTTTGGGAATGGGAGAGATGTTCCATGGTGTTACCCTCGAAGTTGAAGGTCCTGCCTCATCCGTTGCTTTCTGGGATGAAGTGTTGATGTCTGTAGTCAAATCTTCAGCAGAAGCCTCCATCTCGGCATTTCTGAATTCTTCATCGGCAAAAATGTTGGGGTTGAGAGGATAAATCCCCGTTACCTTAAATCCATTCACAGCAATTGCCCCTGTTTGAACTTTTAAGTACGCATTCCCAAATAGTTCTGCAATATCAAAGTTGTTAAGGGGGCGTGAATTGATCTCATCCAGAGGCGGATTTCTTCACTGTGTCTTGCTTTCAGTGGACTCATAAAGCTTCTATCTAAAGGTTGAAGTTTATGCGATGCATGTGGAGGAAGGCATACAATGCAAACATGATTCTCTCTTGCAAATAGCAACACCTCAAGATTTCTAGAATGGCTGTAATAGCCATCTAATATTAACAGTACAGGAGATTGTGCAGAGGGCTTCGTGTATTGGAGGAAATGCCTGAACCAATCCGTGAAAATATGTGCCTGAATCCACCCAAATGGGTGACATGCAGCAATGGTTCCTGGGGGTGCAACTCTCAATAGTTGAGAATTCATGTTTTTCCTAGGGAAGATACTCATGAGTGGTACATAAATGCCACTGGCACTCATACATGTGACTACCATCACAAGTGCTCCCCTTTCAGCTGAACTAAGCGATGCCACTTGCCGTTTATCTTTACGGGCCAACACCTGGGGAACTCTCGACTACACTATGCCTAACCCAGTTTCATCAACATTAAATATTCTGTCTGGTCCATAGTTTTTCTTTTCCATCTCTTCTCCTAACATGTTGAAAAATTTGTTCACGTTTTCTCTATTGAATCCCAGGGTTCGGTGATATATGTTGCTGTTTCTACATGTTCAACAGGTAGCTAACTAACTCTTCTTCAAGTCTTGCGCCTAGCACTACTTTTCTACCAAGCTTCTGCGTAACAGCATCTGTAATCGACAAATCAGAGTGTGCGTAATGTTGTGTGTGGTACACTGTACAGCTAGGACGCTTTCAGGAAGCCCATTACTTTATTCCTGCAATCAGCTATTGCTCGACTCATGTTGTCATGGTCCCACTGCTTCCTTTTGGGTGGCATGTCTGAAAGAAGAATACAGACCCTATAGAACCTCCACTAGCATGTTTAGGTAGCTGTTATCGTTCCATTATAGAGGTTAACGTTCGGTTTTCTTTCATATTCCTTCGTAGGCAGCGTGTGGCGGTTCCCTATTAATGTGGCTGCCTGCATCAATTAGGCCCACGGGTCGTTCTCTAGTTTCACTGTAGCATTTTTCTACCTAAGACTGCGCAATACTCTCTCTCCTTCTCTTGCGATTGAACAACGGGCAACAACGGTTCTTTCATATGCCAACGTTAACCTTTACAGTGGGACGAGTACAACTTGCTTTGTATCTGGTATGGTCTGTTACAGGAAATTATTTATTTATTTCATTTTTAAACAAAACACGTAGTTGATATTTATTACCTAGACTAATGGATACATTTATTTATTATTATTTTATACTTATTGTCACTTTTCTTAGTATTTGTCATGAAAACAATTAATGTATTCCTACAAATGAACATTGAATAGTAGAATACAAATATGGCATGGTGTGGGTATAAATATGGCATACTACTATGCCATATTTGTAGCCTCGCCATCTCTGATTTCCTGATCGAAATTTTAGTGAACCCTGGCAGCACACATAAAAAACAACTATGCTCATTTGTGCTTCAAACAATAGCCTTTTAAGTGCACACACGGTTATTGCCACTTTGTTGCAACCAAATAAACTGCCGATGGAAATACAACTTACCTTAAAACTTCTGAAATCTTCGAAAAACGAACAAGGTTCTCCTGTCTCACAATACACGTGTGGTGCTCAACGCGATAACACTCACAATGGAAAGACCTTCCAAGGGTTCGTTCCAGGAAACACCAACAGAGAGTAGTAGTTACCAGCAGAGATAATGCACTATGCCAAATTAGTACCCCTATGCCATATATCTCTCCTTTCCTCTACTGATTTCACATCCCCTTGTGAACTCTCAAGTGATGCTGAATCTACATCCACATCATTAAATAATGTTGAAGAAGTGCTTTGTGAATCACCTAGAAGTGATAAATGTGTTGGAATGTCTATAAACTTAACTTTTCAACAAAAACATAGACTCAGTAGAATTTGGCAACATGTATTCTCGCGCTTCATCATCATCATCATCCTGGGCGAGTTCCATAGTTGTTTGTGATTTAGTTTATTTGTGCCTCTTGGCTAATTTGCGAAGATGGGGATGAGTGATGAAATTGATGAATGGACATTCACAAACAACCAAGCCCGACCGGGATTCGAACCCGGGACCCTTGGCGTCGCAGCGCGATGTGCTAACCACTCGGCCACAGGGTCGGACGAGTTCCATAGGTAAAGGTAATGTAAATTCCCCCGTGCATATAGCACCATGCCATGAAGGCACACGTAGTGGTGTGGTGGGTCCCAAAGATTCTCGATCTCGAACTATTTTGCAGGCAGCACCATGCTCCGGCAGCCTTCATCCCCCAGGGTTGCTCTCAGGTACCCATTGCTATGAGGCTGGGTGCGAAACAAGGCTGGATAAATTCCAACCAATTCCGGGAATCGAACCCGGATATCCCACGAAGTTGTCATACTAGACCAGCGCGGCTCCTTGAATGAGTTTCATATTTCGATTATTTCAATAAATTTAATATATTTGCTTGTTTTTATGGATTTTCTTCACACTTAAAATGTCTCACTTATCATATACAACCGCTGACTAGACAATTATTTGGTAACAAAGAAACAAAAGAAATGTAATTTTGTTCTACTTCTTTCATAAATAGCAGCTGCATTAGTAGTAATTATTAGTAGTAATTAAACTAATTAATTAATTAATTATAATAATTATTAATTTATTATTATTATTCATAAAAGTATAATAAAACAATGGTAATTTGAATTTGTAGAAATTTTTCTAAATAACACCCCCCTTGATGAAATCCTGCGTACGCTTCTGGTTGCAACGATACCAAATGCCTTTTTTAGAAAGAAAAGAGCAATGCTGTTGTAAATTTTACAATGGCGCGCGTCCCGAAAGGTTAATAGTAAAGACTTGACAGTTGAAATATAAATATACATGCTTTTAACACGATTTCGTTTGAAAATATCAAACCAGTCTCCCAAGGCATCTAGCTGCCATGACAATTTCTGTTCAAAAGTTCTAATTTTGTTGCAGTTATCTTGATAAAAAGAAATCATTCATACCTCTTGAGTGTCAATCAGTACATTTTCAAGTAGGACTCATTCTCATGGTGGTAAGCAAACCAGTGGCGACTCGTGACTTTTTCGGAGTGTAGGAAGAAATTATCGTAAACCGAGGAAGGTTTGAAAAATGCATTCAATTACATTCACACGTATCGCTTGTACAGTGTCTCTCAAAAGTTTTAGGACAACGACATTTTAAACTAGGCAACCCAATTTACACAAGGCGTTGTTGGGTTGCGTGTAGAGTTAGGCTAAATTTCAGGGTTGCCACATGCACAATAGATATTTGTGAAATACGCGTAAGAAATGAAGAGAAGTATTTTTGTATAAAATTATTAAAAATATCAAATATATCGCAAATGACGAATTTCTTTCCGAAAGAAAAGAAACTAGGTTTTCTAGTATTTCATCGCTAATGAGCCTAAGGAAAGGATAAGAGGTTAGAGGAAACGAAAGACGACAAAGGAGAGGAGAAAGAGAAAGCGAAAGGAGAAGAGGAAAAGTAGAGGAGGGAAGAAAGAGAGGATAGACGAGGAGAGGAGAAGTAGTGAGAAGAAAAGAAAAATCGAGGAGAGGAGGAGACGAGAAGAGGGGAGTGGAGAGTAGAGTAAAAGACAGTAAAAGGGAAGAATGAAAAGAAGAGGAGAAGAGTGCAGTTTAGTCGGAAATCTAAGACAGGAAAGAGGATAAGAGGAGTGGAGAAGAGTGGGATGGAGACAAGATGCGAGAAAAATAGAGAAGGTGATATGAGATAAAAGCAGAGGAGAAGGAGGGGAGAGAAGAATAAGAAGGAGAAGAGAAAATAGACGAGAATGGATGAGGGAGAGAAGAGGTAGTTGGAGAAAATATCGTCTCGGCGTCAAGAATTGATGCATTGATCAAATTATCGACATGAAACAAAACACTCAATAACGTTTTGAAACATATTGGAGAATGTATTAGATCGGTGCCATATGCCTTTTGGCTGAGTTCAAAGCAAGATGAAATCTTTCACGTAAGATCATTGATTTTACCTGCGATTATACCACTAAAAACATGAATGTAATTTTAACATTTATAAGAATTATCCAATTTTTCTCGACGTCTCGGTTCGTTGAAATGAAGATGTTGTAATTTAATATTTCCCCTCCCCCATCGTTAATTCGAAAATGAATCATTCGCTTTCACACAGCGTGGACAATGAACACAATGGGATATGTCTAAAACTTACGAACATTTTCTGCCACCGGAGGGGTTTGAACCTACGACCATCAGATTGACAATCCTTAACGGTAACCATTACCCTACAAGCTGTCGCTCCTGAAAATAAGTAGAAGGAGCTGACCAACGTGAAATGTAGATGCAACTCTCCTCCTACATGTAATGTGCAAAGAAAACTTGTTTGTAACAAAGAAAACAAAGGTAGAACGAATCGGCGAATACATTTAACGGAGAATTGCACATGTCGAAAACTTTTCATTCGATATTTGCGGAGGTATCCTTGCATTGATCTTGAGTGGGAAAAGGGATAAAATTAGTATATCCTGAATTGCCATAAATATAAAGAGTTATTTCATTAATATTTGTCAATGTCTTTAAACGAGTACAGAATTATCGTTAGGGTATCATAATTCATGATGTTATACATGAAAATATCCCTTTGAACGTGTGTCAATTCATTTATTTGTTTTTTATATATATACATTCCAGATGCAGAACAATGTAGCCACTATACACTTCTATTACAAATAATACCACCATGCCGTTCTTTAATAAAATGAGAATCGAGAAAAAGAGAACACTTCGTAAGGAGGATCGATGCTAGGACCGCTAGCAGCCCAATCGAGAATACTAGCCACTACACCATGCTTTTACCTTCCGTTGAAGCATCAATTTTTAAGTATTCTGTCCTTCCAATATTGTAAATGTCGTTGGTTGTACATGTAGTTAAACTTTTACTTTAATTTTGACTTGCTTACTTATAGTATAGCAGCTATCAGCCTCCCCGATGGCGCAGAATTTACAATACCGGACCCCTCCCCGATTTTTGTAATATTTCGCATACTCGCTAATTGCCCCTCCTAATCACGAATTTGAAGTTAAAATTTGGGGGTCACGTGTAGAAATTACAAAATAAGCGAAATTGAGTGGTCCGCACGATTGCTCATTATTTACCGGAAAATTTTGTTTCCAATACTTAAAAAAAAGAAATAGCTATACATTCCTGATTTTTAATTATGCTTGCCTTGCCTAACCTAACCTAATCTAACCACCGTGAATGGTTCGTGGGGCTATCCATCAATGGTGTGTGGGTCTACCCGTGCATGGTTTTACGACCCCAAATTTTAACTATGTTTGCCTAACCTAACCTAACCTAATCTTACCGAGAATGGTCAGTGGGACTATCCGTGAAGGTTTTGCGCTAATTGTGAAAACGAACCGATAAAAAATCTTATTTTCGTAGCACTTTAACGGGAGACGTTCATCATCGAAGACGGCATCGTCGTATTCTGCAATTTTACAATCGATGCACTGTTGCCAAACTTACCTGTAATCAAATCAGCCCACATTCCACATGTTCTTCTACATCGTGATTGTCACTGTCACTGTCGTCTTCTTCGTCATCCTCGACGAATTTCCATGCTCTCCAAGTATGAAATCAACAGTGTGGCAACGCTGTAGACTGCGTAACTAATTGCGAACGTCAATTGTTCATATCAACAAATATGGCTACCATATTTGTATATGTATGAGACTCATTGCGAGAATTGAAAAGCTTATTTTACAACTTCTACACGTTAATGAACAATTTCCTTACCTCACCCAAACGTGTTGAACTGAGATAAATCATCACGACTAATTATTTCGTGAGTATAAGACGTAGCATAGAAATTACAGAAGGGTCCGGTATTGTAAATTCTTTCCGCTTTGCCTTGTAATCAAGCGGTCTCGGGTTCGATTCCTGGTGGAGTCACATAGTGGTTCGTATCCCACTTTAAACTGTAGGTCCAGTCCCGATTAGCCTTACTTTGTATAAAGTGGACTTAAAACACTAAATCAATCAATCAATAGTAGCTATCTTCGAGAAATAATTTGATGTGATGATGAAAAACTAGAATATTAGTAGTTGTGAAAATACGAGTTATTTCTTCTAACTTATTATTGTGATTAGATATTATGAATGGGAATGGAAAATATCTAGAGCCTTGAACATTGCAGAACGATGCTCTCTTCCTGTGATACTGTTTACTGACGCAAGTCTCGTGTCCAGAACAGTCTTATGAAATGTATTTGCTGTTGCGTAAGGTAAGACGAAATAATTACACCGATTGCAAAAATGTTTGCGAACTGCCAAATGTGAGAAACGTTATACGTAGACAGGGGAAAAATTTTATTAATGAAATCACATCATATTTGACAGTTTTTGTCAAGAGATACTCGTGGGACACTGTGTTAAGGTGCTGGACTAACTACTTCTTATTATTCTTCATTAAAGAACATTTTTTAAGGTAGAGCAACAGTAGTTCTACTCTTTCTAATTTCTTTTAAATTCTTACACATTCCTTTAATTGGGTTAAAAATAAATAAAAATATTGCTTGCATTTCTGTCATTGACGTAGACCAGGCACGTATCCAGGATTTCTTTGAGAAAGGGGTCAGACCCAAAATTATATATAAAAAAATAAATATATATATATATATATATATATATATATATATATATATATATATATATATATATTAGAGAGAGAGAGAGAGAGAGAGAGAGAGAGAGATTACAAAACAGTTCAAATTGTACGAGCGCCATTGAAAATTCATTATAATTCTAAGTTTAGAAAACGACGGGAGAACATTGGTCGGTTCTACAATAGCAATCGCGTTCGGAAACGGTGAAAAAAATGACTTTGGTTTCAAAGGCACACAAGCTTGGTAGCGTAGCTTGCTCGCGTTCAAAGTGACTCGCGCTATATTCAAGGCCGCTTCTTATCGCAAAACACTGTGCGTCGATGCACAACGTCTGCACCCAGCAAGTTACAAGTGACCAGAGTCGAATTTTAAAAAGAATCTGAAGAATGATAGATTTCATCAGAGGCGGCTAGGTGGACACTAGCTCAACATGCATAAGTTTTTAAGTCATAATTCCTGACATACAAAAAGCTTATTAAATAAGTATTGGAATAGTAACACGTGCTTTATCCTGTAACATGTAAGATACTTATCGGGATTACAGCGTAGTAGTGGCAATAGATCCATGAAAAACAAAATAAAACTGAATGGTTGCTTTATTATAGATAAATATTTAAAAAATATATTTTTCTTCATTCCCTTGTATTTTCTTATTTAAATAATAATAATAATAATAACCCATGGCTCGACAATCCTCGAAGGGCCTTGACCTATCTCCCGACTGCCGATCTCCCTCCCACAGTCCTACCTAGAGGTGTGGAGTTCTTCAAACCGGTAATGGGGTGACGTGGGATCAGCACGTCGAACCCCAGCCGTTATAGGAGATTTTCCAGACCCGATTACTCTATTCACTCGTAGCTCACCAATTTCCTCACGATGGTGGGTTGCTACCGGTCCTATACCCAGGCCGAGAACCCTAAGACTGAACACAGGCCGATTCGAACCCATGACCCCATGACGTTCTGCAATCGGAGTCCAAAGCACAGCGCCTTAGACAGCACAGTCTAAGCTAATCGCGACGATGAGGATGAATAATGAATAGAGAAATAAATAAAAAAGGTCACGCACAAAGAAGAGGACGGATCTTCAAACCTCTTAGATTACGAGTTCAAGCCCTAAATGTGAGGATTTTAACCTTAGACCTCAATTTCAAAATTATAAACAAAATGCCTATTTATACTAAACTTCTCATCGAGGACAAAAGAGTTTGTAACTGTTAAACTAGCCCTGAATGCAAATTGACATATTTTCATGTGAGTAAGAATGAAATGTGTGGCTGTGACAGTCAGATTTACCGTCGTCATTATTATTATTACTCTAACAATTAGCCGTAAAAATTGTGTTGAATCAAAGTGTTGAGTGTTTTTAATTTGTAAGAATATATATTTGATTTGCCAAGCCGACGGTAGGAAGGAGACGTTCGCGTGTCTTAAGGGTGATCGCCTGAAAGGTCAAGTTATGCGTCTAAAGCTTAGGAAATTCGACCGTAATGACAACCATTTAACTATCTCGGTTTCCAGCGGTCAGATTTATGTGAAACTACCAGCGCAGCAGCATGTGTGCAAGGACGGATGTGTGAAGTTTCGTCGCGATCAAGCAACAATTACGGATGCCAGATCAAATTGGTTGTAATCGATCAGTTTATGGGCACTGATTGCAGTTGAGCTATGGGCGACAGCAAGGCGGAAGCTTAATCCGCAGAAACCAAACTTCGAGCACGACCCGTCCAGGTTGGGAGACAATAGAGCGAAGTGGAATGACCTCTCCGGAAGCGTCCCTTCAACGAGCGCCGAGTGTCCTTTTTCAAAATCCAAATAAAACGAAGGACATGGATTTTCGACACACAGTTTGGCCGCGATTCTCGTAGCGAGAGCACCTCCGTGTTACCTCTCCGTATACAGTGGACTTTGTTGTGCTTCGCGAACATCAGTGTGGATAGGCAGTAAGTCTACACGAGTGCGCTTACCTCAACCTCTGGAGGAAGTTGAAGCGAGACTGTGTTTCCGTGATAATCTTACGCCGTTTATAGTTTTTGTGAAACGAGGAACATCGAAAATTATGGCGGGCTAGAGGAAGAAGAGAGATGAGGGCGTTGGCTCGATTCGCCCGATGCCAGACAAGACCACGACCCATGCCTACAACATGCCAAGAAACGACGAGCTACGCCGCCTCATGCCTACCAGCCGCCACGGAGAGAGAGAGAGAGAGAGAGAGAGAGATGTCGAACGCCGCCCTGTTGACGTCCCGACGCTCCGACGATGCCTTCCAGCCGCCACCGAGAGAGAGAGAGAGATGTCGAACGCTGCCATGTTGACGTCCCGACGCGTGAGATCGTCCGACGGTGATGGAGAAGACGCCGACGAGCTAAGAACGACCGCCCAGATGCGACGTCCGAACCGCGCCAGACCACGGAGATGTTCACCGATCCCGAGAGGGAGAGAAACCGAGGAACCAGATGTATGAACGCTCTTCGCATCTTCATCGTCGCGACCAAGGAAGGATAGGAAAACCTTTCGTGTGAATACTATGTGTTTTCAATCGCCCATAAAGACGCCAGGATGCACCTCGGAAGCTGAGAGATGGTAATGTATTCATCTGTGTGAATGTCAACACGTGACGGCTCGATCGATTAGAGAACGCCCTTGAAATTCGTCAACATTTTGAAAACGCCCACACAACTCGAAACTTCTTATAAAAAACTCCCGTCGCGCTTGTTATTTGTAATTTATTTGTCTCAGGTCAATTTTACTTGTTTCTCGTGATTTTTTTTTAATGATCTTAAATTCGTTGTTGTTTGTGCTCCTTTGTATTTGTTTAAAGTGCGTACTATTAGAGTAAAGCGCCGCCCGCTTAATTGTTTAATCTACTTGAGGTTTGTACATTTTTATGTGTCCGTCAGGTCGCATATGTGTTTATTTGTTAAAGTATTTGCCTGGTAATTTGAATTGCTCGTCGCGGCGAAGTGTTGAAGTCCCGCCTGCTTGAGAGTATATGTTGCGTCACTCGACGGAGGTTATTGTTATGTTTGGAACCACGTGAGGTCATGTAAAAGGAAAACGTCCGCCCACGTGAGCGTAATTGCCGTTGAGACACCTTTGTTTATGCTGGACAAATAATGTATTGTCACCGCACTGACCTAGTTTTTTTAAAAAAAGGTGAACTTGAGTAAGGGCTGGCTAGGATTTGAGTAGCACTGGAGCAAAATCACAAATGACCTGATTAGACAAAAATTCAAGGTAAATTTAAATATGAATGCAATAATTAGGGCTTGTCCTCATAAAACCTGTACATGTCATGTATCATTTTTTGTGTTGATGGCCCCGAAAGGATTGAATATGATAGAGGGGGAGATGTAACTAATTGATTTTTGTTTTGTTATGAATAGAATATACTTTTTATTTTCATGTTAATTTTGGGCTATATCATTTCGTACGCATGTCGGTACCCGTGATTTTCAGGTATGCAGCTAGCCGCTTCCCGGCTACAGGTAAAGAGGTGGTGATTTGAAAGTATATATATGTTTTTGTTTTCTATTCGATATGGCTAATCACTATGCACTGTTGGTCACCGGTTCCTACACACGAACTCAACCTGGCCCGTAACGCTATTTCACTTGTCCGAGGGAGATTTTGCCGCCTCTATCTAGGTAGTGGTAGCATTTGTTTTCCCGGGCAAGGGGGGGGGGGCGTTTCACATGGCACACAGAGATACGTTTTGCGAGAACAATTAATTGTGTCCTGTTCCATCATCTCTGGAGCAAAGCCGCGCATAGCAGAAAAGAAGGGGAGAAGGGTGGAAAGGGGGGTCGACTGGACAGAGCGAAACAGTGCACGCTGCTGGGAAGGCTGGTAACTGCAGCGGCTTTCCTCCCTCCACGCAATCCCGTTCCTCTCACGTGTTCATCGCTGCTCAGATACTTGTTTTCGTTCACCTGCTCCAGAGATAAGTGGGACATAAGTGGGACAGAGTGTAGTTCGCATACATGTAGCAAGTAAAGAAACTTATCTCAGAATGAAAATTCCACAGAGTTTTAAAACGTTTGCTTCAGCAATGAATGACTGGAAACGGATCACATATACAATTCCCTTGAAAAATCTAGTAGTCTAAAATTAATTTGAAGACTTGAAAGTATCTTACTAGATTCCAAGTTGTAAGGAACTATATCGTAAATGTTCATGTAACCGTTATGAAATTACAAATAAATTATTCACAAGCTTAGATATACTAATACGCAGAAAGAAATTCAGAGTTAAATGCATGTGTATAAAGTAATTCTAGAAGTACAGAGCTATATCAGAGTATTGAACTTTTCTTTTGCAGGATAACGTTTATTGAGACGAGAGAATGATTAAGAATTATTGCTACAAGGGAAACGAAGGGCGTAGTGTATTGGTTACAGTTCTTGAAAGCATTGATTGCGGTCCCAGGTTCGATCCTCCATATTAGAAAACATATTTCCCCTTCTATTAAACAAGAGCATTGTAACATTATTTGTAATAGCAGTGTAAAGTGGCTACATTGTTCTGCATCTGGAATGAATATATATAAAAAAACAAATAAATGAATTGACACACGTTCAAAGGGACATTTAAATGTATAACATCATGAATTATGATACCCTAACGATAATTCTGTACTCGTTTAAAGACATTGACAAATATTAATGAAATAACTCTTTATATTTGTGGCAATTCAGGATATACTAATTTTATCCCTTTTCCCACTCGAGATCAATGCAAGGATACCTCCGCAAATATCGAATGAAAAGTTTTCAACATGTGCAATTCTCCGTTAAATGTATTCGCCGATTCGTTCTACCTTTGTTTTCTTTGTTACAAACAAGTTTTCTTTGCACATTACATGTAGGAGGAGAGTTGCATCTACATTTCACGTTGGTCAGCTCCTTCTACTTATTTTCAGGAGCGACAGCTTGTAGGGTAATGGTTACCGTTAAGGATTGTCAATCTGATGGTCGTAGGTTCAAACCCCTCCGGTGGCAGAAAATGTTCGTAAGTTTTAGACATATCCCATTGTGTTCATTGTCCACGCTGTGTGAAACCGATTGATTCATTTTGGAATTAACGATGGGGAGGGGGAATATTAAATTACAACATCTTCATTTCAACGAACCGAGACGTCGAAAAAAATTGGATAATTCTTATAAATGTTAAAATTACATTCATGTTTTTAGTGGTATAATCGCAGGTAAAATCAATGATCTTACGTGAAAGATTTCATCTTGCTTTGAACTCAGCCAAAAGGCATATGGCACCGATCTAATACATTCTCCAATATGTTTCAAAACGTTATTGAGTGTTTTGTTTCATGTCGATAATTTGATCAATGCATCAATTCTTGACGCCGAGACGATATTTTCTCCAACTACCTCTTCTCTCCCTCATCCATTCTCTTCTATTTTCTCTTCTCCTTCTTATTCTTCTCTCCCCTCCTTCTCCTCTGCTTTTATTTCGTATCATCTTCTCTATTTTTCTCGCATCTTGTCTCCATCCCACTCTTCTCCACTCCTCTTATCTCCTTTCCTGTCTTAGATTTCCGACTCCACTGCACTCTTCTCCTCTTCTTTTCATTCTTCCCTTTTACTGTCTTTTACTCTACTCTCCACTCCCCTCTTCTCCTTTCCTCCTCTCCTCTCCTCTCCTCCTCTCCTCCTCTCTTCTCCTCTCCTCTCCGTTTCCTCCTCTCTTCTTTGCTCCATTTTCCTCATCTCTCCTCGATTTTTCCTTTCTTCTCACTACTTCTCCTCTCCTCGTCTATTCTCTCTTTCTTCTCTCCTCTACTTTTCCTCTTCTCCTTTCGCTTTCTCTTTCTCCTCTCCTTTGTCGTCTTTCGTTTGCTCTAACCTCTTATCCTTTCCTTAGGCTCATCAGCGATGAAATACTAGAAAACCTAGTTTCATTTCTTTCGGAAAGAAATTCGCCATTTGCGATATATTTGATATTTTTAATAATTTTATACAAAAACACTTCTTTTCATTTCTTTCGCGTATTTCACAAATATCTATTGTGCATGTGGCAATCCTGAAATTGAGCCTAACTCTACACGCAACCCAACAACGCCTTGTGTAAATTGGGTTGCCTAGTTTAAAATGTCGTTGTCCTAAAACTTTTGAGAGACACTGTACTATCCTTTGCATTTAGAATGTTAGCTGTAGGCCTATGCTCAAGGTAGGCAAGGTTCCCTTGCTCCTCACTTTGAACTATGAAATATTTAAATGTGAACCTATAAAAACCGACGAAAATAACATTAACGATATTTCAGATTTTTCAAGAATTTCGATTTTCTACTCCCTCCCTGTCGTCGAGTGGATTCACGATAACAAACATTGCTGCTAAAACTTCAAAATTATGCTAAATGTTTCTAAATTGTGCTAGGATTTATTATTAATTACTTTTCTTCGGATAATTGTAATTCTGCATCTACTTTTCTAGAGTATTGAACTTGCGTTACTTATTCTTAACAGTTATGTAATGGTATAAATTTTCCCCCAAAATTGTTTAAAATTGTGCAACAAACAGCATGAGTTCAACATAGAACTTAGAAAGGTTTGAGAAAATTGTTTACCTCCAAATTTCCACCGATTTCCTACCACAAAATCTCCTGACGAACTAAATCGGGCAGGATGAAGAAAATATAGAAGATGGATCGTGGCGGTGTCCTGTCAATCACCACCAGTCCATTAGCCGCGCGTGACCCACTGTCCCCTTCCTCCCTGCTCTGAGGCCCTGACCCCAGGACCGTCTTGGACTGGCTACATGCAATATGTATTACATATAGGCGTGTTTAAAATCAACTATTGGCTTCGTCAGTTTTACTTTGAGCTCAAATTAAACTCCGTCACAAATATTTACTTTATTTACCTTATTTACATTTTTTTACTCTCATAAGTCAACGTTTAAGCTCCTGGACTTTATAGTAACTCTTCAAAGTTTTTGGAGATGAGAAATTGTTTTCAAACAAGTGACAGTATCACCACTTTCTTCATATTTTTTAACCGTTCTTTCCAGTCTGTCATCTAGAGTCATGTAAGCAATCTTCCTTCGTTTATCTTCCATGTTGAGCTCGGCCCTTATTAGAGCACATGCTGTGCTCTCTGCTTCTTTCTTTAAACAGTTGATGAGGTCCTTGACTCGAGGATTCTGTCTTCCAAGTTCGGTATTAATTTTATTGTGCCATCCCTCGACAGAGTTGGTGGTTCGATGACGCCTGTTGCAACAACTCCCAAACTCGACTGGAACTTCTTCATTTTCCATCCATCTCTCCACGAAATAGTCCAAAAATCCAGAAAGTTTTTCATTGTCAGGCACTCTGGAATGTATTTCCAGCCAGCCGTCGGGAACATCCTCAGGCCGAAGAAACGCCAAAGCAGCACACATGCGGATGATCATCCTCACTTCTTCGTTCTTCATATACTCACAAGCAAGTCCCAAATCTTGAACTTTTCTCCAGATGCACTTTCTCACGTGGAAGTAGCAACCTCTTACCTCTACTGCGGGAAATACAACTTTAAGGGCTGAAATTGCTGCCGATTCAAAATCGACTGTCACAGTCGCTGTATTCCACTCTGGTATGGCCTCAATAGCAAGGCAGAAAAGTCGAATATATGTTTCTTTCCTTTTGTTTGGCAAGAGAGCAAATATAACTGGATATACTATATTTGTTTCGTTTTTTGAGCTTCCAAAGTCTGCATGAATGGTATAAATTTGCGAAAATTGTTTACTGCAACTCTTAAAAGTGCCATCCATACAAAAATCTTGCTTACTTCTCAAAGCTTCTTTTCCTAATGCTCCACTAAAAATAATAAGGTTCTGCGGTCATTGCCTCAGGGGAGGGGACAATGGGTCATACGCATCTAATAGTCTGGTGGCGATTGTCACAAATTTTAAGCTGGTGGCGATTGTCGCTGGTGGCGAATGACATGTATTCATCGTGGCATGGTTGTAAAAAAGCTTGCCGCTGGATCGGCATACTCCCTTTCGTTTGAAACATGTCCGCTGGTGTAGAAATAAGATTTGGACATAATATTATTTCTATTTCCTGAAAACGTATTCCATTGAATTCGATTTTTCCTCTCCCAGGGACTGGCGTTTGCAGATTTTACCATTATGTCAAAAGAAGGGGGGGATAAGTGCCAACAAACATCAAACTGTGCTGGGTTTAGTACCATTTTGCTGGGATTGGCAACGCTGATTGAGGAACAACTTGCTGGTTCCTCAGTCCTCGCCGATCTTCACAACCTCACAAAAGTCCATGCGTTTACTTCGTTAACATCGATGAACAAAGAAAACGGCCGCCACAAACGTGGGTGGGGATAAATAACGGGGGAGTTTTTTTCGTCCAATGACACTCAACCTTCAGCCAATGGGCGCAGCTGTCATTGTGCTCGTCTACTCCACGTGGAGTCCTTGAGCCAATGGGCGCTCTGTTGACTTCAAAGCCAGCCGGTCGTTAACGTAGCTAGCGTGTCGTCGGCAGATATTGAACTCAAAGGAAAGTGCTCTGAAGAAGTAAAAATAAAAGTAACTGCACATCTCTATTTCAGGAGTGGACATATTTCCAACCAACAAAGAGAGTAAACCAGCCCAGGAATCCCGTCTCCCACCAACGCCTTTCATCTCTTCTGCATCCTGCCATAAAGTCGAAGAGGAGGGTTGCGGCGGCACACCCTCAAAAGTTTGTCCTTTCTCAGCACCGACGCAAGGGGTGCCATTTGCGGTGCCATTTGCGGTGCCTATATTTCTGCTAGGAATGTTTAGTAGAAAGTTGGATTGACAAATAAAGCTCTTGTGTCACCCTACTTTGTCGGCAAATTTTGACCATCCTTGTCTTCAGCTTGTGTTCGGTTCGGTCAGCATCTGGAAGCCGTCTCCCGCGGCGAAAAAAGCGTTGTTTCTGTGTATGATTTTAATTCTTCGTGAGTGCCTATTTCAGTGTATTTTTGAGCGTGTGTTTGTGTGTGTCTGTGAATGTTTTTTTCCTGCTGTTTTAATATTTTTTTGTAAAATATATTTGGAATAATTTCGAAAATTGAGTACTAATAGCAAACGAAGTAACCAGTAGCGCAACCACAGGGGGGCATTGCCCCCCCCCGCAACATTGGACTGAAATGAGTTCTAGGGGGCAAACATTGACGGCCAAGTGTACCTGCAGGGTGCAATTACCGCCCGCAACTTCAAATTTTATGCAAATATAAATACATTTGGTAAAATTTTCTTGCTCGCTTCGCTCGCATTACCTGCTTTCCTTAGTCTTATCAAGTTCAGAACCGTAGCAAGAGGGCGGCGGGAGACGGCCCTGGGCGCCAAACGATCTAAATGAAAATAAGCTGTAAGATTGACTTTTGGTTTTAAGTCCACTTTACGCACTGAAAGACTAATCGGGACCGGACCTACTGTTTAAAGTGGGATCCGAACCACTGTGCCATGTGCCTCCACCGGGTATCGAACCCGGGACCCCTTCAAAGCAAGGTGACGATCTTACCACTACAACATCGGTGAGGCACAAAAGTTGTAAAAGAGTGAATCCATTGGCGTCTTGTGAAATTATTTGCGCCCTATTAAATCTATACTAATTACAGCCTGCAAAAAAATTGGATCCAAAAATTTTCTTGCTCGTTTCGCTCGCAATATACCATTATTCTCTGTAATACATTCTAGATTTCCATGTTGCATATATGTGAAACATATCGTGCATGAAAGTTATACATGTTAATGTAAAAAAGAATTATTTGTATATTTGGAATGCATTTATCAAGCATTTTCTGTTTCAAAAATAGTTTATGTGCTTGTTTTCTATTATTAATGTGAAATTGAACGTGTTGAGAAAATAATTCAAATTGTTTGTTCGAACACAAATGCTTTAGCACCAACTTCTACCCCCTTTTTGCAAAATGTACGAGGGTAATAACGTCTTTGATAGTACCGCTGCTACTACTACTATTACTACTACTACTACTAATAATAATAAGGTTGGTCCCGGGTTCGAATCCCGGCTTGGGCATGGATGTTTGTGAGTGTCCATTCATCAATTTCATCATATCATCATCAGTCATCCTCATCTTCGCAAATTAGCCAAAAATCGCACAAAAAGCGAAGTAAAATAAAGCAAATCAATAATAATAATGTTATAATATTATTATTATTATTATTAAATTTTTATCAATATTACTACTACTACTACTACTATTATTATTATTATTATTATTATTATTATTATTATTATTAGTGGTACTTTTATCCTGGTACTTGCCTCCCCAGACAAAAATTCGTGGTTGCGCCTCTGGAAGTAACTGTGAAACTATAAAATGAAATAAAAAGACCGTCGGGATATAAACCAGAAATGGGAGTCGTATGCTCAGAAATATAGAAAGGAGTGGTAAAGAGGCGGGTTTTATTTGTTCATTTGGTGAGTACCTTTTTTCTTTTCCTTTCCTTTATATATTTGGAATTGTTGTTAGTTTACGTAGAAATGCATTGTATGAGCATGTGAACGTTGTAAAAAAATTGACACAAAAGTTGGTGCCTAGTGGAGGTGGAAATGGATTAATTCGTCCTTCCACATAGCGCAAAAAAATTGCAGTAGTATATGAAAGATATTTGTGTATTATACACCGCCCCCCCCCCCCAGCAACCGGCAGTAATTGATAGGTAACGACGCTTATACTGTGTCATGGCATCTTCCGTCTCCCCACCTGCTAGAAAAAATATGTGAAGTATTTTTACAAATTTACTGAGCCACATTCCTTAGTTCGACCCTTGGTAAGGTATGGACATGTAATTATGTTTTTTTCCATCCCATAGTCCATAGACCATTTCATCAGTTCTTCATTCACCTTCATTGTCGTACTTTCTCCCAGAGACCATAAGGCAAAAAAGCGACTTAAAATAAATAGATCTTAGGGTCGGATACAATATAACATCTAAAAATAGTAATAAAATATATTGTTAATAATCATAATAATAATACTGCCCTAGGACAATTGGGTGGCATTCTAGCATAATTTCACAGTTCGAACAGCACTTTTCGTAGCTGAGGGGTTGGCAACGCTGCTTGGTTACCTTCTCAAGGCGTTGTATTTGTTCCCAACGATTTGGCTTTCATTTGCCCCGCGTTCCGCGTTGATTTGCTCGTGATTGTTGTGCATTATTTTTTAAACGTGTGGTGTGAAGTGATGTAATTATTTTAAGATGGAGAATAGTGAAAGTGTTGTGCAAAAGTATTTAAATAATTCATTTTCTTGGCTTTCGTATTCAGAGAAGAAAGAAGTGATTGACAATGGTCGACCATGTCCGAATCTCACGATGTCAACATATGTTAAAGGAAAAAGTGATGCTGGAAAAGGTTTTGAGAGACATTTTCGAAAAGAACTCTATGAAATTTCAGACTGGCTTTGCGGGTGTGATGTGGTGAATAAATTTTACTGTTGGACATGTTTATTATTCTAGACTAAAAAAGGTGTTGGGAATTATCATCTTAATACTGCAGTGAGAAAACACAGCGAGTCTGAATTGCATCTTTATAGTTTCTTTAAATTTAGTAGTTTTGTTGCCACCCTACTAGAATTGACGTTCTTTTGGATACTCAACGAAAAGCTGAAATAGAGCTACCCAATGAAAAAGTAAAAAAAAAAAAAAAACAGGGAAATATTAAAGAGGTTGATTAACGCCGTCTGCTATTTAGCAAAGCAAGAACTGCCATTCTGAGGCCATGAGGAAAATGCAGCATCTCTAAATAAGGGCAATTACATGGAATTCCTTATTGCAAGTGCCGAGTTTGATCCCTCATTAAAAGAACATTTATTAAATTCTACAGTTTTTCGCGGTACTTCGGCAGGCATTCAAAATGATTTAATAAATTCAGTTCTGAATTTGTTCTGAGAGATGAAATCTAAAATGTAATTCAAATCACAGACTTTGTGGCTATCATGGTCGATGAAACATCAGACATTAGCAAAAAATCTCAGGTGTCAACAGTGTTACGTTTTTTTTTCGGCCTCACAGGAAAAAGTGATTGAAAGATTTCTTGGATTTCATGACATGAGCGCCGATAAAACTTCAGGAGCTCGTTTTAGTCACGTGACTGAAATAATGGATGAATATAAGTGTGGTCATTTGAATGGCCTTCAAAGTAAAGTTTTGGAAAATTATCCGAAAGCTTTTTTTACGCATTGTTATGTTCATGTCATGAACTTGGTGCTGCAACAATCGTTAGAATGTAACAAAGAGCTTAAGGTGTTCTTTTGTGATCTTAAATCACTGTCTACGTTTTTCTCTCATTCTTCAAAGAGGTTACACGAACTTTCTGCTTTCATGTCCAGAAAGCTCCCGTCATTAGCTCCTACCAGATGGAATTTTACCTCTAGGCTAGTGTGGACAGTCAATGACAACAGAGAAGCACTGCTTATGTTTTTTGAACATGTTAGTGAAAGTGGAGACTTGGATCATTTGACTGCAATGACTCCAAGAGGATTTTCTAGCTTCCTGAAGGATTTCGAAAATATATTGTTAAAAAAAGGCTTTATCCAACTTGCTTGCCTTTTCAGACGTATTATTCAGTATATTGCAGTCTAAAAATGTTGATATTTTGTATTGCAGTAATAAAATAACTGAATTTCAACGACAGCTGAAAAAGGAAAGTGAGAATTTCGAAACACTATGAAATTCTATAACTGGTGCAGTAGAAGAGGAAGAGATTGTTGAAATGAAAAGGAGGCGGAGGCTTTACTTTGAAATCATTGATAATATCAGCAACCAGATAACAATTAGATTCGCATCATTTGAAAAATTGCAATATTTTGATTTACTAAATCCCACTAAACGGGGCTACTTGAATAAAAGAGAAAACTTTCCTCACCATCTCGTACATAAATTGCAGGAAATGTATGGCAGTCCGTTTAATTTAACCAAACTACAGAATGAACTTTATGTTTGGTATGCTTCCACTGAAGGATCAGAGAAAACACCAATTGAGATTGTAAATTATCTACTGGACACGAATCTAGTGGGTGGGTTTACGGAAATATATAAATTAGCAGTGTTGATCGCAACAATTCCTTCCACGACGTCATCTGTCGAGAGATCGTTCTCATCACTGAAGAGGATTCACACATTCTGCCGCTCTACTCAAACTCAGAACCGGATGACGAATTTTTATCTCCATCCAGAAAGAATTACTTTCTAAGCTGCGGGAAGGGGATAAATCCAAATTTTATGAGGCGGTGATCAGCGCATTTCTCTCTAAAGAAAGAAAATAAAGCTGGAATTCAAGTAGGCCTAACTATAAGTAATGAGCAGCTGATTATTCAAAATTTACTTTTTGGAAGGATAAATGAAGGGTAAGGGAAAAACCGGGAATGTGCATGTGCATTTTAGTGATTTTTCAATAAACGCGTCATTCTTATGTCCACGTTTTTTTTAGGGGTGATAGGAAGGAGTTCCACCAACCCCTCTGGTTGCAAACTCGTACTTTAAAAATTAATTGTATGGCAAAGTATTGAACATATTAATTTTCTCCTTACCCTTCAAATATATTAATACTTTAAATGAAGTATTTACTTCATTTAAAATAATTTATGTAATTTAATGTTTTTCTAAATATTTATAAAATTACACCAAAAAGGTACGGAGAAAATTTGTAATATTGGTTCACAGAAATGAGAGGGGGAGGGGTTAACATTCCTTCTTTGCCAACGCCTGAAGTTCAGGGTCAGCAGACGCCACTGACATCAACAGCTAAGAATTTGTAGTTAGCATCTACAAGTGCCAGCAAAACAACAGAGAATATCTTTTTGTAGCTGAAATACAGAGATCCACTGAGTTGTAGAGCTTGTATGTGTACATGTTTGCCATCAATGGCACCTAAGCAATTCGGAAATAGCCACAATTCGTAACAATCATCGGCTACTTTCTTCCACATATCTTCCGTTAGTTCAGGTAATTCCTTCTTCGATAAATGTGCCCATATTGCATCACATGCTGCAAACACGATATGATTAACCGTAGAAGGAACGATGCTGTAACTGAAACTGATAGATATCTGTGAGCTTCCCGAAGCAAAGTACGTACCTTATTGTCAACGCCAGTTTCTCTTCAGGGGAAATGGAACGTCTCCATCTTGAATTTTGTTTTTGCAGGTCACATTGCACGACGTGTAATAAAGTCTCAAACTTCACAAACAACACTCATTCTGAAATACCTAAAAAACATTTCTTGATCGTCTTTAAGTCGCGCAAAAATATTGTGGAATTCTCCCTCCTCTTCTCTTGTTCTCCACAGGTTATGAACTAGTGTTGCCCACGGGACGAGACGGGACAGGCTTTTAAAAATTCGAGACGAGACGAGATTGACCATGTGTCATAAGACAAACGAATATTTTCGAGACGAGACAGCATTTCCACGAGGCTCGGAACCGTATGTGTGAATTAGCCTTCAGTGTACCACTTCGCGGTGACTCTCTTCTGTGTTTCCAGCACCACGCGCTCCACAACTCGCCTCACAGTAAAGAAGCCGATCGAGATTTTGACACATACACTGTCGTGTTTTCATCTT
Organism: Lepisma saccharinum; assembly: GCF_977018435.1. NCBI lineage: Eukaryota > Metazoa > Arthropoda > Insecta > Zygentoma > Lepismatidae > Lepisma > Lepisma saccharinum. The sequence goes on from NC_139230.1 coordinate 39,293,302, forward strand.
CGGACACCCAGATTTTTTTGTGGGCTTTCGTGGGCACGTCATAATATTAAAGCCAGGTTTCATAATCTGTTAAGATGCTGTTGACGTAGCGAGATGTTCTATTTTCCTGAACACGTTTCAACTTGTCACAACGTGCGACCTTCAGTTGTGCCATATTGGAAAACTTTCCTAGTACCCTTTGTATCAATTTCAAATCTTATGAATTATTTATCTTATGCAAACGCATTAAATATGATAAGCAACATAGGTGTGTGTTATGATAAATGCATTTTATAAACGAAAGGGTGAATATTGACTTACTGTTGGTATGATATATTTTCAATATCATGCTATTTCTTTTAGAATTTTAAGCGGAAGTAAAAATAAATGCTATTGGCAACCACGAAGCTAATTGGGATTGCACACATTAAGTATAGAAGATGCCATTTTTTGATGGCTTGTAGCTTCGAAACAAGAATTGGACCAGCAAATAGTTACTAAGAAAAGTTGTTCGCCTTGATGTCCTCTAAACACTGAAAATTGTCAGTGTTATAGGGAGGCACCCTGCGTATATACTACAGGTTCAAAAAAATGACAAGTAGAAAAAGTTGATTGAAAATATCTCAAATTATATTCTACATATTTTCTTATGTTTATATTACACTGTGTCTGTAACAGACGTTGGCTGTTAATATAGCTCAGCCACAACCTAATTTTTAAGCGCCGTGGTGGTCTAGTCTACAGTCTGCCTGCAACTCTTGCAGGAAGCAGTTCGTAGTGAGCTCTGCTCTCCGCGCGAGAAGGCTGTTATCGAACTGCCCGAGTTAGCTAGGGCCATACAAGGATTCCTAGTGTTTTTTGACATGTTGAAGAATTTAAATTTGAGACAAGAGTGATTTACGTGTGTAGTGTGAGACATAAATTGCACTATTGTGTTATGATAGAGGTCTACATGAATGATAATTCGATAGTGGCTATACACTGTTCAGAGCGACCACCCAACATGTTTACGGGAGTATTTCATATGTTTTTCCCTTTAATGATAAATATTATTATGAAAACAACTGTTAGAGTAGAGACTATTAACATAAATAAGTTAAGTTCCACGATGAAACAACGCGCTTTAGGGAATTTTCTCGTCCGATCCTCAGTGGACGTGGCCATTCTGCAGGAAGTGTGTGTGACCCAGCCAGCTTGAATTACCAGCCCAGTATGTGCCATATTTAAACCCCACGTGTCACGCACAAGGAACGGGCTTAGTTGTCAAAAAAGGACTGCCGATCTCTCACGTAACTCAACATCCATCTGGCCATATAATAGGTAAAAAAATATCAAATATTTGGTTATTCAATGTGACAGTCAGATTTACCGTCATTATTATTATTATCATTATTATTCATGTATGTAGCGGTAAAAAGACGTGTTGATTCAAAGTGTTGAGTGTTTTAATTTGTAAGATTACATATTTGATTTTTGCCAAGCCGACGGGAGGAACGAGACGTTCGCGTGTGTTAAGGGTGAGCACCTGAAGGGTCACGCTATGCGTCTAAAGCTTAGGAAATTCGACCGTAATGACAAACATTTAAATATCTCGGTTTCCAACGGTCAGATTCATGTGAAACTTATACCAGCGCAGCGGCATGTGTGCAAGGACGGATGTGTGGAGTTTCGTCACGATCAAGCGACAATTACGGACGCCAGATCAAATCGGTTCTAATTGATCAGTTTGTGGACAGCGATTGCAATTGAGCTATGGGCGACAGCCAGGCGGAAGCTTAATCCGCACAAGTAAACTTCGGACACGGTCCGTCCTAGTTTGGAGACAATAGAGCGTGGTGGAATAACCTCTCCGGAAGCGTCACTCCAACGTGCGCCTAGCGTCCTTTTTCAAAATCCAAATAAAACGAAGGACATGGTTTTTCGATACACAGTCTTACCGCGATCCTTGTAGTGAGAGCAGCTCCGCGCTACCTCTCCATATACAGTTTTGCCGCGATTCTTGGAACGAGAGCACCTTCGTGCTACCTTTCGTGTACAGTGGACGTTGTTGTGTTGTGCGAACACCAGTGTGTGATAGGCAGTAAGTCTACGCGAGTGCGCCTACCTCAACCGCTGGGGGAAGTTGAAGCGAAACCGTGTTTCCGTGATTACCTTACGCCATTTATAATTTTTGAGAAACGAGGAACACCGGAAACTATGGCAGGCTAGAGGAAGAAAGGAGATGAGGGCGTTACGTCGATTCGCCCGACGTCAGAAGAAACTACGCCGATGATGCCTATCCGCCGCCATGGAGAGAGAGAGAACGTCGAACGCCGCCCTATTGATACGCCGACGACGCCTACCATCCGCCACGTTGACGCCCCGACGACGCCGACGACGCCTACCAGCCGCGACAGAGAGACGTAGAGAGAGATGTTGACGCCCCGACGACGCCTACCAGCCGCATCAGAGAGATGTAGAGAGAGATGTTAACGCCCCGACGACGCCGACGACGCCTACAACGACCGCTCAGATGCGACGTCCGAACCGCGCCATACCACGGAGATCCACCGATCCCGAGAGGAAGAGGAGCCGGAGAAGTAGGTGTTTGAACCCTTTTTGCATCTCCATCGTCGCGACCAAAGAAACCCTTCGCGTGGATACTATGTGTTTGCAATCGCCCATAAAGACGCCAGGACGCACCCCGGAAGCTGAGAGATGGTAAAGTATTCATCTGTGTGAACCTTAACACGTGACGGCCCGATTGATTTAGAGAACGCCCTTGAAATTCGTCGACATTTTGAAAACGCCCACTCAACTCGAACTTCATACCAAACTCCCGTCGCGCTTGTCATTTGTAATCTATTCGTCTCAGGTTAATTTTTCTTATTCCTTGTGATATTTTTTTTTATGATCTTAAATTCATTGTCGTTTGTGCTCCTTTGTATTTGTTTAAAGTGCGTACTATTAGAGTAAAGCGCCGCCCGCTTAATTGCATAATCTACTTGAGGTATGTTCATTTTTATGTGTCAGTGCTGTGTCGCTGCTAGCTATGTCAGGTCGCATGTGTGATTATTTAGTAAAAGTATTTGCCTGGTAATGTGAATTGCTCGTCGCGGCGAAGTGTTTAAGTCCCGCCTGCTAGAGAGTATATGTTTGCGTCACTCAACGGAGGTTATTTGTTATGTTTGGAACCACGTGAGGTCTTGTAAAAGGAAAGCGTCCGCCCACGTGAATGTAATTGCCGTTGAGACGCCTTTGTTTATACTGGTCAAGTAATGTATTGTCACCGCGCCGACTAGTTTCTTTTTAAAAAAACAAAAGGTGAACTTAAGTAAGGGCTGGCTAGGGTTTAAGTAGCACTGGAGCAAAAAATCACAAATGGCCTGATTAGACAAAAAGTAAGATAAAATTAATTGAGAATGCAATAATTAGGGCTTGTCGTCATAAAACCTGTACATGTCATGTATAATTTCTTGTGTCGATGACCCCATGAGGATTGAATCTGAGAGAGAATGTGAGAGTGCAAGTGTGGGGACCTGTAATAATTCCATTTTTGTTGGTTATGAATAGAATATACTTTTTATTTTCATGTTAATTTTGGGCTATATCATTTTCGTATGCATGTCGCTACCCGTGATTTTCAGGTATGCAGCTAGCCGCTTCCCGGCTACAGGTAAAGAGGTGGTAATTTGAAAGTACATATGTCTTTGTTTTTATTCGATATGGCTTATTACTATGCACTGTTGGTCACCGGTTCCTACACACGAACTTAACCTGGACCGTAACGCTATTTCGCTTGTCCGAGGGAGATTTTGCCGCCTCTATCTAGGTAGTGGTAGCATTTGTTTTCCCGGGCAAGGGAGGGCGTAACATACATCAACATATATGCTCCGTCTGGAAATACAAACCGTCACTTGGAAAATGAGTTTTTTGGTACTGATGTAGCAGCAGAATTACAAGGGAGGAAGGAGCATATAATATGTGCAGGTGACTTTAATTCTCAACATCAAATTCATAACAAAAATTAGTTCATGGTTTTATTTTTGTGGATGTTTGGATTGCTAAGCATAATCGAAAATCAGGGTATACATATTTCCGAGACAACTGTGCATCACGTTTAGATCGTTTCTATGTCACTCCCCAATTAAGTCAAAATGTGACATCAATACAACTCACTCCCACGTGTTTTTCTGACCATTCAGCCGTAATTATGGGGATAAGTTTAGATATCTCCCAGGATTCGAAAGGATCCTGGAATTGGAAATTAAATACTTCTATTCTCGTAGAGCCAAATTTCAAACACGCCTTTCATGAACAATGGAAAAAGTGGGAAAAAGATTTGGAGAAAAAGACAGATACTCGTATTCTAGGTTGGTGGGAAAAATTTTTAAAACCTGGTATTAAAAAATTTTGTGTTCAATTTTGCATAGAACGATCCGAAGATTGGAACCTCAAATATAAGTTCTATTACAGTGTGTTGCGTGAGCTTATAAAGGGTGCAACGAATGGTAAAACAGTGCAAACTTATATAAAGCAAATTCAAGACACTTTATTACGTATGCATGCTCAGAAACGTAATGGTGTCAAAATTAGGAGCAGGCTGCCACATTTAGATCACCATGAAACTGTATCTCTCGCTCATGTTATACAAGAGAGGAAAAACGCGACTAGGCAACAAATTGGAATCGTTCAAATGGATGATGAACGGGAGTTTACAAAACTTTCGGACATTAAGAAAGTAGTTTATGATCATTATAGTCACCTTTATTCGGATACAAGTACTAATGGTAATTCAAATGCTGATTAATTTTATGAAAATATTCCCACAGTGTTTCATGATACTAATAGAGATCGTTTAGACGATGTATTCACTATGGAAGAAGTGCATAAAGCAGCCATGGAGGGGAAACCCTTGTCCTCTCCTGGAATTGATTTACTTCCCACTGCTCTCTTTCAAACCTTTTGGAATTTGATGGGGGAAACGATAACAAAATGGGTGAATGCAGTTTTTAGGAACCACATCACAGGTAAATCATCAAATACTGGTGTTATAGTATTAGTACCAAAAATAGCGCAACTAAAGAAAGTGTCTCATTATCGTCCCATAACTCTACTGTGTGCACATTACAAAATATTTTCTCGGTGTATGATGCAACGCCTGGCTCCTTATGCTGAACAATTAGTTGGTAAGATGCAATATTGTTACGGTGAAAACAAAAATATATATGGTGTCTTGCAAACACTCCGTGAAGTAATTGCTAGTTCAAACTCCAACACTGCAAATGTAAATCATGCCATTTTAGCTGTAGATTTCCAACATGCTTTTGACTCTGTTCATCATGAACATATGTTCAAGGTTTTTGGTAAACTTCGTCTATGTGGAAATTTTTTAAATGCCTTACAAGGTCTGTATAAATACGCAGAATCCAAAATCCAAATAAATGGATTCTTAACGAACCCCTTCCCTGTGTGTGCAGGGGTTCGACAGGGAGATCCTCTCTCTATGTTGGCTTTTTGTCTCGCTTATGCCATTGTTAATATCCTTAGAAAAGGGAATATCTGGTGTTACAATTAGCAATCAAAATATTAAAGTATTATGGTATGCAGATGATGTCAGTAATTTAGTTCAGTCCCAGACTGACACAAAAATTATATATAAGCAACTGGAGAAATACAAACTGGTTTCAGGTTTAAAAATAAACTATGAAAAAATTCGTATGATGTATTTAAATTCTACAAACCAAAACAGATCTCAAGAACATTTTCAAGTTGTTCCAAAACTGAAAATACTTGGAATAATGTTTACTATGTCAACTAAACAGATGCAGGAATTAAATTATAATTCGGTAATAGGAGCCATAAAAGCTGTTTTATGTAAACATAAGCTTAGGAATTTAAGCTTACTATCACGTGCAGCTTTTGTAAATATTTTCGCGCTCTCCAAGGTTTGGTTTCTGGCGAAAATTCTTCCACCACGAAAAATAGACCTTGCGAAATTGAAGAGTGATGTAAATTGGTCCATGTGGTCTGGACATATCCTTCGGGTTAGCCATGAAACAATGTGTCTATCTGTTGGATGCGGCGGATTCAAATTGGTTCATGTGGCAACCAAATGTCAAGCACTAATGATTCAGGCTAACGTTGCGGCTCTGATAAATCATCCTGAAGGTTTGACAGGTACGATCATCCAGCAATGTTTGAACAACACTATTGTATTAGATTATCCAATTGATATAAGCACTATTCCCAAACAGTATCAATATTTGGTAGATTCTATTGTGGAAATCTGTTATTCTTTGTTACTATCGGGCAATCTTCAAATACCCACTGTAAAAAATATATACAAAATTATCTGTAAGACTAGGTATAATAAATATAAAATAATGTTGAAGTACCCTTGTGTCCTGTGGAACAGAGTTTGGTCAACACATTTATCAACAAAGCTAAGGTCTGAATGGTATTATATTGTTAACCAAATCGTGATAACTGGAACTAAACTTCATAGATTCCGATTAGCGGAAACTCCGCTGTGTAAATGGTGTAATGTAGAAAAAAGTTTAGAACACCTAATCAGTGAGTGTATAATTACAAAATCAACGTGGGAGTATATCATGAAAATGATCAGTATAATATGCAGGACAAGCCAGAGGCAATTCACGATTGATCATCTTTTGTACCCAACTTTTAGTTATTACCCGAAAACAAAGGTACATCCTGTACAATGGATATTAAGAAATTATGCTTGGTTTGTTAGTACCTATAAGAAACATGATTTTCGTGAGAGATTTGAAATATATATGCAACAAGAATATCAACATATTTCTTCATATTTTATGCATACTACGTATGCAAATTTTTTAAGTGTCATGCATACTATGTAACTATTACCAAAAACAGTTGTATTTAATGAACATACTTTGTATTCTGGAAGGAAATAGAGTTATATATATATATATATATATAAAGAGGTCTAAGGCGCTGGTTTCAGGCACCAGTGTCTTCGAGGGCTTAGGTTAGAATCCCACCGCTGCCAAAAAAAAATGTCAGTACGGCGTCTAACTGCCATGAGGGAGACTCGGGTTCGATTCCTGAGGTGAGTGATCTTAGGTCGAAATTCTTCCGGCCTTGTCCCGCATAAAGCGTCTCCAGGGCTCAACCAGCCTCAAATCAATGGGTGCCTGGGGGAAAAGGCAGCCAGAGCGTGTTTGCTGATCACATCTGACCGAGATCTAGAATGTGTGGGTATCTACCACCACATCCCCTAAATGTGTCTTCATGGCACGGTGCTATGTGCACGGCACGGGGAACTTTACCTTTACCTTTTTTATTTTTTACAACCTTATTATTACCTTATTACAACACACATGGAAACGCTATGTAAAATATGTATATATATATATATATAACTACGTATAATAAACCAATATATCCTACTAGAATGTTATGATTCAGAGAACTACGGTACTGTCCATTTAACCAGTTGTATATTCACTTGCTGTACATGTGTAAACGAACCAGGGACATAAAAATATAAATTATTGTGTGAACCCCCACCCCCCTTTGTAATTCCGGCGCAAATATAATCTGCTCACTTGGCACCCTGGGTGAGGTGAAAGGAGAGATTGAGGGATTAAAGTAGGAAGAAATCCGGAGGGCCGGATAGAAACGAGGGATAGGGGGGCCGAACTTTCACAAGGATTACCAGATCGCTATAATGGAAATGTAGGACATAATGTCCCAAAATGTAAGACTTTAAGCCAAAATGTAGGACACAAATATTTCGCAATAAATAATACATATTTCTAGAACACGTTAGAAAGTAATTAAAAATTTACACTCTTCAGCCCATTTTTTTTTAAGATTTCTTAATGAATTCTTAAGTGCATATTTTCATACTAAATAATACACTTCTTACTATATGTTTTAACTGTTACTTCTCAGAGGCAGTGTGCAAATTAACGGGGAGGTGCCGGGGATTCCCCACCCCCTCTACACACATAATTTTATCTATGTCAAAAGAAAATTATTTTTATCCCGTGAGGAATGTTTTTATCCCCCCCCCCAAACAAAATGGAATTAAAAGCATGTAGTATACCCTTTCTTAACCCTAGTTTATCCGATCGGGGCGCACCACATCAATTTTTACAATTTTTAAAATCAAAATATTGAATATGAATGGGAAACAAGTTGTTCCATCAATTTAAATCACAAGCCAAGAAATTCCGCTCAGGCACTGAACAGAGACATCATATGGTAACATCATCAGAATATGGCCCCAAAACTTTGTTCATTAATTGCTTCCATTTTTCTTCTAGCAGGACAAACTTTTATTTTCTTCTGGTGTAATAACGGAATCAAAATTAATTTCACTTTTGGGATTGGGAGTGCAGTTCATAGACTTGTAGCTTGCATGATTTGCTTGTTCAACTGAAACACGTATTTCACTAATTTATATTATGTTACGCTCAAAATGTAGGACATTTATTATCCTCCCGGACGCCAGACATAAGGCTAAAATGTAGGACATGTCCGGGAAAAACCGGACGTCTGGTAAACCCTATATACACACTACAGTGCCTTGAATAATGTAGTGTGGAAAACGGACGGTTTTGGCCTCTCTGGCATGTTTCACTCAGAAAGGATACCGCTAGAGGCGCTGGTGTCGGTTCAGGTGCATGGCATTCGTCAGCTTATAATGGAAGTAAATGGAGTTTTCGCTGCAACGTCTGATTCTCTTACATGAAGCATTTCTATGAATGTGATAATTGCTATGCTATATGGTACAGTGGTTGCGAAGATATTAACGAACATTCTAGACAGTCGATAACGTCCTGTTATCGTCATACTTTCGTTAATAATACGGGATAAAAATTCGCGTGGAATGCTCTTGGCAACTAAATTTTTGTGTATGAATTAGGTTCATTATTATTATTATCATCATCATCATCATTTCTTTTAAAGATATACACACTGAAGCATTTGTATTTTTGATATTTACTGTCTCTTTTCTTCCGCTTTAAACTAATCGCGGCGATGATGATAATGATGATTGCATGCAAGGGGAACCCCCAAAAAATTTCTTAGTGCCATCGACATGAGTGTAAGGAAACTTTCAAACCAATGGGACAAGCGACACGGGATGTTCACACTGTCGCACTAGTGACACACACTTCCAGACTGTAAAATAGCATTCATTGCACATGATGGTCCAAACAGCAAACGATACGTTCATATGGCGTATACGCGTGCTACTTGTTACTTCGGTCGGAAAGCTCCTTAAAGGAAGGGTGCTCAGACCGAAGCGACGCGCTACAGGGTGAGTTCCCAACTAAGTGACAAGCGACATGGTGCCTTCAGTCTATTAGCAAGCGTTCGCTGCTAATTTTGCGAACAACAGATAGGCGACACGATAAACCGCACATTACAACAACAGATCTAGGCGACACGATAAGCCACACGTGTCGCTTTGTCGCTTGTGCATTGCTCAAACTTAGCCATTTCCTCAATAGCTTGCAACATGTTGCCGTGGTTTGTTGTTCGCTCATGTGCGATGCAATGAGTGTCTTGCTTTAGGGAGATTGGCACCAAAGCGGCACGCGACACTTATCGTTTGAGGATTTCAGCAACCGAACGCTGGCCTGTGCTTCCCGTCATGCCGCTACGATGTGAAATGTTGCTCTTGATTGGCTCGTTTCCAAGCAACATGTGTCGCTTCGGTATGAAAGTTGTCTTGGACCGAAGGACCCGTGTCTCTTTTGTGTGAAATCCTCGTATCGTTTGTCTCGTGTCGCTTTGGTGTAAAATCTCCTTGAGGAAACGGTGCAGTCAGAGCTTGTGTCCCTACGGTTCGAAAGGCTGCATTGAATACGGACTGCTCAGTTCCAAGCGACACTTGTGGTTTGTCGCCTCGGTATGAAATATCTCTCAGGATACTATTTATATTCTAATAACATAGAAAAAAAACTCTAGTACACAATCCAACACCTGACGTCCGGAATCACTTTGCGATGTTTCTTCTTGTGTTACGCATGCTATTTATTTATTAATTTTATTTTACTTTTCTTTCCAAAATTAATGCTGTTTCGTGACTGCAAATCACTCCACAAATATAACTGTTTCCATCAATTCACGTACCGCATTTGAAGGCAAATAGATCTAACCACTAACTCTCTAGCCTTCTTAAACCCGAAGGTTCATGGATGCAGCAACACAGGCCTTCCATCTTTCCCTATCTTGAGCAAGTTCTATATACTCTTTTCCATCCCTACCGATTTCCCTTAGGTCCATCTCAACGTTGTCCCTCCATCTTCGTCTTGGCCTTCCTACAGGTCTCTTACCATCAGGTTTCCCAACAAGAATCCTGTAAACTCCTCTTTCCTCTCCCATTCGTGCCACATGGCCTGCCCACCTAAGTCTTCTTGATTAAATTATTCTAATAATATCTGGACATGAATACAAATTATGTAGTTCTAAATTATGTAACCTTCTCCACTCACCTGTCTCCTCATCTCTTTTAGGTCCAAAGATTTTCCTAAGGCTCTTATTTTCAAATACTCTCAATTTATGTTCTTCTTTCAATGTAAGGGACCAAGTTTCACATCCATATAATACACAGGTTTGTATATTTTAACTTTTAGTTTCTTAGATATTAAACGATAGGACAAAAGTTTATGAAGAGAGAAGTAACATGCATTTCCTGAATTAAGCCTACATTTTATTTTTTCTTTAATATAATTTTCATTTGTTAATATTACTCCTAAGTGTTTGAATTTGGAAACTGGTTCAAACGAGTTGTTATCAATAATTAGATTTTGATTATTACCTAACACTTGGTTTCGGCCTGTAAGCATATATTTAGTTTTCTCTTTGTTAACTTCCAAACCTATCTCTTTAGTAGTTTTGAAAAATATTTCAGCATTATTCTTAATTGTATTCACATCATCCCCCAGTAAGTCTACATCATCTGCATATGCTAACAACTGAGTCACACCATTTAATTTTAGTCCTTCTTTAGTTTCTTTTACCTTCCTAACAACATATTCTAAGGCAAAATTAAAGAGCAATGGAGATAATACATCTCCTTGTTTTAACCCATCATGAATTGTAAATTTGTCAGACATATTAATACCCACACGAATTTTACTTTCTGTTTCACTGGTGCATATTTTTATCATACTAACAAGCTTCTTAGGTATTCCAAACTCTACTAATATATTATATAATTTATCTTTTTTGACCGAATCATATGCTTTTTTGAAATCAATGAATAGCTGATGGACATTTTGATTATATTCCCACTTTTTTTCAAGTGTCTGTCTGATGTGAAAAATTTCATCTGTAGTTGATCTGTTACGTTTAAATCCACATTGATAATCACCTATAATTTCATTAGCATATGGTGTTAGTCTTGTTAAAATAATGTTAGACAATATTTTATGTGTTGTTGAGAGTAGAGAAATTCCACGGTAATTATTGCAGTTCATTTTATCACCTTTTTAAAACACAGGAACAATTATGGATTCTTTCCACTGTTGAGGGATTTCTTCTTTATTCCATATTAAACAAATTAATTTATGAATTTGACATATTAATGAATTTCCACCATATTTAATTAACTCAGCTGGTATTAAATCAATGTCAGGTGCTTTGTTATTCTTTAGCCTTTTAATAGCATCTTTAACTTCAGTCAAGTTAGGTTCTGGAACTAAAGGTTCTGCTGTGTGTACTTCATTCACTTCTGATCTATCTCCTACATGGACATTTAAAAGGTCATTAAAGTAGTTCTTCCATCTATTCAGAATATCACTTGGGTCAGCTAGAAAATCACTGTCTTTATCTTTTATCAGGTTTACTTTAGGTTGGCACCCCTTTCTAAACTCATTTACACCTTTATATAAATCTCTGATATTTTTATTTTTGCTGTTTGTTTCAATTTCCTTAATTTTGCTTTTCAAGTAATCTCTTTTTTTACTTCTAAACGTGCGGTTAACGTCTGGCTTTATTCTATTATAATTGTTTAGATTTGTATCATCAGAGTTATTTAACCACCTAAGTCTAGCCTGATTTCTTATTTCTATTAGATTATGACATTCATTATCAAACCATGGCTTACTTTTTCTCGGTTTATGGTATCGTATACTTTCTTTAGCTGCTGATTCTATTGCATTACGTATGTGCTCCCAATTCTTATTTACATCTGTTTCATTTATATTTTTATCATCATTTAAATCCTGCAAAATATCAAATCTATTTGACAGTTTAATTTGGTAATCTTTCTTAATTCTTTCATCAGTAAACTTTCCTGTATCAAATTTTATAACTTTTAGATTTTGTTGCTTATGATTTATCACTGAGAGTCTTTCTCTTAATTTAGCAATTACTAAATAATGGTCACTGGCACAGTCAGCACCTCTATGTGTACGAACGTCAATTATACTAGTATGCCTTCTCTTATCAATGAGAATATGATCTATCTGATTATGAGTTTTACCATCTGGAGAAGACCAGGTATATTTATGGATATCTTTATGTTTAAAAGTGGTACTTTTCACAATTAAATTCTTTGAGGTTGCAAAAGTAATCAATCTTATACCATTATCATTACTTAATTCATGAAGACTTTCTTTACCAATCGTGGGTTTAAATGTCTCTTCTTTGCCAATCTGTGCATTACAGTCACCTAACAGAATTTTCATATCATACTGAGAAAATTTATCAAAGACCTGTTCTAACTCTGTATAAAAATCATCTTTATCTTCCGTTGGTGCATGTATGTTTATTAAAATAATTTTACACCACCTACCCTGTAAAACTGCATATGATATCCTATCATTATTAAATTCTACTGTTTTAAGAGCGGAGATAATTCTATTATTTATGAAAAAGCCTGTTCCAAAATTATGATTTTCAGTACCACCATAGAAAAAAGTATAATTTTTAGTTTTACAATTCCCTTCTCCTGGCTACCTAACTTCCTGGACAGTTACTACATCTAATTTATACTTAACTATCTCATTAACTGTACACTGAAATGCCCCAGGCCGGTAAAGGCTCAGAACATTCAAGGTGCCTAATTTAATATCCCTATTCCTAATGTAGATCTTATCCTTAGTCCAGGGACCTCCCAAAGTAGTCCCCACCCGGAGATCCGAATGGGGGACTATTTTACCTCCGGAATATTTTACCTTGGGAACATCCATGGCCTTATATTGTTGTTTCTCGACATTTTTTTTTACAGGCAGAGTTGTCAGCTCTACGCCTAACCCCCAATATGAATGGAGGAACTACTACACAAGACAAACATAAACACATTAGACAGCACAATTACTACACAAGACGAACACAAACACATTAGACAGCACAACTACTACACAAGACACACACAAACACATCACAACTATAACACAATATAAACACAAACACACCACAACTACTACACAATATAAACATAAACAAACTACACACCACAACTACTACACAAGACAAACACAAACAAATTAGACCTTTATTCTTAATGCCCCTGTTACAATTCAGAATACCTTCGCTGTTACCACTGATTAAGAGTGCTTGCAATGCAGATGACACACTCACTCTGTTATCCTTTAGGGGCCTTCTTCTTCCTAATTAAGTTAATCCCATGGGCATCGCTGAAGCACGAGGGAAATAAGCGGTGAAACACACATAAAAAGCAGGGACAAACCAAGCTGACATTAACATTGAAGTTAATTTGGTAGATTCGTGATTGATCTAGCGCATCGGAATGACGCCACATGATGAATTTTGATGTTGGAATGAAGATCTACTCCAAGAACGGTGAGTTCATGTGTTTCGAGCTGGCACGGTTTGCTTCGGAACCAACAACGATAATATTGATATAACACGACACATGAAAACCAAAAGTTCTCTGAGATACATTCATACTAACACTATGACGAAGTTGTCAATTTACGTTCAAGTCATCTGAGGCTTCGAGTTCTGGTTTGGCCAGTGTGTTTCCAATGGGCGTACCACCCTCATCAATTTCATCTGGTCTGATCGATTTTCCTTAACTGATGCATTCAGATCATGGCCGTATATATGGGGTAGGGGTAACTGTTTCAAACCCTCCAAATTGTTTAGTAAATACTTTGCACTAATTGCAGCAACATTTGATCAAATGACAATAATATTTGAAATTTTTTAAAAAAATATATATCTATAGTTTAGAGGCAGTCCACAGACATAATGAATGGTCTTATATTCATCATGTGAAATAACTTTTTATTTTATTCATATCTGGGTAACTGTATCAGAATTCATTATATACGACTGGCCTCCCCGATGGCGCAGTGGTAGCGTCGTCGCCCTGTAATCAAGGGGTCCCGGGCTCAACACCCGGTGGAGGCACACGCCGGTCCGGATCCCACTCCAAACTGCAGGTCCAGTTCCAATCAGCCCCTCTGTGCATAAAGTGGACTTAAAACACCAACTCAATCATTATATAAGCACAACTAAAATTAAAATAATAATTAACCTATTTTTTTAAAAATGCACACATATATTTTGATACATAATTTTAAAAAGTTAAAAATTATATAATAAATATGAAAAATAAAAATAATATTGTAATTCTAAATATAATTATTGTGCTTCGATACGTAGAGAGAGATATTCAGAAAATAATTCGAATTAAATTAAAATTGTTGGGTGTGTCGGTATATTAGGCCATTTTGCACCCTTCAATGTATACGGGAAAATATCCGCTTATCTAAAATTCTTACTGAAAATTTTAAAAAAAGGGGCGTAAAATGCCCCTTGGGCAAATTTAAAATGCGAGGTTGTAAAGGGACCTGCACAAGACAAAAACAACAAATTAAAAAGTAAGATTTTACTTAAAACTTCCTTACAAACAGTGAAAGAGACGAAGAGACCAGCTCTTCGCAAGAAGCTAAAAATATTTGATAAAACACTGTCATTATCTCCCAACAGGGATGACAAACAATTGGAAAGTTTTTTGGCCAGTTTTTCAATGTCCTGTTAATCTTTCTGTTAACTAACTGCCAGTTGGAGATAACAGCCAGTCTTAACCAGCACCGGGTTTTTCAATGTGAAAGTAACTACCAGTTAATTAAACCATGGTTCGTTCTCCGAAACAGTGTGTTGGCAATTCTGAAGCACGGAAATTACAGGAAATCGACCTGCGCGCCATCTGTTAGTATAGTTTCAAACCGCGTCGCCTGGCACACAGCCTGGCGTTTAAATGTAGAACTACAAGCACGGCGCGCTCGGAAACACATTATTGCATTATTAAACGATATGAACAATGGCAGCGCATCCATTTTGTATGCTTAGGAAATAAATTAACGAAAGACAGCACTACAAATTTGGTTTTCTTCTAATAAAGGCCAATTCCACGTGGGGGAAATGATGTTATGAGGCGCAAGCCCAGATACTTTCTTGTAGAAGAAACGTGAAGAACTCGAAAGTCGAGACATTAATAATAACTGTTTGTTGACATAAACACTATTATTATTATTAATATGTAAATATTGTACATTTGACTGCATGCTTTGTACCTCTTTATGCATGTTGTTAAGCGAAAAAACAACATGTTAATAGTAAGCATGCTTTCTAAACATCTAAAAATATGAAAGTACGAGTAAAAATAATTTTAAAATTTACTGTAATATTTATCCGAGAAGATCATTCAACAATAAAGCGTGAATTGAATGCAACACACGTAATAAATAATTGACAAGAAAAAAAATACCCTTGACCAAGACTCGAACTCGTATTACAAAACACAACACGCTCCGAAAGCTGGTGCCGCTAACAACTACACCAAATTACCGATTGGAGATTGTTACGCCTAGTAGACCAGATATGCTGGCCACAAATTCTCTAACACAACCTTGCCCGCGAATTCTAGCAACTACGCTGCTTAATTTCCATATTTGCATGGACGTTGGTAAGCTCTGCCAAACAAAACAAGTCTTTTTCTGTACCAATTTGAAAGTTTTATGAATCATATCTTGTTCATTCTGACAGTGAAGTTGCGAGTGTGGAACTTCGATAGCTGCACGCGGCATCCATGTTGCTTCGCAACTTCCAGTTAGGCTGGTAACTGCAAGAAGAAGTACCAGTAAAGATAATCGCCACCAGAGTTCCAGTTACGAGCTAACTGTACATTGAAAAACCGAAATTTTCACTAACTTCCAGTTACGTGCTAACATGAACCTTAACTGGACATTGAAAAACCGGCTGTAGTACACTAAGGGCCGGTTGCACCATCGCCACTTAATCTGCCACTTTACAAAGTGCTGGATAACGACAGGCGGGAGATTTAGGCGGCGGTGGGTTGCACCAAGCATTTTTATCCTCGGCCTTGTAAGGTGGAACTTTCTCCTGCTTGCCGTACGACCTGGCAACAGAAACTGGAGAAAGTTGTGTTTTCGATTGTGTTTTGTTTGTTTATGACGTGCTAATATCTGCTTGTCAATTCCAAATGCATGCTTTTTCAACTGAAATATGTTTAAAAAAACTAAATATTTATTGCAATAAAATGAAACAGCTGATAGAAGTAGGTAATGCATGTGTCGTACTCTCATATAATATCAAATGTATGTTATATGATACAATATAACCCGTAATCTTTCGAAGTAGTGGGAAGCTTACAAAATTTTCAATTTATTTTTCACGTACTCCAATTAACATAATGCAAAAAAGAATATTCCTCGTCTTATCTTTCAGTAAGACATACGGTCACTTTTTTAAAAATATTAAACACTACTGAACAGTGACCAAAATTTTACGAAGTCGTAACAAATGCTAGTTACATTTATTCAATTTTTAGTGCAAGGCTGACATATCTGAGTTTGTGTAAATATACGGAATGAGAAGAGCAATCTTCTATTCTGCTCTTACTAATTTATCATTCGTTTCTGTTAATAATTTATCAATCCGTAACCCCTTCTTTAGCGAATAGCGAGTATTAGTATTATCAACGTTGACCATCTTATAGGTTTCTTCTTTATGTATAATGCAGCTTTATATGCTAGTGCAATGCAAGAACGTATATATTTCTTTACAAAAAACAGTAATATTCACCAGGAAAATATACATTGTACATACGTACAAGATGTGGTCTTTTTTAGACGAGCGGATAGGGACAGTATTAGCACCTTGGGTAATACATGCTAACAACACCAAACATGGCCTGCCTAACCTATCCACGTATGTATATAATAGCTTAAATAAACAAATTATAATTTGCCAAACCTATTTACATGCTTATTTATGTTATTATATGCCTACGTGGATAGGTTAGGCAGGCCAGGTTTGGTGTTGTTATCATGTATTTCCCAAGGTGCTAATGCTGCCCCTAGCCGCTCGTCTTATTAGGCCAGTTATTTTGAAAAATCAAATACAAGATCATGTGTATTGCATATGAAAATTTAAAAAAAAAAACAGAAAAAACTTGAGTGCACGTTTTATGCATCTTCAGGCATGTAGATTCGTGCAAGGTTTATTACAATGGTGCATTTTCTTTGTATCTACGAAACGTAACACCATTCGGAAATTGTTCCTTGTATATACGTATCAACGCCGTAAAGATACTGCTGTACCTGTCTCTATTATTATTATTCTTTGCCAGTTTTAAAGTTAAAGTACAAAATCTCGCACAATGTAATTAAAAATATGTCACTTCGCATAAAACGTTTCCTCTAAGTAGTAAATACCGAAGAAAACTTTGGCATTTACGTCTTATGCTCTCCCATGAATATTAGGGTAGGGTTGGTTAGGTTAGGTACAAAACCAGTAGGAAATTGTTCCTTGTACATGCATGTCAACATCGTAAGGATGCTTGTTAACAGTAAACTTTTTTTTGCCAATTTTGGAAGTTAACATACAAAATCACACATATACAATGTATACGTTTCTTAAAAGATTGGTATTACGTCTTATGTACTACTAGGTATGTAGTTTCTTGCAAGGTGTTTGTAAAAAACACACCACCATTCGGAAATTGTTCCTTGTACGTACATATGTATGAACTGGACGGTAAGAGTAGCTACTGCTAAATATTATACGTGCATTCTTTGCCAGTTGTTATTCGGAAACAACACATTACTTGTTTATTTGCAATGTTACATTCACACCAATGGCGACGGAAGTGACTCTAATAATATTACACGTGTTTTAATCTTAAAGATTACAAATTACCAGGATTGCGAAAAAGCAACTGATGCATGGTGTACATTTCGTGTATTGCATTTGGTTGAAAAAATTGTTACAGCAAACACACATTCATTTATTTGGAACGGCATTTTAATACAATTTTGCAAGCATCAAACGCATTACTTTATTTTCTGTACCCGCATGCACTCAAATCCTACATACGAAATTACAGTGAAACTGCTAATGCTAATATCAATATACAACATTTTCGGAACACACACGAAAATGACCATCTAATATTCATTTCTACACATATATTTACAAACGTTGCTTTATTTATTGCCGTTCCTGGGATAGTTAACAAATCCGCCTTTTTTTGCTGTTATTTGGTAATGCAAAACATGGAGCAAACTTTCGCAATTTGCAACAGCTGATCGAGACTTTGCCATTTTATCAACTATAAAAGTGTAAACACAGATTATACTAGGTGCTGCACGTATCTGTTGGCTGCACAGTGTACTGCTTTTCCATGTTTACCTGGCACTTAACGCGTTAGGCGGAACTCCGACCGCCACTTACGTTACACGGGACTTTAAGTGCTAGGTAACGTTAGGCGGACATTGAACAACCGCAAAATGGTGTTAAGTGGGGGATAAGACGTTAAGCGGAGATGGTGCAACCGGCCCTAAGGGCCAGTTTTTCAATGTCCTGTTAATCTTTCTGTTAACTAATTGCCAGTTGGAGATAACAGCCAGTCTTAACCAGCACCGGGTTTTTCAATGTGAAAGTAACTGCCAGTTAACTAAACCATGGTTCGTTCTCCGAAACAGTGTGTTGGCAATTCTGAAGCACGGAAATTACAGGAAATCGATCTGCGCGCCATCTGTTAGTATAGTTTCAAACCGCGTCGACTGGCAAACAGCCTGGCGTTTAAATATAGAACTACAAGCACGCCGCGCTCGAAAGCACGTTATTGCATTTTGAAACGACAGGAACAATGGCTGCGCATCCATTTTGTATGCTTACGAAATAAATTAACGAAAGACAGCACTACAAATTTGGTTTTCTTCTAATAAAGGCCAATTCCACGTGGGGGAAATGATGTTATGAGGCGCAAGCGCAGATACTTTCTTGTAGAAGAAGGGTGAAGAACTCGAAAGTCGAGTCATTAATAATACCTGTTTGTTGATACAAACACTATTATTATTATTAATATGTAAATATTGTACATTTGACTGCATGCTTTGTACCTCTCTATGCATGTTGTTGAGCGAAAAAACATGAAGTTAATAGTAAGCATGTTTTCTAAACTTAAAAAAATATGAAGGTACGAGTAAAAATAATTTTAAAATTTACTCTAATATTTATCCGACAAGATCATTCAACAATAAAGCGTGAATTAAATGCAACACACGTAATAAATAATTGACAAGAAAAAAAATACCCTTGACCAGGACTCGAACTCGTATTACAAAACACAACACGCTCCGAAAGGTGGTGCCGCTAACCACTACACCAAATTACCGATTGGAGATTGTCTCGCCTAGTAGATCGGATATCCTGGCCACAAATTCTCTAACAACCTTACCAAGCGAATTCTAGCAACTACGCTGCTTAATTTCCATATTTGCATGGACATTGGTAAGCTCTGCCAAACAAAATAAGTATTTTTCTGTACGAATTTAAAAGGTTTATGAATCATATCTTGTTTAATCTGACAGTGAAGTTGCGAGTGTGGAACTTCGATAGCTGCACGAGGCTTCCATGTTTCCTCGTAACTTCCAGTTAGGCTGGTAACTGCAAGAAGAAGTACCAGTCAAGATAATCGCCACCAGAGTTCCAGTTACGAGCTAACTGTACATTGTAAAACAGAAATTTTCACTAACTTCCAGTTACGTGCTAACATGAACCTTAACTGAACATTGAAAAAACGGCCCTTACATTCGTTCCTTTCATACATGACACAATCTCAGCTCCCTTTAGCTACAGCGCCTTGAATATAGTGTGGAAAACGACCCAAGAAACTGGTTCCCCGAGACGATGACAAGTAGATGGCAGTGCGATCGACCCAGGTGCTAATTTTGTTATGAAAGTAATGCGGCTTAGTTAGTTTTTGGAATATATTGTGTAGATTTGTTTCTCTAGAAAGGCGGTAAGTGAATTGATGGAAACAGTTATATTTGTGGAGTGATTTGCAGTCACGAAATGGCATTAATTTGGAAAGAAAAGTAAAATAAAATTAATAAATAAATAGCATGCGTAACACAAGAAGAAACATCGTAATGTGATTCCGGACGTCAGGTCTTGGACTGTGTATTAGAGTTTATTTTTCTATGTTATTAGAATATAAATAGTATCCTGAGAGATATTTCATACCGAGGCGACAAACCACAAATGTCGCTTGAAAGCGAGCAGTCGGAAATCAATGCAGTCTTTCGAACCGTAGGGACAAAAGCTCTGACTGCACCGTTTCCTCAAGGAGATTTTACACCAAAGCGACATGCGACAAACGATACGAGGATTTCACACCAAAGCGACACGGGTCATTCGGTCCAAGGCAACTTTCATACCGAAGTGACACATGTTGCTTGGAAACGAGCCAATCAAGAGCAACATTTCACATCGTAGCGGCATGACGGGAAGCACAGGCCAGCGTTCGGTTGGTGAAATCCTCAAGCGATAAGTGTCGCGTGCCGCTTGTCGCTTTGGTGCGCAATCTCACTAAAGCAAGACACTCATTTCATCGCGTATGCGCGAACAACAAACCACGGCAACATGTTGCAAGCTATTGAGGAAATGGTCCAGTTTGAGCGACGCACAAGCGACAAAGCGGCCCCTAGTGCAGTTCGAAAGCGCCAAGCAAACGAGTGTACAAGACCAGAGGACGCAGCACACGAGCGGTGCACACTTGCGATCTGTGCTTGCTTTTCATTTGTTAAAAAAATGGACGTCTGAAGTCAATCAGCTGGTAGTTGTAGTTCTTCCATTGTGTGGAAATGTAAGTAAACAAGTTTTTAAAATACTATGTAATTTTATTTATTGGTTTTATTCATATATGCGTGGTTTCTTTCTTCTATAGTGAGAAGGTGTTTAAATGTGAGAAAACAATTTCTTTTCCCGCGATCGTAAACCATGTTGCGGAATGTGTGAAAATTAATTTGAAAGAGCAAATTTCTTTCATATTTCTATAATTAATAACGTGCTGTGTTATATAAACTGCACGCCGAGTCATGTGTGTGTTGTTCACGGAAAACAAGAGTGGCACATACAGTCCATGTTTGATAATTTTAGTTTCGAAGCAACTTTTGTTGCATTCCTCACTTGTGTTGGCGCTGCAGTCGAAGTGCAGTTCGAAAGCTTTCCGCTTCCAGGCTTCAAGACCGCACTGCGAGTATGCTCTCGAAGTATGCTCGCTTCAAGTATGGTCTTGCAGCTTTCGGACACAGCCGGAAGTTGTTGTGCTACAAGTATGGCGTTCGCGCGAAGGATAGCCCCTCTTTTCGTAGCATAACTACGCATAACCAATCAGAAGCGATCTGCAGATCACGAGCGCAGTTGTAATGGCGGCCGCGAAACAACGTATCACTTCACATTTTTAAAACACGATAATTAATCAACCGAGAGGAATTACGCTTCGTATTAAATTGTTTTAGGTAGAGAAGCATGGCACTGATTAAATATATACTTTACAACGTTTACTGTGCACGTATGGAAGAATATTTTAGTTCTCTCAATTGTAAACACCGCGCACTTGCCGACGTGCCTTTCATGCTGTATATGTTATGAATTGTAATCGCGAAAGCTAGCCGAAAAGTTGCATGAACGAAATGCTTGCTTGTAAAGTACTATCTGCTATAAGAATTTTGGTAGCGTTTACATAGGATTTATGCTAGCAAAAATGCTAATGAAAATGCTTTAATCTAAAGCCGGCCTAAATATGGTCCCTGTTATCGTTGGCTGCTTGTCCACCTTCCTCTTCTCCTGACGTAATCAATCAGGGTTTCACTTATCGCACAACACTTTAGCAACCTTTTGTACTGACGTCACGGGAGAAGGCATTTTAATTTTAGGATACATGCCTACATTGTTAGGCTAGGCTAGCTAGGTTTAGTTCTCTTAGCCTAAATAATAATTTTTAATTGTATTTATGCTAATGGAACCTAACCTAATATCGTTGGCATTCCTCGGCTGACGTCAGAACACAATGTAGCAGAAATGAAGTGCGAACGGGCAGACCTATTCAATCACGAACTCCGAGTTACTAACTACCGAAAGAAAGAATACGTTCCACGTTCATTTGTTCTGTCAGAATACGAAACGTTCTTCAAAAGACGAGCACGTGTGTTAGTGCGACGTGCATTGGATGCGCGGTACAAAATAACCTGCGAGAGATCTTGGACGAAGCTTTCCGCTGAAAAACTTTAACTATACTATTTGCAAGTCTTATTATAGATTAGTGCCTTTTTTTATATCATGGCAGACTATTTAATATGTGGAGGTACAGGTTACGTTCCCGAAGATGGACTTACTGGTTCTCAGTTGTTCTCGAACGGCGATGGATTAACGTACAAGTAAGTATAATTTAATACAATTTATTTATCGGTTAGAAGAAATATTAATCAATCAAACAGTGATCTCATATTTTTGTTTGTGCGTAGGGGGTTAAGCGGCTTACATTCACACTACGATATTTCTTTTAGATTTACTCTGTCTCTACAGTCACGGTGCCGGGTTACTACTACGAGTCACGGCATGATATCGTAATATTTTCTGGGATTGCCATTTATATTTCGAAAATTGTATACATGGTTAGATTATCATGTTGATAGAGTTTATGCCACCAAGCACGAGATTAAAGAAAATTAAATTCTATTTTGCCCATAGCATCATGTAGATTCCGTCCTAAGTTTCGAATGTGTATGTTTACAAGAGTGATATTTGCCCCCAATCAATATAACCACATAAAAAAAAAAGAAATTTAGAAATTTAAAATTTAATTTTTTTAACTGCATTTAATTTTCAACATTTCCCAAGGACCTCCCCGATGACGCAGTGGCCGTGTCGTCGCCTTGTAATCAAGAGGTCCCAGGTTCGATACCCGGTGGAGGCACATAGTGGGTCGGATTCCACTTTAAACTGTAGGTCCAATCCCGATTAGTTATGTGCATTGCCGTTTTAAAGTAAAGGCAATGGTTCCGAATGTTTAATGATTTTTCACAATTATAATAGCCATATTAGGAAGTGCTTTAGAACGTGGAAACTATTGTGGAAGGATGTTCGAAACTTGGAGCAACTCATTAACACGGTTAAAAGCTTCACTAAGTATTAATTACCAGATAAATTATTATTTGAAATGTATCTTGCTCTAGTAGGCGTTCTTGGTTTCCGGATGACTCGGACACGAATATTTGCAGAACTTCATGCAAGAATCGAAGGTAGTTTTGTGCTCAAGACAAGATATGGCCCAAGTTCCTTTTGTTTTATTGCAATTTCATCATGCTACAAATGCAATTTTTACATGGATTGATTTCGATGTACGTCTGTAAACACATACTTTTGGAGTTTTAGCGAGTACTTAAGATTGGCTCAAGTTCCTTTTGTTTTATTGCCATTTCATCATGCTACGAATGCAATTTTTACATGGTTCGATTTCGATATATGTCTGTTAAGACATACTGGGGAGTTTTAGAGATTACTTAATATTTTGTTCAATATATGCTTTTGTGCATAGGTTAGGTTTGGTTCCCTTAGCATTAGCATAAAGTCCCTAAATGCATTCTGCTAAGTTCAGATTTACTTCTTCATTCATTCCCATGCTTCTACGATATTTACTGTCGCTTGTCGATGGAGAATATCTTGTCCATGAGAAGTGCGTAAGGTAATTTTCAAGTTGTTTTTTTCAACATAAATAACTTATTTTTGAGTCCAAACAGTGCTCATTACTTTAAGAGAGGTTCAAATTTCGTGTGACAATGATTTCCAAAATTCTACAATAGTTAGTCTTTGTGCTAGTAGAAATCGTAAAACAATCTGAACCCTTACTGTCCCTAAATGCATTCTACTAAGGTTTCGATTTACTTCTACATTCATTCCCACGCTTCTACGATATTTACTGTCGCTTGTCGACTGAGAATATCTTGTCCATGAGAAGTGCATAAGGTAATTTTAAAGTTGTTTTCTTCAACATAAGCAACTTTTTTTTGAGTCCAAACAGTGCTCATTACTTTGATGAAGGTTCAAATTTTGTGTGACAATGATTTCCAAAATTCTACGATAATTAGTCTCTGTGCTAGGAGAAATCGTAAAACAAACTGAACTGTTACCCCTAACCTAACAACGAAAGAATTTAAGGATGTTTTATTAATGCTAATAGCCTTAAATCTGACCTGCCTAACCTAACAATAAAAGCATTTAGCAATGAAGTGCCCCTTCACACCCCATTCACATGGAGTAGATGGCAAGGCAACAGTAAATAATGGCTGCTCTCAAATAGAGAATCACATAAGAAAGTACAGAAAGAAAAATCATTCTCCAGAAAACGTTCTTCACTAAAAATCTGAAGTATGTCTTAACAGACATAATTAGAAATTTTGAACCATGTGAAAAATGCCTGTGCACCATGATAAATTTGAAATTAAACAATCTGAATTTGGGCCAAAGTAAATGCCATAGACACTAAATTTTATTTTGCTAATTAAGTAACTAATATTGTTATAATGTATCAAACAGTTGCATATTTTTTTCACTGTAGCTGTTGAAATGGTAAATCAAGAACAGTTACCAATCTGATTCATAATGGCACCATTAGCAGAATGACATCAACCTGACTTAGATCGGCACCATGACTCCAGGCAAAACATTTCAAGAATGTTGGTGCTTTAGCTATTTAGCAATTGAAATTTTCTCTTTCGTTAGATTTTACAGTGTAATATTTAATTTTAATAGAATTTAATCAATGGTAAGAGGTCTGAATGTTTAATGAGCTTCGCAAATTTTAAAGGATCAATCTTCCTGTCTTAGTGGGACAGGCTTAGGGCTCCAAGCATTAAGAATAATGTCCCCAAATGCTTTAAATATCTGGTCCCCTTTGAGTCTTGTATGAAAATTCATGAATATTCATGTCCCAGTCGAGTGGAAAAGAAAAGGCCTGATCACATTAGCTACATTTAAGATAATGATTTCTCATGTAAATTATACTTGGTGAAGCTTTTAACTGTGCTCCAAACTTTGAACTTACTGCTACAATCAGTGGACTAGCACAGTTTTATGTGCCCCCCCCCCCAAGTAAAATATTGGGGCCCCCTCAGTGAAAAAAATATATCAGAGTATACTGCACACACACAGTTGTACTGCCAATGGCAAAAATCTCTATTTTCATTTAATTTTTTTTTAATTCTACTTCCTGTGTTGCTTAAAGGAATGGAATTCAGTTCATTTGAAACAGGTGATGGCCTCTACTTATTGACGTTTTTGTTTCAATTCCTTATCACGGTATGGAAAACAAATGGATTGAAAATAGTGGACAATTTGCTTACATTTCCACTATGATACATTCCCACATGACAGAAAACACCTTCCAGATGTTAGACAATGCTACAGGAACTTTACCATAAGTAGTTTCTTCTGTAAGAATGAAGAAATCTGTTTGGGTGATAGTAAATAGTTACTCTCCTTTTTTTCGAAATTCTAAACATGACCGCTAAATATTAACTGCAGTTTCGTGATTAGGAGCCCAAAATCATTGAGTATGCGAAATATGGATGAAATTGGAGAAGGGTCCGGTATTGTAAAATCATACCGTAATTTTTGCCCCAAATACCGTGCCTTCAAAGATTTTGTTATCGACATAAATATCAGTATAGTAGCTTCTGGAGCCTGCCAATAGCACATTGTTCTACGATGCCAGGGGTCCCGAGTTCAAATTCTTGCCTGGGCATGGATGTTTGTGAGTGTACATTCATCAATTTCATCTCATCACTCATCCCCATCTTCGTAAATTAGCCAAAAGTAGCACAAAAAGCGAAGTAAAATAAAGCAGATCAATCAATCATTGTAGCTTCTGGAAACTAAATCAGTATATGAATCTCTGATAATTAACTGGGGTGGGATATTGGAAATATTTGCTTTTACTTTAATGCAGTGTCACAGACAGGATTCTTTTGTGGAGGAGGAGGGGCACTTAATGGGGCCAAATATTTAATGCAACATCTTTTGTATTTTCTGCTTGATAATTAACTAAACAAATAGGTTACATATATACACACACACACACACAAACACATAGTTTGTTTTTTAAATACTGTTTTGGGAAATGTTTAAATGATAGTTAACACTCCTTTTCTTTGATTTTGGGATGGGTAGGCATGGTGGCTACTCACTGGGAATTCCATGAATTATGTGTGAATTGTTGGCTCTGAGAATTCTGCATGAATTTTTCTCCGTAGAATTGAAAAAATTTCAAATTCCATTGAATATACAGGGTGATTGGTAATTTGACCTATTCCTGGAAAGGGGTAATACTAGAGCACATTTGCAACAAATTTGACCCTATGTACCGAGGGTCGGAAATCAATGGGTTTCGAGTTATTGCAGTTTGTAGATTTTCGTGACATATTCCGACTTGCAACCAAAAAACTACTAATTGTGAAAAAACTACTACACCCTGGGCACTTAATCGACATGTTGCTAACAGCTGACGAATGAGTGACTACTGGAAAAAAAATGCATGCCCAAAATTCCCATACCCACAGAAAGAAACAGTCATTGGAGCACACGTCATGAAGAAATTTGGAAATTATCATTTAAATTGAAGAGGATTACTCAAAAAAATCTTTAACACACTTAGCTTAAAAATTGTGGAAAAAACTTCCTCGTTTGATAAGCTCTCCAAAAAGATACAAATGTTGTATCATCCGTATCACCTACTTGGATGTGCGTGTCAGTTGTTTGCACCAAGTATACACTCTGTTGCAGTAGCGTATGCAGGATTTCATCAAGGGGGAGGGGTTATTTCTAAAACTTTCTCCAAATTCACATTTCATTGTTTTATTATACTTTAATTGATTAATAATACTCATAATTAATTAATATTTATAATTAATAATTAATTTATTTACTACTTATAATACCACTACTACTATTAAGTAGTAGAGATCTACATAAATATATTTATAAAAGTAATAGAACGAAATTACTTTCTAGTCATTCGATTTTAACAAATTCTAGGAGATTTTTTTTGTTTCTTTGTTACGAAATAATTGTCTAGTCAACGAGGTGACATTTTTAGTGTGAAGAAAAACCATAAAAACAAGATAATACATTTTTAAAAAAAATAAATAATCAAAGTGTGGAACTCATCCAAAGAGTGGTCTAGTCGATAGAGCGTCTGACAACCACGCGGGAGATCCGGCTTGGATTCCCGGAATTGGTTGGAATTTTTTTTTGGGGGCTCCAGGGCTCACCCAGTCTTATATCAATGGATACCTGTGAGCAACCTTGGGGGTTAAAGGCTGCCAGAGTGTGGACCTGATCACATTACCTCCAAAATGGCCGAGATCGAGAATGTGTGTGACCCCACCCATACATGTGCCTTCACGGCACAGTTCTATATAAAATCCGTTGTGCAACAGCCCTGAAGGGCCTAGGCTTACCTACCGACTCCCGATCTCCCTCCCACGCTTTCCTTCATCACCTCTAAGCGTGGAGATCTTCAACCAGTATTGGAATAATCGGGGGGTCGGCCCGACGTATCCCCAGCCATTATACTAGGTCTCCGTGACCGGATTACGCTCACTCACTCGGAGCTCCCCAATTTCCTCACGATGGTGGGTTGCCACCAGTCCTATACGTAGGCCGAATAAATTCCATATATGCAGGAGGAAATTTACATTACCTTTACCTATGGAACTGACCCAGGATGATGATGAGGTGCGATGTAGAATACATGTTGCTAAATTCCACTGAGTCTATTCTTGCGTTCAAAAGTAAGTTTAAAGACATTCCAACACATTTATTACTTGTAAGTGATTTACAAAGCACTTTATATAGTAATGTGGATGTAGATGCACCATCACTTGAGAGTTCACAAGGGGATGCGAAATCAGTATAATACGTTCGTATCACAATATCGTCTACACACAGCGACGAAGCAAGGAATTTTCACAATTCTCGAGAGAGTCACAGCGGGAATTCTTGCAAAAAAATTTGCAAAATTGAACTTTGAGGTCGCTTAGATTGTTTTGACATATCGAGGGATCCCAAAGGACTGCAATGATTTATGAGAAACGTGCCAATACCGCCCTCAAAATCTACCATGCACATGCACAATAATTCACATCTGGATTTTCTTGCTGTTCTTACCAACAGAACATTTTACAATAGTTCAGCTTATTGTTGTTCGAATTCGGAAATTCCATGGGTGGACTGGTGACTGTGTATTGTTGTCGGCCTAGCCTTTGTCTGCATTAGCCACTTACAACGAAACAAGAATTTTCTTTAGTTAATTCTCATTGCTCACAGAAAAAAATGCACATTCATTAAACATTGTTGCAGCTGAGGTACAAAACAACTTTTTTCCTCTTCTAATTCATTATTGGCCTCATATTTTATTTTCAACTTATTGTTGTTCGAATTCGGAAATTCCATGGGTGGACTGGTGACTGTGTATTGTTGTCGGCCTAGCCTTTGTCTGCATTAGCCGCTTACAACGAAACAAGAATTTTCTTTAGTTAATTCTCATTGCTCACAGAAAAAAATGCACGTTCATTGAACATTGTTGCAGCTGAGGTACAAAACAACTTTTTTCCTCTTCTAAATCATAATTGGCCTCATATTTTATTTTCAACAATTCGTGTTTATTTTCAAGTCAATGCATTCACTCTTAAAGATGCGTGTGTTTGGAATGCTGTGCTTTTCTCTGTGCTGAATGGGAATAATAATTCAAATTATTATTATTATTATTAGTAGTAGTAGTAGTATTGTTGCAGATCTTTGTCTGTGATAAATTGGTCATTTTCATTTTTTCCACACTATTTTTTATAATATTTCAAAAGCTCAAGGGGGGGGGGGTTTAAACCCGGTAACCTCCCCTTGTGTACGCCACTGCTCTGTTGTACCCAGTTGGTTTTGGCACATTCCTTCCAATCGCAGCCTCAAGGGAGGAGATTAGTATATTTCCCAAAGCTTAAGGGAAAAAGCTGGAAAAAGGATATATGAATTCATAAATTGTCAAAAAGCTGAAATACAAGTCCAGATCCAGACCATCCATTAAGAAGGAAGTCCAGATCCAGATTTGTCTATTAAGAATTAAGCTCACGTAGGAAATCCAGAAGGAAGTCCAGATCTGTCCATTAAGAATGAAGTCCCAGATCCAGATCTGTCCATTAAGAAGGAAGTCCAGATAGAAGAATACACAAATTGAAGAGAAGAAATAATAAAAAAAAAACATTGAGATAAAACTTGACTGTAGATGAGAATTATAGAGAAAAGTAGCTCATCATGCATATATTCTATTTCCATGTATCCTTGTTTATATAATATATTCGCTTAAACGTCTCCATTGGAAGGCATCCTGTCTCGTTTCGTTGTCTACAAAGAACCTTACCCTGTAGATATTCTAGCTGAGGTTTAAAATTAAGATTTATGTACCTTGCACCAAATGGAGGTAGCATTCTGTTGTAGCGTGGTTCTAAGATGGTTAAGTTCTCAATGTAGGTTATCCTCGTCCGAAATGGTTACTGCTCTCTGGGCTAGTGTGTTGAGAACTGCAAGACGTAGAGCCTTGTGGTGGAAACCATGGGCATTAAGGTAGAGGTTGGTGTGCATGGGCTTTCTCTATACACCATGCCCGAGTGTTCCATCTGGTTTGTGGCAGATTAGGATCTAGGAAAGGGAGGCAGCCATCTTCTATCTCCATAGTAAACTTGATGTTTGAATGGCGGTTGTTGAGGAATTCAAGGAAAGTATGTAATGCCGTTCGTCCATGTGGCCAATGTGTCATCCACATATCTGTAGAAGCAGGATGGTGGATGCAGTGCATCCTTCAGGGCTTCGTGTTCAAAATGCTGCATGTAGAAATTCGCTATGGCCGGTGAAAGTGGTGAACCCATTGCCACTCCGTCAGTTTGTTCATAATATTTCCCGTTGTAAAGGAAATATGTCGAAGTGAACGTGTGGTGAAAGAGGTCTACTATGGCCGGTGGAAAGTGGCTCCCCAGAAGTTATAATGTGTCTTTCACCGGAACTCTTGTGAACAAGGAAACAACGTCAAAGCTGACGAGGATGACGGTTTCGGAAACCTTGAGTTTCTTCAGTTCCTGGATGAATTCAGTTCAGTTCTTAACATGATGGTCCACATTGTCCGACTAGAGGTTGAAGCAGGGATGTGAGGTATTTGGCAAGGTGGTAGGATGACTGGCTATAGACTTACAATGGGTCTCAAGGGGACCCATGCTTTGTGTATTTTTGGTAGGCCATATAATCTGGGAGGCTGGCTGCCATGGGCTTTCAGGTGTTTGCTGATGTCTTCAGTTAAGCCGGATTTATTGAGAAGGCAGTTTGTTTTCAGCTCCACTGATGTGGTGGCGTCCCTGGTTAGTTCTTTGTACACATGGTCACTTAGAAGTTCAGTGATCTTCTCCTGGTAGGCTGTCATAGGTAGTAGCACTGTCACATTTCCTTTGTCTGCCGGTAGAATTGTGATGTCTGGATCTGAACGGAGTGATTTCAGGGATGTTTTTTGGCTCTGGTGTTGTTGAATTTTAGTAGGACCACTCTCCTGAGGGTCCGACTGACTTCATGGTAGATATCTTCTTTGGCATCTAAAGGCAGGTCAATAACAGCTCGTTCTATGCTGGAAATGATGTCCTCGGTGGGTAAGGGTTTTGGTGCAAAATTCAGTCCCTTCTTCAATATGGAAGTTTGGGCGTTGTCCAGTTTCTTGTGGGTGAGGTTGATGTTTTATTACTGCATTTGATTTAACATTTTCATCTCTGTGAACATGGTTCAACATAAGGAGTTTCATTATTTTTGATTACCCACAGTTTCTAGGAGGGACTTAGTTGCTGTACAACTGAAACCACTGCCTCTGTTTACAAAACAACGGGAGTTATTCAGTTGCCCACAATCAGATATACATTACCAATTTTTTACAGAAATCGTACGTTGTCACTCAAATATATATGAATTACTCAATGAAAACTAGAGAACCTACATTAAAATATGTAACATGAAATTCATGTACATCATTCGTAACATAATAATTGACTGATATTTGTCATTCCTGCTTCGCTGCATACAAAAGGAAAAAATATATAATTACATAAAAATCTAGACCTTAATTATAATATTGGAGCAGCAGGAATCTAATATTGAGTTTTTGGGAACCATTGTTATCCAACTAACAAGACAGAATATTTGTAGAAATTTCATTTGATAAATATAGTCTCTCTAGTTCCAGATAATACTTGATGTGAAAAATGTAATAGAATTGGGACAATAGACTAAATTGGACTCAATTTGATAAAGACACCTGTGTCTAAAAGTGAAGTTAATTCTGAGGATACTAGTACTATAGTAGTTAATATTGACTTTTGGCCTATATTATTTTGGGTAGGTTGATGTCAATATATAATTTCACAATAGCGGTAGCATATTGTACAAGTTTAGTTCTGTATTCACATTATTACATTTCAGTATTTCTATTGGAGAATCATTATTGTTGTATTGCCTGGGTAGTCTGTAGAACTTCTTTATGAAATCTTGGGAATATGAATCTGTCATCTTAGCCTCCAAATATAATTCGTTTTTGCATTAAAAAAATGTAAAAGGCAACAAACTGCCTTTAACTCAGTGGTTAATCTGGTGTATGTCATAAGTAAAGTATTATGATCATATGTACTGAATCTATATATGTATTTCATCCAGAACCTTGGCAGTGTAATAGTACATGGTAAAAATGTCATTATTTTAATGTTTGTACCAGTTATAAATGCATATTCTTGTGACAATTTATTTTTTCAATTTGGGGTGGGGGTGGGGGTTGTGTAGAACAAAAAATTAGCCCTTACATTGTGAATTTTTTTATTTGAAAACTGTGGAACTTTGCTTCTATAAAGGTGATGTGTATATTCTAAACCATTGGTGGTGTTTTCACTGTGACTACCTACGATATGCATTTGTCTTGAAATTGAAGGTTGCATACTTTGAGTGTATGTTGCTTCTCTATGTAACAACAGTAGTGTTAAGTATACAGGTGTATAAAAATTTGTTTTAGCACAACAATCATGCCAGCTAAAAATTTAATAATTACCCAGCACCCTACAATAATGATCCATACAATCTGGTTTGAAGGAAGCCCTCATGACCCCACTGGTAAGAATGTGCATGTTCATTTATATATGTGTATGTATGTATAATATACATTAAGATAGACTGCTATTATTGCAGGCATTCTTTTACTTTCAGTGATTTTATCATCTTGCCAGGATTTATTGACTTCACTGCAGAAGAAGTTGTAAGTATCAACACTTTTGAAGTTATTTTAATAGAAGTTTGAGTCTGTTATAGGAAATAGATGAGTTGCCTGTGAAAAGTATTTAATGACTGGATCTTAAGTTTGTAATTGTATTCCAAAGAGATTATCACGTTTTTAATGTGATTTATGTGATTTGAGATTTAAATTAATATTATAATTGTGATAGAGTAATTTAAAGCAACTCCTGGGGGCAGTGGGGAGGGGGCTTAGTTTGAAGAATTCCTTTCCAAAGTAAGAGCTCTGTAGTTGTTAGTTTTGATTTGTTTTAGTAATTGTTTCATTAAATCCCCAGATTCTGAGCACTCAATTCATAAAATTAATAAATCACAAAATTTTTGTTTTTCATGGGGCCCAGATTAAGCACCAATATTCTTGAACAAATTATGCCCAAATCAAAAATGAAAATTACTAATCTATTTGGTAGTGAATAAAAATTATAAAAGATAATTTTTGGTTTGAAATTATTGAAATTATTTTACTTCCCAAATTTTCCTCACTTTGTGGGCTCCTCCCTGATAGCTTGGTGATTAATGCTGTCACCTTGTAATCAAGGGATCCCTGGTATTATTCCTAGTGGAGGCACAGTGATTCAAATCCCACTTTGAACTGTAGTGCCAGTTTGAATTAGCTTACCTGAAGCATAAAGTAGACTTAAAAATTTTTATGATGTGGCTCCCACCAGAAATGTAAAAATTCCTTGTCTTGTCTCAACCACCCTTGTGCAGAGTGCTCCTTTATAGCCTCAGGATTTACTACCCAAATGATTTTAGTTTCTCAGTGTGTCATACTTCATTCTTGATAAGAAGTTGTTTTCTATAATATAAGTTCTAAGTATTTATTTCAATTGCTTAAAATTAGTTGTTTTTACTAAGTAAGGGCTTAAACATACCTTTATGTAAGTCGACCTTTAGAGAAGGAACCAAAAATATATTCAAACCTGATGTACCCATTCTAATTAAAATGAATGAAATGAACAGCAAATGAGAGTGCTAAACTTTGCAGAGCCCTTTTAATGTGAGTTGTTAATTCACTCATTACATAGAAAATCTAATGGGGACAGGTGCTGCTATTGCATTCCTGTACAAGTCGTTATTTTTGTAACAAAGTTTTTAATTCATCAGTTACTCAAATATGTTGGTGTTTTAAACAGCACAAATGGTTTCAATGTCAAATGATTTTACATGTCAGTTTTGATTTTTGTATAATTTTAATGGCAAATTTTTGAGATTTTGTTCTATTTTTTTTATTTTTAAATAATAAATTTGAAGAAATGTTTTTATCACAGCATCTTAACACAAGCAAATAAGGAACCTTTAGTTTATTTGTAGCAGTGTGTTTTATAACTAAATGTACAATATTAGTTAATGTCTGAAATAAGGAACAAGGAACTTGGAGACATTGGTGAACAATATTATTATAGTGAAACAAATCATTTTCAAGGGATTTATTAATATCTAAAAATATTTTATGTTCTTTGAAACTTAAAGGTTATTTGAAATGCAAATTTATCCTTAAAGAAGGAATGTTGAATTCATATTAATTATATTTTTACACCAGTGTAGATCTGCATCATTCTTTCTTAAGAAAACAGTTTGCTTTACACAACTGAACCAGAATGACGAATTATGTGCCATTAGCATTGTGAATTTTCAAATTGAATGTGGATTATATTCAGTCTGTGTAACAATCTACTGTAGTTCCGCACTTTGGTTGTGGATAATTTTTTGATCATGTGACTGGGAAAATTGATTCTGAATTTCAATTACAGATAAGTATTGGTTTCAAATCTGTTTTTGTTTCATAATACATGCATGTAGAGAAAGAAAACTATTGTGTATTAAATATCAGAATGTTTATTATAATCATGCCCCTTTCTTAAAATTACAGGATCTCACCTCTGCATTGACAAGAAAGATAACATTGAAAGCACCTTTAGTTTCATCTCCAATGGACACAGTCACCGAATCGGACATGGCAATTGCAATGGCCGTATGTATTATTGTCTTAGTTTATTCAGATAGACCAGTGTAACACTTTCCATACAAATCCATTTATTTAATGATCCCTGATCATGAGATTGTCAGTGGCAAAGTGTTACATCTTCACATAGTCATTGCAAGATTTGCCAAACGTCAGGGTCGATCTTTCAATGGTGGGGGGCTGGGGGGAGGGACGACAATATTTCTCTGCGATAAACGCCAAGGTCATTGCCAATTCAATGTAAAAGCTCATACCACAAATCTTACGACTACAAAATGCATAATTGTATCCCATACAATGAGAATTATCAAATATGATTATATCGTTCAATATATGTTTTTCCTCTTAACAAGTGGAAATAGCAGACATTCGCAGTAGCGTGCCCAGGATTTTCAAAAGTGAGAATTACGTGTACTTTTTGGTAGTAATCATTCCTCATTTTGCCATCTTTTTCTGCCTTTGACAATCTTATTTTTATATTGAGCCTAAGAAAGGATCATGACCCTTATCAACCCCTCCTAGAGCATGCCACTGGGCACTCGGAAGAATCTTGATGATGAGAAGAGAAACCCTGCTGTGTGGCTGTAAACATGGGGAAGGGGGTTGAAAAAAGGCCTGTTATGACCCAGACCTTCCAGAGTGGGGGGAAAGTAGAGGTTGTTGGACCATGTCATAGAGTCTGCCTGTTCGGAAACGTTAGACTGTTCTCGGCACCGTCAGAGTCCAGAGAAATTCACACCATTCTGCGATGAGCCGAGCCGTCCAACACCATTGTCTTCAGTAGGAAACTTTGCGGGAGGGTTCAGTGCAAGGGGTAGTACCGGCCCCTCATTTCGATGCACTAAACTTGAGCAAATCTCTTGCGTATTTCGAGTTGTCTCATGCTGTTGCTTGGATTATTTCGCACAAATATGCGAATATCCTGACTTCTATTTTTTACTTCTTTAAAATTTTTAAATTGCAATATTTTTAATATTTTGCTTGGTCATCACCGCATCTCCCTCTGTATACTGTCACCTGAGGCAATTCAGGCATTATTGTGTGACTTAAAATATGTATTTTGTTACAATACAGTATATTCCTACTAAAATATTTTTAGATTGATTTGATATCTTCCACAATTATTGTATAATCTAATAATACTAAGGATGATTTAATTCTCGCCTTGCATACAAATTTTTGATTTACAAGTTCCTGCCTGTTTTTGTGTCTTTTTAATCTTATAGTACATTTTCAAATTCCTGTCTTCATCATAATGTGTACATAAGAATCTATTGGATTGGACCAGACAAAAATAAACCATAGTTTTACCTTTGGTTTTGTCAGTTACTTCCCTGTGAAGTAGAATGAACTCTTCATGATATATGAATGTTTTAACACAACACTGTGATTTCAATTTACTGTGGGAATTTTTAATAATGTTCCTAGTAATTAATAACCCCTTAATTGTGGAACTTTATGAACAAGTGTCTGCTGGAAAATGTAGTTTTTTTTTTAGCAGGCCTGTCTTATTTTATGCAGTAATTTCTTTTTTTATAGAATAACTTTCATATTCCATGGCAAATGTAAATAATACAATTGTATGAAAATACAATAATACATAGCATGTTGGCATGTATGTACTTGAGGTTCATGCAGAATAAATCGTTCTGTTGTGGAAGTCTTTAACCCGTAACAGGCATGGTGCCACATTGTAACGCAAAGGGTGTAGCGTGATCCTGTGGACCCCCAAATTGAATTTACTATTTTCACGAGTTATCAAAACATTAGTGAACTTTTTCACAAATTTTCATGTATTTTGGACCTTTTTTATGGAATTATGATAAACTTTTATCCACTATTTCAGTTATTTTTATTACTGTATCTGGTCAGAAATCAACTTGGAAATAAGGTGCTTTGCAATGCAGTGTATACTTCCCCCAGGTCTTTATTTCACTTAAAAGAATGAATGTTGAATGTTTCAACATCACCTAACCTAACCTCTTTTTTTATCCATGTTGAGAGTCTGTGTGTGTCATCATGTGGATTGTGACTGACATGGAACCTTCATTGAAACTGATGGCATGTACACTTTTCCCAAGTTTAAAGAGAATGTGATGGAGATTTGAAATATATCCTGAAACTTGGCAGATATCACATACATGATGCACTTTTTCTACTCACTGTACCCTTAGTTCTATGACACCCAACAGATCTTGCTAGGTATTCAGCACCATGCATTAATTCTTACTTTATGGGCCTCCCCAATGGTGTATGGTAAAGTTGTGTCCTTGTAATCAAGGGGTCCAAATGGATCAGAACCCACTTTAAACTACAGGTTGAGTCCCCATTAGTGTACCTGAGCATAAAGTGGATGTAACACAGACTTTGACAATTCTTATTTTTATCATCAAACTAATTTGTGGCTTCAACAGCACTTGAAGTTCATGTTATGTACCATTGATGTATGCACTTGTGATGTAACATAATTTTTATGTGCAATTTTTAACTTTTTAAAAAAAAAATTGCATTATTTTTCATGATTACAATTGTTTAGAGAACTATGGTGACTGACATCTGATGGTTTTGTTATATTATCTAACATTTATGTACATTTAACAGCTCTGCGGAGGGATTGGAATCATTCATCACAACTGTTCTCCAGAGTATCAAGCCAATGAGGTACACAAAGTGAAGAAATACAAGCATGGATTTATAAGGGACCCAGTAGTGTTAAGTCCAAGCAATAAGGTAAGTATAGTTTAGTTGAGATGATGTATTTTATCTGTACTATCCCATTCCACTGAATATCCATATTTACATGTAATTTACTCAATTCTTTTCACTGCTGTGTTTCAGTGTTTCCACCCCAATATAAAAATATAAGTGTGGCAAACCCTCGATAATTTTATCTAAAGCTGCATGGGTCAAAGTTAAACCAAATTATGACAAGACACTTATTTTTTTTTTTGTTTATATTTAAACCAAATCTCAACTAAAGGTTAATGAACTCAGAAATGACCAAAATGTCACTTACCATGTTTTACACCCGATTTCTTCATAAATTTCATTGTATTACCACTCATCTTCATCTTTGCGATTAGCCAAAAGTGGCAGAAAATCGAAGAAAAAACAAATCAGTCCATCCAATACTCATGTTTCATCCACCCACCTTATCATTCATGTCCATTTCAGTTGCCTCCATATACCTAAGGGTTCTAGTAGAGGAGATAACCTTGATAAAAATAAATAAATTAAAACTATTCCAAAGGGTTCATTACACATGTTGATGTGCCAGTGTTGGCTGCAGGAGTGCTTGCAGTTATGAACGGTCTTGGACCTTGCGTAGCCTTCATTTTGGAAGGGTAGGCCTCCCTTGACTCTTTGGACCCCAAACTGTACCACCTTTTTCGTATGGATACAAAAAAGTATTTAAAGTGGAGTGGGGATGCTGTAAATGGCCCTTGGGCCCTGCTAAAAAGAAACCGGTAAGTAACATTACACTAGTGGCATGTGATAGTAGAGAATACTCGGAATACAGAATGCTTAACCAGCACAGAATAGAAGAGTGGAGCTATTTCACTGTCGCCATTTTTCAAGAAGCACCTCGATCATGTTGTTGCTGGCTGAGATGTTCCAGAGATAAAATAAAAGCTCCGGAAAAGGAACTTGCTTACTTATCCACACTGGTACTGATTGACAATCACTGAATCTCTTAAAACGTACCTCATTGGGTGTTATATCTGTTCATGTTGAATCCTACTGTCAGCTGAACAGCTGTATAGGTACTTGCCCTTGGGATCTGCTGAATGCCAATGGCAGGCTTTGGCTATCGATGTTGCACCACGGAGTTTTTTTTTTATTAGATTCTACTTACAAAAAAATACACTGCTATTTTAGTTGTGTATATACTATGTAGATACATTCAATAAGGCTAGTGAAATATGAAGATAACAGTTGGAAAAAATAAAGTTCATTCAAAAAAAAAAAGAAGTGGCTTTTTGCAACACTTCTGCATGTCAAAAGTTGTATTTTATATTTAGAAATGAGTGACTTTTTACATTAGAGATACAAATGAAACCTGTGGAACAAAGAAAAATGCTGCCACCAAAGTATACTAATGTATTTTCATTCAAGGGAAAAGGACTAAGCAAAGAAAGTGTGGAAAATGTTTTTTCTTTCAAAGAAATGATTTTTTTTTTCTGACCACTTCAACTTCTTGCCCCTTCTTGTTTATAGACAGAAAGATGGGGAAATTAAAAAAAATGTCACTTTAAACTTCTATTTGTAA
Organism: Lepisma saccharinum; assembly: GCF_977018435.1. Lineage (NCBI taxonomy): Eukaryota > Metazoa > Arthropoda > Insecta > Zygentoma > Lepismatidae > Lepisma > Lepisma saccharinum. Next base: position 39,332,202 of record NC_139230.1, read on the forward strand.
AATCTTTTAACTTTAAAAAAATATTTAGATCTTTACATTTACTTGTTTGAGATACCAACAAATCATTTTAAATTGATTGTTATCTTGATTTACTATTTGGTAAGTTTTTATTAGTTCACTAAAAATTGTCTTCATAGTTCTACAGGGTGGCTACTCACCGGGAATTATGCATGAATTATTGGCTCTGGGAATTATGCGTGAATTCTACTTGAATTTTTCTCCGTAGATGTGAAAAATTACAACTTTTTTAATCCAAATCCTATTCACATTTTATGCAAATAAAAATTATTTTCCTAAAATTTTCTTGCTCTCTTTGCTCGCAATTCCTGCTTTTCTTAGTCTTATCATGTTTATAACCATACCTAGGAGGCGGCAGGAGTCTGCCCTGGGTGCCGAACTATCTAAATGAAAAAAAATGTTGTAAAATTTGATTGATGATTAATTTGTTGTTTTAAGTCCAGTTGTTGCACAGAAAGGCTAATCGGGACTGGGCCTACAGTTTAAAGTGGAAATCGTTTGTTCAAACACAAATGCTTTAGCACCAACTTTTACCCCCTTTTTGCATAATTTACTGTGGTCCCGGCAGGTTCGAATCCTGGCTTGGGCATGGATGTTTGTGACTGTCCATTCATCAATTTCATCATATCACTCGTCCCCTTCTTCGCAAATTAGCCAAACTTGGCACAAAAAGCAAAGTAAAATAAAACAAATCAATAATAATGTTATAATAATAACATTATTATTAACATATTAGTACATTTATCCTGGCATTTTCTCCCCGCCCGCTCAGACAAGAATTCGTGGTTGTGCCTCTGATTGTAAATAGAAACTCAGCACCGTAATTAAATATTTTAATTATATTACGTATACCATTGAATTGAATTATAATTTTTGGATGTTGGAATCACATAGACCCTTTATTATTAAGATATTTGTGTGTGGATGTCGAGAGGCGGTGATACGTAAGGTTGAAATAGAGCAAACATCAGCTTGAATTTATGGAAAGTTTGCCTTGAAAAGTGGGAATTATATTTGAATTTTATCATGGTCCTAGAGTAGCCACCCTGTTCTAGTACAATTAACCGATACCTTTATTTCAGTTTTTCTATTTGGTAATGGGTTTAAATCCCAGTCAGGGCATGACTGTTCTTTGTCTGTCCCTTCATCAGTTTCATATCACTCATCCTCATCTTCGCAATTATAGTCTATGGGCCAAGTGTCCAAAATCAAGGATTTGGTTTAATTTGGGGGTACTAGTTTTCCTTTATGCCACGGTTATTTGGGTGTGTAAGGATACCAAAAAATCATGATTGCCATCTCAAAGTGGTAGCTAATAGAAATGGTGGCCAATCCAAGATGGCGGATGTTGACATTTCAAGAAATGACTATATCTCTGAAAACCAATGATCCAATTTTAACGATCTTTTTTTTTAAAAAAATCAAAGCTTAAGAAGTGGTCTATATTTAAGGTTATCTTACATTTTTTGATAGCAACCATTAACCATTACAGATTAGTAAAAGAAAATCATATTTTTTTACTAATTATTTTATGTTTATCATTAATTTAATAATGATCCAGGCATCTGAGAAGAAAGTGTTCCAAACAAAAATTATAGCGTAAATGTTTATCTTTAATTTAACATATTACACTTGTTGTTTTTGATCTCAGTATTTATATAAAATGAGTGAATTATGTAGTGTGTGCAGTGAATTCTGATAGCGGGATGTCCCGTTAGTCCTATTTAATTATGTCTGTTGTAACTGGTATTGACTATTGAATAGTATATTATTGTTATATACATGTAATAACATTTAATAATAATGATTATTATAATAATTATTATTATTAGTACTGTTATTATTAGTTATTGTAGTTCTAACTAGCCATGAATTTTGTTTGTTACCGGTGTTCATGGAAGAATGTTATTGATTGATTCAAATTAAATATTTGGATACATTAACACTTAGGCTATTTTTACCCTTAACATTATACAAGCCAAGGCCCTTACAATAGATAAAAATCAGCATGCGTCTCTAAAATCTCTGTAGCCATGGTAAAATGAGGCTGTATTGAGCACTCAGCACATGCATGGTCAAAACACCAGACGACACACAACCATTCAAAGGTAATCTCCCTGATGGCTTAGTGGTAATGTCATCACCTTGTAATCAAGAGTACCCAACTTCAGTACCCTGTGGAGGCACACAGTGGTTCGGATCCCACTTTAAACTGTAGGTCCACTCCCAATTAGCCTATCGGTGCATGAAGTGGACTTAAAACAAAAATTCAAATAAAAAACCCTACAAAGGATTATACTGGCCATAGGCCAGAAGCCAGAACCTCAGTGACCTGCAAGACTGCAGTTGCGGAGGTGAAGTACGTAGAAATTAGGTTGTTAAAATTTTGGGTGTTCAGAAGAACACTATAACATGCTCGTACTCTTTATTAGTTATTACTAGGGCTCGGAAGTTGAGGACCTATAAATTACCAAAAATATAAAAATACCTAAAAATATCAAAAAAAGGACCTAAAAATGGAAAAAAGGACATATAAATGTGATCCAAATTAATTAATAACTTCAGTTTTAATTGCATATTCATGAATAAAAAAAATACAAAATTCTGGTGGTATAGAACACACAGTGCGAAAAAACTATATGAAATGCATGTTCTTTCAGTCCAAAAATGTTTTTCTCTAGTTTCAGGGATGGTTCAAATTTATTTATTTATTTTTTTTTTATTTCGTTACAACAGAAAGGATGTTGAAGAGGTGTTGAACTGATGATGATTCGAATTGAGAATTGGCTGTAAAAACATAGTCGAAAGAAGGTGAAGTTGCAAAAAAAAAGCCATTAAGACCTAAAAAAATGGCTAAAAAAGGACAAATGAAACCCACGTTTTTCTGGCCTACAATGAACCAAAATGAACATATATTATGTTGGGCCTCGTCTTCGGACACTAGGAAAAAAAAGGATTTTTCCTCAACACTTCCGAGCCCTAGTTATTACAGCCGAAATGTCTGCTTTCAAGAAAGTAAAAATCTACCAAAGGTGGGGAATTAGCATCACCGAACGAAGTGCATGCACCAAAAGACAGACAGTTTTGTAGAATGCTGCCATGAGCAGAAATTTTGAATGAGAAAAAATGCATGATTTAGCGGATGAATTATTAGGAACTGTAAAATTCCATTGCACGTGTAGAGCCAATTTTACTAATATCAAGTCCTTAAGAAGAATAGGTATACTCCGAAAGTATCAGAAGCAAGTCCGCAAATCTTGCCACGAGAATGAAACTCAAGTCCGGCAATATGCAGGTTCCGTTTCAAACCATCACGTTCCGGCATTGCCTACGTGGGGGCCTGATGAAATATAAATTTCCTAAAAATATAGTTTTATTTAACTTTCGTCTTATTCTTCTACTTGATAAATGAAAATTAAGTTTATTCGGCCATGGGTGTATTGTCTAGTGTGTACAGAAGAAAACGAAATAAAAGTTTTAACTCTAGGATTCATAGTTTCCGAGATAACAATTTTTGGAATTTTGAATTTCCCATTAAAAAGCATGGCTTTTATATTAGAAAATGTTTTTCTACGAAAGTATCATTAGTAAGTGCACAATTCTTGCTACGAGAATGAAATACATATCAGGCAATACGCAGGAACTGTCTTGGACCCACACGTCCAGCCAGACATGATTGAACCTTCATGCCAAATTTCATCCAAATCAAAAAACCATGACCTGGAGGCTCTGGTCGTTCTGACGTGGAATGACCCAACAATAATATACTATTCAATAGTCAATACCAGTTACAACAGACATAATTAAATAGGACTAAGGACACATCCTGCTATCAGAATTTGCTACACACTACATAATTCATTTATTTTATATAAATTCTCTGAGACCAAAAACAACAATTGTAATATGTTAAATTAAAGATAAACATTTATGCTTCAGTTTTTGTTCGGAACACTTTCTTCTCAGATGCCTAGTTTATTATTAAATTAATGATAAACATAAAAGTATTAGTAAAAAATGTTTTTTTTTACTAATCCGTGATTAACTACTTAACTCTTTCGCTGCGGAATTCTCTGGCACACAATATCCCTTGGCTGCGTAATTAACTTTGAAAAAATATTTTTTTATAAACAAATAATTTTCACAATTACATTGCGTTATATATGAGAGAGAACTTTCAAAATTCATTCCTTGCACTGGAAAACCATTCTGTAGTCCCTGGTGGTATGATATTTTGAAAAAAAAAAAAATTAGAAAGAATAATTTTAAAAAATTACATTGCTAAATATGTTATAGAGAAATTACAAAAGTCATTCCTTGCACTGGCAAACCATTCTGTAGTCCCTGATGGTATGGTATTTCTCAAAACACGGGATGACTCAGAGTGGTGGAGCGGCGTGGAAATTCGTAAGTAGTATCAAGATACTGGGTGGCGAAAACTTCAGTTTGTTCTGCTGTGTGTTCAAATACTGAGCAGGGGAAATATTTGATAAAACAAGAAAATGGGGTGCTAAATACTGTACTGTCACCAAGTAACTTAGCACTTGCCTGTGTCGAACTTCCTGCACCTAGATCAATGCTGCTTTGCAGTCTGCTCCATGATGTTACAGACGGCGGTACAAATTCTTCATCAGACACTACACAATCACTGTCACCACTTGAAGTCTCATAAAAACTGTCGCTATTATCGTCACAACTTAATTCACCTTCTGATTCAACAGTTGAGTAACATCATTATCAGACAAGTGTTGACGACTTGACGAAGCCATGTTGTTTACATTTGAACATGCATTTGAAACTGACATGTCAGAGCACTCAACGCTCGTATTCTAAACGGAGGCGTAATTAGTGACATCATACGGATATAAACAAAACTACAAGTTCAAATAGTTCCAAATAGTATCAACAGATGTCTGAAGACTACTAAAAGCGACGTACTGCTGAAATGCGACACCCGCAGCGAGTGGAAGTATGAACTCGCAATAATGCGACTTCCGCAGAGCAAGGCACCTGGCATGCTGTGCATAAATGCGACGAGTGCAGCATTAATGGTGCTCCTATAAAAAAATGTAAGATAACCTTAAATATAGAACGCATCTTAAGCTTTGGTTTGAAAAAAAAGATTGTTGAAATCGGACCATTGGTTTCAGAGATATAGTTGTTTTTTGAGATGGCAATCATGGTTTTTTTGGTATCCTTACACACCCAAGTAACTGTGGCATAAAGGAAGATTAGAACCCCCAAATTATACCGTATTCTTGACTGGCCCATAGACTATTAGTCAAAAGTGGCAGAATGGAGAAGTTAAATAAACCAAATCAATCAACCTAATTGGTACCTACAGTTTTGTTATTTTTATTATTGTGAGAATGTCAATGTTTAGTTGCACATTAGATTAGTGGAGGATTATTGTTTTTATGAAAATATTGACTGGGTTGTTTGTCACTTATGATGGGTGTGCAGTCAGCACAAAGATGTGTGCGCAACCAACCAGTCAAGAGCTTCTGAAAATATTTTTCTGGTAGCTCACAATCGATAGTTTGGCAGTCCTGTCTTAGTCATCATTTTGCACCTTCTATATCACTTTAGCACATCGTGTACACTCTTGTTCACATAAGGTGGCACACTATCTAGGTTGAACAATTGAAGAATGTGCCACTTTATCTGAACAGCATTGCACAAAATCTGTTTTTAAGTAATTTTCATGAGACTCAAACAGTTGTATTGGGAATACAAGCATTGGAGAAAATCTTGACTACATGTTTTTCTTTACAATCAAACAATATCAAGTAGGGTGCCAATTCTTTCACAGGGTCCTGAATCAAATATTCCATTATTTTCCCCATTTTTGCAAGGTTGGTATTCTCTTGCCTCAGTGCATAAAGTGATTACCCGATTGCACTCCTCTCTTCTAGTTATGACTGACATCTGCAGTCACTCTCCCCCTCCCTCTGTCTCTTATGTTCCATGATGATAACCTTTTGCAGATGGGACCTTTTAATGCTATGAACCCCTTTTGAAACTGAAGGTTTTCAAGGATGAGCTTTTCAAATGTGGAGTGATGCACAAAAAATCATAGGATAACTATTTAGTCAACAGTTGGACTTGATTTTTGTCCTAAAAGTATCTGACTCTTGTGAGAAGGGAAATTTTGGTATTCCTTTCCCAACAAACATGTTTTATGTTGTTATTTAATTTATTATAAGAAGAAGAAAATTTCAATTTCTCACAAAAATTCCTATTTAGCCCCTCCCCCTCCCTGAGGATCCTGCAATAAACTGAAGTGCATAAGAAAAGTTAAATGTATGATGTTACAAGTGTGTGAAGTTGTGTTCATAATCGTTGAATAGTTTATTGGGAAAAAAATATTTAATTGTATTATTCAGTACTGAAAAAGGCAGCATTATTGCTAAAAGTTAGTTTAGTTTAGCAATTGTCTATGCTCTGTCTAAGGAATCTCTGGAGCAAGGTGGCACATATCAGTAGAGCAGGGGAAAAAGCAAGTGGGTGGAGCACACCAGTGCCTGCTACTGCAATGGCCGGTAGCTGCAGCCACATTTTTCTCTCCATGCACTCACTCTCCTCCCTCATGCGTTCATTGGTTGGACCCTCTTTGAGTCCTATTTGCAGGGACACTTATTTTTTTTCACTTGCCCCAGAGATTCCCAATACATAGTGTAGGTATAATTGAATTGTATGTACCATATGTAGAAATATACAGGGTGATTCTCTCGCTAGTAAACTCAAGACTCCTAAATAAGTTTTTAATTTTTGGATGGTTCCCTATGAAAATATACATGGACGAAACCTATGTATATCGAATGGGCTTTATTCCTACCTTGAGCCGTAACTGCCAAGAAGGGCATTTGACTCTTCTGTAGAGTGATTGCACTTGTGCCACAAATATGTACTTAGTCAAACAGCTCAGCAACAAATATTTTTCAGTATTATCACATTTGTGAAAAATCGAGGTCCCTACAGATGTCAAATTTACACATGTCACTTTGCATAGGGAACCATACAAAAATTTAAAATGTCATTGAGAAATGTTTGGGTTTCCTAGGGAGAGAATAAGCCCAGAGATTACATTCCATGCATGTAAGTATCTTAAGATGGAGACTGTCTGAAGGTAGGAATAACTTTAAAAGAGAGAATTGCACTTTTTGTATTTTGTATCCAAATATTGCGTAGGTTGTATTAATGGTATCTTTGTATAATTTATCTAGTTCTTTGCCATCTTTTTCCATTTAAATTTCTTTTATGTTTTGCATGTGTAAATTGGGTAGTAAAGTTATTCTCTAACCTGCTTTGGAAGGCTTTGGCTATGTAGATAATCATTCCCTCCAGAATACACTTATTGCATGCATGAAACATTTGAAACTGTTTTTCAGTGTTTATATACACAAAGTGTATGAGTGAAGAATCAGTTTCAAGATGAAGGAAACTGCATAGCATTCAGGAAATATTCAGTGTGATATTGTGAGTTTGCCACATGCACATAAAAAGCAAAAGATGGGACACAACTTTGAAAGTGAAGATGGTATTCATGAGCATATAATGTACAGATTGGTCTCTAATAGATTGCTTTTGGTGCAAGTGCTATTCCTTTCAATTCTGTAGTTCTTATCATTTCATCAAGCAACACCAATTATCTAAATATTCTGTACAAGCATAAACCACTTCATATTGTTCATTTTGCATAACCAACTCGCCAATTGTTAAAAAAGAATGTACATTCATCGTTCCAGTTGTCTTCCATACCACATGAATAAAGATGCATTTTTCATTGCTGAACTAGAAATAAATGGGGCTGCTTTTTCGTATATATAAACAAGCCCCCTTTTGAGACATTGTCAAGACCTGATGTACAGTAAATTGTAATAAGTTCTTCATTGATCTGTGGCTAAAATATTTACATGACAAATATAAAATGTTGAAAAATATTGTTAACATTTGTTATTGGGACATGCAATTAAGTTAAAAGTGAGAAATATTAAATTATGCATGTTCAAGTCTACTTTTAGTAAATACAGTGGAACCCCAATTTTGCATTCCTACAATTTGTTTTCCTGTTTCACTCAGCCATCCAGGTCACAGCAAAATGCCATGTTCATCTTGGTCTTACATTTGAACCAACTCCTGTTTCCAACTATGTAAGTTTTCGTAACCTGTGTCAATGTCCTAAAATTCATTCAAAGCAGTTGTGATTCATACTCCTTGAGGCTTGTGAAGGAAGTAAGGCAACTATTTGGTCCTGCATGAAGTAAGAAGGCAGGCCCTCTGCCTCATGATTGCAGAACAAGAGCACTGTAGCCAAGTCGCAAGATTGTAATGCCTGCTAAATGCTGCTTTCCTGAGGTTTTTAGCGCCAGCAAAGAATGTGATTCATGTGTCTTGTTTGCCCTTCACCCTCCATCCCAAAAGTGCACATGAAGAATTGACAAGAGGACTGAAATGCTATTCACCCCTTTTTCTGTGTGTGGTCACAGGAACTGTCGTGGTTGTAGGAGATTCAAACATTATCAGCTATGAAAAAAAAAAAAGAAAGGAAGCCCTGTATTTCTCAGGAAATAAGATAGGATCTAGGCTGTGTTTCAGTGCCATTTATTTGTCTGGGGTTTATGTTGCTTTTTGTCCTCTCTCTCGGTTAATCATGTCTTCAGAATATCAAATGTCATTGCTAGTGCCTCCCTATGTTACATAGTTTGTATTGTCAACAAGAACTTACAAAGTTGTTTTGCCTTGTACAAATTTGAAATATTACAGTAAAATATCTCTTGATAATGAGGATTAGGCTTGAAGTGCAAAAGCACAGAGAATGTATCTGGAGTTAAATAATAATAAGAATAACAGTATTTTGCCATGCTGATGGGAGAGAGAAAATGGAACACACATCATTCTCCTTGCAAATATTCTGTCAGGGTGACCCTAAAGTTAGATGATATTTGTTCTTGTGTGAGGGGAAAGCAAATATTTTGTCAATGGAAATCATGTGACTTTGTGGCAGTGTGTTCCAGCTACAATTTCCATGCTCTTGTGTGCCCATGGACAGATTAGGATTGAAGGTGGGAACCCCCCTTTCCTGAGATGCCTAAAATTAACAATAAACCATAGTTTTAAATTCAGCAGTCATTCATGTAGATGATGTTTAAAACTAATAAACCTTCAATGAAGTAACGAGTGACAAGTGATAAATAGCAGTCCCCTCCCCCATCTCAAGCTCATTCATTACTCTGCAACTAGTGTACTCTGTTATGCAATATTCGCAAAGTGCTTCAATGCATATTTCTTGGTGTATCCATCTGCACAGGAAAATTGCTCATTAACAGATCTGGAAAGAATTTAGCAACTTTTTTTCCTCATCTTTCTGCAACTTTGTTTGCTTTCTTGAAATTGGAATGAGGGCACTGCACTTAAGAGAAAAAAGAGGGGAAAACTGTAGTTCAACTTTTAATCTGTAATCTCTAATCTCATTCTTGCCTCTGGCTGGGTTGGCATAGAAGTCAAGCCCTCCATTTTTTCCTAGTCTTTCACCACTCCTCTCTTTCCAAGGTGTTCCAATCTTGTCCTCTTCTCCTAACACTCTCCACTATCTGCTCTTTCCAACGACATCTTGGTCCCCCTTGGCCTTATTCCCACTCCTTGTGCATTGTAAGCTCTTACTGGTAGTCTTTCTGCATCCATCCTCTTCATGTCTCCGAACCATCTTATCTGTGCCTGATCTATCCTGTCCGGAAGCTTCACCACCCTCACTGTCTGTGGGATCTCCTCATTCCTCATTCTATCCCTTCTAGACTTCCCCAATATACTCCTTAAAAAATTTCATCTCCACTACCTGCATCTTTCTTTTGTCTCTCTCTGTCATTGTCCAAGTCTCTGCTTCATACGTAATTATTGTCACATAGTATGTGTTATATATTACCTTCTTGAATTTCATAGGTACATCCCTGTTCCATATTCATCTTCGAATGCTATGATATAGTCCACCTCTCATTTGTCCTCTTCTGTTTACCTCCTCATCTTTCTTCCACTTCTCTCAATTATGCTTCCTAGATATTTGAAGTTTTTCACTACCCTCAACTCTTGTGTGTCCATCTTTATTCTTGGTACATTTCTGGCTCTGTTTCTTGTTGTTAGCACCTCACTCTTTTCTGCACTGAATTTCGTTCCAAGTATCAAGCTGTCTCTGTACTTCTTCCCTGTTTCCCCATATTACTAAGTCATCCACGAACAACAGGGCCTTCATCTCTTCCTCTATCTTCTTCCCACCTTTTTGTTAATTACATCCATTGTAATTATGAAGAACAGTGGGGAAAGAGCACTTCCCTGTTTTAGTTCATTACTTATACTGAACCACTTCGTTCTTCCCACTGGTGTTTTCACTCAGCTCGCTCTGGTTGGCCTTGTATGTGCAATGCACTCTACACCCTATCTCTTCCTCAACTCCTTTCTCTCTTAGAGCCTTCCAAATCTTTGTCCAGTCCATGCTCGTAGTGCATGCAATCCAATTATAATGAACAAAATATGCTGTCAAACTCACCTACCACCTTCTGCACCTCAGAGTTCCACTCCTTTTTGGAATGTTTCTTTTGTCTTGAGGGCTGGTGCAGGAGAAACAGTTTGGGTTATCTTCTGCTACCAGCAATGACTCCTCCAATGCAAGAGGACAAAAACAGTATTGTTTTGCATCTAGCCTCACAAGGCTCCTCTACTTGATAATTCAACATCTGCAATCATGGTTCTCATACATCTTCACACAATGCTAAATCTTAGTGATGGGCCAATATGAAATTTTGGCCGATACCGATTAAGTACCAATATAGTGTTTACAGATAACTGCAATGCAAAAGAAGCTGCATATTTAGAGGTTTACTTTTAAGGTGGGTAGGGCATGGGGATTGCATGTTTATATCCATAAAATTATAACAAAAAGGCAGGATATTGCACTAAATTGAAATATATTTATCGATATATCAGATTGATAAAATTATCGGTAATTTTACTAATGCACCAATATGCCCAGATCAGCCGATACTAATAGAATACCGATAAATCTGCCCCATCCCTACTAAATCCAATTTGACTGCTTTTCTTTAGAACTATTCATCTGCAGTAAATTATCACAAATTGTAGGGGGAGATGCTGAGACAATTAACATAGTAAATGGTGAGCTTCATTTGAATAGTAAACATTCATTGAACTTAGTGGGCTTCAGCCAAAAGTGGCCATTCCCTCCCCACCCAGGAGAGGTTCTTAATCTGCCAATGATTTTCTGCATGTATCTTAATTTTCCCTTATTAAGGTTCAACAATATTGCATTCTTTTTTATATCATATATGCTCCAAAATCAATTGTGCATTCTTTTCTCATGTGCATTTGAGTTTCACCTCTTCTCTCATGCTTGCCACCTTTTTACATTTCCCCTCATTTTTTTTATACATGAAATCGGGGTTCCACTCTACATCCTTCAGCAAGAACACTTGTAACACAGTTTTCAAACCAGTATTGGTAAAGTCGTTTGATGCTAATGTCTAAGGAGCGGCCAAATGAAAAGGTACCCTTGTCTGTATGAACTGTATTGTAGGAGATATTTACACATACTTCCCATATGCAGTAAGGTCTTTCCCACTGAGAAACAAGTTGATGAATGCCATTTTAAAAGAAGTCACTGCTGTAAGAATTGAACCGGTCTGTCACAGCAACCCTCACTTTTACATCCAATGCAAAGAGGTGTCCTTTGAAGTGTTTCATCATGGAATTGAACACCAATGCAAAGAAGTGTAGATTGACGTATTTCTTCATGGATTGAAAGTGTAAAAATTGTAAGGGCTTACTGGGCCTAAGTCCAGACTATAAGCAGGATGATCAATCACTTATGCAGTGACCCTGGCAACATGGGGCAGGCATTATCGTGGAGCTGAATGAAGCCTTTGTGGCCCTATCTTAGCCAATGCACATCTGTCTCAATAAACAGTCATGGTTCCATGGTGAATGTCCACTGGTTAAGCACCCTAAGCACACAGGAAGCATATTACACCTCACTGTTCTTTCATTTTGATGCCTGGCAATGGCAACTCCATTTTCCTACCATGCAACATGTGGAGGGTAGAACCACAACTGATGAGTAAGTGTTGCTAACATTGTGTGCATGAGCTGGCGTCCTGCTGCAGAGATATTACAGTTGTGGCTATTTACTATAAAAGGGATGAGTGTCTCAGTGGCGTGGCGTGACTTTTTAAAAAGTGTTACCGGCTATCAGTAAGACATTTATGCCTGCTAGACGTTATTACACTCCCCCCCCCCCTTTCAGTAAAGAAAACATTTCTTCGAGCTAGATATTTGTTCATTTCGTTCTTGTTTTGCAATCAGCACAGTGATTTAGCCACAAACACTCCTAGAAAGAACTACCACTCATCACCACGGAAATCCAATGAATAGTGGTAGACCCTTGTCAATTCTTCATCTGTCTCGTGTTTCTTTGCAATGAGGTGTGAAGGGGAAGAAGAACCACCTCACTTTTCTTGGGTCAGTTTGACGTTTGTGTGGGGAGCACTGAGCAGACGACAGAACTCCGCTCCTTTGTGGAAAGGAAGCCCAGCTGTATATGTACTACTGTTGCCAACTTAGTATTTTGGAGCAAGGTTTGTCCAAATCACGAATCACACCAAGGAACTATATTTTCGTCTTATTACCTAACTGGTCTCAGTTGTAGTTCAATCCAGCCTTGGCTCTGCACTCGACCTCTAGTTGCTTCACAGAAATGGTATTCCTATTTTAGGTGGGATTTAGCTCTTTTCTGCCAATCCGATGTGACAACACTGGCTGCTCCGATGGGTCTGAACGGCAACAGGGCCTCTTAACAAGTATATGAATAACCCCATAAAGTCCTTCCCCACTCTTTCCTTGCATTGGCACCCTCTTCCCCCTTGTTGCTTCTTCAGGGTAGCGGAACTACCTCCCTCTTTGCTTCTGTCGGCTGCAGAAAAAATGTCCTAGGCAATATCAACGCGACGGCAACGGTGTTCATTAACGTATTTAACAATGTTGTCAATTTATTGAAACAACTTTTTAATTCTTTACATTTTGCTGTTACCTGCGGTAACACCGGCTACATGCACACCACGCCTCTGGAGTGTCTCATGTACCATGCCATTGCGATATTTTGAAAGGTACCTTTTCATTTGATCACTCTTTACAATTTCAAAATCACCACATTATACCAATGTTTATTATTGGTGCATACATAACAATTGTATAATTAATAGATTTGCAATATTTAATGATATTTAATAGGGATGGCAACATTTTATACTAAATTACAGACTATTGGTACAAATATGTTATTTTACTGATACACCAATCAATGCATCTATATCCAAACATACTGATAAGAGTACCAATTTTTCTGTTTTCCATGCTATTTGATCATAAATGATCTATGAAACTTGTATTTCATTCAACACACAACAGAACAATTACCTAAAATTCTGTGTTTGTATCATGCTTGTGATCTGTGTGTGCATGGCGAATCCTTGGTGGAGGTAGATGTTAGCAAAATGATTATCAAATAATTGATTATTTTGTACATAAACAAAGCATGCTTTTAAAATTTTGAGTATTTCACCTGTCAGCATGGAATCAGTGTATTGTGATTTTTTTTTTTACAATGGAAAATTGCATCCATTCCAGTTAGCTTTGGTGTATAATTTTGATATTGATTCCCATGAAAGCAATGAAAATTAAATGAATGGGAGACAACATAATACAATGCAATTATTTCTGAAAAATAAATGAAATAATTTCGAAGCAAGACAAGAAGAAAGATTAGCAGCTAGACAAACTATTAATAGGTTAGTAGAGCAGATAAAACAATTATACAGGAATTGTCTTTTTCCATACCTTGGAATGGCAGTACAAACAAATTGTAACATGGTCAGGTTTTATATTTTAAACATTTTTTTTTTGTTGGTGGAGGTTATGCAGAGAATATGTGGTATGCTTTGATGAACATAACAAATAATTTTCACTTTCAACAGGTGTCAGAAGTATTTAATGTAAAAAATGAACATGGTTTCTGTGGCATTCCTATTACTGAAAATGGGAAGTTGGGAGGAAAGCTAGTTGGTATAGTCACATCTCGTGATATTGACTTCTTAGAGGAAAACAAGAATAACAACATGAAACTAGAATCGGTATGTATGGAAGAATCTTTGAAACATGCATTGGCTACACATTGTACAGACACTTTTTTCTTAACACTTGCTCACATCCATTTTTAATATTTCACATGTGCAGCACTTTTATTTATTTAAACGGTATACTTAGTATTTATATGTAATAGCCTAAAATTGTCCACATTTAGAAAAGGAGAAAGTAAGTATTGTAGTGGGTTATTTTCTAGGTATTTTACCGTACTGTATGCTAGAAACTAACTTGCATATTAAATTTATTGGTTTAGATTCAACAGACAACAGCTACTGTTTGTAGGCTTAGAAATCTTCAGTTGAGTTGTATAATTCCCAATAGAATGAGAGTTTTAATGTGTAACCATTATAGAGTGCAATCAAGAATATATCAAATTGAAGCAGGGCATGTCATGTAAGGGGTGACCTTCTGGTAAGACACTCAAATGTCAACCTCACTTCCATGTAGTACTTCCCAGTAACTGCTTTGCAGACCAATGAGGCTCTGGCATCTGGACCTACAGCAAGTATAATCCTCTGTAGAAGTACAGTGCCATGAATAACGTAGTGTGGAAAACGGCACAGTTCTGCGTGCTCTTGCTGGTTCCACTCAAAAATGATCAGCTACAGGCGCTGGTGTTGAACCCGGTGCTTGGTATTCGTCTGCTTATAATGGAAGTAAATGGAGTTTTCGCTGCAACGTCTGATTCTTTTACATGAAGCATTTCTATGAATGTGATAATTGCTATGATATGGTCACAAAGATATTAACGAACATTCTAGACAGTGGACCACGTCCTGTTATCGTCATACTTTCGTTAATAATACGGGAGAAAAAATACGCGTGGAATGCTCTTGGCAACTAAATGTTTGTGTATGGATCAGGTTCATTATTATTATCATCATCATTTCTTTTAAAGATATACACACTGAAGCATTTGTATTTTTGATATTTACTGTCTCTTTTCTTCCGCTTTAAACTAATCGCGGCGATGATGATAATGATGATTCCATGAAACGACAAGGGGAACCCCACAAAACTTTCTTAGTGCCATCGACATGAGTGTAAGGAAACTTTCAAACCAATGGGACAAGAGACATGAGATGTTCACACTGTCACACTAGTGACACACACTTCCAGACTGTAAAATAGCATTCATTGCACATGATGGTCCAAACAGCAAACGACACATTCATATGTCGTATTCGCATGCTACTTGTTTTTTCGGTCGGAAAGAAGGGTGCTCAGCCAGAAGCGACGTGCTACAGGGGGAGTTCCCAACCAAGTGACAAGCGACATGGTTGGTGCCTTCAGTGCTTCAGTCTATTGGCAAGCGTTCGCTGCTAATTGTACGAACAACAGATAGGCGACACGATAAACCGCACATTACAACAACAGATCTAGGCGACACGATAAGTCACACGTGTCGCTTTGTCGCTTGTGCATCGCTCAAACTGGACCATTTCCTCAATAGCTTGCAACATGTTGCCGTGGTTTGTTGTTCACGCATGCGGGATGCAATGAGTGTCTTGCTTTAGGGAGATTGCGCACCAAAGCGACAAGGGGCACGCGGCACTTGTCGCTTGAGGATTTCACCAACCAAACGCTGGCCTGTGCTGCCTGTCATGCCTTTACAATGTGAAATGTTGCTCTTGATTGGCTCGTTTCCAAGCAACATGTGTCGCATCTCGCTTCAGTATGAAAGTTACCTTGGACCCGTGTCGCTTTGGTATGAAATCCTCGTATCGTTTGTCGCGTGTTGCTTTGGTCTAAAATCTCCTTGAGGAAACGGTGCAGTCAGAGCTTGTGTCCCTACGGTTCGAAAGGCTGCATTGATTACGGACTGCTCGCTTCCAAGCGACACTTGTGGTTTGTCGCCTCGGTATGAAATATCTCTCAGGATACTATTTATATTCTAATAACATAGAAAAATAAAACTCTAGTACACAATCCAACACCTGATGTCCGGAATCACTTTGCGATGTTTCTTCTTGTGTTACGCATGCTATTTATTTATTAATTTTATTTTACTTTTCTTTCCAAATTAATGTCATTTCGTGACTGCAAATCACTCCACAAATATAACTGTTTCCATCAATTCACGTTCCGCCTTTCAAGACAAACAAATCTACATAATATATTGTTTCTCATCCGTCTGGGGAACCAGTTTCTTGGGTCGTTTTCCACACTACGTTATTCAAGGCGCTGTAGTAGAAGTGTGTGTTGTCTTTATACATGCCCCGAGTCCCCCCCTTCACAGCCTCAGCTTTTAACTCAAGTAAGTCCTCAGACACACATGTATTTTACTCATGGTAAGGGGTAAGTATTCTTCCTTTGTCACTACAACCCTTTGACCTCTCAGCATTTCCAGCCTAGTCCTTTGTCATGCACCTTTTGTCTCCATCTTATCCCAAATGTTCTGATGTGTGTGTGTGTATTCTCCCATAAAAATCTCAATGTATGCCTTTCATCTTCCAGCGAGAACATTATGTAAGTACCTTATGCCCCTGTAGTGTTCTCAGTTCAGTTTACTTTCATTTTTATGAAATGTGAGGGCTGACTTTCCCTTAAACACCCAAATGTCAACCTTTCTTCCACATATTGTCGGTCAGATGACATAACGACGTATCTCAGTTTTCAAACTTTTCAGGAGAAGCAAAATATGTTTTCACACACACTTTGGTAGATTGTTGTGAGAATACTATTTGTTCATAAGAAATTTTATTTTGTCATAAAAGTGACTTATGTTTCTGCAATAAAATAGTGTGGTCGAATGTTGCAGGTTTTGCTTTATGTGCTTGAAATGTCATAATTTGTTGAGATACATCGCTATGTCAGATAGTAATTATTAATCACTCAGAAATATCTTTTGACATATGCCATGCAAATTAGTATCAAGTTGCAGCTGTACTATTTGACAAATCTTTTTTTTTTAATCAAAATGTGAACAAAATTACAATATTGTCTGTGAAGCTTATTTGTTTTTTCTTTCCTTTTCAAAGTGAATGGTTATTTTTTATTTTGAAGTTTGTTAGATTTACATGTTTTAAATATGTACAGTAGACAAGTTACAAAACTTTTCACTACTAAGTGCAATTAAAAAACAAAAAGTGGAAAATTACTTCATAACATCAAGAAAGAACCTTTTTGTGGAATAGAATGACCTGAAACAAGTTTCTCGATAACAGATAAATTCAGTGGTTCAGATTTGCATAAATGTTTTTGCAATCACTGTTGAACCACGGGAAAAGGATCAGCACCCATTGACAATAACTCGACATACTTCTCATACGCTATTTCCAAATGTTCTTTGTTCAATGGAAGTGGCATTCTTGCAGCTATCTCCTTAGGATTATATCACGTCACTACAATTTTTGCGGGATCCTCTTGCAAACTTGTTTTCATGTAGATAGTGTTTGGCTTGTTTCTCTGAAATTGTATTTCACAAATATGTTCCCAACTATGCATAACACCATCATAAGTCTTCTTAAGCTGGAAAAGCCTCAGATCTTCAGCAAGTGCCTTAAAATCTAGAAAATCGTTCATCTGCATTGTGGCATGTAAGGATGGTTTCTTCATTCCAGTTGGATGATGGGTACGTGCTGAGATGGGACAAAGATTTCTCCAACTTGCTCTAGTGATCTGGAGATGACATTGTGGGAAGTCTCTCCCTAGTTTTGCCCATGATGTGGTGAAAGAAATCTCGGCTAACTAACTACCTAACTCGTTGTGTAGCCTTCTTAAACCTGAAGGTTCATGGCTGCAGCAATACATGCCTTCCATCTGTCCCTATCAAGAAACAGCAACATGAGGCCAAAATATATCTGCACATTTTTTTATATTCTCTGCTGTTAATTGTACACACATCAATGCAGCCACTACAATCCTATTCTTGTTTTGGCCAACACAACTGTAGCTGAACTTCATAACCTTCATTACATAACTTTTTACTCAGTTTTTCTTACCTCCTTTTAGAGAAACTGTAGTGGTAGTGGTCTGTAATGATGGCCATGCTATCGGGTATTATAGATATTATCTTCACTTTTTTTACCTCTCATTTTGAATTGTCAGCAAGCACCCATTTCTTGTGAAATGTACAGCCACCATCTTGAACAAAATGATGACACCTGGAACATTTACTTCATAATGTTGTGATTTCCCTTGCACATAATCGGGATCACCCAGATCACTGACATCTTCAAATAATTCTGTCGATTTCAAAGCCACTCTTGCCTGTTCTTGCATAGGGAATATGATATATCTTCTATTTGTACAGTAGCTGAGACAGCAGAGGGATTTCTTCATCAGATTCTTCTTTGCCTGTTTATAACAGTCCCTTTGTACCACTTCCTTTCTGGAGGGCAGTGAAATTCCCAGGGTACTAAGATGTCCATCTTCTTCCTAAGGTGGCTGATTGCAAAATGATAGGGGGCAACTTGAAAGCTTTGAGAATTTTTTGAAAATGTCTAATATTGCCTAATAGAGCTTACACACAATGCATATTTAATATATAGCTTTGATCCTTCTTCGGAAAACTGTGCCACTATTGTTGAATTGTAATATTCATGACTTATGAACAGTCCAATATATTTTTGTATTAGTAAACATCTGACATTCCTTCAACAAAAGGTATCAATGATCATTTTACCTCTTGTTTTCATTATCCTTTGTCAGACTGTGCCGCTATTGTCAGATTGTGACTTCGCCGATTTGTAAACATTAAAATATACATTTCTGCATTACTTTCTTCATCTTTTTGTGTGTACTTTTCCCTATTGTTTCATTTTGCTACTGTAAACAAAACGAGATACACCAACTTGTGATACAGCTTAGAATTTACTTTGTGTGACATAATGACGTAAGTCAAGATACGTCGCTATGTTGTACCAAATTCTTTAACAAATTGAGATACACCAAATTAAAAAATATCCATATCTTCCTTATTAGTTGGATTTGAGCTACGCCACTTTGTCAGGTGATGTAAGGCATCGGTATGAACACAAAGATGTCAATAACTCAATTTCGAAAAAAATTAAGATACGTCGTTATGTCATTCGTCCGATGATATAAGAGTCAGTCAGTGGTAAACTGGCCACCTTGTATATCTCGATGTGTAGATACCATGGCTCCATGAAACTCTTGCCACAGGGGGTTCCGTTATCACCCGGTAGATGGTAGTCATGTTGCAGGCTTGTGAGAGCCGTGTGAAGTTCAGGCGTGCAGGGACTTGCTGTCTGGCATATCATGGAGGCCAGGAAGGAAGAGCAGTGAGCAGTTGTGTGTTTCCCTGTGGCAGGGCAGTGTGTGGGGAGCATTGTGTATCTCTGTCACAGGTGAAGGAGTGGAGTCGTCCTGCAGTGACGTTCTTCCTTCGCAAAACCTGTATCGTTTCAGTCAGTTTTGATTCATAAGAAGATGAGTCAATACATGTTCTCTTGAAACAAAGTGTTAGAAGAAGTGAAACCACTAGACAGTGCATAGTGTCCAATTAACATTGCATGCAAAATAAAAAGGTCCAGATTCGTAATATTTCTGATTTATTTATTATTGCAGCTTTCAAATAAATTATTGAAAGGGTTTTACCAAATTTTCATTTCTAAAGAGGCGGACCAGTGAAGCATGCTCACTGGTTGCTGAGAAGCTTTCTGTCCCCATTCCTCTCTGGTACCGATACTATTTTTTATAATTATGAATTAGATGTTAGTGCTTTGTGATTTGCCACACACAAGAGAAAATCTGAAATTAAGATGGCAAATTTTTGAACTTCAGTGAGTGATTTATTGAAGGTGTCGGAATAAGTATTGGAATGAGAGTGGCTGAAGGGCACTCTGGCAGTGGCTTTTGTTGAGGCAAATTAAAACTCAGAATATCCTTTACAGATTCAAAAACCTCTGGTCACAAAAGTTGCAATGTAAATTAATGTAGCGGTGCAACACTAGCAGAAGGCATGTCCCATGCTGGAAATACTGTGTACCCAAGTGCATCAGACAGCATGTTGCTAGTCACTTCCGGGTCCTAATTAAAGACTTGTTTGTCTTTCTTTGTTTTAATTTTCTTTTCAATTTTTATACTATGGTTCCCAAATATTTACTCGATGTACTTGCCATGTTTACTTCAGTCCTTTCTTATTTGCCTACTCTCACAAGTTAATAAATTTTAAGCTTGTACGTATTTGTCCTCTGCTCTAAATTCCATAAAAATCTGGCAGCTTTCTGTGTGAGTTAATCAGTCCCATGCTTGGTGTTCGTCATTGTGCTGTTAGCATATCTTTTGTTGAATTAAAGAATCAGTTGTACCAGTCAAGTTAATGATATTGAATCCATGTACCCAGAAAGAGCATCATATCTAATAGTATATTGTAATAATAATAATAATAATAATAACCCGTGGCTCGATGGCCCTTGAAGGGCCTAGGCTGATCTCCCGATTGCCAGTCTCCCTCCCACAATCCTACCTGGAGGTGTGGAGATCTTCAACCGGTAATGGGGTGATGTGGGATCAGCACATCAAACCTTCAGCCATTGTAGGAGATTTCCGAGACCAGGTTACGCTACTCCCTCGTAGCTCTCCAATTTCCTCAGGATGGTGGGTTGCCACCGGTCCTATACACAGGCTGAGAACCTATGCAGACTCGAACCCATGCCGTCCCGTAATAGTATATTTAGCCATATATAATTTCAGTTGAAAGTATTAAGAACTATGTTAAAACTCTGCATTATACAACTATTTGTTTCAATTTTTTGTGTATGAATTTTCATCATGCTTTTTTCCCCCCTGCTTGAATGTTTTAGTTTAAAGTACATATCTATCTATACATGAAACCCAACAGTTGTTAACATAATCTGAAAATGTAGTGCTCTGTACTGAAACAAAAAAAGAAAAAATGCACTTTATTTTTAATTGTGCATGTGCATGACTTCAAGTGAATTGTCCTTTGTAAAATAAATATATTTTGATAGTAATAGTTTGAGTAATTCACACTTTCATTTTTGTTTGTTTTTAGGTAATCTAGAATTAAGGTAAGCATGCACACTAAGAAAAAATTACCATATTTTTATGATTTGGAGATGAAATAATATTCAAATATTATTTCCATGTTTGAGTCTGGTATATCTGTGTCAGCTGATAGCAATTACAGTGGAAACCTTAATTTTACGTTTTTCAGGAGACCAAGCTGAAAATACTTAAAATGTCGAAAAATTTGAAACTGAGGAAAATTTTATAATATTTTGCTGTGTTGGGACCATCAAGATTGAATATGTAATAGTGAAAATGCAAAATGTCGTAATGTAAAATCAGGGTTCCACTGAATATCAGTTGCTAAGAGAATCTGACAGTGTTCTAGAACCCAAGCATACTGCCGATGGCATAGTGGTAACCTCGTCTCCTTGTAGTCAACAGGTCTCAGGTTTGATACCCGGTGGGGGCACATAGTGATTCGGATCCCACTTTAACCTGTTTGCCCAGTCCTGATTAGCCAATCTATGCATAAAGTGAACTTGACACAACACCAACTCAACCAAGCATACTACAGCAAGAAATGAACTAATTTTGAAATATTATATGCATGAATATATATATCATAATACTATACACAATAATTGCAGTTTCGTAAGTGAATCTGACAATACTTACTGGAATTTATCCTACTTGAGCTACCTGTAACACCAATGCTGCAGCACCTTCTATATGAGAAATAAATAGTGCACTCATTTTTTGTGTGTAATTGGCAGGCATCTTTTACAGGATTCACCATAGTGATCCAAAATACAAATGTTCAGTCAATACACAACATTCAGCGTAGTTACATATTAATAAATTTAACTACTGGGTGATTAGAAGAATGTAATTGATTATGGATGCTCCTTTGAAGCTCTACTTTGATTTCTTGTTGACAAGAGCTCAAAAGGTACCTTCCACAAGTATGTAATTGCAACTTTGATCTTCATATAAACATTAAAATGTAGCTCACACTACAGAAAGGATCAATGTCTTTTCAGTACAGTATGTTTTATGCAAAGAAGCATTTGAGAGATTCGGAGCCCAGTGGTATAGCTAACTAAGGCATCTACTCAAAGAATTCCTTAAATTTGGAGCATCATGCATAAAATATTGGCACCAGAAATTTGGATGAATTTTATTCATAACTTGAACATCCCCAACATCTAGTGTTGTGAACCTTGAAGTGGTACACTCTTGTTCAAGTGTAGCAACATCCACACACACACTTAATTTGAACAGGAGTGTACAGTACACAAAAAAGGAAAAGTGTGATGATTCAATGAGAAGGCTAATAGTCTCTCTGGCATGTGATATACAATGGGATATTTGTAACGTACACAGTACTCAATAGTTGGAAGAATTATCAGGGTTGGATCTTGCAGGCATCTGACCTCTTCCAAACTCGCCATGCATATTCATCCCCGATGGTGATCACCTTATAATCAAAGGGTCCTGTGTTCAATACCCGGTGGAGGCACACAGTGATTTGGATCCCACCTTAAACTGTAGGTCCAGTCCCAATTAGCCGATCTGTATAAAAGTGGACTCAGAAGAACAAAACTCCAACTCAATATTCATCACTGCCTTTCACGGTAATATAAACATACACAGCACAGGTGACAGCTCTGCAGCAACTGTGTATGTAATGGATGAATGATACATGATAAGTGAAGTAATTTTTGTACTAAATTTTCATTTTTTTATGTGCCATGTCTGCATGTTATAAAACCATCCTGTTATTCTTTCGAGATGTAATTTACTTTGAGCTATGCATGTCGTACACTTGTTGCAATAATTACAGTAATGTGAATATAACAGGTATTTTCTTTTCTTGAACAGGTTATGACAAAATATGATGATCTGGTTACTGCAAGATCAGGTGTAACATTAGAAGAAGCTAACAGCATTCTTGAAAAATCGAAAAAAGGGAAACTTCCAATTGTTAATGAAAATGGAGAACTTGTAGCTCTTATAGCCCGCACAGACTTGAAAAAATCACGAAACTATCCAAATGCATCGAAGGATGAAAACAAGCAGTTGCTTGTTGGAGCAGCAATTAGTACAAGAGAAGATGACAAACAGAGACTGCAGTTGTTATCTCAAGCAGGAGTAGATGTAGTTGTTTTGGTATGTATGCACTGTTTTGTCATTGGAAACAATTTGTTATGTATTACAACATCATAAAAATTTTAAGGGAGCAACAAGTTTTATAAATTTGAATTGTCAAACTTCTGGAATGTGTCCCTAATTTTGAAATTACATCATTTAAGAGAGATGTAGACTTTAAGAAACTTTGAAATAACATTTACCTATAAAATCATATTTCAAGTTTTAATGAAACCTTTAAAGATAAAATTCATTCTTCGTATCTTTTTTTATGATTTTGAAGAATGAAAAGACAATACATTATATTAAACATATAAACATAAGTTTGCTTGCATATTTAGTTCTGGCTTTTATCAAAAACTATACTGACAGGAGTTGGAATTTACTATTAATGTCATCTAACCCTGATTTCATGCTTTGCTTTTCATGTGACAATGAAGTAATGCTGATACCTTGCTGTTCATTGGAATGCCTTGTTTTCAGTTCTTTATTCTAGCTTCTGTGCAGATATTAACGAAGTTTATGAAACATAAGTTATTGAACTTCTATTTTGATAAATATTTATTTCATATTTTTGTTGATTTGAAATAGTATGATTTGAAGTTATCCCTCATTCACAACTTATGTCAGTTCTCTACAACAACGAAAATTTTCCGTGATCTATAGCAAATACTTTTTATGTGATAAGGTTAATAATTGGTCACCGTGATCTTCATTTTGATCAGAATATTCTGAATCTGAAAAATGCACTTAATTTACCTTTATCAACTTTTTCATTTACCGTTACAAACAAAAAGAAATTTTAATTTTAATTAATACCTCTTCTTCCACGAAGATAATTGCTCATTGCTGTATTGCCAAGTTGTAGCATGGGAAGGATGGGAACTGGTGTGACTCCCATTACAAGCACTTGAGTTAAGAAAATACTTCCTTAGAATGCATTAGTTTTCATAACTGGAGACAAGTCCATGGTTTTAATTTTACATTTTGAGGTGAAGATAAAGCAAGGCTTAAGAAAGTGCATATTGCAATCAACAAAGGTAACTGCTGTTCTAGTTGAAAACTTTCCCATTGAAAAAAAGTGAAAAGAACCTTGTGAACTTTCTTTAGAAATTTGGTCTCAATTATCTGGATCCACAATAATAATGACAAAATAATGTATTTATACAAATAATATATATATTTGAAAAATGCATTAATATTTTTCAAACCATGTTGGTGAAATTATTGGAAAGTTTTAATGAAAAAAGTGGGCATCATAAAAGATGTAAGTAAAGTGTGAATTTTAACAGTATAGTGATTGAAATTAACATATTACTCAAAATTTCCTTGTATTTTGTAGAAATGAAAATAGTTGCTTAGGTTGCATGGTTTTCTCAATTGTGGCTACTAGTTGCAAAAAAGCCAGCTTTTTTGAATGGACTGTTTCTTTAAAGCTGGCTTTTTTTAAAAAAAACTGAAATTTTGGCTTTTTACCAATTACAGCTAACCTATTTCACTTGAAGTTGCTGTTATGAGTTTGCAGGTTTGTAGTGACATATTTTACAACCACCCCCAAAAAAATATGTACATCAAGTAGCAGCCAAAATACAGATATTGGCCAATCTCAGTGGGCACATTGCATTCTGGTTATATACAATTTTAACCCTAGCTAACCGGCAGGCACGTATCTAGAAATATGTTTGGGGGAGGGGGGGGGGTCCGAACCAAGTCTCAGGAATAATAATAATGTTTAAATTAAAATAATTATATTAAATCAAATTAATACTAATTACAATACATCAATTAATATTATATTATTATTACTCGAATAGGTAAAAAGATTGTATAAGAAAATAGATATAACAGCACATATTCATTACGTAGCTTACCTGTAGTTAAGATCGGAATAATTTACATAAAAACAAGTGCCCTGGGCCCGACCCTGTGGTCGAGTGGTTAGCACATCGCGCTGCGATGCCAAGGGTCCTGGGTTCGAATCCCGGTTGGGCTTGGTTGTTTGTGAATGTCCATTCATCAATTTCATCATTTCATCACTCATCCCCATCTTCGCAAATTAGCCAAGAGGCACAAAACGCGAAGTAAAATAAACTAAATCAAATCAAAATCAAATCAAAAAAACAAGTGCCCTGAAAATGAATTAATGTCAAGTAGATGAATAATTGAATATTTATCGAATAACAAAAATGATGTTTTTTTTTTTGTCCGGACCCCCTGAATCCCCTAAATATGTCCTTGCTTACTCGGGGAGTTGGGGGGGGGGGAGGGGGACCTTTGCAGGCCCACCACCTCTATTTTTTAGATTTTTCAACTGTTTGAAAATAATAAATTACATTGTTTCCTGGTATGATCCCAATATTTCTTTATTACTTTTGTTCATAAAAACCTAAATGTAATGTAATTAGGAGGCAGAATGCACTTGGTTGGCATATCAGGTGCCATCCTTGAATGTGTGTCATTTGAGACACTCATGCCAGTGACAGTGCATAATTGGTTGTTAATGTTGGTAATTATTATATTTAATAAACAAATACACTTCTGCAAACTAAAAAGCATTAATAAAAATTATTATAATTTTGTGAGTTTTAGTGAGACATGCAATTATTGATTATTATTTTTTTATTAATGATAGTAATTTTTGTAGTTATTATAATTAATAAATAACTGCTTATGTAATCAGCAAAGGAAGCAGTGATCCAATAATAAAATGGTTTCTTGAATTTTAGTGATAAAAAAAGTGTGGGCCTGTGAGTCACCCCCCAGTTATGTTAGGTTTCTTGTACGGCATGGGTAAGCTAGGGTTAAAACTGAACGTGTAGTCCTGATGAGCACATTTGACCATGAAATGGACTTAAAACAAGCTTTACATGTTTGTGTCTCAATTTACATGTTGATATCATAAAACAAATGTTAATATCAAAATATTCGATGTTTTACTGTTCACAACACACACGCAGAAGTATACATATTACATGAATGTGTGTATATATCCTGTTTAATGGAGCTTGTCATCTTGTGACTTCAGTGTGAAAGCTCCTTCAGTGGCACACATTGTGTCAACTCAGTCTTGTTTGTACATGTGTGGTGAATGCTTGCTTATAGACTGAAGGGGCTCATGTCGCTTCAATGTTACCCTCCACTGTAATGTGTTGCTTCGGTTTGAATGTTCTCTATACTTAACAAGATTGTTAGTTACTTCATCAGAGATTAAGATTTAATTTAGCCTGTAAATTACAGAAAACAAATTGCAAGTACTGTCGAAAAATTCTGGCATTTTGATAGAAGGTTCCTTTCATAATCATGAATGGGCCTCTGGATTGGCATAAAGTAATGCTGTTACCTTGTAATAAGAAGGGGTCTGAGGTTCAGTCCCCAGTGGAGGCAGAATGCTTCAGATCAAATTTGAAACTGTAGGTCCAGTCCAGATTTCTTAAATATATATTTTTTTTTTTGCCATTTGCAGCCAGTATTATTTGCTTCTTCAGTTTTAGTGCCAGTGTTTTTCAACCACTGGTCTGCAAAAGGCCCGTTGCACCTAGGGGGTTGAGGATTAATTTAAATCTAATTTTATATTTGAGAGCAAGTGTATACATAATTGAACTATGATTATACCATAGTTTATATAATATTAATTAAGGGTGCATATTAATTTCCATATCAACTTTAAAGATCAGAAATGTATTTATGAATGAAATTTTTTGATCAGGGCATTGACTCGTAAGAAATAAATTTACTGGGCTGTTGCCTCGCAAAGGTTGAGAACCACTGCAACAAGCAGCCAAAATACATCACTAGTTGCTCCGTGCCCAGGTTTAGTGGCCATTTAACCAAATTATACATGAGGTACTGGAAAGACAGAATACAAATATATTTTACTGAACACAAAATTTAATGTAAAGAGATTTGATACTAGATTTTCAAAAGGTATAGCAGTATTTTCTTTTTTGCTTCATGTACGTGTCCATATAATGAATTCAAACATTGAAAATCATATCATACTATTAGGTTCCATTAAAAACTCATACAAAACTACTCTAGTTATGTAAATATGTTTATACTACATTGATATATGTAATAAGCCTACCAAGATATGAAGATAACACTCAGAAAGAACCGTGCATTCAAAAAAGGCAGCTTTTTTTAAAACACTGTTTACGTCTAGCTACGAATTTCATATTGTAAATTGTATTTTATATTTAGAAATGAGTGTCTATTTTACAGTAGGGAGATAAACGAAAACCATGGAACAGGAAAAATACTGCCAACTCCTGTATTTTCACTGATTTTCACTGATTCAAGACACTTTTGTGAAAAAGCCCAACCAAAAAAGCCACTGAAAAATACTCAGTTTTTTTTCCCCCAAAAAAAAGCCTACTCTAGTGGCAACACAGGATGTGAATTATCCTGCTGCTTTGCCACACTTTGCTCAGAATTCTGCATTGAGGCCTAATGCAATGCATGGGCCCACTAACTGCTGGATTGCAACATGACCTATGGGCATTTGAAACATAATTTATGTTTGCGGAATAAAATATGCATTTGTATTATAGTTTATAAAAAAGGTCACTCAAAACTACTTTTTTTTCATATATTTTTCCCTGAACAATGAAAATATAATTATATTCAGCTGTAAAGGGGACAGTCACCACCAATGGTCCCAGGTTCAAGTCCTGGCATGTTTCTTTGCAAGTGCCCTTTCATTAATTTCATGTAATCGCCATTTATCATTATCATCATGATTAGTCAAAAGTTGAAGAAAAAGTTATGCTAATTAACAAAAATACAAAGAGAACTATATGGGTATCACCTGCACAGTCACATGAACAGTGAATCATGAAATCCGGAGTCAATCATTCTGAAGGGATTTCCAACTCTATATTATGGTACAGTCAAGTCAAGCCCATGGATTTCCATTCACTGCTCTTATGTGCTTACACATGATGATTTTTAACTGATGGTGTTACAGAGGGTATCTTCTGTTTCAGTTCTTAAAACATTCAGGTCTGGCCTCATAATACAGCATTTTTACCTCTGGTTGTAATATAATTAAGCCTTGTTTCCATATTTAAAAACACTAAGTTGCTGACCAAGGAAGTTTATTAAGATAAAAACACTTAACAGGTAACATTTCAACCCTGTATCAGGGTCTTCCTCAGATGAAGAACTAAACTAAAATGATGAAATATACTACACACAGAAAGATTACATACACATAGCAGGGTCACTAGCCACACAACAACAAATCAAGTTGACAGTCCTTATCTAGGAAGATTTCTCCAAAGGAATTAAACATATCACCTCCTGACAGTTGTTGACTAATGGGACTACTACACTGACAGGTGATTGACAGGTCAAGATTAGCAAGAGTCTAGAACCACCTGCTTACCACTCCCCCACCCCTCCTGCCTTTTTGGTTATGGATGAATACCTCCTCCTCTGGTCTTCTTCTTTTCTCTTCTTTCTTCCATGTTCATACTTCTTTTTTCCTTCATTCCTTTTCTTCATCCTTTCAACTTTCTCTAACACACACTTCCATTCCTTGTTTATCTTGAGTCCTCCATTCCAATTCATGATGTCTTCTCCTTTCTTTTCTATGGTTTGGTATAAGAAGTATGGACGATGCCACAGAGAAGATATGCAAAGTGCTGAGGAAAGTGGGTATAAGAACTTACAGGAAAGGAGGACGCACTGTTTTAAGTATAGCCAGCAAGAAGAAGGAAGGGGTTATCTACGAGGTGAAGTGTAGAGGATGTGAAAGTGTATATATAGGGGAAACGAAGAAGAGACTTAAAGACAGGTTAAAGCAACACATGGATGATGTGAGATTGAAGAGAGACAGGAATGCCATATTCATATACACTAGAGAAACAGAACATGAAGTTGAATGGGATTCGGCTAGGTGAATAGGAAAAGAGAAGAGAGAACTAGTGAGAAAATGGAAGGAGGCCAAAGAAATAGAAAAGAAAGGAGAAGACATCATGAATTGGAATGGAGGACTCAAGATAAACAAGGAATGGAAGTGTGTGTTAGAGAAAGTTGAAAGGATGAAGGAAAAAAGAAGTATGAACAAGGAAGAAAGAAGAGAAAAGAAGAAGACCAGAGGAGGAGGTATTCATCCATAACCAAAAAGGCAGGAGGGGTGGGGGAGTGGTAAGCAGGTGGTTCTAGACTCTTGCTAATCTTGACCTGTCAATCACCTGTCAGTGTAGTAGACCCATTAGTCAACAACTGTCAGGAGGTGATATGTTTAATTCCTGGTGGTTGCGGTAAACGCGGTTTAAAATTACTTACGTGAAATTTAGAAGATTTCGTACTTCCGCGTTGCACAATTTAATGGTTCAATCCTATTAATTTCGAAGATCCACTGTCTTCATTCACAAAAGGGTACGGCGTTTGAAGCGGAGATGGTAACGCGTCACTACTTTGTTTGTTCCCGGGCGGCGGTGGTTGCGATTTTTCCCGTTCGGCAGCACTGGCGCGCGCATCTTGGTTTGTGTCGTCTGCTTCCTGTTGTCCGGTGGCGTTGTCAGTTGGGGGTTGGGGGGCTGGGCAGAATTGCTCGGTAATGTGCCGTTCCTGTTCCCCGCGTGACTGGAGGGGGGTCGGGTAGGTGCATAGCATCTTTTCTTTTTCGGGTCGGGGATCTTTCTGAGGACAGGGTGCCAAGTTGGGTGTGCTTGCCCATTGTCCAGGTTTAGTGCTGGTTTCTGCTGGATGATGGCATGGGTTTCTTTGATGGTGTTTTCTATGACAGAGCCGGTTGGGTGAAGTATGGATATGGAGGAGATGGTGTGGTTCGTGGAGTGGAGGTGTTGGGAGAGGCCTGATTTAGGTGTGTCGTTTTTGGCATCTTTTACATGTTCGTTAATCCGTTCTTGGACGGTGCGGATGGTTCTGCCAATGTAGGTGTTGTGGCATTGGCATGTGGTCTTGTAGACACCGGGGGATGCAAGTTTGGGTAGGTAGTATCTCTTGAAGTTGGGTAGTGCCCTTCCGATTTGGGATATGGGTTTGTGCGCTACTCGGATGTTGAAGGGTTTGAGGGCTTTGGCAAATTTTCCAGATGTGGTGGGGTGGTATGGAAAGGCGATCCATTTGGGTTTAGGATTTTGGTTCGGGTTATCTCTGTTTCTTGGGTGTCTGAACTGGGCTTCTGTTTTTGCGCACCACATGGATAGTTGGCGCTCGGTGTAACCGTTGTTTAAGCCTATTTCCGTTACGCACGCTATTTCATCTTGCAGGTCATCTTCTGTGCAGCTGTGTGTGAATGCTCTTCTGTAAAGGTTCATCCATACTCCAGCTTTCTGTTTTGGTGGGTGGTTGGATTTTGCATGGATATACTGGGTGCCCGAACCTGGTTTCCTGTATACGGATGTGACGAACTTGTCTTGGAGTCGTCGGATGCTGAGGTCGAGAAAGTTGAGGTGGCCATTTTGTTCCTTTTCAACGGTGAAGTTTATGTTGGGATGTATGTTATTGAGGGCAGTTAGGAGATGGGTTAGGTCCTCTTCCTGCTTGTAAATGACTATGGTGTCATCGGCATATCTTTTGTATCTTATATGAGCAAACTCTGGTTGGGTGAGAATTGACTTCTCGGCCACATGCAGCACTATGTTGGATAGGGGTGCGGAAAGGGGGTTGCCCATCGCTAGTCCCCCTGTCTGGTGGAAGAAACTGTCCTCGAACTGGAAATAGTTGTGGGTGAGGCAGGCTTGTAGAAGGTTGCAGATTTCATCAGTTACAAATGGAGGCATGCTATTGCTGAGTAGCCATGTTCTGGTGGAGTCAAGTGCAAGGCTGATCGGGATGGAGGAGTACAT
The DNA here is from genome assembly GCF_977018435.1 of Lepisma saccharinum. NCBI lineage: Eukaryota > Metazoa > Arthropoda > Insecta > Zygentoma > Lepismatidae > Lepisma > Lepisma saccharinum. The sequence continues at coordinate 39,363,332 of NC_139230.1, forward strand.
GTCCACTACGTCTATGCTGGCTAGTTTGCAGCTGTCGGCTTTGACAAAAGAGGTGACAAATTCTTTTGCTTCGAGGCTGTTTTTTAGGCAGTAGGTGAGTTTGTCATTGTGGGCGGTCAGTTTCTGGAGGAGCCATTTGGTCAGGTGGACACTTGGTTGATTGAAGCCGGCCACTATGATTCTCAAGGGGGTTCCTGGTTTGTGAGTTTTTGGTATGCCATATGCACAGGGAAGGCTGGGGTGGGTGTTCCTTAGTTTCTTCTTTTCCATACTTCACCCAACCGGCTCTGTCATAGAAAACACCATCAAAGAAACCCATGCCATCATCCAGCAGAAACCAGCACTAAACCTGGACAATGGGCAAGCACACCCAACTTGGCACCCTGTCCTCAGAAAGATCCCCGACCCGAAAAAGAAAAGATGCTATGCACCTACCCGACCCCCCTCCAGTCACGCGGGGAACAGGAACGGCACATTACCGAGCAATTCTGCCCAGCCCCCCAACCCCCAACTGACAACGCCACCGGACAACAGGAAGCAGACGACACAAACCAAGATGCGCGCGCCAGTGCTGCCGAACGGGAAAAATCGCAACCACCGCCGCCCGGGAACAAACAAAGTAGTGACGCGGTACCATCTCCGCTTCAAACGCCGTACCCTTTTGTGAATGAAGACAGTGGATCTTCGAAATTAATAGGATTGAACCATTAAATTGTGCAACGCGGAAGTACGAAATCTTCTAAATTTCACGTAAGTAATTTTAAACCGCGTTTACCGCAACCACCATGAATTCTACACCTTTCATACGGAAGGAAATGCGGGAATACGAGCGTAACATCAGGAAAATACAAACCCGACAAGCGGATATTGCATTCCTCAAGGCATGCAGGAACAGTGAAGTGACCCCGAAATTCCTCAAGTGGAAAACACCCGCCACCAGCTATAGTGTTAAAAAGGTCGTGTTCAATGCCGAAAAACGGGCAATGAGTGCAGTGATCAGTGATAAATATCGTGAAATAGCATCACTCCAAAAAACATGTGCTTCCCTCCGTGACTACATACAACCGAAAATCAACCCCGACGACTGGAAAAAAGCCCAGCAAAACATCGACTTCATGCTAAAAACGTCGCAAAACAAGAAAACAGCGATCCTAACACAGAAACTGCAAACCCTTGGTGCCCAACCTCCGGCCCTCACCACCACACCAGTGAACCCCAACACCCCCGCCAGCACCATAATCAACCTCACCAACCTCACCGTGCCGACAGAATTCCACTCCCTCCTCCAACACGGCCTCAAATTCAACCTCCTAAATGACTCCCCCCCCTCCCTAGACTTAATCTGCTCTGCCGAAAAAACAGCGTTTGCAACGAAAACTAACCAAGATGCCGAGTGTGTACGCCTTACCTGTGCTTCCATCATCCTCCGCCAACACGCCCAACCTACTAGCAAACCTAAACCCACAGTGCACAATAAACTAAGGAACACAACACAGGAATTCCGAAAGTGGCTACAGGACAACAAATGTTGGTGCATAAAATCGGACAAGGGTAACCAATACGTCATAATGGGAAAAGGCCAATACAGTGACAAAATGCAAGCAAAACTAAACTCTGATGGCTACAAAAAGCTGAAACGTGACCCCACAAGCAGATACAATACAGCAATCCGCCGAGCCATAGATAACTGCGCCCTCCTTCAAGATAGTGAAAAGAAGAAACTAAGGAACACCCACCCCAGCCTTCCCTGTGCATATGGCATACCAAAAACTCACAAACCAGGAACCCCCTTGAGAATCATAGTGGCCGGCTTCAATCAACCAAGTGTCCACCTGACCAAATGGCTCCTCCAGAAACTGACCGCCCACAATGACAAACTCACCTACTGCCTAAAAAACAGCCTCGAAGCAAAAGAATTTGTCACCTCTTTTGTCAAAGCCGACAGCTGCAAACTAGCCAGCATAGACGTAGTGGACATGTACTCCTCCATCCCGATCAGCCTTGCACTTGACTCCACCAGAACATGGCTACTCAGCAATAGCATGCCTCCATTTGTAACTGATGAAATCTGCAACCTTCTACAAGCCTGCCTCACCCACAACTATTTCCAGTTCGAGGACAGTTTCTTCCACCAGACAGGGGGACTAGCGATGGGCAACCCCCTTTCCGCACCCCTATCCAACATAGTGCTGCATGTGGCCGAGAAGTCAATTCTCACCCAACCAGAGTTTGCTCATATAAGATACAAAAGATATGCCGATGACACCATAGTCATTTACAAGCAGGAAGAGGACCTAACCCATCTCCTAACTGCCCTCAATAACATACATCCCAACATAAACTTCACCGTTGAAAAGGAACAAAATGGCCACCTCAACTTTCTCGACCTCAGCATCCGACGACTCCAAGACAAGTTCGTCACGTCCGTATACAGGAAACCAGGTTCGGGCACCCAGTATATCCATGCAAAATCCAACCACCCACCAAAACAGAAAGCTGGAGTATGGATGAACCTTTACAGAAGAGCATTCACACACAGCTGCACAGAAGATGACCTGCAAGATGAAATAGCGTGCGTAACGGAAATAGGCTTAAACAACGGTTACACCGAGCGCCAACTATCCATGTGGTGCGCAAAAACAGAAGCCCAGTTCAGACACCCAAGAAACAGAGATAACCCGAACCAAAATCCTAAACCCAAATGGATCGCCTTTCCATACCACCCCACCACATCTGGAAAATTTGCCAAAGCCCTCAAACCCTTCAACATCCGAGTAGCGCACAAACCCATATCCCAAATCGGAAGGGCACTACCCAACTTCAAGAGATACTACCTACCCAAACTTGCATCCCCCGGTGTCTACAAGACCACATGCCAATGCCACAACACCTACATTGGCAGAACCATCCGCACCGTCCAAGAACGGATTAACGAACATGTAAAAGATGCCAAAAACGACACACCTAAATCAGGCCTCTCCCAACACCTCCACTCCACGAACCACACCATCTCCTCCATATCCATACTTCACCCAACCGGCTCTGTCATAGAAAACACCATCAAAGAATCCCATGCCATCATCCAGCAGAAACCAGCACTAAACCTGGACAATGGGCAAGCACACCCAACTTGGCACCCTGTCCTCAGAAAGATCCCCGACCCGAAAAAGAAAAGATGCTATGCACCTACCCGACCCCCCTCCAGTCACGCGGGGAACAGGAACGGCACATTACCGAGCAATTCTGCCCAGCCCCCCAACCCCCAACTGACAACGCCACCGGACAACAGGAAGCAGACGACACAAACCAAGATGCGCGCGCCAGTGCTGCCGAACGGGAAAAATCGCAACCACCGCCGCCCGGGAACAAACAAAGTAGTGACGCGTTACCATCTCCGCTTCAAACGCCGTACCCTTTTGTGAATGAAGACAGTGGATCTTCGAAATTAATAGGATTGAACCATTAAATTGTGCAACGCGGAAGTACGAAATCTTCTAAATTTCACGTAAGTAATGTTTAATTCCTTTGGAGAAATCTTCCTAGATAAGGACTGTCAACTTGATTTGTTGTTGTGTGGCTAGTGACCCTGCTATGTGTATGTAATCTTTCTGTGTGTAGTATATTTCATCATTTTAGTTTAGTTCTTCCTCTGAGGAAGACCCTGATACAGGGTCAAAATGTTACCTGTTAAGTGTTTTTATCTTAATAAACTTCCTTGGTCAGCAACTTATTGTTTTTGGTTGTTTTTAAAAAAATCATGGAAAAAATATTTTTAATTTGTTTTTATTTACCACACATTTCTTAAATCTACAAAACTTCCTCTTTTCAATTAACAAAAATGTGTTAAATTTTCTTTTCATTTTCAGACATTCTTGAATATTTTTTTCAGCAAGGTTTTGTGAAAAAAAGTACAACATTGTAACAAATGTTAATAGAGATAGTTTAAGTTCATAATCTGGAAATTTCAATAATTAACTACATCAACTATCAATACATCTTTTGAATCTTGCATAATAATACTTCTTATGTGCAGTGCACATAACAAAAAATAATTACAAATTACAGGTAATTAGCTTTTGTATGAAAAAGTGGCTGCAGGACAGGACCAGACGATGTATGTATCAGTTGGTTCTGCGTCATCTGTAAAAGTTAAACAAATAAATAAATAAAATAAATTTTCATTTGACATACACTATACAAAATAATAAATGGAAAAACTAAAAATACATCAGTGCATGTAGGAGAATTAAGCAAGAGGCAAGATGAATAGACCCAAAAAATTACCTCTTCTCACTTCAGTCATAAAATACTAGAGTTTGCAACACTGTTTATATTGTCAACAATAATTTATTACAAATATAACCTACCTTCCAAATCTTTAAATTCATCTGCATCATCAAAATAATCGCTAACTTCAAACTCTGAGGTGGAATCCTCATGCAGAATTTCCGCTATGCAGTCTGGATCTAACGACACCATTCTAAACAATGCAACAACATACATCAACCCGACAACAAACAGTCGCAGGTGCAAGATAAAAATAGCACATGAGTCACCTAGCGGTCCAAATTTCAACAAAGGGGCTTGAATGAACATGCACATGAGACGAAGTAGGAACATAGCCCGTAGTTCAATCGGCAAAGCGATTGCATACAGCAGGATGGGCTAAGCCCATTGTTCGTCCACATTGACTTTAAGTGCACTGCGGCCTATGCCCGTTGTGAGATCCCAATGTGTTAAACCTCCACTAAATATGGTTAATGGACAATTAGAGTACATGGATTTTAAACTTGACTGTATTCTGAAAATCCTACTGGTTGGGAGTTGGGGGGGTACTTAATTAAAACAAAAGTTTATTTTAACTAGAGTTCCTGTACTGATATTGTTATTACTTGCATTTGTGTACCAGTTAAATGGAATGAGACTCACATTTATTTTCTGTGATGCATCTTCAGACTGTTTGCATTTTGTTTCCACAAAAGCATGCTACTCAAAATTTGATTAGCCAGTTTAATAAATTCAAAGTCGAGAGAGGAGACTTCATAACAATTTTTAACAATGCTGTGTGGGATTTTCATATATTGCTGTAGTATACTTGTACATCCATGCTCCCATAAAGTGAATGCTAACACTTCATAGCTGTGCTGCGTGAGATCCCTGGTAGGAACTCAGATTTTCCATTTTCAGTGTTAACTCAGTATTGGGAGGAAAATTGGGAAGATGCCTTTGTGACAGATAATAAACTTTAAAAAACAAAAAAAGAAAAAGTTACAAGTCTTAAAGTGCTATGTGTACAAGTATCACAGTTGGTGATGCATGAATATATTTTTAAATGCATTGATGAAATAGAGCTTACATTCAGTCCTTTTTGGGTGTATGTGTGAGAGTCGAAGGTTTAAAAATGTACTCTTACTTAATCAGTAGAATTAATATGCAGGAATAAGGAAGCCAGCAGAGCTAATCTATTGTGTAAGTACATGATAGCAAGAATATAATTGGGATGAATTCTTTAGTGCTAAAGAGAAGCAAGATAGTCTTAGACTCTTGAAAACACAAACTACCGTATTTACTCGTGTATAATGCGCACTTTTTCCAAAATTTTTGCTCCCAAAAACTGGTGTGTATTATGCACGGAATAATTCAGACAGCCAACATGAAACAGTGCAGGGTCATTCCATGATTTTGGGACACTTGCATTGATTTTTCATGTTTACGCAACCCAATCATGTTATATATCATTGTAAAGCTTAAATCCTGCAGTTTCCTAATATGTCAACAGTATTCCAGTCAAGATAATGACACTAATGTGAAATGCGGTTGAAATAAGTTCATCACAAAATGGAGGAACGTTCAGATTTCTATGGTGTTTTGGATGAAAGAACATTAATTAAAATGTATTACTGGCCAAATACAATAATATGTATATGGAGTGTGTAAATTCCTTAATGGAAGAAATCTTGTGCTGCTAACTGCTATTTGGAAGGTACTGAATGTGCCTCATATAAAAGTTATGTTAGTCACGAAAAAAGTATATATTTTGAAATTCTTTTAGAAAAAGTAAAGATGGAATGAGCAAAACCACGTATAAATGTTTGAAGGCCATTTCACGTGATTTTTCACTATGTAATGTAATGTAATGTAATGTAATGTAATGTAATGTTCTGTGACTCCCAAGGAAAGCAGTGCAACTCTGGGGGAATTCGAGCATGCACCTTCCGTCTCATGGGATGCATATCAGCAGTATTTGTTGGGCAAGAAATAATAGAAAATAACTTCCTGCACACTGCAAATCCATAATGTTATTTCGATTTCGCTTTCCACTATTACAGAACAAATATGGTGGTTAAAGAGTGAAAGCTTTGGGATGCTAAACACAGTGGAGGGAGAGGGGGGAGGTGGCATGGGTTGGAGACTTATTTTTTACACAGGTGGATATTCTCCTCTTGGTCCACATAGCAACAGGTGACTCATTGAATAGGTATGATGTTATTCACTCTCGATGAGCATATCAACAGCTTTACGACCTACAACTAAGGAAGCCATTTCTTGAAACTGGATTGTACTGCACATTATATACGAGATATAATTTATTGTAACTTTTGTAACTCATTAAAAACCAGGGTGCACTATACACACGTAAATACGGTATGTTAGCAACTTAATTTTGATTAATTTAATTGCTTTCAGATTTATATGTTTGTACATATTTTTAGTTGTTTGCCATTTAAGAACTCCATTCTTGACATCTTTGATGTTAGTAGTGCTCTCTAGAGGCTGCTGTAATCCATTTTGTGAAACACATCCAACAAATAAATTTAGCAAGTAACACATTTTCTTTTTTGTAAGATTTATTTTTTTTCTCTTGCAGGATTCATCACAAGGCAACTCAACTTACCAGATTGACATGATACGTTATGTAAAACAAAACTTTCCAGACTTGCAAGTTGTTGGTGGAAATGGTATATGAAATTAATTTTGTTAATACTTGTTGTGTCTGTACGTGAGTCAAATCTCTGTATTAGACTTTATCTTCTTTGCTTCTTTTCTCTCACATTTTTTCCCTAAGCATGTGCATCTGTTCAACTTAAGACTTTTTGTTATGAAGTTGTACAGGGTATACACAAGTGAATGGTGCAGTTATAAATGTCAATAAAAATTATTTTTTTCAAGTTACGTGGTTGAAGCAAACACTATTAGCTGTATCTCACTTTTTACATCCCTCTCCACTACAGGAATGTTGAATCACTAAACTCTGTGGTGCAACAACCCTTTGTTGTGGGCCAGCGTCTGGCAAGCTGGTTTTGCTGACTTTTGAGACGTCTCAGCTACTTCTTTACAAGTAAGGTAAAGGTGCATATGGCACTGTGCCATGAAGGCACATTTAGGGGATGAGGAGGTAGGGCCCCACACATTCTCGATCTCTGCCATTTTGGAGGTGATGTGATCACCATGCTCTGGCTGCCTTAACCCCTTAGCCCCAGAGCCACTTTCTGCAGGATACAAGGCTGGAAAAATTCAGACCTTAGATCACCCACCCTGGGAATTGAACCCAAGTCTCCCATGTGGCACTCTACCCTACTAAAATAGCTTCTCCATTGCCCTTTTGATGCTAGGTCAAAATCAACATTCTGGCAGGAATCTAACCCAAGACCACTTGCACCAAAGGCAAGAGTGCTAACCATTTGGCTACACAGGAGGATTGAATATAGAAACAATTTGAGCTATTAGCCTGTGCTCAGAACCGTGTGATATAATCTGCATACACAATTTGCATTTTCATCAACATTAAGTGAAATGCACATGCACTGTTGTTTTAAATGAGTAGTCTTAATATATTATTTTTTTCTGTCAATGCTGTTTTGTACAAATAATTTTGAATTATTCTCTTTCCTTTCTCTCTGCATTTTGTATGCATGCTTCTTAGCAACAAGTGTAAAAAAATGTTATTCAGATCAATGGCAAAGATTGCATGTTTACTTAAACTACCGTAAATAGAACAAGCAAGACATGTTTCCTTGTTTCAATTTATATTAGTGAATGTTTAATAAAAAAAAAAAGTGTTTATTTGCTCATCACACTGCTGCATACAGTGTAATTATTTACTGCATTGTTTCAGATGTCTGCAAATGACAGTTAAAATATCCTAGACAACACAGAAGATTTCTGTATTGTTTTATTAGCATGAGGTGTAATTGTTCACAAAATAGGATAATTTGGTTATTAGCTAGGGTGAACATGAATATTGGTCAATGACTTAAGGACAGATTCTATGCATGATGATGAAACAATGGAAATTGCATTCTGAGTTGCAGCTATATGAAAGTATTGTTGACGAAAGATGTAATCAGAGTTCTTGGGCAGTGACAATCCAAAGTGAGTTGTATAGAAAGGGACCATACCAAGAACTATAATTGGAATAGGTTTGGGAAGGAGAATTCCAGGAGAGAAGAATGAAAAACCCTTTAAAATGTGTTCTGTAAAGTAGGTTAGTTCCTTTCAACCCCTTGGCAACTCATGTTGGAGGTAGTGTTTATTGAAAGAATTCTAGACACAACATACAGTGGCCATTTTGCAGAAAAATCACCAAGAAAGTGTAAGTAAAATAAGGCAACATTTAAAAATTAGCAAATGTTCAGGGTAGCATAATTTGCGTACTAACATCATGTTTTTGATGGATGAGAAAGCGTAGAGTGAGGAAAAAATATCTGCACTTGAGTGGAAAATAATCAGAAAAGGGCATTTTCAAATATCTAGTTTTGGCTTGTCTGTAAGCACATGAATTTTACCTTCAATAATTTTGTATAACCAAATCAATCTATGTGCAACACTAATGTAGAAGTTGTATATTAAAGAGAAAGAAGGGATGAATTTTGGAAAGATTGCTTGTTGAAGGTATTCTCTAATGGCCTCTCTAACTATGAAAAATGAGCACGGTCAATTCTAGATGGATGAGTTGGGGATGTTATGGACCAGATTGGAGAATAATACCATATTTACTCTGTATAATGCACACTTTTTTCCAAAAACTGTGTTGTGTGTTATGCACAAATATGCATAATAATTATAACATAATTTTGATCTCGCTTTCTTCTACTACGGAATAAAGATGTTTACAGTGAAAGCTTTGGGATGCTAAGCACAGTGGAGGGAGTGTGGAAGGTGGTATGGGTTGGTTACTCATTGTATACACAAGACGATATTCTCCTCTTGGTCCACATAGCAACAGATGACTCATTGAATGGGTATGATGTCATTCACTCTTGATCGGCATAGCAACAGCTTTGACCTACAACTAAGTAAGCCATTTACTGAACCTGAATTGTACCATGCCTCATGTATGAGATGCAATTGTTAGTTGCTTTTCCCCATCAAAAACCAGGGTGTGCATTATACATGTGTAAATACGGTATTTATGTCTAAAAGATTATTGTAATATATTCCTCAAATGTGAGCTCTTGTTCAAATATATTGCCTAAATCGTTGTGGGAAAATAATGCTTCCATGCCATGTACCCAATTTGGAGTAAGATGGCCAGTTTCTACCTATGCCATTTCAATTCTTTCATATAAACTGCTTACATTATTATTTGTTCAAATATTCTTTCATGTCAACATTTTCACACAACTGTAAGTCATTAATTGTTCCATGTCTAAGAATCTATCCTTCAACCATGGACCACCTTTTATTCTAAGTAACTGTCAACACCAGTGTGTGTTATCCCATTTAGTTCTTCCAAATTGCTAGAAAATCTGATTATATACAATCTAGACTTTACTATGCATGTCAAAGTAATCAATTAGCAAATTGCATTAATGTATTAAAAGATGAGAAAATTTGCTATAATTAGATTTATCGTTTTTGGGTGGAAATTATTTTTTAAATTTTTTTTTAGATGTAGTTTCAGCACAAATTTGCAATAATTAGATTTATGCTTTTGAGTGGAATGCTTTTTTGACCACTTATTAGATCGATGTAGTTTTAACACTCCTTTCTGATACTTTAATTACAGTGGAAATTATATTTTACATTTTTCAGGGGACCCAGGTGGAAAAAATAAATTTAAGTACAGGGAAATGTAAAATTGAGGAAACTTTTATAACATTTTGTTCTATTGGACAATGAAAATTGAATGTATAATGTGTGGAATATGTAAAATATGTGTTCTACTGTAAATGATCAAGGTAGATTTGTTGCAATTATTAAACCATTATGCTTGTACATGTTAAAATACTAATGAAATCATTTTATAAGACGTAAGTGAATTACTAAAGATATATCTGCGAAACTTACTTGCCAAATGTTCTATTAATTTCGGTGGCCTCCCAAGTGGATGGTGGCAGAGGCCAACGAAATTAATAGAACATTTGGCAAGTAAGTTTCGCACATATATCTTTAGTAACTTGCTTACGTCTTATATTATCAACCACGTTGTTTATTCCCCTCAACATGAAATCATTTTGTTCATTTCAGTTGTAACAGCAGCACAAGCAAAGAACTTAATAGATGCAGGTGTGGATGGCCTAAGAGTAGGAATGGGAAGCGGTTCTATTTGTATCACTCAGGAAGTTATGGCTGTTGGACGACCTCAAGGAACAGCTGTTTATAAAGTAGCAGAGTATGCTAGGAGATTCGGGGTTCCAGTAATTGCCGATGGGGGAATACAGTCTGTTGGTCATATTATTAAAGGACTGGCTCTTGGAGCATCTACAGGTATGAAAGAAAGCTATAGCATGCTGATATTATTGTTCTGAACTGTACTTATATTGTAAATCTATGTATATTTAAATTTCATCATGTTTTAAAGGTGATCTGGGGTGTAAGGGGTGATCCTTCCATGTAGGACACCCAATTGTCAACCTCACTTCTACATACTACACCCTGGACTGCATTTTGCAGACTAACAAGGCACTGGCATCTGTGTTTTGTCCATGCATGTGCTGAGTGCCCTTTTAGAGCCTCAGCTTTTAACCGAAGTCAGAATATTTTAGTAAACAACATTACAGTTAATATAGGTAAGGTAAAGGGCTGGACCCCGTATAACATAACAGGTGCAAAATAGCCTTTAGTAATTGCTGATGCACCCAAAAATTCAAGTTCAAATTAAAAGGTGATCTCTCTTCCTTATATACACACTTCCGTTCCCTAAAATTCACCTGGACACACTCCCCCAACCAGATCACCTTCCTGGATGTGGACGTGCACATCGAGGGAGGACACCTGACTACCTCCATCCACATAAAACCCACCAACCACATGCAATACCTACACTTCTCCAGCTCCCACCCGTTCCACACCAAAAAAGCAATTCCATTCTCTCTGGCCCTCAGGGGACAGCGCCTGAACACTTCACCCACCTCCCGCCAGAATTATAACCTCCGCCTACACCAGGCCCTGGTTAACCGTGGATATCCCTCCATCCTGGTCACCAAGCAAATATCACGAGCTGCCTCACATACCACTACCACCAAGAAACCTGCTGCCACCAACCCACCTGCACTCATCACCCAATATCATCCCCACCTCAACAAAATCAGGCACACACTGCACTCTCTTCTCCCAATCCTCCACATTGATCCCGAAACCAAAAACATATTTCCCGACAAACCCAGGGTGGTTTTCAAACGCCCCCCTAACCTCCAAAACATCCTGGTCCACAACACTCCTTCACCACACATCCAACACCCCCTGCCCATAAATGCAACCGACCCAGGTGCAAGACCTGTCCCATCCTCATCACTTCTCACACCCTCCAGGTGCACACGGCCACTGGCAAATTTACCCTCCATCCCAAAGGGACCTGCCATGCCTCAAACCTTATCTACATCCTCACCTGCAACATCTGTGGTGATTTTTACCTGGGGGAAACATCAACGGCCCTCAACCTCCGCATCAATAACCACCGCTCCTCCACCCACAACCTGGACTTCACTGTCGCCGTCCACACCAACCACCACAACATCAGTTTCAACGACTGCTTCCGGGTAGCGATCATCCACCTCCTACCCCAACCAGTCAACACCTCTGTTCGCAGAAGATGGGAGAGGGCCTATATATCGGCCATGAGTGCAACCACTCCACCTGGCCTGAACAAGGCCACCCAGTAATGCCCAACCCTCACCCACCCTCCCTCCCAACTCATCCTACACACTCACAGTTTACGACGAGCCTGGTGACGAAACAGTGTTTTTTTCGTTCTACGCACCGCTTCTTCTTCAATGGGGACCTGGCAACTCTGCAGGACCCCAACTTCCGGTTCTGTCTTCTGTTTCTTCTCACACCGATGATGCTATAAATTAGCGAAAATTTTGAATTTTCCTACTGTCCGGTGAGTGTTTCCTTTTACCTTATTTGATTTTTACTTAGCCCTTTTGGCCCTCCTTGCTTTTATCCATTATATGATAAGGAGTCACATGAAGGGGCAGGAGAGAAAACTTGGTAAGTCAATTTTCTGTCATAATTGAGGTAGTGGTGTCATTTCCTGCCATGTTGATGCTGTGCTGGACTTTAGAACATGCTTTCTTTTGTTTCATATATTTGACACTTCCATTCATCAAAGCATTGTTTTGTTTTGTTTTTTAATTTACATGTTTAGTGATGTTTTTCAATTAATTATTTTTTTTCTGTAGTTTGATGAGCATTCTCTTAACCTGTTTTTTTTCCCCTGACCCTTCTTCATATTAGGACATTTATTGAATGTTCAATCATTTTTTTTTTTGTTATTACACACTTAAATTGGTGTAAATTAGGGGATTTCCAGGAGTTAAAACATGAATGACACATGATACATTAGATATTGTAAAATTGTCCTGGCTTTGTAAGGTAGCTGCTTAAGCCAGAGAGATACCCATGACATGGAACATCGCTATTAGTAGTCAAGAGACTTTGTTTCTGGCAAGAAATTACAATGGGGATCGAGGAAGAAATAACTGTAAAAATAAAATACAATCAAACATTTGCTTATTGAACATCATTGTTCTTATTTCAGCAATACAAATACATTTGTATTTATGATAACGTTTGATTTTCAACATCAAAATTAACTAAATATGAGGTTTGTCCAAAAATAAACCAAACTTTCAAACTTGCCCACGAATGAAACAATTTGTGGGGTGTAAGGGGTACCTTCCACATAGGCACCCAAAAGTCAACCTCACTTCCACGTAGTGCACCCTGGACTAAAGACTAACGAGGCTCTGGCGACTGGCACTATGGCCAGTATAATTTTGCGTGTGTTGTCCTGTTTTTTGGTCCTTGTGTGTGTTGTCCTGTTTTTTTGTCCTTGTGTATGCTGAGTGTCAGTTTGCAGCCTCAGCTTTTAACAGAAGTCAGAACATTTTAGGGTTTTTAATTATGCAACGTTAGAGTTGTTATTTGTAATGATAAGGGGCTGGCCCCCGTATAATGTGACGGGAGAAAAGTAGCCTAAGTGCTGACGCTCCCAAAATTTTAAATTCAAATTCAAATGAAACATTTGCATTGGTCAACTTACTAACACCGCATAGAGGGATCCTTCATAAGTACCACACCATTGAGTGCACCAGTCTAAATTGTTTAGTTTTCATTCTGTGAGCAGTTAAGTGAAGTCGTGTTGCATGGTTGCGGCAATTTTCTGTCGGAAAATTAAGATACTCTAATAGCAACATGTGTGCATCAAATTTTGTTTCAAATTGGGCAAGACATTTACAGAAATGCTCAAAATGTTGCAAGAAGCATATGGGGAAGACTGTATGAGCCGGACACAATGTTATGAGTGATATGAGCAGTTCAAAGCAGGCAAAACGTTCATTGAAGACTATGCAGCAAAATCATTGGCTGACCGTCCGTGAGATAGCAGAAGTGGAAATAAGCAAAATGTTATCATATGATTTTGGTGGAAAAACTCAACATGCACTGGGTTGCTTCCAAATTTGTTCCACAGTTGCTGACAGATGAACAAAAAGAAACACGTGATGACATTGGTAAAGATCTTTTGAACTAAGCAAATGAGGATGATAGCTTCCTGCAGAATGTCATAACAGATGATTTGGCACCTGCGGACTTCTTTTTGTTTCCCAGGTTAAAAATCCACCCTGAAAGGATGCAGCTTCCAGTCAACTGAAGAGATTAATGAATATTTGCTTCGGGACTTGCAGGCTGTTTTACAAAATGTGTTCTAGAATGTATTCGAACAGTGTGAGATGCACTGGGAGTGCTGGATTAGCAGCGAGGGACACTACTTTGAAGGTGATAAATTTGATTAAGCTGCGTACAAGGGAAATAAATTTATTTTGAAAAAGTTCGGTTTCTTCTTGGACAAACCTCGTATGTATTTGAACGTGGCCACATACTATATTTTAATTAATACTTTCAATATAATTACATATAAATTATTATATTTTTTTTAGATTTGAAAATTTGTTTTCTGTCAACTAAATTCTACATAATATTCGTAACATTCAAGGAAAACTAATTATTGTATCAGGTCTTGTTACACTTGACAACAAATTTTTCTTTTTTAGTGTATTTGAGGCAAAAGTAGCAACTTTTAACTAATTTTGGCATACTGAAAATGAATATGCACATCAAAATCACTTATTAGCTCCTGTTTTCAAGTTATGGACAATGGGGTGTGGGTGGATGGTTACCAACTAATGTCAATCAAGGATTCGGCCTGTGCCCTTGTAGAAATTTTTAGGTCTAGATTTTCTTTGAGGGCTCATGTGTTAGGCCCATAGGAGTTGCAGATATACTTTGATAGAGATCTTGATTTTTCTTCAGTGTTTTTAGACACTTTTAGACAAAAAATTGAAGTCAGAATCTCTGTTTTTGGAGTCTGTGATTCTACAAAAAATATTAATTTGCAGTCGGAGTACTCAAAAATGGCAGATTCTGATGGTTGCATTTTATATATTGATCCAGCTGGTTCTTAGTTATAAAGCTGTTGCTATGTGAACCAAGACAAATATCATTGTGTGAATACAATGAATCACTTGCCCAATCAACCCCCTTCCCAACCATGTTTAGGGTTTCTGACCTTTCAGTTTTGTAACTTTGCTAGTAGAGGAGCGCAAGATGAAGGTGGAAAAGGTAACTAGTTATACTACTGCTTTCAAATTGCATGTTCTGTGGTACACGCAGGAAAGAGGCAACAGGGCTATAGCTCAAAGTTTGATGTTAGTGAGACAGACAAGAGAAAGGTAGAAGCAAGAAGAGTGAAGAAAGCTCCATCCAAGAAGTGGGCTTTCCTTTGGAAGCTATAATTACATTATGGATATTTGGCACTCAGGGCATATGATTTAAACTGACATATGCTCATGTTCAAAGCTAGTAAACTATGAGGTGCATCCAGAGAATAAGTTCTGATGGCATCCGTAAGTGGTACTAGTGGTCAGTGCGATGTGCATATGCATGTGCAAACAAAATATTTCTCGACAATTTGCACAGCAAATAAGACAAATTTTTGGAATAAATGAAATGCAATAAATAGTTACTAGAAGTTATGGAAAAGGAAAAAGTAGGAGCAATCGAACCTAGAACCTTTGGCATGTGAAACTGATACTTAATCACCATGTCACCGGCCACTTGGCAATTGTATAGTACCTTTGACTTATGAGGCGCAGCTTTGAAGCACTTTTTCCTCAGAAATGGCTGGCCAGTGCATGCTAGTACCTTGGCATATCAATATCTATATATAGAGGCATGCAATTTTCGTTTTTGACGAAAACACGAAATATGAAATAACATGCTGTAATGTTCATTTTTCATGTTTCTGAAAGGTGTGAGGTGCATTTTTCTACGTTGTTTTGTCACGAAATAATGCGAAATGAACTGCAAAATGCGAAATTTACTGTTTATATACCGCTTATATACAGACGCGACACTTTCTGAAGTCTGAAGTATCCTGTGAGTTATGCAATTCACGGAAAATTGATTAATTCTGCTGTAAATATTTGAGAAGCAAAAATGGACCCCTTTACACAGGAATAAACTTAATACTCTGGTAACTACATAAATGTGCTATTAGAAGGGGTAAGTTTATTTTTTGTAATAAGTGCACTTTTCAAATCAAATTTTGGATTATATTCACAATTTTGAAACCAAAATGTCATTTTATATAGCACTTTTGATGTGATTATTCATCGCTATAACACCAAATTTTTTTATTTTTTTTTACCGCTTTTGAACCCGAAATCGACTGTTTTTGTACCGAAATTTTGCTTTTTTATTTACCAAAAATATGTGCCTCTATCTATATAGTACCGTACCACTACACATAGTCCCATCCCATACTCAATTTCCCAAACCGTGCCCTCTCCTTGTTAGTGTGTACTTGTACATATATGAAGTATTGTGTTTTATTTTCATGTTACATTTACACATGACGAGTTATTAATCTTTAAATTTTTCTCAGTGATGATGGGTTCTTTGTTGGCTGGGACATCAGAAGCTCCAGGGGAATATTTCTTCTCAGATGGTGTGCGCCTTAAAAAGTATCGTGGGATGGGTAGCCTTGAAGCAATGGATAGAAAGGATGCCAAAGGAGGAGCCATGGATCGCTATTTTCACAGGTTTGTGTTTTGCAATGTTACTCCTTTTAATGCCAAGTTATTGTACACTCGTCCAAGCTGCAGTTTGACTAACATTATTTGATTCAGGTTTGGCAACTCACCGGGAATTCTGTGTGAATTTTTCTCCGTAGATGTGAAAAATTACAAGTTTTATTAATCCAAATCCCATTGAATGTATACATTTAATAATGAATAATTTTTAGTAGATTAATATATCCCATAACAGATGACTTGTGTTTGTAGATGTTTTTCGACTTTGAATATGCGAAATTGCAAATGTAAACTCTGCACCTGAAATTAAATATTTTAAATACCGTATATACCATTTAATTGAATTATAATTTTTGGATACACTGAAATCACACAGACCCTTTATATTGTTAATGTATGTGTGTGGATGGTGAGAAGTTGTAATACATAAGGTTAAAACATCTGCTTGTATATCCTTGAATTTTTGGAAAGTTCTCCTTGAAAAGTTGGAATTGTACTTGAATTTTATCATGGTCCTAGAGTGGCCAACCCTGTTGATTGTTTTTAAGTAGAATTTTCTATCGCTTTTGTAATTAGTCTTGAATTCTTCTTATTAGGAAAGTTTTCACTGTAACTTAATTTTACAACACATGAAAAAAGGGTTCATCAAAATTGCACTGTATAAATTACGCAGTACTACTAAACTTGTTGACTGTACTTGCTACACATGCACACACACACTGCTCTGTTACTCTCTAACTAGTTATCTACATGCATATTGTTAAGTCATTAACTTGATTTAATATTTTATATATTTTGTGAAATTGAACTTGGCTCAATGTTTGCTTAATTTCAGTAATTGAATGTCTCAAGTGACAACCCAGTACTTTGCCAAAAAAATACTTAAGCTATTTGAGGTCAGATTTGTTCCCTTTTGGAGTAAAATTCAATAGATCCCTGTTCAAAGTTTTCCATGAACTTCACTTACACAGTGTTAGTCACTCTCGTTGACATCATACTGGGCAACTTCACTTGGAGCATGGGTTTCTGGTGACTTTTGGCTATAAAGTGTATACTAGGGCTGAGCCGATACTGATGCAGATACTCTTACAGATTCCCACCGATACTGATGCAGATACTTGAAAATTGTAATAATTAAAATTTGTTCAAAATATTGATCAATATTGATGTGTAAATATTCTTCTCAAAATGTATGCATCGATTTACCAAGAAATTTGCTTTAGAATATTTAAGAATTGCATCAGAATATTAAAATAGATATAATGTAATCACGAAATATAGTTTTTTGTGCAAAATTGGTGCAAAATAAAAAGAAAATTTGAATTTTGCATAATTTCCAGGATAATTAGACTGCGAAAGTGTTGTGCAGCATTTTTGTGGACCCCGTGAAAGACCAAAATTCCGGAAAAGTATCGGCTGGTATCAGTACATGAATTTCAAGTGATACTTTCCGATACTGATACATTGACATCAGTATTGGCTCAGCCCTAGTGTATATACACTATGGGCCATTGAATTATGACCACCCACCAAGTAGTGTGTTGGACTACCTTTTGCTTTCATCACAGCAGATATCCCACATCACATAGATTCCACAAGATGTCTGGAGTAGTCCACAGGTATTGATAGCCATGCTGAGTCCAATGCAGCATTCAGTGCTGGTATTGATGTGATTGATGTCTCCTGGCGCCTAATTTTTCATTCCATATAATCCCAGATATGCTCTATCAGATTTAAATCAGGCAAATTTGGAGGCCACACCATTTGTTGAAAGTCAGATGAGTGTTCCTCATACCAATCTTGTACCACACGAGCCGGATGACATGTTGCATTATCATCCTGGAAGATACCAGAACCATCAGGCGAAAAATGCAACATAGTGGGATGTACTGTGTCTGCTAGAAGACGACTATAGGACTGACCAGAGCAGCGATACTCTACATGCTCCATGGGTCCAAGATCTTGCCATGTGAACATTCCGCACACCATACAGCCACTCCCACAGGCCTGTACCCTTGACATTGTGCAAGATGGAAGAACAATTTCTTGTACACCAAACCTTCACACGACCAGCCACAGAATGCACTAAAAACAGGCATCGTCGGACCAACACACCTTCTCCCAGTTTTCCACACTCCCAATTCACAAGTTCTTTGCACCACATGTGTCATTTGCACTTATGCTCTCGAATCAGGAGTGTGTGGCGACAGGGTCATCTGCTGGTGTACCCAATAAGCGACAGTGTGCGATGAATAGTTCTGGTAAATACAGTCCCTGGTTGATTTGTGCTGTATTCAGATGTCAGTGGTTGCACTGTGGTGCGTCTGTTGGCTTGCATGAGTCTTTTTATCCACTGCTCCCCTCTGGCATCAATCATCTGCTGCCCTGTACAGTTCTGTCACTGGAACACCATTTCATCATGTTGATGCCACTCCTTTAACACTTTCACTACCGCCGATCTTGAACACCCCACCATCACATCAGTTTGTGAAATAGATGAACCGGCTCTTCTGACCCCGATGATCTAACCTTTGGCAAACTGTTGTCATGTCCTTCCGTTTCCCCATTTCGAACCACACTATGTGCTGAACTTGCAACATCTTATCTCTGCACCACACATCAGCTAGCAGCACCCTCTCACTAAACACATCGTCAACAAATGTATTTCACTACAAGCAGCGGTGGTCATAATTCAATGGCCACAATGTGTATATTAGTTTTTACTAGCAGTAATAGTAGTATTGTTTTATTCTTTCTTTTTAATACATTTCAGCGAAGTGGACAAATTGAAAGTTGCTCAAGGTGTTAGTGGTTCAATTGTTGATAAGGGTTCAGTACTTAGATTTCTTCCATATCTGCAAAGTGGTATCCGTCATGGGTGTCAAGATATAGGAGCAAAAAGTCTGTCTATACTCAGGTAAGCTGATTTACAATAAATTATAGTAAATATCTGTATGCAAATTTGAATCATCTTTGTTTTGTTGAGTAGGAAACAATGTTTTTTATTAGTGAATATTCAGTCAATTTAATAGCTAATATGTGTACAGTCATGGAAGAAAATACTTCTCCCAAAGAGCATTAATATCAGTAGTTTTATGGGAAGTATTTCTTTCCATGACTGTACAGTAGGATGTGCAATCTTTTTGACCTTGTAACATACGAAGCCAATTGGAAAGAATTTCTATTTTATTTCTTCATGCAGTAGTTTACAGTGAATGTTAACATTCAGCAATACTTATTCTTCAGAATACACAATGTTGAATGGTGCACTTGAGATATGATAAATTTAGTGTCTGTTCTACACCTGTATATAAATATGCTGATAACTTGTGCCATATATCATCAATATAATGAAAAATAAGACTATTCCCAGCAAGCACCTAGTTATACAAGGGGTTATGTACCCAAGAATAAATGAATTTAATAGTGCACATATATTTTTCTAGTTACAGACATTTTCACAAAATATCATGAGTAAATTTCCTCTGCCTGCATGCTGAATAATGTTTGTGTGTCATTAAAGGTTGTTGTAGCTGCTTTTGCTTAGTGTGTACCAGTGGCGTGCCCAAGGGGGGGGGGGGGGGTAGCCCCCCCCCCCCGTTTGTTACAATGGTAGGAAAATATGAGAAAATTAGGGCGGACTACCAAGAAAATGTATACATAACCCCTTCCTTTTGAAAATCCTGGGCACACCACTGGTGTGTACAAACAAGTTTGGTACTCTTTGTGCCACATGGAGGGAGGGAGGGAGGTAGGTAGGTAGGTGTGTGTGTGGGGGGGGGGTGGGTTCCTTTTGAAGAAAATGGAAGCTATGTTTTACCAAGCTCCTAATAGTGATGCTGTAGGTAAAATCCAAGGCTGTAAGGGTAGTTTCTCCATTTTAGAAGTAGGGACATGCCAACCAAGACCTGGCTGAACTTCAGTGAGCAGAAATAATGAAATCATTGAAAATCCTCCCCAGGCAATCTACAAAGATCATTCAGCAAGTGTCTAAACAGACTACTATCGACGTCAAAAATATTGAGCCCATGGTTTGAGTGCTTGAAAAATTGTACTCCATGGAAGAAAAAAAGATCAAATATACCTCACTGGAAAGCTTGAAGTATCAATTTTTTGATGAGCCTTATCAGAAAACTATTCTTCACTTCATTTTCTTATTATATTGATAATTTCACTAAAAAGTATAGTTTTTTCTTCCATTTTGCAAGAATGTAACACCCTACAGTTCATAATCAACTATAGGTATAATATCAAGATTTTGCATACTTGAAGTGTGATTATTCTTGCACTTCTATGAAAAATCAACTGCAGATCTTTACTATATACTTCAAAAATGGAAACCCCATTTTTTTAAAAAAGAAGTATTTTCAGGGGTTTCCCCCCTTTCCCCCTCCATATATACGCCGAATGTGCATAAATTATATATCGCCTAAATCTGTGATTCATTCCACATACAACGGTATATCTTTCATATCTCTAGGGCATTTAGTTTCTGAGCTATAGTCATTTCAAGGTACCACTGCATTTTGAAGCTTGAATCAGTGGCATGCCGACCATTCCTTTTGGGGGTACAACTCAAGTTACATTGGTCATATGATAATAATGCAAATACTTTGTGTTCCTTACATGTCAGCGATCATTTCCATGTGCATGTCGACACTGTCATGTACTCTTTTCTTGGGGGGAGGGTTTGGGAACCAAATATTTTTTCCCCGAAATTTTGGAATTTTGAGAGTTAGCCCCCTCCCCCTGCCCCATATACGCCGAATTTGCATAAATTTCATATAGTGTGAATCTCTGGTTCATTCCGCGTACAGCGGTATATCACTCCTCTCTCTAGGGCAATTAGTCTGCGATCTACACTCATTTAATTGAAACTCTGCATTTTGCTCAAAATCGGCTCGGGACCGAGAGGCTTACTTGTGAAAATGGCCTTGGGACTCAAAAGGTTAAATAAGCTAAACTTTTTTTTAAAAAATCAGAAATACAAACTAAGAATCTTTAAATATAACCTATATATTATTTAATGTGTCATTGTTTCCTAATTTCAAAATTTGAAGGATATAAATGTTACAAACCATGGGTTAAGTGGAAAATGTCGAAGGACGCATATAAAATGTTGGTGCATGAATGAGCGGGGTTAAGGGGGTGCACTAAACCACAATCCTGTCTAGGAGCCCAAAATGTCTGCCTACAAGCTCTTCGAGACAATCGGTTTCAACATCAACAAATCTTAAAACTATAGTAATTTGCCCCATAAGTGTGAAATCTTTGGTGTAGACTTTTTTTAATTAGCAATTTTGACTTTGTTTGCACATTAATTGTACCAGTTAATTTTGAATTTTAAAAATAATAATTGTGAATCTTATTTTGTTGTTACATCTTAATGTTCTTGTAATATTAAATATTTGATGCAGTGGCGTAACAAAATCGTAAAGTACGCATCGCAAGAAACAAATTTGTGTCCCACAAGTACAGTCAGATTCTTCCAGGAAATATATGTAATTACTTGGAGTGGCTGGTTGTGGCTACACTTAACATTAATAATTATACAAATCGATGCCATACCTGTGAATTTTCACATATTACAACATATTTTTCTTTGACATTTAGGTATGTATTCAAAAGGAGAAAAGACAAATACTTACTTATCCCCTCCCCCGCACCTCTTAACAGCTGGGTGGAAAAAAATTATATTTTTATTTATAACTTTTGATTTTTTTTATTTAAATTATCTTTTTTTATTTTTTAAGAAACACGCTTAAAATTGCTTGCATGTTTTTTGGCACCATACATATTTTTTATATAGAAAGGCTTTTTCTGATAAACGGCCCTGTAAAATATTTGAGGAGTTTGATTAAAGCAAATAACAAATTACATGTAAATATGCATTTCTGTTTCTGGAACTGAACATAATGAACCTAATATGAAAATGTTTGTAGTGTGTGGTAATGAAACTATCATAATTTCAGTAACTTTTCTTAGTGAAAATAAAATATTCTGGATGTACTCTATAATTATAACTTAAAATATTTTTTACAATCTTTGTAGCCAAATTTTAGTGTTTTTAATGATAGCCAGCTGCCATATTTATTTACAGTTTAATGATAATGACACTATTTACGATTTAACATGATTAGTATTTTTTATATTATTCTATTTAAAAAATTTGCTCCTAATAAACACCATTAAATGATTACGAGTTATAGGTATTTTCACAAAAAGTGATTCTAATATCTACAAATTTGTGTGTACATTATTCTGTAATTTTATTCAAAGTCATTTCAATAAGTGTTTTTTTAAAAATAGAATTCCACAATTTAAATCTTGATATAAACCAACCTGATTTAAATCAAACCACCTTGCTTAACACAAAGCTGTCTTCTGGGCATCAAATGATACTTTTACTCACAAAATCATTAAATCTTGCCCTTCACGTTCAAAAGTGAGATTACGGAGTCTGCTAAATTTGGGCTGAATCATACCTTCCTGAAGTTTATCCTAAGTTTAAATTTTGAGAAAGATAGTTATTTTTTTCGTGGATGTTACTTGAAGAGTAGGAAACAAACAGAAGGCAGTACAGGATACAGATAACACTGGAAGCTAGTGTAGAGTTATCAAGGAGAAGAAACTTTGCCAAAGCGCTTTATTTCAGATTTAAGCATGTTCCTGAAACTTAGAACTTGATCAGGAAATTCGTAAGATAAATCATCTTCGGGTCCATTACAGAGGGCAATAGCTTCATCTGAAGTTGTAGGAAGGCAGGGAGAACTGCTAATATTATACATGCCCTTCAGTTAAAATCAACACAAGCATTTAAATGCCCCATACCTTGCTCCATGGCAATTTGAAGTGCTTTATCATTAACATTTTAAAATCAGGTAGGCTTTGCAAGGTCACGAGACAGAAGAAAAGCCAAGACAAAGCACTTTTTATTCAAGAAAATAATAAATGGATAAAAATGTCCTAGCAATTTTTGCGTTAATGTTTTACATGAGAAATGAGAATTATTTTGACTTTTTCGGGGCCCCTTAAGCTTAGAGCTCCCGCCAGCCTCTAACTTGATGTATTCATTCAAATTATAATGTTAAACTAGAATATAAAGCCAGATAAAAACAAATGTTTCAATTTTATTGCCCACAAAAATTAGCATTTTCTATTTTTCTCACTTCAATTTATTACGTTTTTCGTATAAACCTCATGGGATGCGGGGCCCAGGCGGGTCACCCACTTTGTCCACCCCTTGCTACGCCAATGGTTATACAACCTCAAGGCACCTGTGCCTAGCAGAAATTCAAATATTTCTATGCGTAGTGAAATATAATGGCCTTTGGCAACGCTGACAGTAGTCCTTGCGTGTAACTGCAAGAACTAAATAGTCTCACGGGTACCTGGGTAAAGAGAAAAACCTGGCAGGCATCGAGGCCTGTGCACAGCTGTGGCGTGAAGCTCGCTTAAGCAATGTCGAACACCTGGGCTTGATGTGTGTGTTGCATATAATGGTAGGCACGCCTCCTTGCAGACTGGTTTCTTCCGGGACTTGCCATGTACTGTAGTTTTTGTAGCTTTTATCCAATCTTTATACGAATGTCATTTTCTCGGTATCATTTTATTTTGCTCATTTACAATCAGAGTAAGTGCAACAATGAGCATGATTTTATGTAGTCGATAAAAGATCTTACCAAACATTCGAACTCATGACTTCTGATTTTACAGTCTCCTCTGTATACAAAAGATAATGTGCCTGCAATGTATATCAACTTCATAACAAAGGAAAACTGGGAAGGAAAAGTGCACATAAGGGTTGTTATGGATGTGGCCGAGTTCAGGCAATAATTCATGGCAGGAGCACAGGAGTGATAAAAGAATATTACGGTATTAGTCAATTACAGCATCTCAACAATACTTCTCTGGGGCAACAATTAGTTTAGTAACCAAAACTTTCAGCTCATTTTCTGTGTCAAAGCTGCTGGCTGGATGCAGTTAAAAGGGCAGATGGCCACATGTGGCAAGAAAGCCCACTTGCTCCACATTTGTTCGTAGCAACGAGATGAAAAGCAATTCTGTCTGTTGTTTTCAATTTATATAATGTGAAAAGATAATATATTGAAATTTAATTTTTATTTCATGGTCATCATTTGGATATACATTGCATTGCCATTGGGCTGACCATTACCAAGATTGCAACATTGTAATTAAGCATTAATTGTATCTTTTCCACAGATGATAGCTACATTATGGCTGAGATATTTCAATCACAAGAACTTTCATATTTTTATGACTGGTTTACAAGAAGCTTCACACAATTGAATTCGACTCTCATAGAAAACACATAAAACAAATACACTTCTTCAAATATTTTTGTCTTAATAGAGAGCACTCAGAGTTAAAATCACTTTGTCTTGCTTTTGTCGAAAAACAGACACTTCTGGCTTTCCAGTGAGGTACCGTATTTACTCTAATACCCCGCACACTTTATTTCCTTACAAACATGGCAGAAAATTGGGGTGCGCGGCTTACTCAAGTATAGAGCTTATTACCAGGTATAAACAATTTATCTTGCAGAGGTATGCAACCCGTTATACAAACTTAGGAGAGAAGGTCAAGATGTTATCTGACAGCCTGTGTTCTTGGAAAGAAAACAAAACACGTTTGCCATAATTCATGTATAGAGGCACATATTTGTGGTAAATAAAAAAGCAAAATATCGGTACAAAAACAGAGTCAATTTCGGGTTCAAAAGCGGTAAATAAAATCTCATATCGGTGTTATAGCGGTGAATAGATCAGAATTCCTAACGGTAAAAAAAAACAAAACATAATGGTAACAGTATTGTATTGGCACAACACCTCTCATTAGTTTATTTTGGCATTGTTAACATTCATACTTACATATCCTGCATTGTGAAAGATTCTTGAAGGTCGCCTTTTGCATTTTTCACGTTAACAGTAATTATTGTTCTTGCTTTCTTCGCTTCCGTAACACACAATATGGCGTGCTCTGCCTGAGTTGCATTGTGCATCATCAGTGGGTATGCAGTGTTTCCAACCTTCTTCACTGAAAATTACCTACTATGAACAGATTTTTTTTTTTTCAATTTTAACTATGCTTGCCTAACCTAACCCAACCTCACTGGAAATAGTTCTTGGAGCTATCCGCGAATGGTATGTGGGGCTACCCCAGAAACCATTCATGGATAGCCCCACGAACCATTTCCGGTTAGGTTAGGTTCAGGTGAACATAATTTAAAAAACTTGTTCCAAAACAACGAAAACAATGGCATGGTTGGAAACACTGACAGGGAGTTACATCATGAAATGTACGCACCAACTGGTACACATAGAAGAAGCAAATAAGAGGAACATCTATTGTGCGTCTGAGACATATTTTTCTTGAAAACCACATGAATTCCCTGTAACGCAGATTCCACGACAAAAGAAAACACCTCCACGGACCTTCAACATGCTACAGAAACTCATTTCCGTAAGTAGTTTCACCTGTAAAAATAAAGAAATACGTTGTGCCCATACGACACTTACCAAAATAACTTCATTTAATATTCAAAATGAAATTGGTCATGCTCAGAGTTACATATCAGAATTGCCCATGCTAAGCGTTAGTTATTAAAACTTCCCAGATTAAAAAAAAAAAAATACAGAATATATTATTCAAAATGAAATTGTCCATGCAAAGTTTTTGTCTAAAAAAATATAATATTTATTATTCACCATAAAATTTGTCCACATTAACAGTTACATAAAGAAAATTTCTTTATATTTAAGAAACACTACATTTATTACAAAGTAAATGTATGGCTAACAGGTATACAAGAGCCTCCTTGATGTAAAAAAAAATAAATCATTATTCACAAAATAATTTGTGGCAACATATAAAATCATTCAAATTATTTAACAAAAGAAAAATAATCATTTCCCAGAATAAAATTTTGTCCACATTAATAATTACAGAAAAAGCATCTTTGACAGGGAAAAAACATGCATATATTGCTCACAATAAAATTGTTGATCCTAATGGAGATCTTGGGTGAAATAAAGTGATGTGAAAAGCTCCAGGTTTTCTGGCTTCAAAGTTGTCCACCTATCTGAATGTACACACCCATATGCAGAAAATGCACGTTCGCAATCGACATTCGAGACAGGTACCCAAATGGCCCTTATGGAGGCAAAAGCAAATTCTGGATGATCATCCGTAAGTGCCTTCAGGATGTCTATTGTTTCCACATTGTGCCCTGCCTGTACATCTTTAACACTATTTTGCAAAGCTGCATAGCCACTAAGAAAATTCTCTTTCTTTACATTACTGAAGAATGGAACTTTTTTTGGACAGCATTGCTAAGTTATCATCTACCTTAGTTATCGAAATTGACCTTTTATCAAACAACTTGCCAAGAGTTGATATATAGGTCTTGGCTGGGTCATTTAAAATCAACTGCAAAAGTTTGCCTCTACATTTTTCTGATGTAAGGCATAACTTGTGTTTTACCGATGCACTTTGTGTTGTGTTTAGTCTACCTAAACACTCCACAAGCCTGTCGGAGAAAATACCTTCTGCTAATTGACCAAATTGTGACACTAGATCCTGTAGTTGGTGGTGTAGTTTATGAACATATGGATATTCCGAACCTTCAAGTGTAGTTATAAGTTTAAAATTCACAGCAGAATGGTCTACCACAAAAAATGCCTGGCACTGTATTATTGTGGCAACATCAGTGTCCTTGGAAAGGTGTTTAAAGTATTCTGCACTAGGACTGTTTTCACAATAGGAACTAAAAAATTCCACAATATCTGTTAGATATTCACATGCATAGCATACAGAACCGTACCACGAATTCCACCTGGTTAACACAGCAGATGGAAATAATTTTGCTTCCTTCTCACCATCTGGATATTTCTTCCTCAGAAACTCTAGGTATGCATGTTTCCTTTTTCTGGTGTTCAGGAACGATGATTTCGTCTTGGCAATGAACTCATTAAGTTCTGTCAAGTTGGCAGGCCAGAAGTTCCCAACAATATTTAACTTGTGGGCCCAACATTGCACATGCAACAAATCCTCTGAAATTATCACTTTTAAAATATCTACACATTTTGTCATGTACCGAGCAGAATCACTAACAACACACACAATGTTATCGTACGCAATTTCATATTTCTGCAATATGTCCAAAATAGCCCTTGAACATTCAGTTGCATTAGCATTGTTCAACACTTTTATACCCGCAACATACAGTTTTGTCGATGTTGCCAAGAACACCTTAAAAAGAACTACGAAAACACATCTTCCATTCCTGTCTGTTGTTTCGTCACAGAGAATAGCAACAGGAACATCCTTCATGTTTTTCTTGATACGTTGTTCATATTCAGCATGGAGTTTTGGAACATACGTCTGCCTCAAAACTCTTGCTTGTGGTAAGTCACCAGCACCTAGAAAATCAAGTACCCTCTGTTAGGACAATGAAATGTTGAATATGATATGATATTGAATATGTAGTTGAAGAAACTCAGTCATAAAAAGGAAAAATAACCTTTTAGCATGCGGTTTCAAGCCTAGCTTTGAATAGGACCTGCCATAGTCATCAGGAGCATTCCAGCATAATGTGGGTAACTTTTTACACACAAAAAATTTAAGGTTCTAGACATGATATTGGATTAAAATACAAATATATAGAATTATAGAATATCTAGACCACTTCTCGTGTAGTGCTCCTACTAACAAAATAGAGTAACTAAGTATTTCAGTGCACTAAATGTATAAAATTTAAAGAATAGTGCAGAACTCCTGATCTTGAGCCAAGTCTTGCAAAGATGTAATAATAATTATGTAGTGAAGTATTTGATGATTTTGCATTTTTGTTCTAAAAATGTTGAAAAATTAGGGAGGAATTTTTCGATGTACAAGTGATTACTAGCATACAACAGATTTACTGCAAAAAATGGCTGCAATTTGCATTTTCAACAATACAGGGTAAAATTATTTGGTAACAGTTTCATACATCGGAGACATATTTCTTCAATTTTACACAAGGAACTACTTACAGAAATGAGTTTCTCCAAGGTTTACAACGTTCGTCGAGGTATTTTCTTTAATCGCGGAATATATTTGACCGGAAAATGATGTATTTTTCAAAAGAAATATCTCACCAACGCAAAATTGCCCTTTCATTTGCTTGCCTTACGACAACCGGATGCTGCGTACATTTCTTGACGTAAGCCCCTGTCAGTGTTTCAACCCCCCCTTCTTTTTACTATGCTTGCCTAATATAACCAAACGTAACCTTATCGGAAATGGTTCATGGGGCTATACGTCAGCTACCCGTGCATAATGTATAATTTCCACTGGTGACGAACACGACAGTAGGTAATTTTTGATGCAGAAGGTTGAAACACTCCATAGCCACAACATGAGTCAAGATGTGCCCACCATATTGTGTGTTCCGGAAGCGAAGAAAGTAATAAAAAAAGCACTCAGAATGTAAAAAATTGACATTGTTTTCGTGTAAAAAGCATAATGGCACCTTGAACTATGTTCCGCAATACACAATTCGTAAGTACGAACCATGCGAAACACAAAAAATCAGATTTTAATGTGTCTCCGATCTCTGAAACTGTTACCAATTATTCTGCAATTCTAAATTCCATATATTTGCCAGATTTGCAAGAACCCATGCAGCTTAAGAAATGGGGGGGGGGGGGGATCCTGACCTGATTGAAGAAAATTTAAACATTTTCAACTGACATCCATTAAATTGCTCTCTACAATTAACTTGCTGTTACTTGTTAAGGCATCAACGAGGAATTTTTTTAAAAAAATATTTGTCACTTTACAGAAAAAGTTACTATCTTTAGATGATAAATGCATTGCAGCAATTATGATAGTAATAAATTTGGAATAAAATTTGTTTACATTATTAGTATGCAATAGATATAATTTCTTAATAATTATAACTGTGGATCCAATTTTCACAATAAACCATGGCTGGAATTTCTTCACACCACTTCCCTCCGTTCCTCATCCCCTCTAATCTTAGAATACATTGAAAAAAAAAAGGAATGATAATGCAATCGCACGTGTGTGGTTTATTTTTCTAATCTCAGAATATATCAAATGAAGTCAGTAGTCAGCCCTCATTTTGCCTCTTTTCCTGCATTTGATGTTCTTTTCTTTAGGAATACTGGGCCAAGGGGGGGGTTATAACCCCCACCAACCCCCCCCCCCCCCCGGACACGAATGAAAAATGCACAAAAGAAACTAAGTAAAGAACAAAATAATTTTCCACTCTCATATATTTACTGGAGTCACATAGTGGTTTGGATACCTCTAAAAACCAGTTCCGATTAGCCCATCTGTGCACAAAGTGGGCTTAAAACAAAACTCAAACAAGGAAAATTTTTGTATATTTACAATTTATTCTTACCGTGACAACAAGTACCTTCAAATAAACAGGACTGACAAACAATAAAGAAATCCGAGTTACGTTATTACGAAGCTAAAATACATTTGGAGATTATGCTAAATACATGAAGTCACATGTTAAAAAAAGCTTTTATATAAAAAAATTAATGGGAAATCCGTAAAACCATGCTGCTTTGTGACACAGAATCAGAAAATTCTATCGCATCAAGCTGCATGAAAGACGTTATTCATGATGCGTAGTTTTCCTTCAAATGAAAATGATTGACAACGCATAATAAAAAGAGAAATACATTATATTATTACAAATCGCGATATATTTGAAGAACATGTTAAATGAACAAAATGTTCTCCCAGGTGACAAAATTGTGGAAAAATCAGAAAAACCATGCTTTTTGTGACGCTGCAACATCAGAAAAACAGATCGTAGGAAGCCGCGGGAATGACGTCATGCTATGATACGTATTTTAGGCGAACAAAACAAGCCTTTTTTTAAAAAATTAAAAATAGCACATCCTTACATTGGTAACAAAGTTTAAACTTTGTGCGCACATGACTTCTTGTCTTTTTGCTGCTGATCGTAACACTTTCTACTACATCGTAATATACAAAACGTATATCGTAAGATCTTTTTACGGCTAAATACATCGATCTTCCACCTAATTACATTTTATTTTTCTTCATATTTTGTGATTCCATCAAATACGAAATATGAATTGTCCTAAATATATTTTACTTCACGAGACACAATATCCAATAAGAATCAGGAATGATTACGATTAAGTAAATAAATGGACACGAAAGCTTGTACTCACCAGTGATGTATCGATTCATCCATGTGCGTAATCCAGAGTCATCGAGCTTTTCCAATGGAATATTTGCGTGAACGAAGGCATTCACTGTCGACATAATAAAGTCTTCTTTGTCCTTCTTAATTTGTTTCGCATTATGTGCCAATTCTCCAAGAGATACTTGTCGCTTTGTTGGTGAAACGCTCTTGTTCGCAGTCTTCTTGTTTTTCACATGTGAGGCACTTTCACGAATATGTTTTATGCACGAATCTTTAAGTTTCCAGTGAATTCGAACATTACAAAATTTGCACACCATTATCCGTTTTACTTTATCAAAAATATAAAAGCCTTCATGAGCAAATTCACGCTCCCAATCAAACACAGTCACGGCTTTCGGCATTTTAATTTCTTACGCTACCAAATCTCGCAGAACAATAACAACACATTCACGCTACTCGCAAGATTATGAATGAACGAGAGGGGGTGAGGAGAATGGTTCGAGGTTTCTTGGGGTGGCATCGTGAATGAGGGCCAATCATAATGGAACACATTATCCAGTGCACTCAAGATTTGGACCAATGAGAGTTGGCGTCTTAAACTCTTCTTAGAGAACAAAGAAAAGACAAAATGGCGGAAGCAAAAATAATAGTTTTAACACGAAAAACATGCGATTTTTTATTAAAAAACAATATTTCGTTAATAAACTATTAATTTCGTGTTAATTTCGTGTAAAACGTTTGATTTCGCGTTTTCCCATTCATTTCGCGTTATTTCGCGAATAAATACGGCTGAAAAACATACACACGTGTTTAGAAAAATAAAGAAAATAACTTCTAGGCACCCAATAAAATATTTCGTGTTTTCGTCATAAACGAAATATGCATGCCCCTATTCATGTATCAAGTGGAAAAAAATCATTCTAAATATGTCCTGGTTTAATTAAATCACAGTTCTCTCTCCCTGCACTGCATTATGCACATTGTTTCTTCACCTCCCCCCCTCCTTTTCCTCCTTTAAAAAATTGGGTCAACTTAATTCATGGAAAGCTTGCAGACTGAAGGGAAAGGAATATTCTGCTTCGCCTTTTGTCAAGGGAATCATTCTGCAGTCACACTGGCACCAAGAAAGAGATAAAGACATCAACCAGTTGGATGTTTACGTCTGGCCAGTCCAGCTACATGGGTGTGGGAAGTTGTAAGGCTTGTTTTGTGTTGCAGTGACTCATTTGAGTAGCGTCCTTCTTATATTGATTCACAGATGGATGCTAAAAGCAAGATGACCAATAAAGGAAGAAGATTGCGATATTTTACAGCACATGAAAAGTTACGCGTCATTCAAGAAGCAGAGGAAATTGGAAATTCTGCTCCTCGTAAATATGATATAAGTGAGAGTTGTGTGAGAGATTGGAGAAAAAAAAAGGAAATACTGCTAAACATGTGTGGCAATCGAAGAGCTTTTAGAGGACAAAAGGCTAAATTTCCGGAAATAGAAGGGAAGCTGCATGACTATGTTTGTGAAAAATGACAATTTGGATTTGCAGTTTCTGCAGAAATGTGGCAATTGAAGGCTCTTTCAAGAAAGTTAAGAAGTTTTAAGGGAAGAGTCATTCCATGCCAAATCAACACAGATATGTGCAATTTTTAACCTGACCATCTCAGATTTTCATGAAATTTGGGGAGTTGAAACTATGCATGGAACTCAGTAACTATGAAAATTTTTAGTCTCGTGCGTCTTGTAATTGTTAAATTATTCAAGGTCAAAGTTTGCAGAAATTGCCCTTTTTGAGCCCGCTTAGCTATACTAAATCTGCTGTAACTCTGCCCCTATTTTGCCTAGGAAGCTCAAATAAAGCTTATTGTACAGGGAATTGAACAAGCTTTCCAGTGATATATGACAAGCCTACCTTTGGATAAAAATATAATTTTGTCACGTGACCTTGACTTTTAACCTTGAATATCTCAAAACATGTCATCACCAAAAATCGTGAAAAAAATATATTTGGTCCCTCATACCATACTCTAAAACATACCAAAAAATCATTCTGGGACTGCAATGGGATCAGAAGATACAAAATAATATGTGTAACTATGTGACTGATAAAAGCCCCATTACATGAACTATGAAGAGTCAAATGCCCCTTAACACCCCCTACAAAATGTGAAGGAGTTATCCTGGGTATAATTGGTCATAAAAGAAATAGGTTAAGCACAGGGAGATCCCTAGCCGTGTGTGTCAAGCGCAGATCCGGCATATTGTTGACCGCCATATTGAATTGAACGCAAAAATGTCAAAGGAAAGGGGGTTATGTGATATATCAAATCAGGCTAGAATTTCACGAAAAATGAAGTGACGAAGGTTTATCCAACATATATTTAACCAGCAAAAATTTATTACTGCATGCTTGTAACCATTTTCTCCTTTTCGAGGTGTTAAAAACAAAGCATTGGAATGCTCCTAACGTGTTAGGAACTCATCGAGATCACGCTGACATCTTGGGAGAGAAAGAAGTATACGCACCATTGCATATGATTTTAATCAGCTACATTCACCAAATAGTTGAATAGTGAAGAATATTGGGAAAAGTATCTCAAACAATTACGTGACACTTCCTTTGGAATGAAAAATTCTTCAGTGACGAGGCAAATTTTTATGTTCACGGTGAAGTTAATAAAAATAATATGCAATACCTGTGATTTGCTCAGTCGAATGGTTGTTGCTGGTAAGCTAATTATGTGGTATAATGTATGGCGAACGGAAATGGTTGGTCTATATTCAACAACGGAACCTTAAATGGTGAGGACTTCTTGGATGCGTTAAGTGAACAGTTTTTTTCACCCTTGCTTATGGGATATGGCACTTTTCGAGAGTTTTGAAACAGGACAGAGTGTCACCACACTATGTAGACATTTTCGCAATTTCTTCATGGTAATTTTCTAGGTAGATTGATGGGCACACGGGGATCTATTAAAAGGCCTGAACATTCCCCAGATCTAACATCTTAGAAGGACTTTTACCTTCAGAAACATTTGAAGAGAATGGTGCATGCACTAAAAGTCCCTGATATTGACCATCTGAGAGAAGGCGTAGATGTTGTTGCACATACTACATTACCAAATGTTCTATGCGAGTGTGAGAGACGTCAACGAGTGTGCTCACATGAACATTAACAACATTATAATGTGCATATATCGTAAGTGAAAGATATGTGTATAACTTTTTGCTGGCGTAAGATATGTTGGAAAATCCTTCGTCACTTCATTTTTCGTGAAATTCTAGCCTGATTTGATATATCACATAACCCCCTTTCCTTTGAAATTTTTGCGTTCAATTCAATATGGCGGTCAACAATATGCCGGATCTGCGCTTGACACACACGGCTAGGGATCTCCCTGTGCTTAACCTATTTCTTTTATGACCAATTATACCCAGAATAACTCCTTCACATTTTGTAGGGGGTGTTAAGGGGCATTTGACTCTTTATAGTTCATGTAATGGGGCTTTTATCAGTCACATAGTTACACATATTATTTTGTATCTTCTGATCCCATTGCAGTCCCAGAATGATTTTTTGGTATGTTTTAGAGTATGGTATGAGGGACCAAATATATTTTTTTCACGATTTTTGGTGATGACATGTTTTGAGATATTCAAGGTCAAAAGTCAAGGTCACGTGACAAAATTATATTTTTATCCAAAGGTAGGCTTGTCATATATCACTGGAAAGCTTGTCCAATTCCCTGTACAATAAGCTTTATTTGAGCTTCCTAGGCAAAATAGGGGCGGAGTTACAGCACATTTAGTATAGCTAAGCGGGCTCAAAAAGGGCAATTTATGCTAACTTTGACTTTGAATAATTTAACAATTACAAGACGCACGAAACTAAAAATTTTTATACTTACTAAGTTCCATGCATAGTTTCAATTCCCCAAATTTCATGAAAATCGGAGATTGTCAGGTCAAAGGCTGTGTTGATTTCGCATGGAATGACTCGGAAGTGTAAGATTGAATAGTGTCACAATTTTTTTTTTGCATTTCCCTTCTCTGAAATCCAGGTGCGTGGTGGCTTATTTGAGGGTGAGGGGTACTTGAGTAAATACGGTATATTTGACTATTATCAATGGAGTACAATTTTACAAGCATGTAAACAGAGGGCTCAAGCATTTTTGACATTGATAGTAGTTTATGAAGTTTGGGTCTATTAATTTTATGGATGAAAATTGTTGGAAATTTTAGAGAAAATGGGGATCAAATGCTCTACAATGACATTGCACATATGTACACTTCCTTGCCGACATATCTAAATCTTTCAATCCGATGTTTGGATTGCAACTTTGGCTATGAAAACAGAGAATTATGTTCTTTGGATCTAACCAGAAATAGGAGTCCCTAAACCCAATATAATCAAGGGGTCCCGGGTTCGATACCCTCTGGAGGCACATAGTGGTTTGGATCCCACTTTAAACTGTAGGTCCAGTCCCAATTAGCCTTACTATGCATAAAGTGGACTAAAACACCAAATCAACCAACCAAACAAAACCCAATAGTCTTTTGCTGTACATTTCTTAGCCATTCCCTCTTATTGAGGAAGTAAAAATAACCGAGATTGAATGGTACTGTTGCATTTGTCACATGCAGGTTAGTCAAGAACAAAGTTGTTTGTAAGAGCAAGTGGAGGCCTTCACATGTGCAGAGCCTATATTAGGAATTGTGTCTTACGTGGGAAGTAAATGCATGTGCAACAATCAAATTGAGTGTAATGTTCCTGCTTTATGAAACACACTGGTTACCAGTGGCATACCCACGTATAGGGTTGGTACTGAGACATGATGAGACTTGGCAGTTTTGTCTTGCCTCTTACCACCAAAGGTCCCAGGTTCGACTCCCAGCCTGGAAATCTGTGTTCCTTGTGAGTGTCCCTTCATCAATTTCATCTCACCATCAGTCATCCTTGTTGTCGCAATTAGCCAAATGTGGCAGAAATGTGATGTTAAATAACAAAAATGCAAATCCAGTCATGCAAGTCTGTCTTAAAGGTCAAGTGCCATCCTTATCTCAAATAATCTAGTGTAAACAACATATATAGTGTGTCACCACAAAAACTTTAACAGCATATAGAGGCAATTGACACAACCAACTTAATGTTGTTTTTTTTTATATATATGTACCTTATTTTGATGCAATGAGCCCTCAACGAACTGAATTGCACTGTGAATATATGTACACAACCAAACAGCATCAGCTTAGGAAATGTCACTAATGGATTGACTGTATAATTACTAGAGGCATGCATATTTCATTTTTGACAAAAACACGAAATGTGAAATAACACATTGTAATTAATTTTTGATGTTTCTGAAAAGTGAGAGGTGCATTTTCCTACCCTGTTTTGTCACGAAAGTAATTGCAAAATGCGAAATATACTCTTAAAACACACAATGTAGAGTTTATTTACTGATGCGACACTTTCTGAAGTTTGAATTATCCTGTGAGTTATGCAATTTACAGAAAATTTATTACATCTGCTTTAAAAGTTTGAGAAGCAAAAATGGACCCTTTTATACAGGAATTACCTTAACTAGAGTCGTTTTCACGTTCAGAAGACACAATGGGCTCTTATGGGCAATGCTTTTCTTATGGGAAATACGAGCGCGCTGTTGTGAAATTTCTTGATTTACAAATTTAGCTTAAGTAAAATCGGTTCCTGCAGTTTTTCAGGAAATTTTGTAGAGAATACGATGGTGAACACAAAAAACTGGTAACTTGCTTACATAATTTTAAATAAATTAAAAACGCAAATTTTCTGTGAAAACACAATTTTTACATTGTTTTCATTCCTAACGTTGAAACATGCCGTAAAATTGAAGCATTCATTATTAAAAAAATTGACACTGTTTTTTAATTGTCATAGGTGATGGTGGTACTCAGAATTTATCAATACTTTAAAGCATATTTGCATTAAAAAATATTAAATAAAGTATGTGGAGATTTTTTATATTCGTGCAGTAGAAAAT
This sequence comes from Lepisma saccharinum, assembly GCF_977018435.1. NCBI lineage: Eukaryota > Metazoa > Arthropoda > Insecta > Zygentoma > Lepismatidae > Lepisma > Lepisma saccharinum. The sequence goes on from NC_139230.1 coordinate 39,400,100, forward strand.
GTCGTCGCTGGCCATTTCTTGTTCTGTAATTCCAAGTAAAAACATCCAGCGACTAAGTTGTGGAGAAAATAATGAAATTATTTTTTACAACCACTCAAAGGTTCCCAGAAATATTACTTCCATGCATTTGGAGTTTCTTTTTAACCCGAACCGCGCGCGAAGTAAGGAGACGTTGTCTGGCCATCTTGAGCTGGCTCACCGCAGCATCCCGGCTAATCACCACCAAGTTTTCGAGTTGTCATTTTATTTCCATTCAGTAAAAATATGAACTTCATGCAGTTTGTTATAATAGAATTGAAATTACTTAAATTTAATAATTGACAATTATTTCCAATGCTGCTGTTGTGAGCAACATTAGTGCTGTCGCAAATACACGTTGTTTTTGTTTACATTACTGTCGACATTAATACTGAAATGAAGATCACCTTTCAGTTTCCAACGTACACATAAATTCATAGACACCATATTAACCTTTGAAAGGCTTTCCAACACGTGACAAAATATGGGGCTTCAAGACAGAAATATGACATGCCTTGCTTGAGTCATTCACGTTTTATCAGTTCACGTGGGCCATAACTAATTTGTTTCTTTGGGTTGCAACTTAATCTAACACATGTGCCAGGTTCCCCTTACTTGAGTGAGAGATCTGCTTTGGTATGTTTAGACTTTTTCCCTCTCTCAAAAAAGTGTTTTCAGTTGTGTGATCGCTCAGTGATTTTTACTTTTTTAAGTGATTTCTGAAGTGTCATATTCGTGCATTACACTCGCGTGTGTAATGATCGCAATGGATCATAGTAAAAAGGATAACTGTAACGTTCACAGTATAATATTAATATTAATAATTACATATAATTATCATTATATATACAAAATATGTAACACCTTCATTGTGAAGGAAGGTCATCTCCCGGCGACATGGGCTAGCGCTGTATTGGCAACACTGTGCGGTTTCTCCATAAGCGCCGTTGTGTCTTCTGAACGTGAAAACGACTCTAGTAACTACATAAATGTGCTATTAGAAGGGTTATGTTTATTTTGTGCAATAAATGCAGCTTTTAAATCAAATTTAGGATTACAGTATATTCACAATTCACCAAAATGTAATTTTTATATACTGCTTTTGAGCTCAAAATTGACTGTTTTTCTACCGAAAATTTGCTTCTTTATTTTCCAAAAATATGTGCCTCTAATATAATTACTCTAACCAAAATGCAGTGAAATGCCAATTTTATGTTCCCACATTTTGCGGTTTCCTGCTTAATATGTGGTGGCACATTTCAAACTCCTTTTGAGTGACAAAGGAAATAAAGCCACATCAAGCAAGAATGCAGTTGAACAAGCCCTTTTTTAACCTCTCTGATAACTGTCTTGATCGTCACTAATGCTATGAAACAGTCAACAAAAGTTTCTCGCTCCCATGCATTAAGAAGTGCCAATTGTTTTAAATCTCATTTGATGAATATATTATGCAAATTTTTCACTTACAAATTGAAGATAACTTAAAAAATCATTTGGTGTCAGATTGGAGCTTAAGTTCCACAGGAGTAGATATTTTCCTTATGCATGTCCTGCAGTTAAAAATTGCAAAAAATAGAACAGCAGTACAGTACCAGTAGAGAGATTACTTGCTACAGATTGACCTTGAGGATGAATGGAGGCACAGGAGATCATGCGACTCATCAGCATTGTATTATTTTTAAAGTAAAGAAGAGGCAATTGCCCTCCTCTTTTCCTTTACTTTGCAGTAACTCGTGAAGAAGACAGTTAAAACTAACTAATCTTCAATGAACCTAAAGGGCAACAACTACTAAAAAAAAAAAGTCTTTCACCTTCTCGCTGGTCTTGCTGCTGGTGGTGCTTGGTATTTTCATTTGAGTTTCTTCTTCCTATTTCATGCAGATGACTAGAATGTACATTTAGAGAATTTACATAAACCTTTTTTTATCTTAGAAACCTGTAATTATTCATGGTATGAACAGCAGTGAAGATATTGCAAAATGAGTTTAATGGAAAAACCTGTTTCAGTGGTGTTTTCATGAATTCTATTACAGTTTGAATCTGATAGCTCCTACCTTTAAATAATGGACTACCTTGTCTTCATAACTTATTTAATTCATACCATTCTCCTCAAAAGCCTCTTTCTACTTGACTCTGATCCAACTTAATTTTTTTGTTAGTATCCTATTTCTTTCATAAGAAATGCACTATCTCACTTTGTAGTTTGGTAAATGTGAATTTTTGGAACCTATGGCTTTTTTTTTTTCACGTGTGGCCTTTATTGGTATTATGATCTTAGTTCACAAGAACTACAAATGAAATTGTGATATATTATAGCTGTCATTAACATGTCATTATCATTTGAGAATTTTTATAATCTTATTTGTGATGCTATTGATGCAAACTATGAATTTGCCATGTTCAAATCTTAAAAAACAATGAGTACATAGTGATATACTGCCAGTAATTAGCATGCTTATAAATTTCTGAAGATTTATATTTTTTTAGTAGTTGTTGCTACAGGATGAGTCAAAAGTCACTGTGCAACATGGAATTGTACCTGCTACAATAAATGCTGTGGATCCATATGATGATATGGATCCACATGTCTGAACATGTTCTCAAAGGCATATGAGAGTTCCAGTGAAGAAATGTTGCTGATAAATGTGGTGATGGCTTCCTGTAGTTCTGGCAGAGATTAGGGGTTGTTCTTGTGAACAGTTTTTTTTTCTTCAGTAAACTCCATAGATAATAATCTAGAGGTGTGAGTTCAGATGAACTTAGCAGCCATATACCTTTTGAGATGATTGTGTTTCCGAACACACCTGTCAACAACACCATGGAGACATGAGTTGTATACCTAGTAGAACATAGATGAATCCTCCTGCGAGAAGTCATTAACAATTTCCTCCTTGGTTTAGTGCCCAATAAATTTGTACTGAATATTGTCTCAAGTCGCTGGGTTTTGGAAGGCTCTAAGAGAGAAAGGAGTTGAGGAAGAGAGAGTGTAGAGTGAAGAGCACATACAAGGCCAACCAGACCTGTGTGAAAACCCCAGTGGGAAGAACAGTGTGTTTCAGTAAAAGAAATGGACTAAAACAGGGAAATGCTCTTTCCCCACTGCTCTTCATAATTACAATGGATGCAATTAACAAAAAGGTAGGGAAGAAGATAGGAGAAGAAGAGATGAAGGCTCTGTTGTTTGCTGATGACCTAGTAATATGGGGAAACAATGAAGTAGTAGTACAGAGACAGCTTGATAGTTGGAATAAGAAAATCAGAAGAGCAGGAATGAAATTCGGTGCAGAAAGGAGTGAGGTGCTAATATCAAGAAGAAACAGGGCCAGAAATGAAGCATGAATAAAGATGGACACGCAAGAGTTGAGGGTAGTGGAGAGCTTCAAATATCTAGGAAGCATAATTGAGAGAAGTGGAAGAATAGATGAGAAGATAAACAAAAGAGGACAAATGAGAGGTGGACTATATCATAGAATTCGAAGGTGAATATGGAACCGGGATGTACCTATGAAATTCAAGAAGGTGATATATAATGCATACTATGTGACAATAATTATGTACGAAGCAGACTTAGACAATGACTGAGAGAGACAAAAGAAAGATGCAGGTAGTGGAGATGATTTTTTTAAGGAGTATATTGGGGAAGACTAGAAGGGATAGAATAAAGAAAGAGGAGATCCCACAGACTGGGGGTGGTGAAGCTTCAGGACAAAATAGATCAGGCACAGATGAGATGGTTTGGACACATGAAGAGGATGGATGCAGAAAGACTACCTGTAAGAGCTTACAATGCACAAGGAGTGGGAATAAGGCCAAGGTGTAGACCAAGATGTCTTTGAAAATAGCAGGTAGTGGAGAGTGTTAGGAGAAGATGACAATATTGGAACAGCATGGAAAGAGAGGAGTGGTGGAAGACCAGGAAAAGATGGAGAGGCTTGACTTCTGTGCCAAACCAGCCAGAGGCAGGAAACAGCGAAGGTTGATGATGACCTTGCTGTGTTTATATCTCCCAAGATATTGGATGCCACATGCCAATCTTCTGATCACGTAATGGCATTTCATGTATCTGATGCAGATTATTTTAAGGCCACATTCAACCATTTTTGGCTGTTCATATATATACAGGGTGATTCAAAAGTTGCCATACATAGCATGCAAAGCAGTTTTGTGGTTACACAATATGTTCACTATGACCCCCCATTGTTGTGAATGCACATGTCAGTATGTTTGACCCACTCAGCTTGCATTGCATGCAATGTCTTGACAAAGATCTTAAAAACATGCATAAAAAATGTGGCATTGCAAGTTGCCAATGTCTCTAATCTTCTCCTGATACATGATCACCTACAAGTGTCCCCACAGATAAAAAATCCAGTCCGAGAAGCATGGAGGCCATGAGTCTACGGTGGCCAATCCAGTGATTGTGTATATGGTGTCATGCGTAATCGTCTTGTCTGGATGCTCCCTGTTGTAATCCTCCGCGACCTTCCTGCAACTGCCAGACCCCGCCTGGAGAAAGATCTCTATGCATTCGTTCTTCATCAATGCAATTGTGTCTCTTTACATGAAAGAACAGTGAGTGTCCTATGTATAACAGTTGGGCTGAAAAGTTCGTAGGCTGACTCATAGATGGCGTTACTAGAATTAAATCCATGTGATTTTTACTTAGTACTAACCTTCAAAAGATACGTGTATAAATTTCACAGCTGTCGGATAATTAGTTTGTGAGATATGGCATTGTGAGTGAAGCAGCTTTTGTTATTGTGAAAAAATTGATAAAAAAGAATTTCGTGTGTTAATAAAGCATTGCTTTTTGGCGAAAAAAAATACTGTTGAAGCCAAGGCTTGGCTTGATAAACATTATTCGGACTCTGCACCAGGAAAATCAACCGTTGAGAAGTGGTTTAGGTAAAGTAAAGGTAAAGTGTTCCCCTGTGCATAGCACCATGCCATGAAGGCATATAGGGGGTGTGGGGGTAGCTAAATTTAAACGAGGCGAAATGAGCATCGAAGACGATGCACGCAGTGGACGCCCCAAAGAGGCTGTTACCAACGAAAACATCAAAAAAGTCCACAAAATAATTTTAAATGATCGTAAAGTGAAGTTGATCGAGATAGCTGAGACTTTAAAAATATCAAAGGAACGTGTTGGACATATTGTGCATGAATATTTGAACATGCGAAAGCTGTGTGCAAAATGGGTGCCGCGCGTGCTCACAATCGATCAAAAGCAACAACGTTTTGATGATTCGGAGCAATGTTTAGCGATATTCAACCGTAATAAAATTGCTTCCCCATCCACCATATTCTCCAGATCGGGCCCCCAGTGACTTTTTCCTGTTTGCAGACCTTAAAAGAATGCTCGCTGGAAAGAAATTTAGCACTGATGAAGAGGTAATCTCCAAAACTGAGGCCTATTTTGAGGCTAAAGAGAAATCGTACTATAAAAATGGCATCGAAAAATTGTATGACCGCTATAATCGTTGTATCACCCTCGAAGGCAACTATATTGAATAATAAAATCGAATTTTGTCAAAAAAAAATATTTTTTACTATGTTAGCCTACAAACTTTTCAGCCCAACTGTTATATGTCGACTATTGAATCATCCTGTATATTGATAAGTAGAACAGTGCCTCATAAAGCACAGAGAATACCATAAAGTCCAGAATATCAGGTCTGTTGTCACCTCAAAGCATCTTCAACAACATGCGTATCGTGGTCTGTGACATTCAGTTTGTAGTTTGTTCACTGTTCTGGTTTGTATTGGTAGGTGACCTTCCACTGCTTATAGCATTTCTAAGTGATCTGGTTTTATGAAACTTTTAAATTCTTCAGTATCGGGGAAATTGTTCTCCAAATTTGTTTCACTTTCTCCATAAGGAACACATGTTCAATCACAAAACACTCTGCTGTAAAGTGACAACACCTTTGATAGATGTATATTAGAATGTTTAGAAGAACTTGCATGTTGTCAGGATATATTCTGTTTTGTTGATTGGTAACATGTCGGTAAGGTGAAAGCATGCATTGTGTAAAATGGTTTTTTGTGGTTAATAAAACCAAAATGCACATGGATGTCCATGGATATCTATTTTCAATGCTCATCAACCTTGATTGGTGCCTTACTACTGACTGATTCATTCATGGCCAGATGTCAGGAAGCACGTAACCATGTCCAAAACACACACACATTCTCTATTTGCAATATTGCATTTATGTGCACAGTAAATACGTTATACATTTGTTATTACAGTATGTCAGGTGCACAGTGATACTCAGCTCACTTCCCACCTTGCCATGTACAGTCATGAACACTTCTGGGCTGTTACAACTCCATTTACTTCCAATAGAACCGTTCCAACCCAGAAGTGTCAGTGATGGTACCAAACATTCTCGTATTCCTCATAAAAGTTCTGCAAAGAGAGAGAGAGAGGCTACATTTCCTTCTGCTCCCTGGGGGAAGCTTGTTAGAATGGAGATGTTTGGATTTACTTGGTGAGACTAAGCAGTGGTAATTCTGTTAAACACAATATAATGCATGCGTGTGCTTAAGACAAACTTGTATTTCAATGCCGATTAGCTGCCATCACCACTCAGAACTTAGTTGGCCTGCATTGAATGCAGGTGTGAGTAGTGCAATTTTTTCTCGTCAATATTCCAACGCATTTTGTGAATAAAATAACATTATTTTTTTAAAAGAAATATTATAATTCGACGCAAGTGAGTTACTAACTTTTTCTGCAAAACTTGTACTTGTAGAAGTTCTATTAATTTAAAGTTAGTAACTCGCTTACGTCTTAATTATTATCAACTGCATCTTTTATTCCCCAAACATGAAATGTTATAATTATTTTATTCACTTGAAAACTTTCACAATAATTTGTAGTTTTCATTATTCTTTTGTATTGAATGGAGTTTTTTAGTTTTGATTTTATGATAAATGATTCCATAGTTAAAAATTCACTCAGAAATTGTAAGTGGCAAATAGGGAAAATAAATTTTGTGCCAGATTGGCAACATTACACTTTTTAGAATATAAATAAATATTTCTTCAGACAGCCTGATTTAAAACTCTACACCTCTGGCAAACTACCTGGCAGTCAAGGGGTTAAGGTACACAATGCAATGCAGTAAGGTACGTAAAATTAAATTTATTTTGTGTTCTTCTATGAGTGTTGTGACAGGGGCAATTGTAAAGAACTCTGTTGCACCTTTCTTTTACCAGTAGAAGTAAAAATGAAACTTGTATCCATTCCTACTACATGAATCATAAATTAAACGTTCAGTTGGTGGTCCCATTGTGAGCAGAAACTGAAAAGTTAAAAAGTTTGAGATTAAATAGTGTTCATTGAACAGTCTTCAAATTCTTTGAGTCATACATTGCCTTTTCTGGAAGTTGCATCTAAATAGTGTGTTCCAGAGAGTAAAAAGATAAAGCAGTCTATTGCAATCACATCCAAAAGAGAAGCAGCTAGGAAAAAAAGTGTTTGTGAGTGACGAAACATGGCAAGTAACTTCTTTGATACATAAACACTTCTGTACTAGCAAGAAACCAAAGGGGTGTGCTTGTTCTTCAACCTTATAAGTTCTGCAACGTGCATTCAAGTACGTGGTGAGAAGTTCATGGTTTTACATGGACATTGCAAGAAAGGGGACCTGCAAAAGTAATTTGACCCCTGACCCATAAATTAGTGTTGATTAATTTGAATCTAGAAGAATAGGGTTTCCACTGATCTGGAAATCCTAGAAAGGTCATGGAGGGTATCTGTGAGTGGAAGTCATTGGAAAGTCAGCAATATATACCAAAGTCAGCAGTTTCCTTATACGTACATACTTGCCAGAATTTGGGACTGAAAATATGTTTAACCTTTTTTCGTAACTATCTTCCTGGTGGGAAGTATTCTATATAAAAAATTGTTTTACATGCTATTTCTTTTTCATTTATTTTAGACAATGTTGAGTAAACTTGATTTTATTGAATAACAAGTGAGTTAGAATTTCAAATTTAACAGCATGTTAAAGCATCACAGAATGGAACATAATGGTGTGAAATTTTATTTTAAAAAAGGGCCCGGAAAAATCAGGAGTGTGTCAAAATGAGTGGGAACTCCAGAAGCAAAACTATATTTGTGATAATTACATAACATAAATAAATTACGTGATTATTATTACTACATAGAAACTGAAGAAAAGTAAGGAGTTAGCATGAAAAGGAGACTAAATATATAAACCAGTTCAGGACTTAATGTTTTCATATTTTGCCACTTAATCTAAGTATGTATATAATATACAGAAGGTTGTTCAGGATATATCTCAATGACTTTGTGATGCAACTACCATCTGTGGTATAAAGCTGTTATCAGTCTTGCATCGCAGCTTGCATGTGCTGGAGTGTTGTGGACATAGCTGTCAAATGGTGCCAAAAGCAATGGCCCTTTTAAATGCACATTTCTCGTATGACTGAATAGTAAAACAATGTCTGGAGAATGGTTTGACCATTGGGAAAACCACTGTGAAGGAGATACTGTCCTGATGCATACAACAGGGGCCCATTAGTAAACATTCACCCACAAAAGGATCCCATAAGAGGACACCAGTGAAAGTATCACTTGTTGTGCTCAGAGAGATTTGGCAAATGGCATGTCAGGAAAATCCGCCAACCCAATGTGATATTGCCAGAAGGGTGCATGTGACTCTTTCCACTGTGAACATGACCATCCAGAATAGTCTCAGGATAAAAATTGTCCGTAAGGCCCGTGTGCACCACCTCCTACCATGCCACATTGCCGAATGCAGGATGAACTGCAGAAAACTACGAAAGTCACCTGACGGGATCCAAATGGAGGACCGTGGTTGCAATGGACAAAGCATACATTTACCTCACTGGCAGTGGTCACGTTCGGTCGATTACGTACCATAACACCGATGGCGAGGGGTACAGCTTTGTTTGATACTGCCAGTGAGTGCACTTGTCCAAGGGGCTGTGTGGTTGTCACAAGATATGGTTGTGCGGGTAAGTTGCTGATATGTAAGGTGGACAGAAATGTAATTGTGAATGCTGCCTACTTTCAATCATCCATTATGATCCCTATCTTCCATACAGACATCCCTCTTATGTATGGAGAAGACACTCAACGGGTGTGCATTCATATGGAAAAGGCCTCTTTTATCAGCAGATGGAGCAGGAGACAAGGATCAATGTTATCCTATTTCAGGACATTCCGGTGAAAAGCCCTGATGCAGTCCTATGGATTTCTGTGCATTTAATTCACACAGTAAGGATAGCCAGATGGTAAGAGGTGAACACGTGGAGGGGTGATGGGAAGGTACCACATTGAGCATTGTACTCTTGAAATGGTGTCTGAAACATAGGATTCCCATGCCCATTCTCCAACATAGTTTGCTACAATGGAAACTTCAATGTAGGGCGATAGTCCACAATGCTGGTGGGCTGATAGGATACAACCAGTGATGGCAGAATGGCATTCCATGAGGTCAGTACACCTTGAAAGTCATTTGAATATATTCCAAACATCCTTCTGTACATAGTTCTCCAAAATTGAAATTAAAGCAAAATGTTATGCCAGAAATTTGAGCATCTGGTATATCGAATAAAAGTCTGTCTCTCCAACTAAATGATTATAATTATTGATTATATTACGTAACAGTGTACTACTAAGCAGGTCTACTATTCCACTGAGACACCCCCCCCCCCCCCAAACAAGACTCCATGGCAATGCCCAGGCATGTGCACCACTATTGTTTTGAATAAAGGATTTCCTAGGGATGTGACGAAGCTGAAAATTTACCGATGCCGATGTACTCACCGATAATTTTTGAAACCGATGCCGATATTTAACTGATTCCAATACATAAGATTATTCAACAGAAATGGGATGTTATTTTCAACATGACAAAAATAAATTTATGTACATTTCTATTGCATATTATATGTATATACATACATATATATATTCTCAAGAGATGAAAATGTACATTTGCATCTAAAAAAAAGTGTTTATGTGAACCTGTAAGAAGAACATAGATTCTCAAGAGTACACAAGCAGTTCTTTGAAATGCAAAATGAATTCCTGTTCTTAATGTTGAAAATTTAATGCTGCCAGATTCAACTTCAGAAACACAAGTTTTTGAAGCACTTCTGGAAGTAACCTACTTCTCTTATCGCAAATCTGTCCAGCAACACTGAATACTAATGCAGCAGGTATGCCCAAGTATTTTCTCACCACTTGCTTCAGGTTTGGATTTTTGAATTTCCAATACAACAGCAAATCCTGATCATGTGGAATAGTCTGTTCAGCAATGTACTGTTTTATTTCTGATTTTGAGATAGGTCGATCCTTGGAATGAGAGTTTGCAATAATTTTGTTACAAAAACGCTACAAATTATGAAGAATCATAACCTAATTTTCAATAAATCTTACAAAATTAAAATATAAAACTTATTAGAAGGTAAACTCTAGTATTATCTGTACAGGTTTAAATATCTGATTTTTGCCAATGCCAATATGTCAATTTCTGCTGATTTTCATACATCTGTAATCATCTTCGGCACATCCCTCGGATTTCCCATACATAGCATCTTGCAGTTCTCATTGTGGAGAATGACTCCTCCTTGTTAGCAAATTTTCATATATCTATAGAGCAGAAACATTTTAGCTGTTTGACTAGGCCTACATTCAGAGTAACTAAAATTACATGTTTTTTGTCATTTTTCAAACTAGAAATCAAATTTTTCACAATTTTATTTGTGTGTGTACAAAACTATGTTTAATTTTGCATGTGTAAATGTATATTACTATTAGAGAACTGTTTTTGAATCCTTCATGTAGGAATGATTGATTGAATTAGGTGTTTTTCTTCCACTTTTGATTGATTGAATTAAGTTATTTTATGTCTCTTTTCTGCCACTGTGGCCAATCGCACCTAACTACGTTTATTTATACAAATATTACAAAATTAGTGCTAGAAGATGTAATAAATTCATTCTTAGTTACATTAGATGGCACTGTACCAATAAAGAAAAATCTGTTGTACATGAGAAGGTAATCAGGAACCCTTAGAATGTTATTTGGTTATTATTGGGGGTTAGGATCTTCATTGCTACACCTTTCTTTAAAATTTTTAAAATTTGATTTATTTATTTATTTATTTTGTAAGACAGACATGTTCTTGAAATATATTGGCCATGCCTGTGGGATTAACTTATGTTAACCATTTTTTGATCCTATTCATAACCTGTCTTAATTTGTTGTGTGTGCTGTGTTTTTTAACCCACTCACTCAAAGGTAAGCCAGATTTGATATTCAGCACACTTTTGCTTATACATATATAATAGAGAGGCATCCTGGTGGCATAGTGTTAAGGCTCGGCTGGACCTTTGGCCAACACCAGCAAAGCCTTTTAGAAATTTCCACTCCATTCAAAAGACTTCTGATATTCCAAAATCTGAAAATTACATATGCTTAGAATTTCTTATAGAGCATTCACGTTTATCTCTGTGTGGTTTTCTTTCCCTGTTGTCTAGATATTCACAATAATTTAATAGGCTTGCATAGCCATGACATCCATACAAGATAAAAGTAGAAAACATTTAATATGTATGTGTGTGTAGGAGGGTTATGTTATATTGGCATTACATGCCTCCCTGATGGCGCAGTGGTAGCGTCATCACCTTGTAATCAAGGGGTACCGGGTTTGATACCTGGTAGAAGCACATAGTGGTTCGGATCCCACTTTAAACTGTAGGTCCAGTCCCGATTAGCCTGAAGCCAGTCTCACATGGCAGTTAGGTACGACCTCACTTCGCCATCGACTTCTACCTTCCTTACTTAACGATCGTGTGAGAGCTTTCCCTTATTCATTTCCCAACAGAATTAGAAACAGTCTCTAAATCCATTAGATTACCATAGAACTACCAATCAGAATTGAGGAGTAGAAGAAGAGGAAAGGCAATAGACCATAGCACTTTTCATAGTACAACCAATCAGAAGCAACACGAGTGCAGTTGTAATGTATTCCCGACTTACTCGGGAAATCGCAATTTTTTCCCATCCCAAATGTTGGGATTTAAAAAATTTCCCATCCCGACCGAAAAAATTCTGTCCCACACACCCCTACACATCATAGATGGTACTCGACATGCCTTTCATGCTGTATATGTTATACATTGTAATCACAAAAGCTAGTTTCAAATGTAAACCCCATTCACTCATCATAGATGGTACTCGACGTGCCTTTCATGCTGTATATGTTACAGTGGCGTCTCGTAGCCTCAAATTTAGCCGGGGCTTATTTTTTAAAGAATTTAAAATATAATGACAATTCACATGAATTACAAAAAATAGGTATTTTTTCTTCTAGACTACAAAACTGGACTTACTTTTTTGAAAGAATTTAAAATGTAATGACAAATTACATGAATTACAAAAAAAACGGGTATTTATCTTTTTCTAAACTACAAAACTGGACTTATTTTTTTAAAGAATTTAAAATATAATGACAATTCACATGATTACAAAAGAAACAGGTATTGTTGTGAAACATACCTTTCTACGAACGTTGACTCGTGCTCTTCTGCTCAGCAAATTTTGTTATTACTCTTTCGTTGAAGCCCTCTATGTTTGAAATGTATTCTTTCTCTATTGTAAGCAAGTGCCAAGGCATTTGGTCTGTCTTGTTCCATTGCATTTCTTAAGCAGGTTTTAATACGCTTCAATGTGCTGAAACATCGTTGAGATTCAGCTGTTGCCACTGGAGTTATTAAAACTATGTTTGTCATTTTTACTGCTTCTGAAAAGGTACCCTCTAAATAATTTTAAATAAAAAATGAATGCAATCTACTGATAGAGTTTATGTTTTTCAACTCTTCACTACAATAAAGAACACGAAGTTCCCTCTTCTATGAAGGGATAATAAATCTGGGAAGATGCCTCTGTTTAAAGATTGTTCTCTTTCATTATGTCCTCGTAGAGAAAGTTCATGTCGACCACAGAATTTTAAGCAATCGATAATTCTATTTAATATATGCCTATTTTTCCGGACAAATTCATTGTGTCTTGTAATTGACAGCCTATGTCCTTCATCAATTTGTGTTCGAACATCAACCCTGCCAAACTCACTCAAACATAGCGAATGAAAGCCACCAAAACACTACAGAACAACACGCGAGATCGAACGTGACGCGAAGGAAGTAGTCCCGAATCAGCACTCAAATCCATTGGACTCTCCCTTCTCTTTCTGCTAGCACGTGACCTTCACTGTAGCGTAGGTGGGTGTAGGCCACGCCTTCCTTTGCGACGTGCCTCGGAAAATTATAATTGACATCAATGCCGCTAGGAGCGCTGTCGTATCCATTGCAACAGACGATGAATTTACGTGGGTAAAAATCACCTTTTAAAAGACTGTGTGATAGTTATGCATTATGGTGATTGATAATTACGTCAATACGTTCATTTTTCTTTAGGGGCTAAGCCCCAGAGCCCCAAGGGACGAGACGCCACTGATATGTTATACATTGTAATCTCAAAAGCTAGCTGAAAAGTTACATGGAATGCTTGCGTTGCATGTGTAAGTGTAAAGTACTATCTGCTATAAGGTGTTTTTTTTTTTTTTGGAAGCTTTTACATAGCATTTATGCTAGCAAAAATGCTAAAAGAAATGCTTTCATCTAAAGCCAGCCTTAATGATTGGGGCGAATATTTTATTTGTTGAGTGAAGAGTCTACTAATTATTATTGTTTTAAATAAATATTTTGTATGTCTAAATTTCCTATTGAGATACTGTTATTTTACTTTCACAACCAACGCGAATACTATTTTGAAGTAAACAGTGAACACTGAACAGCCACATATGAATATATGTACTCTCTGGTTTGTTGGCTGACTGTAACAGATAGACCATGCTTTATGTAGCATCGCAGTGAATTAAACTGCTAGTGTTGTAATGATATATAAGTTATGAATTGTAATTAGTTCTTCATGGACTTCAAAGTAAATGGCCGAGTCTGTTATTAGAGTAGGAAATTGTATTTTAGGAGCAAGGAAGTATCAATGAAATATAAATATTATATGGTAACTTAATGTAAACACCACAATTTTTGCACTTTGAATGTCGTGAGGTTTGTGTAATTTAATTGACTAGTTCGTATTGGGGATATATTTCAAAACCATACAAGAAGGATTTCTTTAGAATATACTACTTTTATCATAATATATAGGTAATGCAACTTTATGCTAGTGTGTCCGTAAAGTGGTATATCAACTTGAAATAACATATATGTTATACACTCACATTTACTGGGACGGGTTACATGTGCTACATTTTTCAACAGTGCCAATGTTATCATCTTATTCTTTTAAGAGAAAACATTATTTTCCCAAATCTTCAGCAGTTATTAGCATCTAAACTTGTGAAGTGGTATACCGTGTTTGTGCTGTTGCCATTTTTAAAGATGTGATTTTAAGTGTGCGAGACCCCTTTTGCTGCCTTCGCGAACTGAAGATGTAAAAAATCTTATCATAGTTTCGAGTTGGAGGTGTGTAGGGAAGTGGGGACCTACTTAACCACCATGAGAGACTGGCTTTACTGTGCATAAAGTGGGCTTAAAACACCAAATCAATCATATATTGGCATTACGTGAGGTTTGAACTTGCAGTCTGTAAAGATAACTGAGCCAGCTGTTGAACACTTGGCCATCTCCCCAGGTGAAGAATATGTTGTGAAATTCTGTCTGCAGCTCGGAACTGAACTTAAATGCACCCACTATGAACTTGAAGTGCCAGTGTTGCATAGTCCCAGCAATTTCTCATTCCTGAGTGTTCCAAAATGGACCATGTATACCATACATCTAGTTTCTGAACAAGGAGTACATAGGGTCCCAGAGACACTCTCACAATGTTGTTTCAATAGTGAAACGCAATGGTGCACTGCACATTCATGTACAAGAATAAGAGAGAGATAAAATTCCGTGTTGTATGCATGCTTTTCTTTTTGACAGTGGGAATTAGTTTGCATTCTGAATTTGCTAGTTTCAAAGTTCAAATGTTGCTATCTGATAGCTTCCATTACACATCTGAAAAGTTCTGAGATTGCATGCATTAAATAGAAAAAATAAGCAACTAGATTTCAAATACACATTTCTCATGTTCCAGTCATACAGGCAATGGATGATTCACTTGGAGAGCTCATCCTCTGGACACCTCTTGAAAATCTGTCTTGTATTTCTCTGAAAATTCTTTGTCAGCTGGTATTTCATTTTGGAGAACTGAAAAGAATTAGCATGTGCCATGTTTAATGAGCAAAGGGAATGATGAAAAATTTCCATGTGACAAGATAGGTGATTCTGTATAATTTAATGTAGTTGTTTGCACTTTAATTTAATTTGGTTATCCCTTAGTTAATGGATCACTCTGGGGGTGCTTTTATGCAAGTTTTCAATTTCAACTGCATGTTCATAGCCGCTAATTGGCAATCAATTAAATGCTTCTGGACTGAAGATGACACTTACCATTAAGATAACTTGTAATCTCAATCTACTACCAATATTTTTGTTTTCACCTTTTGTGGCAAAATTGAAGTTTTACTGTGTTAAATTATGATTTATCATGTATAAGACCATCCATTATATATCAATTTATTTATTGAAGTTTGCAATGTTAATATTTTCTCTTTGATAGGTCCATGATGTATTCTGGTGAACTGAAATTTGAACGAAGAACCCAGTCAGCTCAGGTGGAAGGTGGAGTACATGGCTTATTTTCGTATGAAAAACGTTTGTTTTAAAATTATGACTTATCAATTTGGTGTGAATGAGATATTTGCTGCCTTTACAAATTTTTTTTATTTGTTAGAAAAATGATGTAATGCTAAATAATTCTAATTTCTCTGTTAGATAAATTTTTGAAGAGATTTGTTCAGTATTTTATTATTTTTCTGCTATGCATAATAATGAACTTCTTTTGTGAGTGGTGCTTACATGCTGGAAGAATGTAAATGTGTGTGTGTATATATACATATATATATAAAAAGAAATACTTGTTGCAGTTCAAATATTTTGTTGTATCAATAATGTCATATTTGCATTGTATAGGAACAGTTTTCCAAAAGTGTCTTAGTATCAGAAACATTCCTATAAGTAACAAAGTAAATTGCATTGTTTCATACACTAATGAAATTCTTTATCCAGTAGTGTCTGCCCATTCCTTTATGTTTACAGATAAACATATGATCAAAAATATCAATTTGCATACAAGTTCAACTTGTTTCTTCTCAATTCTCTCATTTGTTTTAATTTTGTTTGAAAGATCTGACATACTTAGTGTTTATTGTAGTCATTTTTTGTTTTTACTACATACAAATGCATATCTATATATATTGAAGTTTTGCTGTATGACAAACTTTTGACATTCCTTCTGTTTTGTTTGTGTAATAGTATGTAGAAGTATTTGACAGTGGTCACCTTAGACATGTTTGAGTAAAGTGCAAATGTGGCATTTGAAAGAAAATTGTTAATGACTTAAATTTTTATTACATTTTAAATGTAATAAATTGTCATTCATTTAACAAAAATGTCACTTAAAACTAATTTTAATAAAGGGACCACATTCCTTTTCAATGAATTTAAGGCAAAAAATTTGTTTTCATGTAAAAATCGATCATCCATTAATAAAAAATTCAACCTGAGACTTGTTTTTATTTATTAAACACACAATTATAGCTGTTTTAACATGAACCAATTCATGCTCAAATTATTTTTTCTTTGTTGTAGTATTATACGTGTTCAACATTTAACATATTATAGCCTCTCTGGGTGGAACCTTTTCAGGCACGTGCTTTTCAAATATAATGTGATGAAAAAAATAAATCATAGCAGGAGAACTATGTTGTAGCAGGGTTGTTAAAGGTTCAGGAATTTTAAATAAATTCAATTCTGGTCCAGGAGGGAAAATCAGCAAGCGTAAATGGGTTCTGGACTGTAAGTATTAATAAATGATAACAGTGTCTGCTATTAATTGTCAGCTAGGGCCTCCCCTGTGGTGCAGTGGTAGCGTCGTTGCCTTGTAATCAAGGGGTCCCGGGTTCGATACCCAGTGGAGGCACAAGTGGTTCGGATCCCACTTTAAACTGTAGGTCCAGTCCCGATTAGCCTTACTGTGCATAAAGTGGACTTAAAACACCAACTCAAACCATTAATTGTCAGCCATTCAAGCCGGACCCTGTGGCTGAGTGGTTAGCCCAAGGGTCCCATGTTTGAATCCCGCTCGGGCATCGTTGTTTGTTAATGTCCATTCATCAATTTCATAATTTCAATCACTCATCCCAATCTTCGCAAATTAGCCATGAGGCACAAAACGCGAAGTAAAATAAAATAAATCAAATCAGTCAGCCATTCATTTTTTTCCATATTGGGGGTTATATGCTCTTTGTCCTAAACTAGATATAAATCGATGGCATATATTTTCGATCTTTTACAGCTTATTCTGCAACTTCTTGGTTATATTTAGTCATATCATGTCCCCATAATCAAGCTTTGGCAGCACAAGTGCATCCATTAGGGCCCTTCCCGATGGCATAGTGTTAACTTTAAACTGTACGTCCAGTTCCAATTAGCCCATCTGTATAAAAAGTGGACTTAAAGCAAAGCTTCCTTAATATTTTATAGATAAACTAAGAAAATGTTTTGTTTGATGTAGAGATTTCAGTTTGTGAAAAGAGGCACTGGTTACGTGTGATATATGTTCATTCCAAGAACTTGCTATCAAACATTATCCCCAAATTGGTTGCTTTATTTGCAGTTAGAATAGTTCTATTATTAACTAGCAGGTGTGGGAGGCGAATTTCAACATTTTATGAGCAAAGTTTTATTACCTAAGATAAGCAATTTTGTTTACTTGTGATTCATCTGCAAGGAATTTAGTTCAGACCATTTTAACCCCGTAACCGCGGCGGAACTATATATAGACTCAAAAAGCGGGACTATTTTGCGGCGCGACTATATATAGACGGTGTTTGAAAATTAACGGCTGTTGTATTGCGGAAAGTCATATTTATAGGCCTCTCTTTTTAATGCTTTTACAGGTCTGTGCAAGAAGTTTGGAAGCAAACAGTCCATTTTTATGCATTGTTGGTACCGAAAAAAAACAACTTTGTATTGTGTGTTTACCATTGTTACTATATGGACTCTATTGATTATCGTATACTGCTTTGTGTTAGGTGGCTTTTCTTTTAGTTCGAGAGCTGCTTCCCAAGAGGAAGTTTCGTTAGCTAGTGGTGTGCATTGTGCAATGGTACATATTTATTTTGTGTATTGCACACAGAATTTTTGCAATGGCGGGGAGAAACCTCAGACGTACTGATAACTGATATTCAGCATCTACTGGAGCATGACTTAGATGATGATTTTCTGGATGAAATCTCTGATGTTGAAAGTGAAGGTACTTGCAGTGAAGATATTGTTTCAAGTGATGAAGATGCTCAAAACGATAGGACAGGAATTGAAGAAGATGGTGAAACTAGCGGCAGTGAGTTGGAAGATGAAACTGCATCTGATACATGGACTGAATCTTCAATGGTAAGCAGAGACCCTTTCCCATTCACAGGTGACAGTGGTGTGAAGTTAGTGCTTTCCAATCCACAAAGTCCATTGGATATATTTCAGTCTTTTTTTGATCAAGTTCTGATGGAATATATTGTGAGCGAAACAAATAAATATGCTAGTAAAGTAGGAGATGACAAAAGAAGATCAGGTAAAATGAGACTGAAAAGCAGAGACCTTTTATGGAAGGACACAAGTGTTTGTTGGTGAGATGTATGTCTTCCTAGCTATCATTATTCTGCAAGGGATTGTCAGAAAGCCGACAATCAAATCTTACCACTCTACCAATCCTCTGATATCCACTCCTTTCTTCTCCAAGTGCATTAGTAGGGACAGGTTCAGCTTACTTATGAAATATTTGCACTTGTCTGATAAAGTAGAACAAGATGTGCCAACCATAAAATTTCGAGATGTGCTAGACTTTCTTCTCGGAAAGTTCAAATCCCATTACATTCCAGCTAAAAATATAAGTATTGATGAATCATTGCTCTTGTGGAAAGGAAGACTCAGGTGGAAAAGATACATCCCTCTCAAGAGAGCCAGGTTTGGCATTGAATGTTACGTATTAGCAGAAGCAGAAACTGGCTATGTTTCCATAAACCAAAAAAAAACTATACACATTTTACAAAAGTACAAATTAAAAATATGTGCATTTTAAAAATATAAAAATAAAAATCATTTATGAATCCAAAAGTTAATATATAATGGTAAATTGCGGCAGAGTCTATATATAGATTGTTTTGATTAACTTCATTTTGCGGAGGGTCTAAATATAGTTATTATTTATGATGAATTTATTTTGCGGTGGCGTCTATATGTAGACGATCTTTTTTTTGTCGAACTTCTCTTCAAGGCTGTCGCGGTAAAGGGGTTAAAATTTAGTCGAGAACTTCCTGAATATTGTTAATGGCCATTTTATATTCTTCTGGTGTTATGCGAGTGTACATCTGAGTATCATCAGTATATTGCAGTGGGATAGTTGTTTTCTGGCATCACTACTGACATGCAATGAAAGTAATACTTGTTGTAGGATCATAGGTGCTGATTTTGGGGGAGGCACTTTCTGCCCCCCGAAATTCACGTAGGATACATTTTATGTATATTTACATACATAAAGTATTGTTTATGGCGATCTTGCCCCCCCCCCCCCCCCAAAGTATCTTAAGTTGGTGCCTCTGCCTAGGATACTACCTTGTGGCACTCCTGTTTCATTCGAAAGTGAATTTGATGTGATCACACCATTGTGGTCCAATTCGATGTAAGTATTTTGTTGATTGATTGATTGAGTTGGTGTTTTAAGTCCACTTTATACACAGTAAGGCTAATCGGGACTGGACCTACAGTTTAACACTATAACGACGGCTACAATGACTATACGTTATTGTCGGATCGGGTCTATTCGAACTGGGGAAATATTATACATTTTTTTCAGGTGTTCAAATTTTCTAATTGATATCGATGACTGAAAATAATGTTTCAGGTTATTTATTAATGACATTTAACCATTTACATGTTTCTAATATGTAACATGATTTACAAAAGAAATTTAAACATTGAATATCATATGTTATAAAGAAACCCTTGAGTTTTGATTGTAATAGTTTTCTTACATTTGGAACATTTTTATCATACGTCCAGTTATCAGTAATGATTTGTAAGAATTTACATATTTTTATTATCTACTTTTTGTCAAGAATAACTTACAACTTCAATTAACATGTGTTATATAGAACACGTGAATGCTGAGTACAAACGTTTGCATACATTTCGAGCACACTGTTCTTGTTTTCAGATCAATTTTTGATGGACAAATATAACACCTCCTCCTGGATTGCTTCTGTACACCTTGCTCTTCATTTGAACACCCGTTGGTTTGCTCGTCCATTACTAGTTTGCCACTGAGCTCCTTTCCCAGGTACTGCAAGAACCTTCTACGTCTACCCGATTTGGCTCCCAATTATTACGGATGTACTGTTTGGTACAAAACAAATGCATTTAGTGCACTGAAGTCGATCATGTCATGAAATATAACCATTGGCCATCTCCGAGGTTTTCGTTTCACACTGTAGTTTCGCACCATTTGGTCCAATTTGTCAACAGCAAATTTTGTTTTATTATAAGTAATTATAACATCAGGCTTTTGCTGTGCTGTGGAAGCGTCGATTTTCGGCTGTTCATGGAACTTAGAAAGTAGAATCACCACCTTGTTGTTCTTGGGGCAATATGATGCTATCATCAGATCATCTTGAAATCCAAACAAAGTGGAGCAACACACTCGCTACTTTGTGGCAGTAAACTCTGGCAGCAGCTCTCCTTTGTTATTTCGCATCGTGCCGACCAGAGTAAGTTTCTTGGCAAGTAGATCCCTTGCAAGAGATACACTGGTGAAGAAATTATCGCACATGATGTTTCTTCCACTGCCTTCGATTTCCTTCACTAAGTCCTTCACTACTCTCTCTACTTGATTTTTCTCCCTATTAACTCCAGCTTCCTTTCCTTTGTAGATTTGAGCTTTCAAAACAGAAGCTGTTTGAGAATCACAAATCAGCCACAGCTTGATTCCGTATTTAGCAGATTTCGACGGCATGCACTGTATAAAAGGGCATCGCTCTCTAAAATTGACCAGTTGTTCGTATACAGTCATGATGCCATCAGGAATGTACGTTTCTCGGAGGTAAACAGTCCAAGTCTCAATACATCTCTTATAGGTTCGAGCTTACCTGGAGACGAGACACGAGACCTAAGCTTTCGTGTATTTGGTACGCGAGCCATTGTATTTCTTCAATTATACACAAGAACTCGTGAGAATGAACAAATTCGTCATCCAAACTATACAGATGCTCTGCACCAAACAAAGTGTGCATGCAGATTCGTTCAGAAAGTTCTGGAAAATTGCGGCACCTGTGTTTTGAAACCAACAAACTGAAATAACCAACAATAGTTATGCAGACTATTGTCGACAAACAAAAAAAGAAACATTTTCTGCAGTATCTGTCTGCAACTTAGGTTATTTGTTTTTCCTGGGTAAACTGAACAGGCAAAGGGTACTGTATAGAATTTCAATTGATTGATTTGTTTTATTTTACTTCGCGGTTTGTGCCTCTTGGCTAATTTGCGAAGATGGGGATCAGTGATGAAATTGATGAATGGACATTTACAAAGAAAATTGCCGAGGGGGATTCGAACCCGGGACCATTGACATCACAGTGCAATGTGCTAACCACTCAGCCAAGGGGACCAGGAATACGCTTTTCAAGGTTGTGTCTATCCTTGAAAAGTCACAGAGGCAAAGAGGGATATTTCTGCAGTAGAAAAATAGGCCTATATTTTTAAAAATTAAAATCTGGCCTAAAGGACCCATCCGTCTACAACGCGAGTAATACATTTTCTGACCAAACATAAAAAATAAGCAAAGATTACAATAAATGATTTCAAAGGCCTTCGAAATTGACGAAAAGTCACGGAAGGAGAACACATTAATTTGCAGCATTAAAAAATTAGACAGGTATAAAAATGGAAACTGAGCCTCAAAGACCCGTCCGTCGTTACAGTGTTAAAGTGTGATCCAAACCACTATGTGCCTCCACCGGGTATCAAACCTGGGACCCCTTTATTACAAGGTGACGACGCTACCACTGCACCATTGTGGAGGCTCTTTAAGTATTTTGTAGGCAACTTATTAGGTATGATTCAAACCATCTCTTGGTTGGACCAGGTGCATCACATTTTTGTTATGCATTAATGTTTTGTGGTCTAAGTTGTCAGCTTTTGAAGAATATAATAATACCGAAAATGTTACTTTTTCCATAATGGACTGCTTTCTGTGTGTCATGAATGATTTTAGTGAGTGCAGTTATAATATGCTGTGGGATTTTCTAAACCCTGACTGAAGTACACAAAGAGTACAAAGTACATGAGGCAGTATCAAGGAAGAGACGGCCCTGTCATATGAGATGTGAAATGCAATATTATGTGAAGAATGTGGACAGTACGTCGCAAAGAACATACATGTGACAAATGCAAGAATAAGGGAAATCTGTGTTGCATTTTACATCACAGTAATTCCTGATTAGTTCCATGGTTTTCTTTCAAGGCATGCATTCAAACATCTCATTTGTACGTATGTTCCATTCCATACAAAAGTGAATATTGAACTTTCAAAATTGGAAATGCTAGATGGGGTTACATGACAGTCATCTCATTGTTGCATCCCATTGTTATGTATTATTATTTTTATATCAAAATTGAAATTTATTCAAATCATTGTATCATTTGTTATCAACATTGAATATAAAAATGAATATTGAACATTAATTAACAAAAAATCATACATAATTTAAATGACAATCATCTCATCGTTGCATATTGCTTTCATCTTGGGATGTAAAATGATATTTATTATCTAAGGAAAAAATATGTTTCGAAGCAGGGGGGTGCTTTCACACCCCATAATTTCCTTCCGCGTCCCTTTTTCAAAGCTAGGTTATGTTAAACCGAAAGCAATAGCTCTTACAGTGTCATATTATGTCATACCGTCATATAGAGTGCCGAATATTAGGTTTTAAGTGAGTGTTATTGTTATATAAGGTAACTGAACCCAATATGGCCTATTTGCTGTTTCCAAGTAGTTACATGGTTAATTCATCAGATGGCGTTAGTATGTCGTATAGACTGTGATTGAACCTGTTGGCTGTACCTATTGTACTTGAGGACAAAGAAGCGGAATAGCTGAACCTCGTGATTGTGTTCTATGTGATCTAATATTGCATATGGAAGTTAATACTTACTGCATCTTCCAAGTGATAGGTATTTATATCCTATATACATATAGTAACAATAGTCTGTGGCGATGGACGTGTGAAGTGAAGTGGCTTTGGTGCTCCGACATTTTGTGTAAATTTATCTAGTTTGAAGTGAGTGATGGCAACAAAAGTAAGACACGGAGAACAGTAAGTATTACTAATGCACACTGAATATAAATTATTCATTATAATGATGAGTTAAGCCAGCAATTCAGTTAATATTTGCCTTGCGGTAAGATACGCAGAAAGTAAACAAACAGTATTGCCAGTCACAAAAAAGATTTACGTGGAGCGAAGTCACTAGTCGTTCGAGATATCGCAATGAGTTCCTGTGTCGAATGTACCAAAGCTGTGTCAAGACAGGAAGTGAAAGTTCAATGTATTGACTGTGTGAAATTATGTCACTTAAAATGCGCTCAATTAAATGAAACTGATGTCGAATACATGAAATCTACAGGGCAAACATGGCGTTGTAAACCTTGTAGCAAAAAAAGAAGAGGAAGTCAACACCTAGAAACTGTGCAGACAGACTTGCCAACTCTCGACGATATTTACAAACTGATCCGAGATTTGAAGGAAGAAGTTATGAACTTAAAGAAAACAAATATTGATACCGAACGCGAACTTGGTAAATCGTTAGATAATGTTCATCAGAAATTAGACGAGAACTTAGAATTAATGAAGGAACAAGATGAGAAACTTAATATGTGTGTTTCTAAAATTGAACAATTAACACAAGAAAATATCACATTAAGGAAACAACTTCAAGAAACCAAGATGGATCTGGATGAACTGGACCAGTATGGAAGGCGAAATACCCTAGAAATTCAAGGTGTTCCTGAACAACCAAATGAAAATACCTTTGACGTTGTAGCAAATGTAGGGACAGCCTTAGATCTAAATATTACAAAGGACATTGTTTGGGATAGATTAGTGTTTGTATTATTATTTGTGTTATTAATGTGTAAACATTTGTATATCATAAGTATTCATTATACTTGTCGCCACTAGGTGGCAGGACAGTGCAGACTCTGCTTCGGAGACTGTGCAGGGCGTGGTACATAACGGGAAATACCCGCACTGTACGAGAGAACAGCGAGAGACATTGCTACACGGTGGTCAACTCCATTCCAATGTAGTCCAGTGTCAGTGTACATTAAATAGTGTATATAATCAGTCCAGTGTTTAAATAAGAAACGCAACATTTTATGGTCATCTCCGGGCAGGATTAGTTTACCGAGTGAACAATCTCTGTGAGATATGACGTGTTACGCATCAGAAAAAACGTCTCAGCTCGCCCGCCATGGAAAGAACGAGTGTTTTCGCGCGGTGTCGAAGTGACTTTGTATGCAGTGTTCCAGTTACAGATGTGTACTGACATTCGTACTTACGTCAATGTACGGTTGCATGTTATGTGCTCAATCGTAGAACTTTCTGTGTTACAGTACTTATTTCGTATTACATGTAATTTTCGATCACAACCGTTACGCGTGTGGTTTGAACAGACATTCCGTATCGTTATCGTGCGTACGTCGAATGTTTTGTTATAAGACCGAGTTATACACGGTTGTATTCAGTGGACAATAAGTTATCTGCTACGATAACTCATCACGGGACTGAGTATCATAAATTTGGACAGTTTCAAGCATCCACTACAGTATCCTGCTGTCGGCTGAAGTGACGTCATCGCCAACACCCAGGGAAGCTTCAGATCAAGGTCAGTAGTTAGCTAGGCTCGCACCATATTTTGTTTACTCTTTCCTCACGTACAATTTCCTACATATCTTGCCCTCTTTCTTTCGCGATGGATGAAGAAGAGAAAAGAGTGTTGATACGTAAGAGAGCTGGATTTAGGGGCCAGTTAACACGAACACAAGCATTTGTTAATTCCTTTGAAGATATGGGGGAAGTTCAAGAAGTAAGGGTCCGTTTGCAGAATTTAACACCTTTGTGGGAAAAATATGATGAAGTTCAAACACGTTTAGAAGTAGAAGATATAAACGAAAATCACGAACCTCACAGGGAGGATTTTGAAGAAGTTTACTACAAGGTACGGGGTAAAATGGAATCCATTATAGAGAAATATAAACAAGCACAAGCTGCACCTACAGATGGATCGGATGTTGTAAACAATGCTTCATCATTAGGCACCAAGCACATCAAATTACCCACAGTATCTTTACCCACGTTTCACGGTAATTATCAGGATTGGTTAGCATATTCAGATGCATTTCAGGCTATGGTTCACACAAATGTCAATATTCCTAAAATACAAAAATTCCACTACTTACGTTCATCATTGGAATCTGAAGCAAGAACACTTATCGATACTTTGCCCATGACCGATTCAAATTACGATATTGCATGGCAATTGTTGAAAGATAGGTATGAGAATAAACGACTGATAGCAGCAAGTCATGTCAATAACATCTTGCATGTGAACGCAATTAACAAGGAAAATGCCACAGAATTACGTCAGTTCATCAATGACGTCACCAGTATCTTAAATGCTCTTCGAGCCCTTGAATTACAAACACCGTTAGAAGATGTTATTTTGATACATCATTTTTTGGCTCAACTTGATTCTCACACAAGAAGGGAATGGGAATTAAGCCATACCGATCAGTCGTTCCCTACACTAAAGGAACTGTTCACCTTTCTAGAACAAAAATGTCAAGCTTTGGAATCAATGAAGTCTGTTCACGTAAACAAAAATGTCAATGAAAACAAGGTTAGCCCTAAACAGAAACACATCCGTCAGTCAAATTCTTACCTGACAACTACAAATACACAATGCTATTTCTGTAAATTAGCACATTCCTTATATTCATGCAAGTCTTTTGCAGGCGCAAGTCTGAAGCAGAAACAAGAGTGTGTGCGCAACAACAAACTTTGTTATAATTGTCTCAGATCGAATCATAATTTAAGAAACTGTACTTCAGGTAATTGTAGGCGCTGTGGATTGAAACACAATTCACTGTTGCATCCAGACGAAGGCGGTAAACGAGGAGGTCCTCTAAGGCAAGACCAACCAAGGAATGACTCACCAGACACGAGGAACGAAGCTGCAAGGACAACTTCAGTACAATCTTCATATTGCACATTTAAGAGTAAACCAAGATCACACGTTCTGCTATCAACAGCTTTAGTAGAAGTCATCGATTCTAGGGGACAGCCACATACATGTAGAGCTCTCCTGGACAGTGGGTCTCAGTCAAACTTCATCAAGGAAGATCTTGTTCAGAGACTACAGTTACGAAAGCAGAAAAATCATATTCCAATCAGAGGAATCAATAATGTTTCATCGGAAGCCAAGCACAGTGTAGACATTCAGCTGCGCTCAAGAGTGTCAGACTTCCAGACTTCACTTACTTGTCTGATACTCCCACGCATCACAGGGAACGTACCTTCTCAAGTTATTCATCATGAACATTGGAACCTACCAACCGACATTGAGTTAGCAGATCCAGATTTCTACAAACCAGAAAGGATAGATCTACTAATTGGATCGGAACTTTACTTGCACTTACTTCTTCCTGAAAGACAAACGAGAGATGAAAACTATCCAGTTCTTCAAAATACCGAATTAGGTTGGATTTTAGCTGGTCGGATGGAACAGCCTGTACAACCTAGTACACCCACAGTAGCATGTTTTGTACGCATGGAAGACAATTTGGATTCTCAATTACGGCGTTTTTTCGATTTGGAGGAAATGTACTCGAAACCAAAAACAGCTGAAGAAGTAGCTTGTGAAAACCACTTCAATCAACTCACCACCAGAGATGAAACAGGGCGTTTCATTGTTCGTCTCCCATTTCGATCAGATCATACAGAGCTAGGACATTCATACAACCAGGCATTATTCAGATTACATCAGTTAGAGAAGAGGTTTCAACAACAACCAAAGTTGAAAGAGGAGTATGGCAGAATACTCGAGGAGTATGAAATGTTGGGACACATGAAGCCAGTACAACCAGATCCAAATGAAGCTGATGACGTGTCATACTATTTACCACATCATCCAGTGTTCAAACCTAGCAGCAGCAGCACGAAAACCAGAATTGTTTTTGATGCATCAGCAAAAACAACAAATGGACTCTCATTAAACGATATACTGATGGTCGGTCCAACCACACATGACGATCTTCAGTCTATAGCTCTTCGCTTCAGAACGCACAAGGTTGTATTTACGGCAGACGCCGAGAAGATGTTCAGACAAATTCTGATTCATCCAGATGACACTAAGTTTCAACGCATACTTTGGAGAAAATCTACAGATATGCCAGTACAAACGTTCGAGCTCACAAGAGTCACATTTGGTTTGGCATCATCACCATTTTTGGCGACCAAAACATTGCAGCAGTTAGCTGAAGTGGAAGCAACCAAGTTTCCGAATGCATCCAAAGTTTTACAACGAGATGTTTACGTTGATGACCTTCTCACCGGAGCCAACAGTATTGAAGAAGCTAGACAATTGCAAGGAGAACTAATCGATTTACTGAATTCAGCAGGATTCACTTTGAAGAAATGGTGTTCTAATCATCCAGAACTTCTTGAAGCAGTACCAACTACTCATAGAGAAATGCAACTACCATTTCAGTTCGACAAGGGAGCAAGCGTTACGGCTTTAGGCCTCACGTGGGATCCAGTCACCGATAAATTGCAAGCAAATAACAAGGAGATAGTGTCATGTTATGAAGACAACATCACTAAACGACAAGTAGCTTCTATTGTCGCATCAATCTTTGATCCTTTGGGACTAGTGAGTCCAATAGTAATTTCTTACAAGATATTTCTACAACAATTATGGTTCCATAACATGGAATGGGACGATAAGTTACTAGATAAACTCAACATGGAGTGGAAACGTTTGTTTCAACAGTTACCAAACATTAATCAGATACAAGTTAACAGATTTGTGCTAGTTCAAGGAAAAGTGGTTGACATTCAACTCCACGGATTTTCAGATGCATCACAAGTTGCATATGGCTGTTGTTTGTATCTTAGATCAACAAATGAAAATGGTGAAACCACTGTACATTTACTTTGTTCACGTTCGCGTGTGGCACCTATAAGAAGAATCACTCTTCCTCGTCTTGAATTGTGCGCTGCCTTGTTGCTGGCGAAACTAACACACAAGGTGTTACAACTACTACAATTGGAAGTCAGTAGAATCAATCTATGGACCGATTCGAAGATCGTACTGGCGTGGCTTGCATCACCTGCAAGACGATGGAAAACCTTTGTAGCGAATAGAGTTTCACAAATTCAAGAATGTACGAAGCCTCAGTACTGGAAACATGTAGTGTCAGCACAGAACCCCGCAGATTTAATCAGCAGAGGGACAAATGTAGACTCACTACACACCTCTCAAATGTGGTTTCATGGCCCTGATTGGCTATCACTTCCAACAACATCATGGCCTTCGAGTCCAACATCGTCAAGGGATAATGACTTTGAACTCGACGAACTTGAAGAACAAAGAACAACTACAGTAAGTCTAGTCACAAATGCACCAACAATAGAATTTATCAGCAGATTTTCGTCGTTATTGAAATTTCAAAGAGTGATTGCATATTGTTTGAGATTTCTACACAATGCGAGGAACAAACAAGAGAAACACACGGGATCATTGTCAGCAAGTGACTTAAGATCAGCGTTGCGTACTTGCATTAGAAGCATGCAACACGAAGTTTATGGCAAGGAAATACGAGAATTGTCTTCTAACTGTCAGGTGTCAAAGGATAGTAAACTTTCAGACTTGCATCCTTTCCTCGATGACAAGCAAATACTCAGAGTTGGAGGAAGACTTAGACACTCGCAACTACCATATGATAGCAAACATCAAGTAATATTGCCACCGAAGCATCATTTAACTGAATTGATCATTCTTTCAGAACACCACAGGTTACTACATGCAGGACCGCAACTCCTTATATCTTCATTACAACAGGAGTACTGGATACCAAGAGCCAGACAAGTGGTCAGAGCTATTCTGCATAAGTGCCTCATTTGTTTCAAATTAAGGGCATCTATTTCCAACCAACTCATGGGACAATTACCACCATCCAGAATACAGTCCACTAGACCATTTCTAAACACTGGAGTTGATTACGCTGGACCAATTATCATCAAGCCGTCAATCACTAGAAGCAAATCAAGGCTGAAAGCATATGTAGCAGTATTTGTATGCTTTGCCACAAAGGCCATACACCTAGAATTGGTCGGAGATCTCAGCACCAAGTCATTCATTGCTGCTTTGCGAAGATTTACGGCACGCAGAGGAAAATGTTTGAACTTGTACAGCGATAACGGAAGAAATTTCGTCGGTGCCAATCGTGAATTACAAGACTTGAAGAATTTATTCCAATCATCAGACTTCAGCAAGTCTTTAGAAGACCATGCAGCTCAGGAAGGATTCAAATGGCATTTTCTACCACCCAATAGCCCAAATATGGCTGGACTTTGTGAAGCAGGAGTGAAGTCCATGAAGCATCACCTGAGGAGAATCGTAGGGAACTCTGCTCTCACTTTCGAAGAACTTGAAACACTCTTAGTTCAAATCGAAGCCTGTCTTAACTCCAGGCCCCTCACAGTAATGTCACATGACCCTACAGATCCCAGTTTTATAACCCCTGGCCATTTCCTTATTGGTGCACCCCTAACTAGTTTTCCTGAGCCTAGTCTAACTAACATCAAAGAATCCAGTTTATCCAGATGGCAGAGATTGCAGCAGATGTACCAACAACTATGGGACCGTTGGTCAAAGGACTACTTGCATTCCCTGCAGCAGAGGACCAAGTGGAACACCCAAAAGAAGAATTTGGAACCAGGAACAGTGGTCTTAGTGAAGGAAGATCACCTACCTCCACTTACATGGAAACTTGCTATAGTTGAACAAGTGCATCCTGGTGCGGATGGACTAGTGCGTGTTGCAACTGTTCGCACTTCGTCTTCAACTTATAAACGTCCAGTTAACAAACTAGTGCCTCTTCCAGTAGATCATTAGTTGTACTTTTGTTGATCGACTCGATCAAGAGGGGGGACTATGTTTGGGATAGATTAGTGTTTGTATTATTATTTGTGTTATTAATGTGTAAACATTTGTATATCATAAGTATTCATTATACTTGTCGCCACTAGGTGGCAGGACAGTGCAGACTCTGCTTCGGAGACTGTGCAGGGCGTGGTACATAACGGGAAATACCCGCACTGTACGAGAGAACAGCGAGAGACATTGCTACACGGTGGTCAACTCCATTCCAATGTAGTCCAGTGTCAGTGTACATTAAATAGTGTATATAATCAGTCCAGTGTTTAAATAAGAAACGCAACAGACATGATAGATGTTTGTCACAGGCTAAAAAAATTCCCACATCAAAAGTCAAGTGGGATAGTTGTCAAATTTGTTCGTCGTATTGACAAAGATATGTTTATTCAGAAGAGAAAAGTAAAAAAAAATTTAAATACTTCTCACTTGGGTTACTCAAGTAATGACATGGTGTATATTAATCAATCTTTAACTCCCTATAGAAAGCGTATATTCAGTCAGGCCAGACAAATTAGAAATGCTAAGAATTATGCTTATTTATGGGTTGATTATTCAGGAAATGTCAAACTAAAGAAAAATCAAGATGATCAAAATATAATATTACTGAAAACAATTGAAGACGTGGAGAAGTTAATGTAATGGCGAATTCTGAGAATGTCACAATTTACTATCAAAATGTAAGGGGGCTCAACACAAAGATACAACAATTCTATGTAAATAACATTGCAAATGAATATGATATAATTATTATTACTGAAACTTGGCTACATAAAGGTGTATATAGCAATGAGTTATTTACTGATAATTATAGAATTTATCGTCATGATAGATTAGATAGGAATAGAGGTGGTGGAGTACTTATAGCAATTAAGCAAAATATTATGTCTAAAAATATTATTCTGCACAATAATTTTGATTCTTTATGTGTCAAAGTAAATCTAAAAAATGTAGTTTATTATATAGTTACCGTATATTTCACACCAAACAGTGGTATTGATCAATACACAGCATTTTATGATTTCTTTGAAAATAACGAAGAATTGCAAGGTAGTAATGTAATAATTGCTGGGGATTTCAATCTCCCATTAATAATTGATTCTTCATACGAACTTCAAAAAGGGGGGCCTTGTTATAAAGCATTAGAAAATTTTTTGAATTTGTACTCCTTACACTCTATTAATGATCTTCGAAATGTTAACAATAGAACATTAGATTTAGTACTAACTAATGATGATAGTACTATGGTAGTAAGTAAAGAGGATCTACCCCTTGTTAAAGAAGATCTACACCATCCAGCTCTAATTATGAAATTAAATCTAAGAAAAAGAGGAAATAATACAAAAAATGAAGTGGTATTGGATTATAATTTTTGTAAGGCTAATTTCCCAAAATTGTATGAAATGCTGCGCGATACAGATTGGAATTCTCTATATAAAGTAAAGGATGTGGAAACAGCTATTAATTTATTTTATGATAGAATAAATTTTGTATTTGACTCAACTATACCAAAAAGAAAATTTTACAGAAATAATAAATATCCCTGTTGGTTTACAAAAGAGATTATAGAAACATTAAAATTAAAAGAGTATTATAGGAAATGTATGAAAGACACTGGGAAATCCATGAAATGCATTGAAGAAAATAACATGTTATATAAAGAAACAAGAAAAATAGTTAAAACAATGGTACGAAGGGCTTATTCTAGGTATGTTAAAGAAACCGAAGAAAATATTAAAAATAATACAAGATCTTTCTGGAACTTTATACAAAATAAAAGAGGGAGATATAACTGTACTAAACAGACTATGGTTTTTGAAAATAGAAAATCGGAAACAAGTCAAAGTGTAGCAAATAGTTTTGCGTCTTTTTTCAAATCTGTATATGCGAAAGGTATAAGCTCATATGATATTCATGATGATGTTAAAATGAATGTATCATATTCTATATCAAATCATATAATTACTGATAAAGAATATTTTGATGCTGTAAAGAAATTGAAACCTAAGAGAGCTAGTGGTCCTGATAAAATTCCACCCTATTTATTAAAGGCATGTGCAGAGATACTAAAGAAGCCACTCTGTTTTATATACAATTTAGTTCTAAAATATCAAACTTTTCCGAATATCTGGAAAACAACTTGAGTTTGCCCAATTTTTAAGTCAGGAGACAACTGTAAAATAGAAAATTATAGACCTGTAGTAATTCTCTGTGCGCCCGCCAAAATATTAGAGCAAGTATTGTACACAAGAATCTGGAATCACAGTAAATGTTACATAAATGAAAATCAACATGGTTTCATTCCTGGAAGGTCAACAACAACAAATTTAATTAATTTTGTTCAAGATGTTCATGCAGCATTTCAAAATCGATTACCTATACATACGATCTATCTTGATTTTGCTAAGGCTTTTGATTCAATTAATCACAATATTTTATTACGCAAACTTTCAAGTTTCGGGTTTACTAGTGATTTTCTGGCTCTCATGGCCTCATATCTTAATGGTCGAAAACAATATGTAACCTATAGACAATCGAAGTCGTTTGAATATATTGTGAAGTCAGGTGTACCACAAGGATCGAATCTTGGTCCACTACTTTTTGTATTGTTTATAAATGACCTACCATTACAAATTGAATATTCTAAATGTCTCATGTATGCTGATGACATAAAGATTTATAAACAAATTAATAATGATGGAGACATTAGGAAACTTCAAAGAGATTTAGATATGGTGTATGAGTGGAGTATAAACAATGACCTTAATTTTAATATCAAGAAGTGTTCTATTATGGAGTTATCAAGTAAAATAAATACCTCTAAAATCTCCTATTTTATGTGTGGAGAAGAGCTTGAAAGAATAAATTTTATTAAGGACCTAGGCATTATTATGGATCGTAATATGATGTTTAACAAACATGTATCATACATGGTAAACAATGCATTTAGATCATTAGGTTTTCTTATAAGAAATACGAGGAATCTAACTAATGTAGACAGTATTTCTCTCTTGTATAATGCATTAGTTAGAAGTAAGCTTGAATATGGTTCTAATGTTTGGTTTACATATTATAAATCCCAGGAGTTGGTAATTGAAAGAATTCAAAAACGATTTTTAAGATATTTGTGTTACAAAAAGTATAATGTACCATCATACTATAATAACTTATCATACAATGACCTACTTAATGAGTTTAATTATGAAAGTCTTATTAATAGAAGGGAAATAACACAACAAATATTTCTGTACAAAACAATGACTGGCATCATAGATAACCCTACTTTTCTCCAAAAGATATGTTTCAATGGAAAGAAATGTGGCTTAAGGCTGCGGCAATTGATGTCTTATGATATTCCTAAAACAGAAAGATTCAAGAATTCGCCATTATTTAGAATGTCCTTTGCATACAACAAAATATCCATATTGCAGTCTAATCTTGATTTTAGTATCTCAATCAATGAGTACAAAAAAATATTAAGACAAGTGTTTATAACATAAATTATATTGGGTGAAGCGCTTCTAAATTGCTAATTGAGTGTTATTGAGTGTTATATGATTCTATAGTATAGTTTAGTAATTTATATTACATTATATTTGTGTATGTGTTCTACCTGTCTTATGTCTCACTGTATTATATTATGTGTTTCTCTTGTTTATGTATTTCTATTTTTATTTGTATTTTTATTGGCTACCTTCTGTAAAAGGAGAAAATTTCTCTGTTGAAGGAAATAAATAAATAAATAATAGCTCATAATTTGTACTTTACAATAATGTACTTAGTTTAGACTTTAATCTAAAGTACTGTTTATAACGAGGGAAAAAGAACACTGTGCAAGGTGTACTCAATATAGCCTACATAGGAATATATCATGAAAGACATGCGCAAATATGACATTTGTTACTTTTATGTTCACATAGTGTGTATGGAACTCGCTAAGAATGATAAACTTTTATGTTCACATAGTGTGTGTGGAACTCGCTAAGAATGATAAAAGACCTTTCATTTGCCCAGACTGTGATGTGTAATCCATGGTCTTTTGGTAACAAATTGTGACATGTCACTCCCTTGTTTATTGGTTTGTAAGCAATGTTATTACTTTGTGCAAATCTCATATGTCATTATCTAAATAAAATGTAAGCGTATCAGTATACTTATTTACCTATAAATACAACATAGTTGTACTCTCTTTACAATTTCTGTTGCATATTTTGATGTAAAGGAATAAAATGTATGACTAAGCAACATTGGGTACATATGTACCCAATATGGCCTAATCGTAACTTTTTAATAAAATCTTCCCTGCACGCATATTATTTGGAATTGGCTCCAATTTTCAGTAAACGTACGCAAATGTCCCTCTTTTGAATTTTGCCAGTAGTCTTACCTTTGACTGGAAACAGATTACACACAATTCCCTTGCCGACACTGGATTCCTAGTTTTCAGGAACTATTTCCTAGATGTTCACGTGATCTTGTATAGCACAGTTTTAAAATTGCAATTAAAATATCCACAATACGAAGAATGAAATTCAGTTAAAAAAATGTAGAATTTTGAAGTACAAAAGTATAGTGAAAATGTTGAACTCTTATGCAGGATCAAGTTTACAATATGGAGGCGACAGAATACTTGTTGCTCCAGCGAAAGCAAAGGGCGTGGTATAGTGGTTCGTCGGCCTCCGTGGCGGATGGGTCAATGCAGTGTGTTACGAAACCAGAGGTCCCGGGTTCAAATCCTGGCTAGGACATGGATGATTGTGTTGTCCGTAATGAGAAACCAGAGAATATAAGTAAAAGTTGATATGTATGAAAAAGTTGAGAAAAGTGTGCATGACGGGGGATACTACCACATAGAGGTATTCCTTAAAAAAAATAAAAAAAATAGTGGTTAGAGTTCTTGACTGGACTGGAAGAGGCCCCAGGTTTGATACTTCTTGCAAGGTGTTCTTTTTCAAAAAAAGATATTTCTGCATTTATAAAAGCAAATGCATTGTAACATTATTTATAATAGCAGTGTAAAGTGACCACAATGCTCTGCACCTGGAATTTACTATAAAAAAAAAACGAATGACACACATTCAAAGATATATTTTCATGTGGAAAAATAAAGGTTATAAAATCGTGAGATTATGATACTCTGATGGTAATTGTATACGGATTCAAAGGCGTTGACAAAAATTATGAAATAATTTGTGGTAATTCAACACCTACTAATTTCACCCCTTTTCCACTCAAGTTAAATGCAAGGTTACCTGCGCAAGTATCGAATGAATAGTTTTCATCAAGTGCAAATTTCCACTAAATGTTTATGCCGATTAATACTACCTTCGTTTTCTCTGTTGCAATCAAGTGTTCTTTACATAGTACATGTAGGAGACGAGTTGCATCTACATTTCACATTGGTCACCTCCTCCTACCCCTTTCCAGAAAAAAAAGCTTGTAGGGTAGTAGTTACTGTTAAGGATTGTCAACCTGATAGTCGTAGGTTCAAACCCATCCGGTAGCAGAAACCTTTCATAAGTTTTCGACATATCCCATTGTGTTCATTATCCATGCCGTGTGAAGTCTCTCCATCTGGCATGACAGAGAGGAAGAAGAAAATCCATCCCCCCACAAGTTCTCTCGTCTTGCTTCGCCCCATCCCCTTTTATATCCCCAGCCTCCTCCCCATCTCTCTCTCTCCTCTTTATATCCTTCTCTCTCAGCTTCCGTTGCAGAAAATAAAAAGGGAATAACGTCTCATTTTCCTTTCTTAGGCATTTCTTTCCGCCTTCTCTCAGACGATTTCCCCTGGTCCCTGGTTTTTTCTGCCACGAAAACCTGCCCCATCTTTCTTTTCCCATCCACCCCACCCATGCTCCTATCTATCTATCTATATATCTCTATCTATCTATCCATCCATCCATCTATCTCCTCCTCCTCCTCGCTCTCTCTCTCTCTCTCTCCACACACGATATATTTGTTTCCTTTCTTAATCTATCTTTCCCCCCTGGGGGCAAGGTCGGGGCTGTAAGGGTGATATTTTGTCCCATTTTCCCTGGTGTCGAGAAAGAGAGGTTTCTTTCTTCACACACTCCCTCCTTCTCTCCTCTCTTTGGAAGAAGAAGGAGAGAGAGGAGAAAAGAAAATAATAGTTTTTCTTTCAGGGGTGGGGCAGAGAGAGAGAGGAGAGAGCCACCTTCCCCTCTCCCCCATCCATGGGTGGGGAATCGTGTTCCTTTCTCTCTATCTTTCCCCCCTCCCTCTCCGAAAGGGGAGGGGCTGGGAATATAAAACGGACATTTCTCTCTCGAGAGAGAGAGAAAGAAAGAGAAATGGTTGGGATAGGCTAGTTCTAATCTCTTTCTGGTGGAAGGGGATGATGGGAGAAAATAAGAGTTGAGTCAAAGAAGGGAAGAAGTTTTTTTTTCTGCCCACGAAAGAAAGAAGGTCAGGGGGTTTGTGAAGAAGGGGGAGGGGAAAAATAAAAAGAGTGGGGAGAGGAGAGAAGAGGTAGGAGTATCTTCCTCTTTTTCTCGCTGCAAGAAAATAAAAATATCTCGAGAAAGAAAGAAGGATCGAAGAGAGGAAAGAATCGAGTACTTACTTTTCTTTCTGAGGGAGAGAGAAAGTGAGAGGGTCTTGCTCTCCCCCTGTAACCTTTTCTCTTCGTAGAGAGAGAGAGATGTGGACTCTCTCTCTCCTTATTTTCCTTCTTTCTTCCTCCCATTTTTTTCCTAACGTTGGGGGGGAGAGAATTGAGCAGGAGAACAAGGAGTAGTATCTGGCAGTGGTGAGGGTGTGTTTGGAGGAGGGGTGGGAGAGAGAGAGTGACTAGAGAGGCGAAGAGATTTTTCTCCCCCTGGTCTAAACCCACCTTTCCACCCCCCCCCCGCCACCCGGAGAGGACAAAATGTTTTTCTTTCTTTCGGTTCTTTGACTGTCCCCTTCCACCCCCCTACCCATTGTCTGTACTTCTCTCTCGGTTCCGGCAAAGAAGAAGACACTACTTCTCCTTTTTCAGTGAGAAGAAAGGATAAGGTTCTGTCCCAGGTCTAAAAAGAAAGAAACAAAGACAATTAACCCCACCCCAAGTAGAATCCCGGCCTGGACAGAGAGAGTAAGATGAAATCTCAGTTGAAGAAGAAAGGAGGAAAAGAGGTCCTTACACGTCTCTCTCTACACAGGGGTCAGATCTCTTTCCTTCTCTCTTTCTCTCTCTCCTCCATCTCCTCCCTTCCCCGGTGGAAGACGAAAACCTTTCCCTTCTCAAGAAAGGAAAGGACATACCTTCCTTGCCCACCCATTTCTCTCACTCATAAGAAAGGGAAAGTGTAAATTTAGAAGAGGAAAAGAGAAAGTGGGAGGAAAGAAGGAGGTACTACTTTACTATACAGGAGACACCTGTCAATGATTTATTTCGCACTTTTTTACATTGCTAACATACTATTCTGCATTCCGGAACATTTATTTGGGTGAAATAATGAATTTCTAACGAAAATAATACCTATTTCTTACATTTACGAGTACTTACTGTTCTTCCTTATTTCCACACAATATGGCGATAGCTTATCCGTTCATCGCGCATTGTGCCAGTGTTTTGTCGATTTGGAGTGTGCATGCAGTGCTGCAACCTTGTTCACCGAAAAATACCTAAATTTTTTTTAAAAAAGTAGGTACCAGTTAGATATGCCGAAAAGTTCAATTTTCGACATGAAGAGTAATTATTAAACCATTGACGTTAGCCCCAAAAATTCACGATAGCCCGACGAACCATCACGGGGACGAGGTATGCCTACTAGGTTAGGTTAGGTTCCATTAGCACGCCTTTCGTTCAATTTAGCATATACGGACGACGGCGTGAGTTGAAACACTGACTACGGCTTTTACATCAAACACATGGAACATTGTGCTCTCGTACAGAAAGCAAATGGCGGAAGCAGCAATAGCGCGTCGGAAAGAGATTTTCGTAGAAAACAACATGCATTCGCATTAAAATGGATCAAAACTACATTACCGAACATCAACAACGCTACAGAAAATGATTTGCGTAAGTACTTTCTCCTGTAAATTTGAAGAAATCCGTCTCCCGTATAGTAAAGTGTTTCTAAGAAGGGTTGATGGAAGGGAGAAATCAGCTTTCTTTTTTCTCTCTCAAAGAAAGGATGAAGGAAGAAAAAATCGGAAGATTTCTCTATTCTTCTCTCTCCTTCACGTGACCCCTCCCCCTGACCGTTAGAAGGCAGTGAAAAGGGGGAAAGAAGAAGAAAGAGAAGGGAAGAGTGTGGGGTCCGGACAGAGAGAGGTGGGGATTGACAAACCCCCTCTGACCGTATTTCTCTCTTTCTTTCTCGGGGGGGGGGGGTAAGGCCTCAAGAAGAAGAAAATAGGTCCCATTTCTCCTGTCCCGTGAAAAGGGGAGAGAGAAGTAAGGGGGAGGAAATTCCATTACCCGCTCACCAAGAAAAGAGAGAGAAAGGGATGGGGAGGGGCAGAGTGGACAGAAGAGAGAGAGGGGTTAAATAGGGCCAAGATAGAGAAGGATTTGCTAAATATGCAATATAGCCCGAACAGATTTCTTCAAATTTACAGGAGAAACTACTTACTGAAATCAGTTTCTGTAGCATTGTCGAAGTTCGAGGTATATTCTTTCGCGGAAACTGAAAACTTCACTTTGCCGTTGTTTCCATTATGTACCTGCAGATGGCGCGAGCGTCGAAAGTCACACGGTCTCTTTAGTGTTTCCAAACGTGCCTTTTTTAACGAGATTTTTTTAAAGTATGCTTGCGTAACCTAACCTTGCCGGAAATGGTCCGTGGGGTTATTGTGAATGGTTTTTGGGGCTATCGTGAAAGGTTTTTGGGTCTATCCGTCAATGGTTTGTGGGGCTATCGTGAATGGATTTTGGGGGCTATCCGTCAATGGTTTGTGATGACATAATGAACACGGAAGTAGATATTTTTCGGTTAAGAAGTTTGAAACACTGCATACCCACTCCAAATCGACAAAACACAAGCACGACGCGCAATGATCCATGACGAGTGCACGCCATATTGTCTGTTACCCAAGCGGAACAAAGAAGACAAATAATGACTCGTAATATGAAACGTTGACACTATT
Source organism: Lepisma saccharinum (assembly GCF_977018435.1). NCBI lineage: Eukaryota > Metazoa > Arthropoda > Insecta > Zygentoma > Lepismatidae > Lepisma > Lepisma saccharinum. The sequence goes on from NC_139230.1 coordinate 39,439,679, forward strand.
TTATGGAAAAAGGCATAACTTCACCTCAAAGAATCTTCCGCAATGCAGAATAGGTAAGTATCAATGCTAAAATGAACGAAATAAACGAGTGAGAGGTGTTCGGGCTATATCGCATAATTACCAAGGTTTTACCTTCACACCCATTTTCACTCTTCACAGTACCCCCGATTCCGATTTAAATCCTGCGGACAAAGTCCCATTTTCCCTGTTGTCCTGCCCTCCCCCCGCCAAGAAATTCCCCTCCTGTACTCGTTCCTTGCTCCTCTCGGGTGGGAGTGAGGTTTTTCTCCTCCCTGTGAAAGAAAGAGAAGATCCGAAAGAAGGAAGAAAGGACGGCACTTTCTCTCTCATCGGGAAAAGAAAGTGGTGACAGAGAAGAATGAAAAAGAGAGGAGGGAGTGAAGAGTATCAACGGGGGGGGGGGGTTAACTTTTCCTTTCTTCGTAACTTGACGCCAAGGGTCCCGGGTTGGAATCCCGGTCGGGTTTGGTTGTTTGTAAATGTCCATTCATCAATTTCATCATTTCATCACTCATCCCCATCTTCGCAAATTAGCCAAGAGGCACAAAACGCGAAGTAAAATAAACTAAATCAATCAATCAATCAATTTCTTCGTAACTTCTTCCGAAGTAGAAATTAGATTGCCGGAAGTGGGATGAAACGTATCTCCTCCTCCATCTTCTTCTCACTACCCCCCCCCCCTGGGGGTGGGTAAGGGCGGAACTCGAAAGATGTCAATGGTAATAATTCTCTCTGTACCGGGAAGGGAAGAAGATAGGAGAGATTTCCGGGGGACAGGTAGATTTCTTTCTCTAATCCCGAATGATTCTGTTTGCCATTAACGAAGAAATATGTATTACAGAATAAATTCTCCATTTCAACGAACTGAGAAGTGGAGAAAATTTGTATAATTCTTATAAATATGAAAATTAAAATCTTGTTTTTCGTGGTATAATCGCAGGTAATATCGAGAATCTCTTGCTCTCAACACAGCCCCGAGAATGTATTAGATTAGAATTTTGAAGTGTTATTGAATGTTTCATGTTGATAATTATCAATGCATCAATTATTTACGCTAAAACGACATTTGCTGCAACTCTCTAATCTCTCTCATCTCGTCTCCACTCTCTTCTTCTCGTCGTCTCACCTCATTTCGTTTTTCTCCTCTTTCCTCCATCTCCACACATCTTTTTTCTCTTTTCTCATTACTTCTCCCCTCCTCTATACTATCCTCTCTTTTCTTCCCTCCTCTACTTTGCCTCCTCTCATTCTCTCCTTTCGTTTCCTCTCCTCTCTTATTTTTCTTTGGGTAGACTCATCAGCCATGAAATACTAGAAAATCGATTTCCTTTCTTTCAGAAAGTATTTGGTCATTTGCGATATAGTACTGATATTTTTAACATTTTATGTAGTCACCGACAATAAAAATGGGACACATAGATCCTGAAATACTCGCTTTCCTGCACTGACGGCGGTGGTAGAAGTTGCCATTGAATATTTGCTATTCAATTCCACTTATTGCCGTAGACTTGCGCAACACACATGCAGGGTAACTACCATTTCAGGATATAGGTGTCCCATTTTTATTGCCGGTGACTGTACATTATGCTTGGTGTTATTCCTTTCGCGTATTTCATATATCTCTTGTGCATATAGCAACCCTGAAATTGAGAATATCTCTACGCACAACCCACGAACGCCTTGTGTAAGTTGGGTTGCCTAGCCTAGTATAATGTCGCTGCCCTAAGACCTTTAAGAGCCGTTGTACAAAAAATTAAAAGCGTGTTATTGCTGGTGTTAATAACAGAAATGAAGTTCAATTAGTTGGTAATCGAACAGAACATCGAAGTTAAAAATGCAAAATACAAAAACTAGGTAGGCTAAGTTTTCAAATGAGGAAAACAGACTCAATCAAAATGGTGAGGGATTGCCGTTGGGATTACCCATAGATGTACTACCGCAATTACCATTGGACACACTTTGGGTGCTGGGTGCGACTGTACAGTCTGCTGCATAAATAACCAGTAAAGCAAAGAAAAATTTTCCATTACCACAGTGGTTCCCAAAGCAGGAATGCCCATCCCTCCCAAGGCTAATGGCGCATCCCCCTCAAAATCAATGTATCCCCAAATCATATCATTCGCGCCCTCAAACCATATCGTAATCCGCACAAAGTATTTAAATAAGACGGCGTGTCTACAGAAAGTAACTTTTTCTTAGCTTTACTGAACACTTTACTTGATCTGCCCCTCCTCCCTAAACAGGGGGCCCATCCCTCAAGACTACCCCTAAAATCGTTCATCATAATGGAGAATATCGCTTGTCTTGTAATGCAGCTATAGTATAAAACTTCACATCCACCTCATAAAGCGCCAAACACGCATCCTAGTAATATATTGCGAGCCAAGCGAGCAAGAAAATTTTTACATCCATTTCTTTGCGGGATTTGAAGAATATTAATGTAATAGGATGTCAATACTTTCTTAGTCTTTTCCAGCTTCTCCTTTGACACGTTCGGGGTCGAAAACTTGTGGATACCATATCGCTAAACACAGTCTTCAAAATTTAATGTTCGAACTCTCTCTCCACTAGAGAAACCCCCTGACAATCTAAGATTTAGCACTTTATCAATAGCTTTCTATCTCCCCCTTTAAATATAATACTCAATTAATTTTAGACTTACTGTTCATATTGAAGAGTGGATATTATGCCTCCTCCAAGAAAATAATTCTGTTTCCACATCAGAATTTCCGCAACAGTCTAATGCCCGGTTCGCTCAACCATCTTTAAAACGTTCTTAACGAGTTGATAGTTAACGCATCACTAAAATCTTAGCAGCCTGTTAAACTTTTAAGGCAGTGTCTGCTGCCACGTTCTTTTTCTGCTGGAACCTCAAAAAAGATGCGCGTGACAGTAGACTCGGTCTTTGTTTTATCGTGATTTCATCATGCTATGTATGCAATTACGTCTGTAACACATACTGTGAAGTTTAGCGATTACTTTCACAAAAATGTTTTAAGATTAGGTCCCTCAACATTCTTCTAATAATGAACCTAAATGCTCTCGTAGTTAGGGTAAGTTCTGTTAGCATTAAAATAATATCGCTAAATGCTTTCTAAAGATAAAGGTTCTAAATTACCTGTACATTCATTCCCACTAATCATAAACTTGCATTTCTCTCGTCTTAATCTGTTCTTAAGATTTGTAACATCATCTTAGCAGACGAATTACGTGGCAGCAGTAAATTTGACGCTTATTCTTACTGCTGACACGTGCGTGGCAACAGACTCGGCCAACTTTTAATGTTCGCTCAAGCAATTTTATAGGCCCGTTAACTAACGACATGTTAGAGACGTTTTGCTTTGATGCCTTGCTATTCTCATACTTTGATACGAGAAATGCAACGTTTTCATTGGTTGCACCGTGGAGAGTAGACTGTGCGTAAGCGGATTTTTTTTGTATGAAATCCCAGGAACAAAATAACAAAATAAATAAAGTAATGTGTAACACATAAATATATGTTTAAGAAATGAATGTTAGTTAGGTATTTACGTCCGCACACCGAAAATGTTATGTATTATGATTAACAGTTACACTGTAATTTCGTAAGTTAGATTTAAATGAGTGCCTACCGACTGCCAATAAAATATATAAATAAAAACTACTGTTCTAGGTTAGGGTAATCTGTTTGAAGTTTGATAAATTTAATTATATTAAAATGGCATTGCAAAAGAGGCCTAAAGGTGGAAATGAACGCGTGTTTACTATAATAATTTTCCTCAACAAAAGAGAGAACATTTCACGAAATGTACACCATGCATAACTTAACTTACTGTGCCATGGCAATTAAATATGTAAATATTGCAAGTCACTTCTATTGGCATTGATGTGAATATGGCATTGCAAACAAGAAATCTACTGTTTCCAAACAATCACTGACAAAAAAAGAAGGCACGTAAAATGTTTACCAATATGTTACCGTTCATGCATATGTACAAGGGACGTTTCTGAATGGTTGTGTTTTTGTTTCGTACAAATATTTTTCAAAGAAAAAATATATATATAATACAATACGATATTTTATATTTGATTTATCATAAATGGTAAAAAGGACAAGTACGCTGTTAGACAGTATCCTCACCACTAGTACGACGGTACCGTGCAAAGAATAATTTCCGAATGCGTGGAAGTGTATTTTACAAACAAATATACATACTTTTACAATGTCCATGCACGAAACTACATTACCAGAAACAGCTTAGGATTAAGCTTTTTTCTTAATGAAACATACATGTGTAGTACGATACTTTACATTATGTTTGGTTATTCATTATGTGATGAAATTGTAGTCATTCAGAAAATGTACCTTGTACATGGAACGGTTGATTAATATGATATTTTACATTTGATTTATCATAACTGGTAAAAAAAACAACAAAAAAACCAAGTGCACTGTTAGACAGTACCATTACCACTTGTACGTATGTACAAGGAATAATTTCCGAATGCATGGTAGTGTGTTTTATGTCACTGCACAATGTCAAAATGTTACAATGTCCATGCACGAAACTATATACCTGAAACTGCTTAGGACCTCAAGCTTTTTTCCTTAATGAAACAACATATGTAATCTATATTACGTGATGAGATGGTAGTCGTTCGTAAATGTACCTTGTACATGTAACGGATGATTATTTCTTTCAATTTTTAAGTGCTCTTTCAGTTTGTTATGAATACGATTTAATTTCCATTTGCACCATTATATGTCAGCCCATTTTCAATATACTGCATAATAATTGTTTTTATTTTGTGATTTTATTAAGACTCACGTTATATTAAACAACATGTTTTATTCTACAGTACTTACGTACAGCTACGAGCTAAATAAGTAAATAGGTTAGGCAGGTTTTCTTTATTTCTGTACTTGATTAGGTTAGGCAGGTCAGGTTTGGTGCTTTTAGCATCTCCAGTTTGCTACAGCTGTCCCTAGCCGCTTGTGATTCAGAATATAGAATGATGAACATTTGTGTCGAGCATTCTCGTCACTGCAAAATCATTTTTTTCCATTATGTTAATTGGAGTAGGTGGATAATACTTTGAAAAGTTCGAAAGAACAATTCCCTACTACTTTGAAATATTGCAGGTTACATTGTGTAATGTCACAAATTTATTTTACATTAAATGAGAGTATAGGAAGTGTATTGCCTATTTCTAGGACAGTTGCTTCATTTTAATTTTATCTCTTACGTTTTCTGACATTTTTCAGTATAAAAAGCAACATAAAATTGGAATGGTAGTTGTAAGCAGACATAAGCATAAACACAAGAAACCACGACTTTCTCCAGTTTCTATATGATCCACTGGAAAACGGCGTGGACGACGACACCGAATATTTTGGTGAATAACTTCACCTTATACAAATTGAAATATGTAAAAGTGGTTACATTATTTTAAAAAAGTCATGCGATATTTTGTGTTTATGGTTACAGTGCATTGAGGGTGGAAGCCCAATATGCATTTTAAAAACATCAAGTTCGTATAATTAACTATAAGCATATATTTTTGGCTCGACAGGCAAAATTAATAAAATTTGAATAATGTGTGATGATCACGATGCCATTATTGACAAAACTTTAAAAAGTACATTGATACAATATTTCTCATTTAACTTACATGTGATTTCTGATTTGCAGTACGAATTTATAATATGAAATACGAAATGGGGAAAATTATTTTTGCTGTAGAAAGAAATCGAACTAGTGTATGTTTTGCGATGGTACGCAAATAATGTGTTCAAATCGGTTTGGGATAACCTTTCAACACAACAGCTGGCATACGCAATTTCGCCATTTCATTTCCGACACAACACAACGCGCTGTTAAGCACTTTAATGAAGCAAAAGAGTGCCTTTAGATTAACGACGACATTAGAGGTCTGTTAGCCTTAACGAAGGTTGGAGAAATGTCTGATGCCCGGTTCGCTCAATGCGCGTTAAATTTTAAAGAAGCGTTAAATCAAGTTAACGCTACATTAGCACATCGAGGCATTTCTCCAACCTTCGTTAAGGCTAACAGACCTCTAATGTCGTCGTTAAATCTAAAGGCACTCTTTTGCTTCATTAAAGTGCTTAACAGCGCGATGTGTTGGGTCGGAAATAAGATGGCGAAATTGCGTATGACAGCTGTTGTGTTGAAAGGTTATCCCAAACCGATTTGAACACATTATTTCATACCATCGCAAAACGTACACTAGTTCGATTTCTTTCTACAGCAAAAATAATTTTCCCATTTCGTATTTCATATTATAAATTCGTACTGCAAATCAGAAATCACATGTAAGTTAAATGAGAAAGATTGTATCAATGTACTTTTTAAAGTTTTGTCAATAATGGCATCGTGATCATCACACATTATTCATATTTTATTAATTTTGCCTGTCGAGCCAAAAATATATGCTTATAGTTAATTATACGAACTTGATGTTTTTAAAATGAATATTGGGCTTCGACCTTGAATGCACTGTAACCATAAACACAAAATATCGCATGACTTTTTAAAATAATGTAACCTCCTTTTACATATTTCAATTTGTATAAGATAAAGTTATTCACCAAAATATTCGGTGTCGTCGTCCACGCCGTTTTCCAGTGGATCATATAGAAACTGGAGAAAGTCGTGGTTTCTTGTGTTTATGCTTATGTCTGCTTATAACTACCATTCCAATTTTTTGTTTTTTTCAGCTGAAAAATGACAGAAAACGTAAGAGATAAAATTAAAATGAAGCAACTGTCCTACAAATAGGCAATACCCGTCCTGTACTCTCATTTAATGTAAAATAAATCTGTGACATTACACAATGTAGCCTGCAATCTTTCAAAGTAGTAGGGAATTGTTCTTTCGAACTTTTCAAATTATTATCCACCTACTCCAATTAACATAATGGAAAAAAATAATTTTGCAGTGACGAGAATGCTCGACACAAATGTTCATCATTCTATATTCTGAATCACAAGCGGCTAGATGCTAACAGCACCAAACCTGACCTGCCTAACCTAACCAAGTACAGAAATAAAGAAAACCTGCCTAACCTATTTACATATTTAGCTCGTAGCTGTACGTAAGTACTGTAGAATAAAACATGTTGTTTAATATAACGTGAGTCTTAATATAATCACAAAATCAAAACAATTATTATGCAGTATATTGAAAATGGGCTGACATATAACGGTGCAAATGGAAATTAAATCGTATTCATACCAAACTGAAAGAGCACTTAAAAATTGAAAAAAATAATCAACTGTTACATGTACAAGGTACATTTACGAACGACTACCATCTCATCACGTAATATAGCTTACATATGTTGATTCATTAAAAAAAAAAAAAAAAAGCTTGAGGTCCTAAGCAGTTTCAGGTATATAGTTTCGTGCATGGACATTGTGCAGTGACATAAAAGACACTACCATCCATTCGGAAATTATATTCCTTGTACATACGTACAAGTGGTAATGATATTGTCTGAGTACACTTGTTATATTTTTTACCAGTTATGATAAATTAAATGTAAAATATCATATTAATCAACCATTCCATGTACAAGGTACATTTTCTGAATGACTACAATTTCATCACATAATGAAAAGCCAAACATATTGTAAAGAACCGTACTACACATGTATGTTAAGCTTCAGGTCCTAAGCAGTTTAAAGGTGTTGTCGTTTCGTGCATGGAAATTGTAAGAGTATACATATTTGTTTGAAAAACACACTACCATCCATTCGGAAATTTTTCCTTGTACTTATGTACAAGTGGTAATGGTACTGTCTAACAGTGCACTTGTTTTTTTTTAACCAGTTATGATAAATCAAATTTAAAATATCATATTAATCAACCGTTCCATGTACAAGGTACATTTTCTGAATGACTACAATTTCATCACATAATGAATAACCAAATATAATGTAAAGTACCGTACTACACATGTATGTTTCATTAAGAAAAAAGCTTAATCCTAAGCTGTTTCTGGTAATGTAGTTTCGTGCATGGACATTGTAAAAGTATGCATATTTGTTTGTAAAACACACTACCATGCATTCGGAAAATATTTTTGCACGGTACGTTCGTACAAGTGGTGAGGATAGTGTCTAACAGTGTAATTTTCCTTTTTACCATTTATGATAAATCAAATATAAAATATCGTATTGTATTATATATATATATTCTTTGAAAAATATTTGTACGAAACAAAAACACAACCATTGAGAAACGTCCCTTGTACATATGCATGAACGGTAATCATACTTGTAAACATTTTACGTGCCATCTTTTTTTGTCAGTGATTATTTGGAAACAGTAGATTTCTTGTTTGCAATGCCACATTCACATCAATTCCAATAGAAGTGACTTGCAATATTTACATATTATTTAATTGCCATGGACAGTAAGTTAAGTTATGCATGGTGTACATTTCGTGAAATGTTCTCTTTTGTTGAGGAAAATTATTATAGCAAACACACGTTCATTTCCACCTTTAGGCCTCTTTTGCAATGCCATTTTAATATAATTAAATTTATCAAACTTCAAACAGATTACACTAACCTAGAATAGTAGTTTTAAGCCCCTATCACACGGAACTGGATTTCTAGTTAGTTGGCGATGAACTAACTTTCTGGGTAGTAATCATGGCCGCCTGGCTGACTGCTTGACTGGTTTTGAGGAATAGGACATGTTCTAATTGCTACTAACTTCTTCGACTAGATTCTGTGGAACAGCCAATCAGAGCAAAGTTTGGCCATGTGAAGATATTCTGTGAGTTTGTAAAGTAGCCTTTTTTTGTCTGTGGCTTCCGAGTGCATACAACACGAAAGGAAAGTTTACATTTGAAAAAGCTAAAATATTCTTCCATACGTGTATAGTAAACGTTGTAAAGTACGTATTTTATCAGCGCCGTTCTTCTCTACCTAAAACCATTTAATGCGATGCGATATTCCTCTCGGTTGGATAGTTATCGTATTTTAAAAGTGTGAAGTGATACGTTGTTTACATCTCGCGCGGCCGCCATTATGGAAACGAAAGACTATCGACAAGTACGGTATAACAAGTACCGTGTGAGGCGAAAACTAGCAAATGGGTAGTCAGTCCAGCGTCAACTAGAGCATTCCTACTAGAAATCTAGTTCCGTGTGATAGGGGCTTTAATTTACATATTTATGATCTTGTATTTGCAGTCGGTAGGCACTCATTTAAATCTAACTTACGAAATTACAATGCAACTGTTAATCCTAATACATAACATTTTCGGTGGGCGGACGTAAATACCTAATTAACATTCATTTCTTAAACATATATTTATGTGTTACACATTACTTTATTTATTTTTGTTCCTGGGATTTCATACAAAAAATAAACAAATCCGCTTACGCACAGTCTACTGTCCACGGTGCAATCAATGAAAACGTTGCATTTCTCGTGTCAAAGTATGAGAATAGCAAGGAATCAAAGCAAAACGTCTCTAACATGTCGTTAGTTAACGGGCCTATAAAATCGCCTGAGCGAACATTAAAAGTTTAACAGGCTGCTAAGATTTTAGTGATGCGTTAACTATCAACTCGTTAAGAACGTTTTAAAGATGGTTGAGCGAACCGGGCATGAATGTGCTAATGTAGCGTTAACTTGATTTAACGCTTCTTTAAAATTTAATGCGCGTTGAGCGAACCGGGCATGAATGTGCTAATGTAGCGTTAACTTGATTTAACGCTTCTTTAAAATTTAATGCGCGTTGAGCGAACCGGGCATAAGACAATAGCAATACACAAGATTAGGATATCCCCTCAATGTAATGCTCAATCACCCTCGAACTAAAATACCCGCTTTAATCTAAGACCTAGAGTTGGATACGGTCCCCCCAAAAAATTTAATTCAACCCCCCCCCCCAAACCCACATGTCAATTAAAGCCTAATATATAAAAGTTGGATATCTCTCCCCCCTCACCTTCGATAATACCCTCAAACACGTTCTTTTCTTCATCTAAAGGATTAAATATGGTGCATTTAAGGTGTAAAATGTTTACATATATTTTGGAAAAAAGATATAAATGTTGAATTTTATATTATTTGAAGGGAAAAAATCCCCCCAAAAAATCTCGATGGCGCAACCTGCGACATAATACCCCCCTGTGGGCACCCTTGTCCCAAAGTGTGCGCCGTGGCTAGCCGCGAAGTGTTCTAATATTTTCACTGAAATGATACTATTGTTCCAAATATGTGTTTATAGTACTTTTTACACGTAAAATGTTTCTGAATTAGAAATACGTGTTTATTTTATTTTAACTTAAGGCAAGCAAACTAACCACACTAGCGTTGAAAGTGTTAAATAGACCGTGTTAAAAATGTAAACATAAACATTGGTGAGGTCTTGCCCGGTCCCCCGGGAACTTCCGGTTTAGGCCAGTCCCCGTTGTTACCAGTGCAGATTCACCGGCATACGAAGTAAGAAATGAACGCTTGTTTTCATCAGTTGGACGACGATAGTCAAGAAAGGTATTTGTTAAAGTTCTACTATAAAGGAGTGGACGTCTAGAATCCATCGGATGATCAACTGCAGAGCAGATTATTAAAATATGACGTGTCTTTGTGGCCGCCAGTTGTATAGCATACTACATACAAGTATCTCATGTACACGCACGACGAACTCAAAACGTACGAAAGTTTAGATATATTCAATTATTTTGTAAATGGAAAAGTGAGGGAAAGATAATGCTATAAAACTAGTGATATTATTATATTATAAAGTATGCTTAAGTGAATCTTTGCCAACAAATCTGCAGAAGTAATGAAATGACACATAACAAATGCTAGTAAATATATGTGCTTTCAACGTCACCTTTCCGCCTGAGGGATTTAGGGAAAACCTATGATATGGGATGCCACTTTCACTTGCATGAATTTACTTCAAACAACAAGGGAGGAGTTTTCAGACTAAAGCGACAAGCGATATCGGGATTTCGCACAGAAGCATTCGATCTAAAGTAAACCAGTCACGCTTGCGCAAGTAACAGGCCGGGGCAACACAATGCACGGTATTGATGAAACGCCCATTCCGAGCGACAAGCGACACCTGCAATTTGTCGTGTCTCTTTAATTCGGAAGGTGCTGTTTATTTTTGAGTGTTGGTTTCCAAGAGACACGTATCGCTGCAGTCTAAAAGCTTCCTTTCGAACCAATTTACCACGAGAAAATGCACGTGTCACTTGGACTGGGCTGTTGTTTTCTCAGTACCATGCATCGTGTCGCCCCGGTCTGTTGTACTCGTATGCAAAGTGAATTGTTTCCTTTAGAGTAAAGGGGCTGTTGCTTGTCGTTTCGGTGTGTAATCTCCGTGCCACTTAAAAGTGAATCCTGAGTGACCAATGAAATTTTTCGAACCGAAGCGACACAACAAGCTGCACGTGTAGCTCAGATTTCCAATGATGTGTATTGTGCCGCCTGAGACTTGATATCCCATGAGCGGTAAATGCTTATTTAGAGACTAAACGGGCTTGTGTCACTTGCCACTTCGGTACGAACCACTGCTATCACGTGTCGCTTCGGTTTGAAACCTCACTAAGAGGCGTGCTTTTTACCACAACACAATACGCAGATAAACGATCAACATGTTTGTAACAAAATGCAAGTCGTACAAATCCTTTCCGGGTACCATTCCTTTTTTCGTTCTGCTTGTATCAACAGGTTTCGTCTCTCTACGTTCTAGAAAACCTACGAAGTGATACTTGACTCAATAAATTTGTTCCCGATCGAACTGTACAACCATATGCTACACAGCTGACACCCTATTTCCTTGTAAAAGAATCTCCACTTTGCCCTTTCATATTAACGTCCATGGCACCGTACGCGTAACCGGATGTTCGAGGAGGACCAGACGAGTGCGCATGCTCCGCAGTAGCTCCGCCTTTAACACCGTCTATAGGCCTACATTCCGACTTGGGCGCCGTGGGAAAATCTTGAAACACTACGGGCGTCGTGAAACGAAAAAGTTTGGGAACCCGTGCATTAGCATATTCATTCGCTTCTAGCAACAAGAGTTCAAAAGCGCCTGCTTAGAAATGTCAGGAGGTAATACCACAGACTAGTGAAGTAAATATTCTCTGGTAATACTATTATTTACGTTGTTGGCTGTACATGTTTTAAATTCACGATCAATTGTGTACAGCAGGATGCATAAGTATTACCAAATAAATTGCCACCACTGTCTTCTTGATTTACGCAATGAAAACTTCAGGAGTTGAAACAAAACGCTAAACAAGTTTCTAACAACCTCTGTACCTGCATACATTTTTAAATGGGTGTTCGGGATCCCGAAAAGTCGGACCGGGATGAGGAAAACAATTTCCCGTCTCTATCCAGACTTCTGGAAATGACTTCCCGAATTTTCGGTATAGGGGCTATCCACTTGAAGGAAGTGCCTTCGCGCGGACGCCATACTTGTAGCACAACAACTTCCGGTTCGTAGGCTCACAACATGCCGCTAAAGGGAGCTGAGATTGTGTCATGTATGAAAGGAACGAATGAGTGTGTACAAGGAGGATGTAAACTACGATCAGGGCTAAATAATCTTTCATGGATCTCTCATCATCCATTTCCTCGAGATCTAGGCGCCAAATTATTGCATTGAAGCTGTCAGGCGTGAAAATTGGAAGACCATTAGCAGGAGTAGACTGCGCAGTAATGACAACGGAACGAAAAAAAACAACACATTCCGATCCAGACTTCGGAAAAAATGATAGTTTAAAAGTAGTTTATTCCCTGCATTTTTTTTTGTACTAAATGTCCGAAATTTATTGAAATTAGCAGTTTTTATTCCAGAAATGCAAAATAAATCATCACCCGAGGGTGAAATTGTGTGTATAATTATTATTATTTTTTTAGTATCGGGTAATGTTGAATATTTTCTGCTCCTATAATATCCGAATTTAGTCGGGAAATAACACTATTTTTCCCGTTTTGAACGTCAGGACTTTAAAAATACCCCGTCCTGTTTCCTTCCCAACCAAAAATTTTGCGTCCCGCACCACTCGCACTTCATTAAAAGTAGAAGAGAAATCATTTAAATCTCGATTTTCTCTCTGTTTTAGTGATATGAGCAAAAATATTACTTTTCCTTTCAAAAGATGCTCGGTCATGGCCAGATAGGTTACACGTTAAGTTCTTGAAGTACACACGAACTGTATTAAATTTTTGTGTAACCAGATTTTTTTTTGTGTGTGTAACCAGAGGAAATATTTTTTTTTGTGTAGCCAGAAAATTAAGTGCGGGTACTATTATTAATTTTCGTCTTTTGCAATGGAAATCTTTTCAACATTGATAGATAGAGTGCCTCCCCGATGGCGCAGTGGTAGCCTCGTCGCCTTGTAATCAAGGGGTTCCGGGTTCGATTCCCGGTGGAGGCATATTGTGGTTCGGATCCCAATTTAAACTGTAGGTCCAGTCCCGATTAGCCTTACTGTGCACAAAGTGGACTTAAAACACCAACTCAATCAATCAAATCAACATTGATGGAGAAGAGGTCCTAGGTTTGAACACCATGGTGAGGCAATGGTGTGTCATTGTGTTTGTCCCATCATTAATTTTTCCAGTTTATTATTCATCTTCATCGTCATGTTTAACACAAATAGCAGAAAATTGACTTTAAAAAACAATGAGCGTTTTGTATTTCTGCGTTCAAACGAGAACGAAACCAGCAAGTGTGCATTATCGCATCCCTCTGACTCGTCCTGACTGAAGAAAGAAGAAAAGAAGCTCCTTTTTCCGTTTTTTATATGTCCGTACATCTCGCACTTTTTCACTTAAAACATAAATGTATGCATTTAAGCGCTCTCGCTCTTGAGGAAAAATTACTTTCTATTTAATATGTAGGCTACAAATATCGCCAATGAAACGACGATCAGCAAATGGATCTCATCTTGGAATAATGCCGTATTACTTCCTAGTTGCTCATCCAATTGATATGCAAAGGCCTCTACTTTGTCCTGATATCTCTTATTCTCCTCGTCGTCAAGTGCTTTTATATGATCCATTTCATCCGGTATACAAAACGAGAAGAAATGCCACAAGTACGCGATTGAATTACCCGACCGCCGTGAACCGGAAGTTGTTGTGCTACAGTTCTCCTATGAAGGAGTGGACGTCTAGAATCCGTCGGATGATCAACTGCAGAGCAGTTTATTAAAATATGACGCGTCTTTGTGACCGCCAGTTGTATAGCACTACATATGATACAAGTATCGCATGTACACGCACGACGAACTCAAAACGTACGAAAGTTTAGATATATTCAATTATTTTGTAAATGGAAAAGTGAGGGAAAGATAAATCTATAAAACTAGTGATATTATTATATTATAAAGTATGCTTAAGTGAATCTTTGCCAACAAATCTGCAGAATTAATGAAATGACACATAACAAATGCTAGTAAATATATGTGCTTTCAACGTTGCCTTTCCGCCTGGGGGATTTAGGGAAAACCTATGATATGGCATGCTACTTTCAATTTATTTCAAACAATAATGGAGTTTTCAGACTGAAGGGACAAGGGATATCAAGATTTCGCACAGAAGCATTCGATCTAAAGCAAACCATTCACCAGTCACGCTTGCGCAAATAACAGGCCCGGGGCAACACAATGCACTGTATTGATAAAACGGCTCATTCCGAGCGACAAGCGACACCTGCAATTTGTCGTGTGTCTCTAATTCGGAAGGCGTTGTCTATTTTTGAATGTTGGTTTCAAAGAGACACGTATCGCTGCAGTCTGAAAGCTTCCTTTCGAACCAAATCACCAAGAGAAAACGCACATGTCGCTTGGACTGGACTGTTGTTTTCTCAGTACCATGCATCGTGTCGCCTCGGACTGTTGTACTCGTATGCAAGATGAATTGTTTCCTTTAGAGTAAAGGGGCTGTTGCTTGTCGCTTCGATGTGTAATCTCCGTGCCACTTAAAAGTGAATCCTCAGTGATCAATGAAATTTCTCGAACCGAAGCGATACGACAAGCTGCACGTGTCGCTCAGATTTCCAATGGCGTGTATTGTGTCGCCTGAGACTTGATTTCCCATGAGCGGTAAATGCTTATTTATAGACTAAATGGGCCTGTGTCGCTTGTCACTTCGGTACGAACCACTGCTGTCGCGTGTCGCTTCGGTTTGAAACCTCACTAAGAGTCGTGCTTTTCACCACAACACAATACGCAGATATACGATCAACATGTTTGTAACAAAATGCAAGTCGTACAAATCCTTTCTTCGTTCTGCTTGTATCAATAGGTTTCGTCTCTCTACGTCCTTCGGAAACTTTCGAAGTGATACTTGACTCAATAATTGGTGGCCGCGGTGGCTCAGTCGGTAACGCGTCTGACTACCATGCTCAAGGTCCCGGGTTCGATCCCCGGCCGGTTCAAATCCGGGAACGGTGGAAGCGGCCCCGGAGCCCACCCAGCGTCGAATAACATGGGTACCTGGGGGAAACCCTGGGGGGTAAAGGCGGTCAGGGGCGTGATGCTGACCACATCACCCCCACTCACGACCGGATCAAGAAAGTGTGGGGCGTTACCCCCACACCCCCTATACGCCTTCATGGCGTGGTGCTATGCACAGGGGAACACTTTACCTTTTTTTTAAAAAATCTTTTTTACTTGACTCAATAAAGTTGTTCACGATCGAACTGTACAACCATATGCTACACAGCTGACACCCTATTTCCTTGTAAAATAATCTCCACTTTGCCCTTTCATATTAACACCCATAGCACCGTAAGCGTAACCGGATGTTCGAGGGGGACCAGACGAGTGCGCATGCTCCGCAGTAGCTCCGCCTTTAACACCGTCTATCCCGAACAGGCGGGAAATTCCGAATGGTTATTTTAAAACGTCGTTAATTCTCGACGTTTTCTGCATTGTAATTGTCTGGAACGTATCGAAAATTGTTAGTTTTTGTACCAGAAACGCAAAAACAATCACTTAAGATGAAAATGACGTGTAGAATCCGAGATTCCTAGAGTTTCGGGAAATTTCGAACATTTCCCGTCCAGAAAATTTCCGGACTTTGTCGGGAAATTGCGAATTTTTCCCGTTCCGACCCAAAAAATTCTGTCCCGCACATCCCTACAATACAGTCCTTAAAAACACGTATGATGCAAGAGAAAAATTAGTGACAATTTACCAAGCAATACTTGTGCATACCACTGTACGTTCAAGAAGAAAAGACACGTTAGATCTTGACATTCATCCTGCACCGTATAGCAACTGGAAATAAAGGATCAATAAATTGGTCGTTTTCACTAATTTTTGGTATGTGATTTGTGATAAGTTCTGTGTGATTGCCCTCTAGTTATCACGTCAGGTGCGGTTTACTTCTAACACCTAATATTCATATTATTTCCATAAAGTAATTTTTCACGCATGTGGTATTCAAAGTGGGACAATTAGTAAGATCCATTTGGACATCAGTGTTGGTCTACGAGAAGATTAAGTTTAAAAAGACAGTTGTAAACTAACCAATATAGTAAATTATCTTTTTTTACATGTCGTAAGTTGTTAGGATCGTCATGGAATTAAACGAAGGTAATAAAATATTGCAGTACTGCGGATGCCACGAAAAATACAATAAGGTCATAACTATTTACGTTCTTGAAATTAGACAGCTTCATTTTCACAGTATTGAAATAATCTTGGTTGTCATAAAAATGAATATGTAGTTTGTTCTTGTACGTATGTATATGTGTGCTGAGTCATGAACGGTATCCGATGAGCCTTCATTCTCAAGAAAGTCTTGGTCGTCTTTCCTTCCGTACTGTAGATATAGTCTACACGAAATTTCGCAAGAAAATTAATATTTAGGGACTTAAAAAAAAGGGGTACTAGTTAGATATAGTGAAAACACATTTAACTCTTTTAATACCGAATTATTTAAATTTGTACTTACCTTATATGCATAGCGGAATCTTTTTCGGTAAAAATCTGATATTCCTTGGACACCTATAACTTCTTCGTTTTGTCAATTTTTGACATTTGTACTTATCTATCTGCTTCGCGGAACATTCTTCAAGGTGTATTCACGTTTTTCGTCCAGGAATCGGTGGGAAATTTAAACAAAAAAATATTTTTGTTTGAAATTTTGGTAAATTTCTCGTATTGGACAAACGGCTGAAATTTGCTAGTTCATTTATTTTGAATATTCGTACTTACGTATTCTGCATTGAGAAACATTGCTGAAGGTGTCATTTCACTTATTTCATGGAAATAAGCTCTATTTGCGACATATCGAGTAAGTTTTCTTAGTTTCTTTTTGCCTTCGGTAACATGCAAAATGACGGTCACAGTTTCACTACCGTACTCGACATGCAGTGTTTCCACCCAACTGCACCCAAAAATACCTACGTAGCCCCACAAACCATTGACGCATAGCCCCACAAACCATTCATACATAGCCCCACAAATCATTTCCGGTAAGGTTAGGTTAGTAGGGTCACTATAAGTTACAATAGTGAAAAATTGGTTTCGAAAATAATATGCGTAGCCCCACACACCATTCTCGCATAGCCCCACGAACCATTGACACATAGCCCCAAGAGCCATTGACACATAGCCCCACAAACCATTTGTGGAAACGCACCTTCTTCAGTTACAAAAACACATGTTTGGAAACACTGACCGGGATTACGTCATCAGACACAGGCTACATCCACCTGGAAGTAAATGGATGCAAGAGGTTTCGTGCATCGGTCACACATTTATATCGAAAAATAGATGATTTACTGGCAAAATTCAATGAACGATGCAAGATAACACTTCCCCGAACTTCCACAAGTCTAAAGAAACTGCATTCGGTAAATAATTTCTTCTGTAAATTTGAAGAAATCCGTTTGTCCGATACGAGAAATTTACCGAAATTTTTGAGTCCAAATTTCCCACTGATTCCGGCCTCCGCCCCTGGGGTAATTGACCTACTGCCCCCAACCGCTAACGCGGCCCCGCCTCCGCTCCGGCTCCCTGGCTTTATCTGTAGAGTCCCTGTTAAAGGCATGTTAGAAATTGGCATGAGTCACCTTCCCCCAAATGAGCCCCAAACTTTTAAATTTGAAGAAATCCGTTACATCACACAAAACACCTTCCAGATGTTAGATAATGCTACAGGAACTTATTACCGTAAGTAGTTTCTTCTGTAAAAATGAAGAATCTGTCCTGGGAATATCAGATTAGTACCCATTTTTCAACTTGGGATTATGTTTTTTTCACTCAAAAAAGCGTAATGTTTAACATTACAACTATTTATTGGTCTTTGCTAATTCGGCGGGCAAATCTTGACTCACGTCTATCATCAGTTGATATGCAGTGTTTCCAAACTTATGAACCGATAAATGCTGCACAAACTATTCACAAAATGTTTTTAAGCGAAAATTGAGTAATGGTGGCATGAGCTATCGTGCAACTGAGGTACATGAATGTCGAAAATTACATTATTTACCGGCCGAATAAGTTGCACGAATGGAAAAAACTCTATTCCACAGGAACTCAATTCCGTAAGTACTTTCCCGGCTTTTCTCCTGTAAATTTGAAGAAATGTGTTTTCACTATATCTAACTGTTACCAAAGAAAGTATCAAATGAGGTCCTGAAGCAAATACTTATATACTGTAGAAGTTATACTGGCCTTGTAATCAAGGGGTCCCGGGTTCGATACCCGATTGAGGCAATAGTGGTTCGGATCCCACTTTCAAATGTAGGTCCAGTCCTGATTAGCCTTACTGTGCATAAAGTGGACTTAAAACACTAACCCAATGAATCAAATCCACGAATCGCATGTTTGCATTTACATGCTGTGATATCAGGCATCAAGTTTGGTATGACTTAAGATGACCGGACCCCTCTCCGATTTTCTTCATATTTGACATACTTACTAATTGAGGCCTGCTAATGACGAATCTGAAGTTAAAATTGATCGGAAACATCTAGAAATTGCAAAATAATTGGGAACCATTGACGCTAGCCCTATGAACCATTGGCGCAAACCCCACAAACGGTAAAAATCTGATATTCCCCGGACACCTATAACTTCTTCGTTTTGTCAATTTTTTACATTTGTACTTACCCATCTGCTTTGCGGAACATTCTTTAAGGTGTATTCACGTTTTTTTATCAAAATAATTGCAATTTTTCACATTACGAGTACTTCTTTCTTGTAGTCTTTTCGCTTGCCTGAGGCACAAGTTATACTGGCCTTGTAATCAAGGGGTCCCGGGTTCGATACCCGGTTGAGGCAATAGTTGCCTCATAATTGTGTGTCGTGATTGTGTTTTGTCGATTTTCATTTGTTATGCAGTGTTTCAACCTTCGGAACCCAAGAAATACCCGTGAACAAAGCTCATCTGATCCAATTTTTTTAAAAAAACTTTTTTGCATTGTTTTACGAAGAAAATTGTAATGTTTCGTGGCTCTATCCATGAATGGTTTTTGGGCTATCCGTCCCGGAATCGGTGGGAAATTTAAACTAAAAAAATATTTTTGTTTGAAATTTTTGAGTCCAAATTTCCCACTGCTTCCGGACTCCACCCCTGGGGTAATTGACCTACCGCACACTGCCGTGGGCCCACCTCTGCTCCATTCCAGCTACCCAGCTTTCTCTATAAAGTCCCTGTTAAAGGCATGTTAGAAATTAGGTGTAGTCAACTGCCCCCAAATGAGCCTCAAACTTTTAAATTTGAAGAAATCCGACTTATTTTAGCTTATTTTGCAATTTCTAGACGTTTCCGACAACTTTTAACTTCAGATTCATGATTAGGAGGCCACAATTAGTGAGTATGCCAAATATGAAGAAAATCTGAGAGGGGTCCGGTCATCTTAAGTTGTTCCTCAAGTTTTATGTTCGTGTCTTCAGACGTTTTTAAAACAAACATTTTATGGCATTTCACCAGCACTTGTGGTCTGTTAGTTCATTTTATTCATTCATATATATTATAATTAGCAGTACAGTAAATTAATTGTGGGGTTGTCTTTCCTACTAGTTACAACAGGTGCTCGAAACAACCAATCAGACAAGCGTATTCTTGGAATCATCTCTCACCATTACACTGTTGGAGGCAGGGAATAATGCTGGCCATACTTTAACAACTTAATGATTTTGTGGCTAGGGTTCTATCCCAAAACAGCATGCATCTTTCTTTGGTATGCTACACCTACGGTCCCTTGAATCACAATTGCAAGGGACACGTAAGGTAGGGAAAATCCACGAACGAACAAATGTATACATGATGTGTTTCCTGCCTCGTTTCCAACACGCAGACTGTAATGTCATTACAATTTATTTGAAAATTATTCCTATCTGTCCTAGCATTATTGCTAATCATGTGCATCTCATAAGGAAGTAATTTCAAGGCTCTTTTAATTTAATGATTGATTGATTCATTCATTGATTGATTTGCTTTATTTTACTTCGCTTTTGTGCCACTTTTGGCTAATTTGCGAAGATGGGGATGAGTGATGATATGATGAAATTGATGAATGGATACTCACAAACATCCATACTCAAGCCGGGATTCGAATCCAAGACCTCTGGCAATGTTAATGAAAAACGTCGTTTTAAATTCACACATTAAAACTAGTGCTTATTAAAGACCAAAGCCAAGAAATGCATACTTATTTCAAGCACCGGACTGTAAAGGGAACTTGTGTTGCACATTTGCGTATTATTTACATTTGTTCGATCGTGGATTTCCCTTACCTCACGTGTCCCTTGCAATTGTTGATATTGCATGATACACGAAACACTCCGTGGTGACGTGGATAGCACAGCTCGCTACGGAGCCAGGTGTCTCGGGTTGAAATCCTGGCCTAGATATTGGTGTCATTTGTTATTTCATCATATCATCTTCATCTTCGCGATTAGCCAAAAGTGGCAGAAAAGCAAATTAAAATAAACCAAATCAATCAATCAATTATCAAGATATTTTAGAATGAGTAATATTGAATTTCAGTCTGTCCATTATTTGTCTTAGTCAGTTTATATAAATACTGTCAATGCTTCTTACAACATCGCAAGTATCATTTATGTTTTGGATTTTGCTGAGGCAAGACTCCCAAGTTGTTGTTTTCAAGTCGTCTTTCTTAACGAATAAAGCTAGTGGCAACCCTGCCACGCGCCCCTGGTAGTTATGTCAGAGCAAGTGTTTGCTGTGTTGGGTTGCATATGTACAGGATAGATTTTAAGCGCTAGCGCAGAAACTAAGCGCTTTCGAGGTAAACTTTATAGGGAAAAGTTACTTGTTTTTATGATATCTACCAGCACCCAAGCGTTGTTGAAAGAGTTTTGCGACACCCTGCGACACAAACACACTTTCAAGGGAGGTTATCTAACTGTCCCCCTCTGATTTCCATGAAACTTGGCAGGTGTAATATGTGTTTTTTTTTTTGTAAGGCTAAAAGACTGTTTTAGGGGGCAACCCCCCTCAAATGTCAAGATGAGGACAAATTGAAGTGGGAATTGACCCCTGTGTCCCCCTACGATTTCCATGAAACTTGGCAGGTGTATATAGGGGCCCAAAAAAATATTTGTTTTTGTATTTCAGCTAAAAAAAAATGGTTTTAGGGGACAAAACCCCCTCAAATGTCAAGATGAAGACAAATTGACGCGGGGATCTGACCCCTGTGTCCCACTCCGATTTCCATGAAATTTTGCAGGTGTATGGAGGGGCCCAAAGGAAGAAGTACGTGTTTGTGTGTTTCAGCTAAAAAACTGTTTTAGGGAGCAATCCCCCCCCCCCCCAAATGTCAAGATGAAGAGAAATTGAAGTGGAATCTGACCCCGAAACGACGTAAATATGGCATAGGAAGAAACAGGGGGCATATGGCCCCTCTATACACCTGCCAAATTTCATGGAAATCGGAGGGGGACACAGGGGTCAGATCCCCATGTCAATTTGTCCTCATTTTGACATTTGACGTGGGTTTTGCCCCCTAAAACCGTTTTTAACGGAAACAACAACAACAAAAAAAAACAGGGATCAAATGCCCACTTAAATTTGTCCTCATTTTGATATTTGAGGGGGTTTGCCCCCTAAAACAGTTTTTTAGCTGAAACAAAAAAAAACTGTATTTCTACCTTTGGGCGCCTCTATACACCTGCCAAGTTTCATGAAAATTGGAGGGGGACACATGGGTCAGATTCCCATGTCAATTTGTCCTCATTTTGACATTTGACGTGGGTTTTGCCCCCTAAAACCGTTTTTAACCGAAACAACAAAAAAAAAACAGGGATCAAATGGCCACTTAAATTTGTCCTCATTTTGACATTTGAGGGGGTTTGCCCCCTAAAACAGTTTTTTAGCCAAAACAAAAAAAACATGTATTTCTACCTTTGGGCGCCTCTATACACCTGCCAAGTTTCATGAAAATTGGAGGGGGACACAGGGGTCAGATTCCCATGTCAATTTGTCCTCATTTTGACATTTGACGTGGGTTTTGCCCCCTAAAACCGTTTTTAACCGAAACAACAAAAAAAAAAACAGGGATCAAATGGCCACTTAAATTTGTCCTCATTTTGACATTTGAGGGGGTTTGCCCCCTAAAACAGTTTTTTAGCCAAAACAAAAAAAACATGTATTTCTACCTTTGGGCGCCTCTATACACCTGCCAAGTTTCATGAAAATTGGAGGGGGACACAGGGGTCAAATGCCCACTTAAATTTGTCCTAATTTTGACATTTGAGGGGGGTTTGCCCCCTAAAACCGTTTTTTAGCCGGAAAAAAACATGTATTTCTTCCTTTGGGCCCCTTTATACACCTGCCAAGTTTCATGGAAATCTGAGGGGGACACAGGGGTCAGCTCCTCGCTTCAATTTGTCCTCATCTTGACATTTGAGGGGGTTTTGCCTCCTAAAACTGTTTTTTAGCTGAAACAAAAAAACACGTATTTCTTCCTTTGGGCCCCTCTATACACCTGCCAAGTTTCATGAAAATCGGAGGGGGAACACTTAGATAACCTCCCTTGTTAGTCTTACACTTTGTAATTATATAACACTGCATATATTATAATGTTTTATTTTAATTTTTAAAACTGTAACTGTAGAACAATTGTATAATTTTTGTATAACATTTCTATCTTGTTAAATGTGTTAAAGGTTTCATCCTGGAATGGAATGTCTCACATTTATGTGTGTTTCCATTTCCAATACATTCAAATGAATATATATTCATTTCAATGGCATTTACAAAATCACCTCTGACATTTTATGTTAACCAAGTAAGATTATTTTTGTGCACGAGTGTGTTAGCCGATGCGTAGCAAAGTATTTTAGGAACAACACTTGAAAAAAAATCTTGTAGGACTAACTAGTTAAAAATTTCTTTGTAATCTAAGATCATAATACGTTTTAAAGTGTGGTAATATTTATAATGGGATTGAGATACGGAATTTTCAGATCCGGATCTGGAACTTTCGGATCCAGATCTGGATCCAGAATTTTCGGATCCAAATCTGTTTGGCCATCCCTAGTTGACACATGTGCAGATGGTTGAAGAAGTCTCAGCGGGGAACAAGGTGGTGCAGGGAAAGGGGTAGCCAATGAGCGAACTTTCACAGTGTTGACATAGTTGCCACCTTCAGAGATAAGTCTCTAAATATGACTGATTTGGAAGACCTGTTGGGAAAGTAAAAGAAAGGAAAGGTACTATCTACTTTTCAGCCTACTTTTGGAGAAACGAACTTAGGTTTCCAAAGTTAAATGAACATTTAGATAATAGATAGATGTGCCATACAGACTTTTTTTAAAATATAAAGTACAAAATCCTATGGTGATGCGAGTTTCCTGTGACATTTCAACAATTTCTTTTACAACAAATGTCTAGGATATTTTCTACGTCCAGTTGGATTATGTGTGCATTGGGGTGGAGAAGGTGAAAGGATTTGTTTTCCCCTTAATCTTTTAATTGTTTTATTTTTTGGGAAGTCTCCTGTAGTGTATAAAAGATAGGATAGTGAGTGAAGATGAATCGGATTAGAGCATTATTACTTATTACACACTGTGTTTTCCACGTTACCAAATAAGGATAAATTAAGAGTGAAAAGATCTTGGCCAGTGGTACAACCATAAGGAGGGGGGCATTGTGAAAGTTTTTTTTTTTATCATGTTGGCACTACCCATTGTAGTTGTCACTAGCTGCCACTGCATTAATGTGATTTTGTTGTGCCACTGAAGTTTGTGGGTTTGAACACTTGCCATGTATGTTCTTCGTATCTCTTCATCAATTTCATTTAATCATCACTCGTCCTTATCACATATAGCCAACAAGGTTAGAAAAGCACACTAAATAAAAAAAGGGATATAAGATTGATTAGAGCTTTACCAAGAATTGATGATACATTTAAGATATAATATTTAATGTTGATCTTTATGCCAATGAACCAAGGGAGGGAAGTTATACATGTGGCAAGATGAAGCACTCTAGGATAAGTGAAGGGGAAATGATAAGAGACTCTCCACTTAATTCGTGTGTTTGGTATGGTTTTTCTCATCTTCTTGTTGGAAAATTTCTGTAAAATACTTTTATTAAATTTCTTCCCAATTCTCCACGTTACAAGTATCTTCATAATTAATTGAAAGTAAATAGTAGCTGAAGTGGTAATCTTTGTAGAACAGTTGACACACCAACTTATGTAACTTTTTCATCTTTTGTTTGCATGGTGTCAAGGAATTCACGGAATTATGCATATACAGAGCATTACGTGACATTCGCTACGAGACTCTGCAGCCCGGCGTCAGTGCTAGTCTTTCCCGGTGAACGGGGTCCACAACAGTCAGCTAGAGTCCGCTATTAAAATTACAGTTTTCATATTGTGTACTAACCTTGACTACAGAAGGTGTTGAAAATGATGTTCCTCTGCTGCAACACATTCCTTGCATCTCCAAAGGAAATTGGCATTTACACGTGCAAGTTCGTCTACTGTAATTCTCCCAATTTCTAGTACAATACTCTCTTTTAACTCACGGATGGTGTGTGGATTGTCTTTGTATACTTTATTTTTTAGATTTCCCCATAAATAAAAATCACAGGCTGACCCTGTTACTCTAAACTTTTTTACGAGGTTTAATATAGTGGTCCTATGTGGAATGGGAACACCAGGAAATTTCATTGCAAAACGTTGTCGCACTTCTCCACAATTCCTCTTTCCGAAGTAACACTCGACAAGATAAATCGTTTGTTGTAATGTAAATTTTTGTGGTGCCATATTAAGCCACAATCTTCAACACACGGACACGACACAACACAACTTCCGAGGGAGGATTATACTGGCGTCAGTCTGCAACGTCAACAGAAAGGGAAAGAGAGCGAAGAAAACAGACTGTAGTGTGTGAATGTCACAGACTCGTTCACCTGGAAAGACAAGCGTTGATGCCGGGCTGCTTGCCGCCGAGTCTCGTAGTGAATGTCACGGAATGCTCTGTATTATTGTGTCCAGGTATTATTTGTGAATTCTGTGTGAATTTTTCTCTGTAGACAGGAAGAACTGCAACTTTTATTAATCCAAATCCCTTTGAATTTATACATATTTATAAATGCCATGAGGAAAGTTTTTCACAGTTTAGCTTTTATTTTTATTGAGGAAGGAAAAGAAAGCTGTGTGGAAAATGAACAGAATTTGTTTACTTTGTTGGTGTCCTTTCCAGAACAATCTAGCTGACAGACCAGACATTATTGCAAGATAAGAAATCTTGAAGTTGATTAAGTAAATTTGAGTTTGAAATTCTTGTAGAATTAATAATTTTTTGTGGATTAGTATATCCTATAACATTTATGACTTGTGTTTGTAGATGCATTTGAAGTCTGAGTATGTGAAATAGCTAAATTTCACACCTAAAATTAAATATTTGAAACATATATACCATTTAATCTGTATGGAATTAGAATTTTTGGATACATTAGAATCACAGAGACCCTCTATAATTTTAATATATTTGTGTGTGGGTGGTGAGAGATGGAAATAAATAAGATTGAGGGAAACATCTGCTTGTACCCTTCAATTTTTTAAAACAGGGTGACTACTCGCTGCCTTGAATTCCAGAATTATGCGTGAATTTTGTGTGAATGTTTCTACATAGACATGAAAAATTGTGACTTTTATTAATCTAAATCCCATTGAATTTATACATATCTATAATGTCCTGGGGCAAGTTTTTCACAATTTAGCTTTTATTTTTATCAAGGAAGGAAAGGAAAACTGCTTGGAAAATAAAACAGATTTCTCTCAGTCCATTTACATTTTTAGTGTCCTTTACGTAACAGACAGACAGAAAATTATTACAAGATAAGATAACTTGACATTGATTAGGTGAATTTGCATTTGAAATTCTTATACAATTAACAATGTTTCTTAGATTAGTATATCGCATAAGATTTGTGACTTGTGTTTGGAGACCTGAGTAATGGCAAATGTAAATTCCGCACCATAAATTAAATATTTTAAGTGTATATTAAATTTGATTTATTTTATTTAAATATATATTAAATTTTATGTGTGTTAAATTTATTCAATGTTTAATTGAATTTATTTAGAATTTTTGCATATGTTGCAAATGCACATATCTTTATATTTTTAACATATTTGTGTGGGTGGTGAGAGACAGTAATATGTGCTTGAAATAGAGAAAACATGTGTTTGTACCCTTGAATGTTTGGAATATTTGCCTTGAAAACTGGGAATTTTACTTGAATTTTATCATTGTCCTGGAGTATCCACCCTGGAATAGTTTGCCTTGAAAACCAGGAATTATACTTGAATTTTATCATGGCCCCAGAGTGGCCACCCTGGTTTTGTATCTTATATATTTTTTTATAATAGAATTAATGCACTAACATCCATTCTTTTGTGTTGCAGATGATCCACATCTAATGGTTCACATAGCTTGTCAAGATGGTGACATGCATTTGTTAAGACAACTTGTACAAAATGGTTGTGATATTAATCATCCATTGGCATCACGAGACAGGATAACACCATTGCATCAGGCATGTGCAAATGGAAATATGGAGGTTGTAAAATTCTTGGTTGACTATGGAGCAAATGTGAGTTTCTCTTTGCGGTTTATCTTAATAATATGTGATTCTTGGTAAGTCAAGATTTGCAGTAAAAATCAATAATTATCATTATCTGTATGCAGTATTAAAAAATACTCACACATTGTATAACAGAAGTATAGATTCTGCAATATGTCGGTAGCCAAATAAAGTTCTGTACAGTTAATCTGGTAATGCACTGGAAAATTGGTGGAAATCAAGCGATCTTTTATTTCTTTTTGCTGCAAAATTTGAGTTCTACATTACATGAATACCATTTTCACCCATGTTATTTTTTTCATCTTTCTATATATTGATGAAGGAGCAAAGATGTAAGATTTTTATTTTTTTTGTTTCTTTTTTTTTTTTACTAGACATTACCTGATGCCCAGTCAGTCATTTGCCCCCGGACATTACTACTTCCTACTAGATTATAATCTAACTGAACCTTATGTAAGTAAAATGTGATAAGATCAGATGGATTGAGGAGGCAATAAATATAAAAAGAAACCTGAGGAGAAACACTAGATCCAAACCAGATGGTCTAGAAAGACAATCTAAAGTGAAAGAGTGGGAGTCAGAGTTGGGACCTGGGGGCTAGGTGAGTGTCCAACCATGTACCATGTTATTCTCTTTGCTATTCACCTTCTGGAGGTGTGAATGTGTGATTGATGTAAATCTCGACTACTCTGTCTTTATCATTTTGAATAAACTATGAACCCTGACAGTACAGAAAAGGTATTAACAGTTCCATGAAAAATTAAAGAAATTAGTTGATTTTGATAAGAAGACAGCAACGACAGAGCAGACAAAGTGTAGTAACTTGGAATTATCGTGGTACAGAGATCAAGGATATGACAATACAGTGGAACCCAAATTTTATGTTCCTGGATTTTACATTTTCCCAAATTTTAAGTTTTTTAACTTGGTACTCTGGATAACATAAAATCGAGGTTCCACCATATTTTGAACATATCTGGAAAATTAAAGTGTGTTGAGATAATAATTTTCAACAAGAAATACTTTTCCATGCAGTTATCACATATTTATATCTTTGTTAGAGCTCGCGCACGTTCGAAAGTTCTCTGGCGTTTCTAATGCGCAGCGTCGTTTCGAGTCTAACACTCCGCACGGAGGTTCCCGGGAGAGGGGAAGTGAGTGGGCGCGAATGTCAGAGCCAATCAGCACCAAGTGCCTCGGCACATGCGCGTACGATCATCAGCTGTTCTGCTAGAATGCTTGTAACAGCGAGAGTTGGAGAGGGACAAAGTAGAATACTAGTAATACAGCAGTGCATTTAAAGATAACAAATCATTTGTAATCCAGTATGAGACGTATGCAAAAATGAATATCTTAACGAGAATAAGTAATTAGTAAAAGGTGGAAACTTACGTGGTGGAACTGGAACAGATGTGTGATGGCGACATTGCGGCTCTTTAATTCAATCTTTCGATGTCGCTTATGGAGGAATCTTCTGCTTCGGAGTCACTGGAACTATCACTGCATATTTCACTGTCACTACTGCTGCTGTTGCTGTTAACCCTGATAGTGAGGCGCTCTATTTCAGGCTCCAACAAACCTTCAGTTTTGATATAATATTGTTCAACATCTTGCACATGACGGCAGACATCACTCCATTCTTTCGCCCCAATCTCCGAAAATCTTCTTTTGCACAGCTCCCACACATCAATTAATTTGAAAGTGACATTGTGTTGTCCAACCCATTGTTTTACGTTGCCCCATATCTTCTCAATGCTGTTCAAATCTGGATGATAAGGTGGTAAACGTAAGACCGTGTGACCATATTCAGCTAGAATTTGATCTAAAACGAACTTTTTGGCTTTGCCCTTATGCAACTTTATGAGTTCGTAGAGTTCAGTTTTATACATACCATCACCGAAGGGAATATTATTTTGTAACAACCAGTTTTGCATGTCTTGCTTCCTACTATTTGAGGTTGGGCATTTCTCGTACTGAACATTGTGGTAAGAAGCATTGTCTATTACTAAAACAGAGGTAGGTGGCAAATTGGGTAGGAGCATTTCTTTAACCCAGCGAATGTAATTCTCAGAATTCATTTCTCTGTGGTAATCTCCGGTTGCTTGATTCGATTTGAAAATCAACAACGCGTTGGGAATGAAACCTTTTTCACTGTCGACATGTACGATAATGAGACGCTGTCCCTTTGAAATAGGCACTTTCATACCTTTTACACTATCATCGCACCATGCTTTGGGATTTGCGTGCGAACTATGTATGTACGTTTCATCACTGTATATTATCGGTCGCCCTTCCCGACGAAATCTGGTAATGGCTCTCAAGTAAGCTATACGTGTATTGCGTATGTCACTTCTTTCAATGAGCAGCCGTCTGTTGCTTTGAACCTTTTTCCAGCGAAACCCCAGTTTTCGAAATATTTTTCTTAAGCTAGATGATTGACCTTCATATCCAATATCTTGGCGCAATTTCAGCAACACGGATTTCAAGGTAGGAATTCTCTTTTCCTGAATATAAAATTCATTAATTGTTCTTCGCACTACACAGAGATCAAATTCATCCAAATTTGTGCACCGTCGCGGTCGGTTCTGATTTCTGCGCGGTGTACCATAACTGGTTGATGTGCCTTCTTCCACCTTTTCCATTTCTTTTTTTACAGATTTTATAATTTTCGAAGACACACCGGTAGCAGCAGAAACACGTTCATATACTTTCTTTAGTGGAATGGTACATCCATTTTCATCGGCTTCCCTTTGCATGAATTGCAGCACGTTTGCCACAACTTCCCGTGTTTGCCCACGAATCGTCCTGCGGAAAACCTTAGAATGAACGGGAGGCATGTTTCCCTTGAAACGAACGAAGAAACGAATGTGAAATTAACAGCACCCGCGTGAAGATAAACAACCGATTTCCAACTTGTTTCTGCCTGGCCGCCCACGACGACAATATTCTGACTCATGCTTTTCTCCTCTCCCCTCCCCTACCTCGCGCCAGCTCGAACCTTTGCTGAGGCTCGTTGACCAGCTTTCATCCATACGCCAGAGAACTTCCGAAAGTGCGCGAGCTCTACCAACAAATTCACCCCTCCCCACCTTGTTTTTATTTTCCTACTTCATACTCCTTTTTAATATTCACGTGCAAACATCAACTCCCTCACTCTAATTCCTGTAAAAAATCTGTATCAAAAATATCAATTTTGTTTGCAGTTTGCTTGCTCCACTATGATATATGCATTTGGCATTAAACTCACACTATTAACCATCACTGAGAATATTGTTATGTTTCATAATGAAACTATAGCACATGGTTTAATAACAACTTCAGGTTTCCCAATTTTGATCATTTCTGATTTTCAGAAAATATCCCTGCACATTCATTTTTATTAGGTATCACTTGTACAACATATCAAAGCTATGTAATATTTTTAGATGTAAACGTTTTTGCATCAGGGGTATTTTTTCTTTAAATGTATTTAGATTATTGCATTTTGTTGCAGATTATCATAAATTTGTTGATAAAATTGAGATTAAAGAAATATTCCTTTAATTTTCCCATCAAAATTGGAGTGTTAGGAAGTCTGATATTTTTTTAAATAACCAATAAGCATATTGGAGTGGTAATCATTGCATGCTGTGAAATGAGGGTTCCTAGACTTAAATCCTGGGTAAGGCATGGATTGTACTTTGTAACAATTTGAATTCATCTACAGGTAAATGCATCAAATGTGGATGGAATGACACCATTGTGTGAAGCAGCTACCAGGGGTTGTGCAAAAAGTATTGCATATTTAATCGAACATGGTGCTGTAGTAAATCCACCCTTTGCACTTGCTTCACCTCTGCATGATTCTACAGTCCGTGGTAAGGAAGCCATACAAACTGAAAATGTCAAAGCTTGTATAGTTCTCATGATGGCATTGAATGAAAATGTTACTTTTTTTTGTTGTTGTCAAAATGGCAATTATAGCATAGGCCTGCGAAGTTAAACTTTTGTTTTGTGGCATAAGGGTAAACAAGTACCATATTTACGCATGTATAACACACACTTTTTTTTCAAAATTTTTGCCCCCAAGAAATGGAAATGTTATCATGGAATAATTCAGACAGCCAACATGAAACCAAGTGTTTTCACTATTTCACTGTATATAACACGTAAATGTAAACAGGTGCAAATACAAATTAGCAGATTGTTTTTTTTTAGCAAGAATAGTTAAAAAGAAACGTACAAAAAATGAAATGGCAGTTTCCCATGATTTTAAACTTTGTACTGGAATGTTTTGCGATATGAAGAAAAGCAGCTGTTGTGGCAGAATTTGAATACACACCTCCCATCACAAGGGAGGTAGATTAGTAGTATTTGTCGTGGGAGTAATAATGGAAAATAACTTTCTGGGCCATTCCATGTCAAATCAAGAAGGTCCTCAACCTTACATTTTTTTGATTCATTTGAAATTTGGCATTCTGAAAGGGCCACCTGAGGTTGGAAAATATGCAAATCAATATGTTTTGTATTTCCGAAAATACAAGGGTTCTAAATGTGTGATTTTGACAATTTTTTCCAACATCTTGTTATCTTTAAATTGCAATGTTTTGTTAATCAGGGCACCTATAGGAGTGATTGAGATGGCGTGGGAAAGGTCTTGAAGGACACTTTCATGTGAGATATTACATGCCTATGTCAGGGTAATAATTGAATTAGGTGTAAAAAAAAATTAGGTAGCTATTTTCTCAAAAATGGGTCTTTTCATTTATTTTTTTCAAAATATTATGTCATACATACACTATTACTCAATAAGTGTACAATATTTTTAAATGGGATCCCAATTGGATCCAGAAGTATGGTAGATTTAGGTTAGGTTAGGATAGGTTAGGCAATGCATGGTAACAGTTTTTCATGGACAAATTATTATAATTCAAAGGTAAAAGTATACCATATATGAAACACTATAATGTTTGAATTACCGTACATAAACCTGGTATTTACGTCCCCAGTTCTTAGGAAGTCAGGGTGATTCAAAAATCCGGTACCACAGGCAATTCCGTTACTAGTGCACATAACGGAAAATGGAAAGAGGGGAAAGTTGTTGGTAGTAGGTGAGTTTCAATCAAAAGTAGTTGAACTTTCAATGTAGCATGCATCCTTCAGGCTGTACACTGGCACGAGCCTCATTGGTAGCCAAAAATCCTTGTTGTGGCTATGCAGGCTAGCTCTTCCCCCCCCCCCTGGGCCGCTTGGAAAGGAAAGGGGGGGGGGGTTGTATGTGAAATTATAGGAATTCTGATTGTTGAGCTGCTGTAATTATGTGATCAAGTATCTACATGGAGATTCACTACATATGTCTTCCTACTGTCAGTGTGTTAAGTCCACCACTTAATTTTGATTTCGGTCACTTACTCCGATGTACTGGTACTGTCCACTGATGAATCCATTGTAGGCCCTTAGGGAACCTGGATGTCCCAAGTGTCCATGGTGTCGGTCACTATGGTATTGAACTCTGACCGACGATCATCTTCTCCCACTGGCCCCGTGACACTGTCTGCTGCAAACTGGGGTGTCAAACGCACTGCCATTGGACGACGTGAGGACACACTTCCATCTCACCTAAGTTCTGGACACTGACCAGTTACATGCATACTTTTATATGTAAAAGTTGTATGTTTGTTTCTCAACGAAAACTATCCCGTTCATCATAACTCAAATGATATATGCTATACTCTGAACACTGACTGGACACTGACCCTTTTTTCACAACTTCTTAAGAAGTCTAAGAGGGACAATTAAGTACCAGTTGTGCATTTATTTTAATATTGTCGGATTGGACACTGCTATTTAAAAAAGGGATTAGTATGCAAGAGAGTATGAATTTCTCTCCATGTTGCAAGTGGAAACTGTCTTTCAAGTTGATTAGTAACCTAGACACGATGTTCGAAAAATATGTTTAATAAGTATTTACAGAATCCTATGCATTCCTTATGGGAAAGCAACTTCAACTTCAAGTTATGGCTAATCAAATGTGAGTTTGGACTTTTCCTACTACTATGACATAGTTCAACGTGTCCTTTTTCCGTCTATGTACTTTTCTACGTCATTGGATGTTTGATATTCCCAAGAGATCAAATAAAAAATAATGGTCCCATAAGCCTAATGCATTTTTCCTTGCCTCCTACAGCCATCCTGGCAGTGTTACCAAACCTGATGTGCATAAAAGAGCTAAATTTCACCATTATGAGAGCTAAAGATGACTTTCAAGGAGCTAGACTAACGAAGGCTGCATAAAGTGCCTCCTAGGGTAATTTTAGGTGGCAGGGGGGGGGGGGCGCTGCTATTACCATTATCTTTAAAGTGATGGCAATTTATTCTTAATTTTCACCACATAGATTTGGCGAAATCACCCATCTCAATAATCCACTGATGCTCACATGAAATCGAAAATAAAGGATTCCCGGATAACAGTATTGTCATCTTCACCTTAGCCACGGCGCTATATAAAAGTACCTGGGGAGGTAAGAGGGGTTGGGTGATGCAGCCAATATAACAATATCACGTCATGTGCAAAATGTACATTCATGAGAAAAGTTGGTCTTTGTGGGCCTGAGCCAGTGGTGGGTGGCATCATAGTGGGGCAGGGGGCGGGTGGCACAGTTCACAGCCAAACGAGTGCACGAAAGAGCCAGATCTGGTACTGTATGGTTTTGCGATGGCATACAGTATTCCGGGCCAAGCATGTGACATTTTTCGGCCATCAATAGGGCTCTTTACTGTGCACTTTAGATTGAAACTCACCTATTTCCAGCAACTTTCCCCTCTTTCAATTTTTTGATATGTGCACTAATAAGGGAGTTGCCCATGGGGACAGACTTTTGAGTTACCCTGTATTTCTAAGAACTGGGAATGTAAATACGAGGGCATACTGAAAGCAACAATTTTTCATGAACAGAGTTTTGGTTTTATTAACCTACATACTTTTATTTACTTTTCAACAAAGTCCCCATTTCTTTGCATGCATTTTCCCCACCTTTCTGGAAGCTTGAAAGTACCCTTATGGTAGAACTCTGTTCCAGCTGCTCACTCACCTACTGAAGCACTTCTTTCTGTATGTCCTCTGTTGTCTGGTAGCGTTGGCCTCTTAACTGTTCATTCACAATACTGAACAGATTATAGTCTGAAAGTGCAATGTCAGGATTGTAGAGAGGGTAAGGCAGAAGTTCCCATCCCATTTTCTCAATTTCCTCCCTGGTAAACTGAGCAGAGTGCGGGCATGCATTATCATGTTGAAGGATGATTTTCTTACCAGGACGTTTATCCCGCAATGCACGATACTTTGCCAGCGGATAACACTGTCTTTGCTTTTCTTTGCCATTTCATGCTTTGCCACTTTGTTCACCAGTCACAATACTTAATAAAGAAAATCATTGCCTTCATTGTGATGTATTTGAAGAAGTTCTTGAGCTGTGGTTTTTCACTGCACGTTGTGGTCGGCCGTCAATAAACATGGAAACCAGCGACACAATTTTTTTCAATAGCCTAACCTTGCAATCATTTCCTGCACTGTGTTCTATCTACAGGATTGCTGAAATTGCATCTGTCTTCTTTAATGATATCAACTCTTTCCATGTTGCGTTCCATGGAGGCAGTTCCGAGGCTGATCTTTGATGCTCGTGTTTTCATCTTTAAAATGTTTTACCCATTTTCTAACACTGCTAGCACCCATACATACATCTCCATACACATGCTGAAGTCTATTCTGAATTTCGGCAGCAGGAATTCCCTCTTTAACAAGGAATTCAATCACTGTACATTGTCAAAATGAAACATCACTGTCAGCCATTTTGAAACAACTGCCTGCATTCACATGATCGAAGCTAATGATGTCACACTACCTTGATGCATTCAGTAAAGTTTGTTTTTTTGCAATGATTTATTGATGGATTCTGATTTTTGAAAAAAGTTTCTAATTAATTTCAGTATGCCCCTTGTATTAGCTTCATGTACATTAATTCAAACAATATTGTGTTTCATATCTGGTATACTTTTACCTTTGAATGATAGTAATTTGTCTATCAAAATATGTTATCATGCATTACCTAACCTGACCTAACCTAATCTAAATCTAACATAATGCCAGATTCCATTGACATCCCACTTCTAAATTTTGTACATTTATTGAGTAGTAGTGCATGTACGACATATAGTGTTTTGAAAAAATTCAAGAACCCATTTTTGAGAATATGGTTACCAAAATTGTCTTTACTCCACCTTAATTATTATTATTATTATTATTATTATTATTATTTTGCCTCTAACGCAGGTATGCAATATCTTGCATGAAAGAGCCCTTCAAGACCTTTACAACACCATTTCAATCACTTCTATAGGTGCTCTGATTGTCGAAATATTGCAATTTAAAATTAACAAGGTGTTGAAAAATTTGTCAATACCCCTGTATTTTTGGCAATACGAAACATATGGATCTACAAATTTGCATATTTTCCTAACTCAGGTTAGAAATTTTCTGGTGCCAAATTTAAAATGAATCAAAATATGTGAGGTTGAAAAGGCCCTTTTCATTGATTGATTTCACATGAAAATCCTCTAAAATCATTTCCTGGTTAAAAACTTTCACGAACAGATGCCGGTGACTTCTGTGTAACTGCATACAACAGTATAACCATGGGTTTCTCGATGTTCGCCAGAAATCATTGTCAATGATTTCCTGAAATCATGCAGGTTTTCACTGTGTCACCACATGTAACATGAAAATATCAACAGGTGCAAATACAAATTACCAAGTTGGATATCTTTAACAATAGTAAATAAATAATAATAAGAACACATATAAAAGTGAAAGGCCAATTTCCCATGATTTTTCAGTTTGTTTTGGAAAGTTTTGCGACATCCAGAAAGGTGGCGCCATTCTGGTGGAATTCAATGGTGCACCTTCCATAACACAGGAGGCATATCAGTGGTATTTGTTGCAGAGAAATAATGGAAAATAACTACCTGTAAAATTGTTTCTGCATGAAAACTTTCATGAACATATGCCAACAACTCCTGGTTGCTGAGTAAATACAAATTATTTTCACATCTTTTTCAATGTTTACTGCAAATCATTCTCCTGTCAACTGTTGTTTGACCTGACAGGTGATTTAGATAAACATTTCCTTTCATCTGGAACGTGGTTGGACTCCTTATCTCACACTCTTTTTCCTTATCATTTCTTTCTTCATTCCTCTTCCTTCTTCTCTCCTCCTTCACTCTTGTTCCTTCCACTCTTTCTTCTATTCTTGTTCCTTCCACTCTTTCTTCTATTCTTAGTTTATCTTCAGTCCCCCATTCCAGTTCATTGTGTCTTCTTCCCCTTTCTTCTCTATTTCCTTGGCCTCCTTCCATTTTCTCACTAGTACTCTCTTCTCCCTTCCTATCTTCTTAGCCTCATCCCACTCTGTGTCATGTCCTGTTTCTCTCGTGTGCTTAAATATAGCATTTCTCTCTCTGTTTAAGTCGTACATCATCCCTATGTTATTTCAACCTGTCTTTCAGCCTCTTTTTTGTTTCTCCTATGTACACACTCTGACATTCTTTACATTTCACTTCGTAGATAATCCCTTCCTTCTCTCTCTTTTCCTTTTTCTTGTTCACATTCTTCGCTATTCTTAAGATGCTTTATCCGCCCTTCCTGTAAGTTTTAATGCCCGCTTTCCTAAGCACTTTGCATATCTTTTCTGTTGTCTTCCCCATACTCCTTATGCCAAACCACCTCTCTTTTCCTTTCTCTTCCTCTTCCCCCCTGCCACTTTTCTTCCTTCTGTTTATGTCCAGTCTATCCTCCTTCTGGTAGCCATTCTTTTCCAGCTGTTTAGATAGGCTATTTATTGTGACTTCTTTTTCACATTCTTTCATGCATATTTTCTTGATTCTGTCCTCCATATTCTTTATAAAATTTCTTTTTTTCAGCTCGCTTACATCACTTCTTTTGTAACAGAATACCGCTGCTGCACACTTCTTCTGATGCCAAGTGGTTTCAATTTCTT
Source organism: Lepisma saccharinum (assembly GCF_977018435.1). Taxonomy (NCBI): domain Eukaryota; kingdom Metazoa; phylum Arthropoda; class Insecta; order Zygentoma; family Lepismatidae; genus Lepisma; species Lepisma saccharinum. Next base: position 39,476,801 of record NC_139230.1, read on the forward strand.
GTCCTCTCTTCCTCTTCATCAATATATCTAAGGTAGCTTATCTTGTTGTCGTCTTCTATTTCGAGTTCCAGCAATATCCCTCTTTCTTCATCTTGTATTTCTTTGGCAAATATGTCGAGCTGCCTCTTTGTTCTCTTCCATATGCCAAAACAATCGTCCACATATATGCAAAACAGAATTATTGTGTCATATCCTTTTTCGACCACTTTCTTTTCCCATTCATTCATAACCAATTCAGCCAATGCTGGGCTTAGGCTAGAGCCTATATTCAGTCCTTCACTCATTAACATTATTTTATCCCCCATTTTACTGTAACCGTTATTCCAAATGGTTTCCAGTGCCTTCACTACCCTTCCACTGTCCCATTCTCCTATAATTTCTTGTCCCATTCTCTAACAATGACCAAAACTTGTCCCCTCTTGATGCTTGGGAACATGCTTTTCATGTCTAAGCTAAACATTGTCGTCTTCTTCCCGTTTAACTTAAGTCCTTTTATGAGTTCCACCACTTGTTCACTTTTCCTCACTGCTCTGCTTTCTTGCTGTCTTACTAACACTTCAATAACTTTCTTTAATTTATTTTCCAAGGGTACCAAAACATTGTTTCTGCGGTCCATTACTGGTCTCAACTTTATCTCCTCTTTGTGTATCTTTGGAAAGCCTTTCAAACTGGTCAGTTTTCCTGTCTCTTTTATGCACTTCTTGAATCCTCTCCTCCTACAGTCTTGTATGACCCTTTCTCTTATAGTTTGTTCTTCTTCTGTTCCACAAATCTCCTCATATCCGTTCTCTTTTAGGTCTTCATACTTCCTCTCGTACCATTCTCTTTCCATCACCACAATTGCTCCTCCTTTATCTGTCTGCTCTGCCACCACATCACTTCTTGTCTTGATTTTCTTCATGCCTTCCCTTCCTTTTTTACTCAAATTATCTACTTTTCCCTGCTTTTCCATATCTTTCTTCAATATGGCTGCTGTTAAATTCTGCCTTGGTCAGCATATTGAGTTTTTCGTTAACAAAATCAAGTAATTCACAAAATCATTGTGTTGTAAATTTACTTCCAAAGTTAATTTTACTGAATTCTATAAAGTCTTCAATAAAAATTTATTACATTTGAAGTGTGTTTTATCTTGTAGGATTTAAAACTTGTATGAAGTTACTGATCAATGCAGGAGCAAACTTGGAAGCTACTGACTGCTATGTTGGAACACCTTTGCATTCAGCTTGTGCAGTAGGCAACATGGAATGTGTTCAGTTGCTTCTTGAGGAAGGTGAGTGTAAAAGGCTAAATAGACTTCTCCCTTATGAATTTCTTATTTTTCCATGCCAAACTTTAAGATGTGGTCTTGTGTAATGATCTGTATAATGGCAAGTTGTGTGGTTATTATAAGATTCTTGCATAAACTTATATTGTCTTATCTACATAGCATTTAACTTTTACGACAAATAATAATTCTCTCTCTCTCTCTCTCCCCCTGTGTCTCTCTTTTTTTTAATGCAGTTTTAATACTATGAATTACAGATGAACAGATATGAAATGGCAAACATTTAACCCTTAGACACCAGGGCCTATTTCCCTGGTTTAGGCCTTAACGCCAGGAGCGTTAAATTTGAAATTTGCCAAGATTTGAATAATATAATTTTTTATCTTGGAAACTAGGAATGTTATAGTTACATTTGTTTTGTTAGTGTTTTCTACTTGTTTACTTTGCCTGTAATTATCGCCATCAATTCTTAATTTACCCAGTAATGTATGGTATTGTCATGACATTATATTCCAGGCCAAGCATGTGGCATTTTTGGCTACCAATGAGGCTCGTACCAGTGTACAGCTTCACACCGTATGTTGAAAATTGAAGCACTTTATATTGAAACTCACCTATTTCCAACAACTTCTGCTTCTTTCCATTTCTCGCTATATGCATTAATAATGGAGTTGCCTATGGGACCTAGACTTTTGAATCACCTTGTATTTCTAGGAACCAGGAATGTAAACATCAGTTTCATGTACCTTGATTCAAATAATATTGTGTTTATATTCTATTTCATGTCGGTTAGACTTTTACTTTTGAATTGTAGGAATTTGTATTATCAAAATATGTTATCATGCATTACCTAACCTACCCTACGTCCAGATCCCATTGGCATCCCATTTTCAAATTTTGTACAGTTATTGAGTAATAGTGTATGTATGACATAATTTTTTTGGAAAAAAATAAAAGACCAGTTTTTGAGAAAATGGCTACCAAAATTTTCATTACACCACCTTCAATTGGTTTTTTACCCTGACATAGGCATGCAATACCTCTAATGAGAGAACCTTTCAAGACCTTTCCATTGCTGTGTGAATCACTTCTTCAGATGCCCTGATTGCTGAAATATTGCAATTTAAAGATCATGAGGTGTTGAAAAAGATGGTCAAAATCACACACCCTGTAAGTTCATAAATACAAAAGATACTGATCTCCATATTTTCCTACCTCCAGTATGCCAAATTTAAAATAAATCAAAATATGTGAGGTTGAAAAGTGCCTCTTCATAGGTTGATTTCACATGGAATGGCCCTATTGCTTCTCAAAATATTCATTGGATGCTGTGCTATTTCTGTTGGAGGGCAATCAACATGAAGATCCAATGTTTCAAATGTTTCCCTCAAAAGTAGGCTATGTGTGCTGAATTAGTGTGCTTAATATAACTTAATAATTCGCACAAATTCTCAACAATAAACAATGTACATTGTGAAAAATGCAAGTGACAATCAATTCTATCCAAATATCTTAGTGTGCAATCTTAAGTGGACATTATCCTTTATATTTGCTCACTACATTTTGAGAGAACACCTCTTTTCTCATCTTCAGTTAATTAATTTATTTCTGCTGGTGGTGGCATGAGTCAAACTTATGGTGGGTCTGTGATTTTACTACAGGTCTGGTGTGCTAACAAAGTACTCCACCGTACACCAGACTTGTGAAAAAACCACAGGACTGTCACAGGTTTGACCCCTACCACTGGCAATAAGTAATATATTCACCTGAAGATGATATAATATATGGTTTCCACCTGAAGATGAAAGAAAATATGCTTTCTTCAAATACAGTAACTAAAAAGATTACATGCTAATAAATAAATAATTCTCACTACTAACATTCAGACAATTATTCTGATATCTTCTTTGTTGTTGGCTATCCTCTATTTTCATATCTAGTTTTAAAGCATTGAATATACAATTATTTTAAAATCAAATTAAAATGTGTAATATGATATAATAATGACACTTTCAGCATTGATTTCCCCCACATCTTTAAGTGGGAGAATAGTTGCACGCAGGCACAACTTGGGTGCCGCAGCTTTACCTAAACACCTTCATTGCAGAAGTGACTTTTGTAGCTTTCAGTTTGGTTGCTGAATGTTAATGTTTGATTCTTCTGTATTGATTTTGTTTCAGTTTAGTCTACCCTCTTTTACAGGAAGCAATGTGAATGCTACAAAAATTCTGAAGACACCATTACATTATGCTGTTTTACATGAGAAACCTGAAGAATTAATACGCATTTTACATTCATATGGTGCAGATGTTAACAAAAGGGACAACCAAGGGAAAACACCAAAGGAGAGGACTAGGGAAGGAACAGAAGGATATAAACTTCTCCATTGGTATGAGAGACATCCACGTTCACTTGAGCAGCTATGTAGACTTGCTGTAAGGAAAGCTCTTGGAGCAAGACGATTACATCTAGCTGACAAGTTGCCTCTTCCTCAAGTCTTGATAAAAACTATATACATTGACCATTGATTTATGCTTTTCTAAGATACATCCGAGGGGGGCTATTTTTTTCAACCTCCGATAGGGCATGAAATCATAACCACAGTGAATAGCGAAATGGGTTTATTGACAATAGTTAGGTACACATATAATCTACTTTTCAATGTAATCACCAAGAAGATTCAGACATTTATCATACTGATGGACCAGCTTTCCAATGCCCTCTGCAAAGAAAGGTGCCGCCTGTCTGTTGAGCCAGGCCTGCTGAAGCTCCGCGTTGGTGTGGAAGCACCATCCTCTCAAATGCTTTATCATCGCCAGGAAAAGGTAGGAAGTCACTCTGTGCCAGGTCTGGGTTGTAGGGAGGATGATCAAACACTTCCTAGTGGATTCGTTGAAGGTTTTGGGTTGATGCACCAACATGCAGTCGGGCATTCTCATGAAGGAAGACAGCATCTCTCTCTGGCAGACAGCTCATTTAACAGTGAATTTGTGCTGCATTGTGCCCCTCTGCCTGTAGAAATTGTATCACAGTACGCACCTCACACTTGGTGGGAGAGTCGATTGTAGCAGACATCTCTACGGACCCATTGCTCAGCTTCAACTGAAGCATTGGCCTTGGCAGTGGTGGTGGTGGTAGTAGCAGAGAGAACGCCAATCACGCTGCATTACGCCCTGCTTCCTAGCGCTTCATAGGCCTCCTGGCGGCACCATCGGAGGTTGAAAAAAATAATAACCCTCGTATTTTGATGTGTATCATTTACTTTTAAATGTTACCTTCCATCTTAAGGCTAGACTGGACCTTTGGCAATTGAATGGGAGAATTTTTTCAAATTTTCCTCTCCATTCGAAAAACTTCTGTGATATTCCAAAATCTGAAAAATTACATCTGCTTAGAATTCCTTCTAGAGCATTGAAGTGAATTTTCATGTAGTTTTCTTTCACTGTTGTCTAGATATTATCAATAGTTTAATAGACTTACGAAATCACACAACTATTGATAATATCTAGATAACAGTGAAAGCAAACTACATGAAAATTCACTTCAATGCTCTAGAAGGAATTCTAAGCTCATATAATTTTTTAGATTTTGGAATATCACAGTGGTTTTTTGAAAGGAGAGAAAAATTTGAAAAACTTCACCCATTCGGTTGCCAATGGTCCAGTCGAGCCTTAATAGTCATGCTACAAGCTCTTTAATTCTCCGTGTGATGTGATACCAGTGTTTGCTACATTGAAGTGTAAAAAAAATAACTAAGGCTTATCAAGTAAAATTGTGTACTGATATATATTATTTTTCCAACCTTGTTTTGCACATAATGTAGCAACTCATATAGATTCAGAGATATATAAAATCATTGTTTATCATCATGTACTTTGAAACATCAATTACTTTTATACTTGCAAAATCTGGAAGAACTTTTGTATTATGTTGAAATTAGAGCTGAGCTGATAGCATTGTATTTGCCAACACTAGTGCTTTTGGTATTGGAAGATATTGGCTGGATTTTATATATGAATATCTGCCAACACTTTCCTGCATTTTGGTCATCCGCATGGGTCAGCAAAAATGCCATGCGACACTTCTGCAGAGTCTAATTGTCCTGGAAGTTATGCAAAATTCGAAGTTTTCATTTAATATGCACCAATATTGTGTGAAAAACTTATTTTGTTATTACATAACAGGTATTTTGATATTCAGATGTAGTAATTGTTTATTTTTAATGAAAGCTCTGGTAAATTGATGCTTATAATCAGTATTTTGAGCAACTTTTAGTTGAATCAGTAAGAGTATTGACATTAGTGTGGGTATTGGTTCAAAGTGGTATCAGCTCAGCCCTAATTGAAATTATTTTCATTAATTCCAAAAACGTTGCTTTACAGTTTTGTAAAATTTGGAAAATAAGAACTTGTGATAACATATTTTTGTTTAAACTCCCATACCATCTCACCAGAAATTACCTGATTATGTGCAGACTAATGGAAACTAAGAACCTAAGCCAGTGTTTGTGGCCTTTACTCACATTCCTCATACACTACACTGCCCTCTATGTTGCTTTGCATAGCACTATTTGTCACACTAGGCAATTCTATATTCAAATCTGAATTAATGTATGGATATTTCTCTATTTGTTTCCTCATTGATTTCATCACTTCTTAATTTATTCTCATCATATCAATATACATATGTATTGTATTTCTTGAGATGATCTATCAAAGGCCAAATTAATATTATTTTGTAACCACAATTCTGCTAGTTTATGCTGTTGAAGGTCTGTATAAGGGAATGGTCACAGTTAACCATGATTTTAAAAATTCTTGAACATTTGATGGTGTGTGTGCTTGTTTAATCTTGTATGTGATAGTATTATAATAAGTGTGTTGAAGGCTAGTGCTAGGGAATTTGAATTATTCCCACAGTAATAAACTTTTATAAAATCCTTATGATGTGTGATATTTAAGGCAACTGATGGAAGATTGAGGCTAATTTGCACTGTGGTGCTTAATTTGCTTGGTTTACAGTGTTGTGTTGAAATCTAGTGGTGAGGAGGGAATTAATGTGGAGGCCAATGCATATTTTCACTTTGGTTTTAACTTTTTCAAGTCTAAAAGGAGAAAAATGGAAAGAGGGGGAAAGTGAAGTCTTTGGTGAAATAAAATAACTTTATTTTGGTCATGCAAATCTGACTACAACATCTGCTACAGAAAAATTGCCAAATCTCTGTGTTATGCTAGCTAATTTGCTTGCAAATGCTTTAATATTTGCTACATCAACATTCATACCAGATGGCAAAATGGAATTGGGATTCCAATATGGCAGTAGTAAGCCATCCATTACAATCACTTGCATTATGCATGGCAACTGACCCAATATCACAAATACGAAAATTGGTTCTCTTTAAACCCTTCCTCCTCTTTCCCACACCTATGGTCCAGATCAGCTAAAATTGTGCAAGCTGCCTTTCTATGATCCTATCTTGTTCCGATGCCAGCCTTTCTTGTTAGAAGGGTTATATGTTGCTCATTCTCATATGTGATAGCTGTATAATAGTATGTTGAAGGCTAGTGCTATGGAATTAAAACCATTCTCATGATAATAAAGATTTTAGAAATTAACTTTTTCTAGTATTGTTGACTGCATCTAGTGGAAGCTGAAACATGCATTTACTGTGGTGTGCAATTTTCTAAAGCTTTAAAAACATATGTAGTTGGTTATCCTCAGGGCTCAAAATGGAAATTTTCCAGAAAAAGAATTCCTGACTTTCGTTAACATAGTGTTTTTTTTTTTTGTGTCTGATTACTACAGAGACAAGACTAATGCCTATTGAAATGACATGCTGTATTAAAATTTATAATAGTTAATACTGCAAATATTACGAGGGTGGCTACTCGCTGTGAATTCCTTGAATTCTTGGAATTATGTGTGAATTCTATGTGAATTTTTCTCCATAGACTTGAAAAATTGCAGCTTTTATTAATCCAGATTCCATTGAATTTATACATACAGGGGATGGACAAAAATATGGAAACACCTGCAGAAATGCACATTACCTTTATTAATATCGAGTAGGACCACCTTTGGCATGCAGAACGGCCTGCAGTCAACGTGGAATGGACAAATACAGGTCGCATATGGTTGTCAAAGGGATGTTGTACCATTCTTCCTCCAAAGCAGCTGCAAGTTGTTGTAGAGATGATGGTGGTGGGTAGCGGGCTTGCACCTTGGTCTCCAAAACTGACCACAGGGGCTCAATAATATTGAGGTCTGGCGATTGTGGAGGTCATGGCAGATGTGACACTTCATCGTTGTGCACATCAAACCAGTCCTGGACGATGTGAGCTGTATGAACAGGGGCTCTGTCATCTTGAAACACGGCATCACCATCTGGGAACAAAGTTTGCACCATGGGATGCAGCTGGTCACTCAAAATGGTTACGTAGTCCCTGGCAGTGACATGTCGATGCAGGGTGATGATGGGTCCGGCAGAATACCAGGAGATGCCTGCCCAAATCATCACTGAACCACCGCCATGCTTCACTCTCGGTAACAGACAGTCTGTATCGTACGCTTGTGCTGTCGTTCTCCATACGTACACTTGGCCAGCAGTTGGAAACAATGTAAAGGATGACTCATCCGACCAGATTACAGTCTTCCACTGCTCCATTGTCCAGTTTTTATGGGCGTTGCACCACTGTCTCCATCTAGCAGCATGGTCAACAGTCACGAGTGGTTTGGGAATTGCAGATCTGCCATGAATACCCTGCTTGTGGAGTTCTCTTCTGACTGTTTTGATGCTATCAGGGTTTGTAAGCACTGTATTCAGCTCAGCAGTGAATTTTGGAGCCATGGTGATCTTCTGCTTGGTCACAATCCTACCCAATGTGCGTCTGTCTCTGTCACGCAACACACACTTGCATCCACGCTGGTGCTTCATTGATGCAGTTTTTCCGGAAGTCTCGTAGGCAGTCATGATCTTCGAGACTGTGCCTCTTGATACAGAAAACATTTCTGCTACTTTCGTCACGGAAGCTCCCACCATATGCGCACCCACAATTTGCCCTCTGAAACTATGTCAGCTCAGACATGATTCACGATAACCTGCACAGACCGGTCGCTGAACTGTAACTGGCCCATCTGTCAGGTTGGCCAGGGTGTATACCTAGCAGGAAGTGCCAATGACCACAGCTCCACCTACCATTCAGACGCAAATCGTGTTTGAAATGGTTTACCTGTTTTCTACCAGGTGTTTCCATATTTTTGTCCAACCCCTGTATTTATAAATGCGCTGAGGCAAGTTTAATGTTTATTTTTATTGAGGAAGGAAAATAAAACTGCACGGAAAATGAAACCGAATTCTCTTGATCCGTTTACTTTGTTAGTGTCGTTTGCAGAAGAATCTGTCTGACAAACTGAAGATTATTGCAAGATAAGATATCTTGAAGTGGGTTAGTAAATTTGAGTTTGAAATTCTTATAACAATTAACATTTTTTTGTAGATTGGTATATCTTGTACCATTTGTAACTTGTGTTTGTAAATGTATTATTTCAAGTCTGGGTTTGTGAAAATATCAAATGTAAACACCACATCTTAAATTAAATATTTGAAATATAAATATCATTTAATTAAATTGAATGAGAATTTTTGAACACATTGGAATCATATAATGTATAATGATGGAGAATATTTTTGTGAGATTAGAAACACTAGACTAGGTAGTGTTTAACCTGAAGAAATTTACTGCCGAGTTTGCGAAGTTTCAGAATAGTTTAGGCAAAACTAAAGTTACAATATATTACAAAATGCTGAAAAGTGGTAAGTGTTTAATTATTACCAATGGTACCGTATCCAAACCATCAATTTGCATTGGTCAAAGGTCAAATGCACAGTTGTCACTGTTACCTTTTATTTGCAAAAAAATTGAAAATTATACAAAGAAAATATCAGTATTCCATACCTAGTTTTGCACCCTCACCTGTGTGCAGTATCTGTTATTGTTTTAAACTATGTTTTATTTTTCATGTACAAGTTCATATTGTAGCATCTGTATCATTACAAAATTACACATGATTAGTGTATAAATATATTAAATTGTACAGTAGATGCAGTTTGTTAACTGCTTTCTTCACAACTCAAGATTTTTCATTTTTTTGTACAAAAATATAACTTTACTTAAAAAGAACAATGCAGGTTTGTATAAAAAGCAAGAGGAATACAGATCCTGAATGAATGTGAGCAGAATCCCGTAGCATGTCCTTGACTTTGCTCCAAGTTCCATTGTTTGGTTGAGGAGGTATCATGAGTAAATGTGGATATAATTGATAAATGTCCACAAGGCTTATTTTAGGACTTGCATAACCTTCTTGAAAATCTGCAATAGAGAAAAAGAAACTTGTAGATTCTAACTTTAAAGAAAATTGCATAATATAAATAGTAGGGCTGATTCAATACTACTTGGAACCGACAGTCTTACTGATGCTTGAAAATTGTAATAATGAAAAGTTGCTCAAAATATTGATTAATATTAGTGGGTGAGTATTCCACTCCAATTATAGGCATCAATTTAGCAATTTTGCTTTAAACATTTTCAATAATTACATCAGAATATTAAAATCACTCCTTATGTTTCTTATGTAATCAGAAAATCAATTTTTCACACAATTTGGTGCAAAATGAAGGAAACTTCGAATTTTTGCATAATTTCCAGGAAAATTAGATTCTGTGAATTCATTTTTGCAGAACCTGAGGAGGATCGGTATCGGAAAGTATCATTTGAAATTCATCTAGCAGCCAATACTTTTCTGGCATATTGGTTCTTCACGTGGTCCATAAAAGTGCCGCATGACATTTTCGCGGAGTCTCATTATGTTGGAAATCATGCAAAATTCAAACTGTATTTTTAGATTACATAACATCTATTTTTAATATTCTAATGTAATTCTTGAATATTCTAAAGCAAATTTCTTGTTAAATTGATGCATATAATTGGAGATTATTATTTACACACCAATCCTGATCCAATATTTTGAACAAATTTTAATTATTGTAATTTCCAAGTATCTGTATCGGTATAAGTTCAAAGTAGGGATGGGACCGATTAATCGGTGCTCTATCGGTATCGGCCAATATAGGCATATCGGTGTATCAGTTTATCAGTAAAATTACCGATTATTTTACCGATCCGATATATCGATAAATATCTGATAATTTAGTGCAAAATTCTGCCATTTTGTTGTAATATTTATGGATAATCTCCATGCCCTACTTTCTAAAAAAGTAAATGTCTAAATATGCATTTTCTTTTGCACTGCAGCCACCTTGAAATACACATTTATTAAAGAGGTCAGTGAACCTTTCAGGGATTCTTCAAGGACCATTTCTAATTTTATATTGGATCGGTTATCTGTATCAGTAAATTTTATATCTGTACTTTATCGGTATCGGCCCATCCCTAGTTCAAAGTGGTATCTGCTCAGTCCTAGATATTTTCCAGTAACAGTGGAATTGATACATCAGCATCAGTTCAGCCTTAATAAATATTTTGGTTGTAGCATGTTCAAATTTTTGTCAATTAACTTTTTCTTTTTGGCATCGGGTTTTTCATGTGCCCAGAATTTTCACATTTGTGTTCATTATCTTTCAAACATTTTGAGACTGCATGTTCAGCAAAAAGTACTGAACTGCAGTTTCTTCTTCCTCTGGACTGAATTATCCATATGCTTTATTAGTATGTTCATTTTATATACAGGTATATACACACACTTTGACACCATTGGTTATGTCCTACAATGAACAGTATATGTTAAAAGTAAAGGATTTTGTTCTTTCGTTCTTTAATTGCTGATTATCCATTTCAGGCTTCAGGATGGAGTTGATACATAGTAGATTAAAGTTTCAAATATTTAAAAGTGGTGCAGTTTCTAGAGGCTAATCTATTTCATATTTAATTATGACACTTACTTGGTCCCTTTGCAAAAAATATTGTCCTCATGTCCTTGAATGCAGGTTTATAACCATGTAATCCACCACAATAATTTTTTGGCTTATCATAGGGACATTGTTTACTGGAATTTGCTGCTTTCAGAAGAAACGCTGCAACAAAATATATTTAATTATAATATTTTTTAAGCATTGTTTCATGTATGCATTATTTTTCATCAAAGAAAAAAGATCATTTTATCCACATACTACTTAGGTTGGTCGGAAAAGAAAGAGACTTGCCTGATTTGGAAGTGAAGATCCCATAGCAGATATTTTTATGATTGCTGGACATATTCCCTCCCTGCCTGAATACATCGACACCATCTGTCTGGAAGCTTCGTAAGTGCCCGATGAAACCAGTCTTCTGGGGTGGTATGGCAAAAGGAGCAGACAGCTTCCTGTAAGGGCTTGACACATGAATTTCTGGCTGTGTATTAGCTCTTTCGCACTGTCAAACAGAGGGTGCAAGGTCTGATGAGTATGGATGATGCTTGATGATGGTTCTCACATGTGAAACCTGGTTTGCTCTTTTTTTTTTTGCCATGGACTGTTTGTGTGCTTCCATTGCATTGACTGCTCTTTCTTAAGAGGTTTCGTAACCAATTCACAAACTCTATTGTGATTACACCATCTTTTCACAAAAACCAAGTTGTCCATGTTACGCCCAACATGACTGGGAAATACCACCTGCCCCATGGTGCCAACTTGCAGTAAAACTCTGCACTTCATTTGTCAATAGACCAAGGTCACTAGTTACGTGAACCACAGTCACTTTTCTCCAAATGCAAAACATGTTCCATTACACATTGTTAGTTTCATTCTTTTCTGACCGACCTAAATACAAATGTGATGACAATCATTGCTGTACCAAGAAGAAAAACATTCTTATATCATCTCTTGCCTAGATGTACCAATAAAAAAAATATTGAATATGTGGGAAAAATAGCAATAACAAGTTAAAACAAGTTTGTGGTTGGACCTTTCCTATTACATAACCATGATATGCTTGCTCTGTGGGCACCAATGAAAATGGTTAGAGATTCTTGGAAGAAATAAATGAATGATATATTAGTATTTGATAGGACTTCTCAGTTGCCTTGGCTGAGCAGTGCCAAAATGTGCCTATGGGCACATGTATTCTCCATGTAAAATCTTAGAAAAATCGATTAATATCTTTTGCGCTCTACCGCGTCTTGTATAATTCGACATGTAGCAAAAATTCTCACACACTGATTTACTACAATGTAAATATTTATTTGTAACTATTAACATAAATTGTTATCCACGGAATATAAAACTCAAAAGTGTTGTTTTAAATGTATTTATTTACTGGCACCCTTCACTGAGACAACAAAAGATGCTACAATAAGTTGAAGCGAAGAACAGCCCCTCCATTAAAATTGCTTTCAGGCTAAACACGGCGGCAGGCAAATACTTATCCAAATCATGTAGACAGACTATATGTAAAACAGGATATTCAGTCATAATTTGTTTCAAGCCCAGTGTGGGTGTAAAATAGTGTTTGAATAGTTACCTACATGATATTAGGAAAATAAAAATGAGTGCTCAAAAGTTTGTTACTACAAGAATTTCAGTTAGTTGTCCTATTTTTGGTCCTCCTAATGACCTTAATTATTTAGTTTTGCCAACTGTAAAAGATGTTTTACTCTTTCATCAGACATGAGTTAAAATATCAAAATAAGCCTTCGAATAAAGGACAGACTTTTCATGAAATATCAAATATAGTTGCACAAAAACTCGATGACATCTGGAAGAAAGCGACAATTCCCATCGTGTCATGTTCTCATATCATAGAGCTTTTAGATAAGTACCATAACGAGTACTTAAAACATATAAGGTTTCCCAAAATTAAGCGTAATGAAAAGTATGATTTAAAACTAATTGCTCACCAAATTTAGTGAATCGTCACCCTGGAAAGCTTTCCCATGCAAGGTGACTTACAAAGTCAAATCGTGTATTGCGGCTGTATATTGGCAATGAAGATCCCTCCACAAATTTAAAGATCCTTGCTGAATTCATCATAAAAGTATACGCCCCAATGTAGTTTGATATAAAGACCCATTCATCTTGCAAAAATGGGGCTCAGCATGAATTCAGAACAATACAACTGTTGCACTACTTTAATGAGGACCTAAAAAAAGTCATTGACCCCGTAATTTAACAGAATTACTTTAATTTTTTTAATTAATTAATTTTCTTCACCCAGAAAACCACCTCCTTAACATGCTGTCTGATGATCACTGATTTGTGAGAGAATTAGCCTTAAGACGAATTCTGAAGGCAAAACAAAAGAAAGCTGTAGATGTAAGGCAATTTGTACTTCCAGATTTGAATTTCAATGCCACATATTATATCGAACTGATTAACTGGGCTGATGTCGAAGTCACATTTGCACCAATTTTCTATAACGTAACTGAATCTCAAAAAGTTGAATCACTCCGCTCCGAATCGGAGTGCTGCCGTGCCACGCTCCGCTCCGGAGTGAGGAGCGGAGTAGAAGCGACACTTCGGAGTCACTCCGGAGCGCTCCTTTAATATGCTATGCACTCCGCTCTGAAACCGGGGCAGAAGATATAAGATAAATTCAAAAACTTTTTTGCAGAATTATTACTTGTCATAGCCACATCTTTTGCCACCTATTATGTTGCTGATTTTGTAAAATTAAGATTTCTCATCTATAAGAACAGCCCACCCTACTGAGCATGCTGAGTGGTTCTCATGATCTCATCACAAACCAGTGCCAGCTGATGGCATCAAAAGGGAAAGAGAATACACCCCCCTCCAGCAAACAAGAAAGACTCTACAAATAAACACACTTTTAGTCCAAACATGTAGTTGTTGTTTGGTACTTAGTGGTACCTTGAATATGAATGCCCCCCTCTTTTCCTCCCCACTATTTTTTTCTGGCACCATCACTGGGTCCCAGCCTCAGCATGGGTATGTCTGTGTGTGCATCCATTCATCAATTTCATCTACTCTCATTCATTCTCATCATAAAATAAGAAAAATACAGATAGGTATTTTTGTACACCTATTTACCTGCAATTGAATTATATCAAAATGTGTCACAAAAATTTCGTTTTAACTTACATCAGATATCGTACACCAAAGTACCGGGTTCCAGTGAAATGATAGAACCACAACATAGAAATTTCATGTTTTTGTGATGGGTATAATGTCCTAATATGTCATTATGATAACTAATGCTTCACCAAATTGGTATTTCAGTACACCAAATTTCTTATTGTATCTACAACAGTGCTTGGAGTGGGGAGGAAAGTTAAGAAACTTTTCATGAATCATTCCCTCCTAGATGGGGTAATTTGCATTGGCATCATCCCACCCACTGCATTGTCTCCATGTTGTTCCATACAAGCATCCCCCAGCTAGGAATTTCCACTTCAAGCACTGATCTGTAGTTGTTCCTGAAATTTGGGTTGGCTTCTATAATATCAACTTTTTGACTTCCATTTATAGATAGTTAATTTATATACGATGTAAAAAAGAAGTTTTGGTGTAATCAATAGGAACTCATTGGTTTCATGCTTGACTCAATCAGGAAAATACAGCCAGTGAAGATTCCTACTTTGCATATTGCATAAATATATTTCTCTGTTGACTTTTGAACTCCCACTGACACTCGCAAAGAACAATCAATCATCCCCAGACCGGAATTCGAACCCAGGACCCCTGGCATCGTGGATTGCTGTGGTAACCACTCCATCATGAATGTCCACTCTTAGACCTACCTGAATTGAAATTGGTTTATTATGGGAATCTCAAGTTATGTATAACAAGAAAGTTACGTTTTATTTGGTACAATAATACAGAATCGTTTACAAACATACTCTTATTGCAATATAGACAGTGGCGTACATAAAGGGGGGATAATAACCCCCCTTTGGCCCAGTAAAAAGAATATCAAAGGCAGGAAAAGATGGCAAATAGATGGCTGCCTACTAAAAAATGTATAGCCCCTCCCCCCTTTTGAAAGTCCTTAGTACGCCACTGTATATAGAGTTTTTATTTTTAAGCCCACTTTATTCACAGGAAAGCTAATTGGGACTGGGAACTTGCAGTTTTAAGTGGGATCCAAACAACTTGTACCTCAACCTTGCATAAAACCTGGAATCCCTTGATTACAAGGATGCGACGTTACCACTATGCTCTCTATCAAAGAAAGAAAAACGAAAACTGTCCCACAACTTGTCTAGATATGGGCTGTTGCATTTGGAACAAAGAAAAGTAGGAGAAAGAGCTGTTCCACTTTCTGATAGGGTAGGAAGTGTGATAATTTACATTGACATTTCCTAATATTTTAAAAAATATTTTCTCGAAAGTGGGACGAGGTCCCAAAGTTTTTTCATTTCCTGGTGTTAGTACATATATTCACCTACAAGTTGGCATACTTAGTGTATTTTTACCTTGATGCTGTTTTGAGATAGGCCTAATTCTAAAGTTGCGGTTTTTGCAATTTTTTATTATTCAAAGGGTTATATCTGCTAACAGCATCAATATCCCAGTAAGGTGATATATCAGGTAGCTTGTCCTAATAGTGAGCTTCAATGCCCAGTAAACAAATCTTTGGGGTAGTGTCGCTTAACCAAGATATTAAGGGCCAAACAGGAAAAAAACTGCATTTTGGACCTTCTTTGTTGCCACATAACAATGGAAAGCAATAATGTCCCATCAAAACAACTGAATGTATATGAGCAACCCATCTTATATTAACAGTATATCAAAACAAATGTTTGAGATGTTATTGATTTCTGAAGTTACCCATGTTTCACTTTTCATGAAAAATGGGTGGTCTGACCTTGAACTTTGAAATTTTCTACAGGGGAGGGAAACATTTTTCAAGGTCTCAAAATTGCACTATATTCATTTCTCATGATCTACTTCAACATATAAAAAAATAAAGCCAATCAAAAAATACAATTATCTCACTTTGTTCGAATTTCAAAATTATGGCTCTTAAATAGTGTTCCTCCTGCTACCTTTGGTGATCATATCACCTTCCAAAAAACATGTAATTTCTACAAAAACTCAGTTTTTCACGGTGTTGAAAACGTACTTATCATTCATTTGAAAGTGTGAAATAATGAATTGACTCATATAATGTACAATATATGACATAATACATAATATGTTTTTAAAAGTGTGGTAATACTAACCTGGTTCTGCTGTTACCAAAATGTCAGGAAGTAAGTCAGTTTCCCGATAATGCAAATAACTTGGAATTTCATCTTTTTTGTATATGTGAGTGCCTTTTATGGATTTTAGCTGTTCGTACACCTAGTAAAAATAATTTATAAAAATTGTTTTAATTAAAGATGTTAAATTATTTTTCTTGAAGCTTCAAATAATATTTTTAAAAAATAGATACATTTAAACTGCTTATGCATGTGGGGGTGGAGAATTGTGATTACATTAATTTGTATTGAAGTGAATAGGTTAGCAAAAATATTTTTTTTTCATTTATCTCATGAATATGACGATATTATGTATGTTTCTGATGACTTTACAGAATACATTACATCTGTCTAGTAGCTTCAGAAATCCAGAAATAGCCACCAGTTTCAATCCAATTGCACTGGATATCTTGGTGATCCCATTCTATTCAAAATAAAGGCTTTTCTAAGTGAACTAACTGGCCTCTTGTGGATTGTTGACCAGAAGTTGTTGCCAATACTGAACTTTTTTAAACTTATTGGACCTTTTGAATGTAATTGTTATTTGAAACCAATTGCATTTTACCTTTATTTATCTAAAGCTAGTGAGGTACTTACAATGCAGAAATACCCATCAATTAACAATGTATGTCCCAAAATAAACTGAACCATACACAGTAATATGTATTTACAGCATATAAACCTATTCAACACTGTTCTCTTCAAAGTAATCACACTTCACTTTCACACATGTTCACATTAGTTTTTCTGAAATCCTGCATGAACTACATATACTAATATCTTTTACATGAAGAACATGTAAGGTTATTTGCAGATAAGTTAATTTTGAATAGCTGAATTTGTCAGATTTAAAAGAATTCCCAGATGTTATATTTGAAAAACTTACCGTGTCAAGCTTGTTTGGTTGAGTGAAAATGCTCATAATTGCACCTCGATCAAAAATATACTGAACATCTTGTAAACTTATGTAGTCCTCTATATTGATGAATGTTACACCTGTATCACATGATGTCATACCATGATCTGATACAATCAATATATTAACCTTCAAGAAAAAAATATAAAATAAATAAATGCCGTATCTTCTCCTGTAGAATAAGGCAAGGTAAATGAATTATTTTGAAAAACACTTTTTTATTAATAGCATAGAAATTACTATTTTTACACGTCACAGAAAATATGCATTATTTATATGTCCACAAGTGTAGAAATACAATTGAATCAATGTGGTATGTTATTAAATAAGAAGTGTAGAGGTAACTCCCTCTTCCCCTCTCCAAAAGCAAAGTGGTATGCATTAAGAATTATTTCATGTGTGTGAATAATGAAAACACAGATTTATTTAGCTTTACAGTGAAAGATATATTGATTTATTGCCATATCTAGTGTGTTAAGAGAAGATAATTTGTAATAATTAGCGCATTGTATTGTTATTTAGCTATGTTGGTAATCATCGCATCTTTCACATCATTGCATGTAACAGTTGGGCTGAAAAGTTCGTAGGCTAACATAGTAAAAAATATTTTTTTGACAAAATTCGATTTTATTATTCAATATAGTTGCCTTCGAGGGCGATACAACGATTATAGCGGTCATACAATTTTTCGATGCCATTTTTATAGTACGATTTCTCTTTAGCCTCAAAATAGGCCTCAGTTTTGGCGATTACCTCTTCATCAGTGCTAAATTTCTTTCCAGCGAGCATTCTTTTAAGGTCTGCAAACAGGAAAAAGTCACTGGGGGCCAGATCTGGAGAATATGGTGGATGGGGAAGCAATTCGTAGTCTAATTCATATAATTTTGCCATCGTTTTCATTGATTTGTGACACGGTGCATTGTCTTGATGAAACAGCACTTTTTTCTTCTTCAAATGGGGCCGTTTTTTCGTGATTGCATCCTTTAAACGCTCCAACAACGCTATGTAAGTTAATAATCGCTGTTGATGGTCTGGCCCTTTTTGAGGTAATCGATGAATATAATACCATGCGCATCCCAGAATACTGATGCCATAACCTTGCCAGCCGACTGTTGCGTCTTTCCACGCTTTGGATTCGGTTCATCACGTGCAGTCCACTCGGCTGACTGTCGATTGGACTCTGGAGTGTAGTTATGGAGCCATGTTTCATCCATTGTAATATATCGACGGAAAAATTCGTGTTTATTACGGTTGAATATCGCTAAACATTGCTCCGAATCATCAAAATGTTGTTGCTTTTGATCGACTGTGAGCACGTGTGGCACCCATTTTGCACACTGCTTTCGCATGTTCAAATATTCATGCACAATATGTCCAACACGTTCCTTTGATATTTTTAAAGTCTCAGCTATCTCGATCAACTTCACTTTACGATCATTTAAAATTATTTTGTGGACATTTTTGATGTTTTCGTCGGTAACAGCCTCTTTGGGGTGTCCACTGCGTGCATCGTCTTCGATGCTCATTTCGCCTCGTTTAAATTTAGCAAACCACTTCTCAACGGTTGATTTTCCTGGTGCAGAGTCCGAATAATGTTTATCAAGCCAAGCCTTGGCTTCAACAGTATTTTTTCCCGCCAAAAAGCAATGCTTTATTAACACACAAAATTCTTTTTTATCCATTTTTTCACAATAACAAAAGCTGCTTCACTCACAATGCTATATCTCACGAACTAATTATCCGGCAGCTGTGAAATTTATACACGTATCTTTTGAAGGTTAGTACTAAGTAAAAATCACATGGATTTAATTCTAGTAACGCCATCTATGAGTCAGCCTATGAACTTTTCAGCCCAACTGTTATTTTGATTGAATTTCCTAAAATGTGAAAATTACATTGATTTTGTATAAGATTAACTTAAAACACTCAAAAGAACAAACTAAATCAAAATACATAACTCTTGCATTTCTTTTTTTTTAAGTAGTTTCAAAATTACAGTCAAACAATCTTAGTGCTATCGGTAAAGTCTCCCATGCACATGGGTAGGGTACCACACATTCTCGATCTTGGCCATTTTTGGAGGTGATGTGATTAGCACCATGCCCGGGCATGTAGTACCATGTTCTCCAGGTACCCAATAGTTTGAAGTAGTTAGAGCTACTTTATGCAAGAGCAAGTGGTAGTCAGTCCCACGTCCCTACCAACTGAACCACCATGGATCCTAATCTTAGCACTATAGCCAGAAAAAAATACTGACAATTTATATGAACTTCATGTGGCTTTTTCTAATAAATCTATACATTTTTGACAAATGGATAAGTAATTGTAATTTACATTTATTTATATAAAATTAGGTGATTTTCCAATGATAAAATAATTTAAATTAAATATGTGACCTTAGTTACCTTTTCATGTAGACCTTTGTCTTCTAACTTCTGAAGGAAATTCCCCAGTATACCTCCTACTTCTATGAGGGCATCCTTGATTTCACGTGACTCTGTGCCATATCTATGTCCAACATTATCAATGTGTTCCCCATACATCTAAAATTTAAGAGAAATTTAAAGAATATAGACTTACACTTACAAATAATGTGGAATGGTAAGATAATGTAAGACAGAAGTAAGTGATAATGACATATTTCAAGTGCTTTTGACAATTTAACTTTACGCTAAACCTCCACTTGTAGAGATAACACTGACCTGCAAAGATTTTGTTGTTTTGATAATTTTAACTAATTTCTGACAAATAAGATATGCTATTTTCAAAAACGTTGGTAGTTTTGTTCCATCACGTAAAGCTTATTTTACAATTCAACATTTTGTGGATGCTGCGAATCCTCTCTTGGTTGCATTATATTATCACCTCGTGTAGAATTTTTCAATTCTTTTAAGTATTACTTGCATGGCATCAGACAGCATTCCTAAAATACCGTGCGTCCATTTCGATCTGCAGCCGAGAGATCGGGAGAAACGTGGTGGGCGGCGCTGACGGAGGTGCCGACATTTGCGGCCTGTAATGCCCGCATATTTTTATGGACATATGCAGACATTTATATAAATATTGCAAAACTAGCACTAACCTGTGTTATAAGAGTTGTTCAAAGTGATGTCCACCTACACACGTCTCGACACGAGTCTGTTTTCACGTAAGTGTCATACATAAAAATTCTTTGTTCTAACGTGAACCTTGCGGCTGGCATTCCAATCGTCTGACTGACACAACACACATACACACTGCAATAACACAAACAAGTAATGGCAAGTAACCAAGAATAACACACTTACGCACAGTACGAAATTAACACGCTCTTGGTTTACATCTGCCTGCCACGATATTCACAGCTCTGTAGTCGCGAAGGAACAAAAAACTTGAGCTAGGAGATTTCGGATTGCAAGGAAGCTCACGAACACCATTAGCTTTTAACGGTTCGTCTGCAGCGTAATCTTGATACAGTGTTGCACATTCGAAACCTCCAAACGATCCCCATCGACACAAAACTCTTTTAAGTATTACTTGCATGGCATCAGACAGCATTCCTAAAATACTGTGCGTCCATTTCGATCTGCAGCCGAGAGATCGGGAGAAACGTGGCAGGCGGCGCTGACGGAGGTGCCGACATTTGCGGCCTGTAATGTCCGCATATTTTTATGGACATATGCAGACATTTATATAAATATTGCAAAACTAGCACTAACCTGTGTTATAAGAGTTGTTCAAAGTGATGTCCACCTACACACGTCTCAACACGAGTCTGTTTTCACGTAAGTGTCATACATAAAAATTCTTTGTTCTAACGTGAACCTTGCGGCTGGCATTCCAATCGTCTGACTGACACAACACACATACACACTGCAATAACACAAACAAGTAACGGCAAGTAACCAAGAATAACACTCTTACGCACAGTACGAAATTAACACGCTCTTGGTTTACATCTGCCTGCCACTATATTCACAGCTCTGTAGTCGCGAAGGAACAAAAAACTTGAGCTAGGAGATTTCGAATTGCAAGGAAGCTCACGAACACCATTAGCTTTTAACGGTTCGTCTGCAGCGTAATCTTGATACAGTGTTGCACATTCGAAACCTCCAAACGATCCCCATCGACACAAAACTCTTTCAAGGATATAAACTTAAGCAGGACGTTACTGGTCAAAACTATGATTAAAATGTTTTACAGAGTATTATCTGTGGCTCTTATTATAATTTCTAAAGCGTATTTATTTGTGTATATAAGGGTGGAACTTGGAAGAATTACAGAAGAACTTTTGCGTGTTATAACACAGGTTAGTGCTCGTTTTGCAAGATGTCCACAAAAATAAGCGGGCATTACAGGCCTCAAATGTCGCCATCTCCGTCAGCGCCGCGCGCCACGTTTCTCCCGATCTCTCGGCTGCAGATCGAAATGGACGCACGGTAGTTTTGAACTGTTATGTTTGTATAGCAAGCATGTTTAAGTCGTTTACAGATGAAGTCAAAGGGACTGTCTCATATCTGAAAGCTAGCTCTTCCAGTTGGTGACATTTCCCATCTTTGTTGCAATTTCAAATGGAGCCCCTTATTATAAGCTGCCACCAATCATGTGATTTGGGTTTCCGTGGGTAGTAGCATCACATGCATTTTCATCATATACCCAGTCTTGTAGTACCACTCCATTCTTCTGCATCATCTAAGCATTGTTGTAAGATGGAAAATGTGCAACAGATTTTATACTCCATGTATAGTCGCCAACTCCGAACACATCATATATCCAGGGACTGAATAAATGATTTATTAGATATAACACACTACCCTGAGGACAGAGACAGAATCCTTCTCTGAAACATAGGTACATAAATATTTAATACAGTGGTTAAAAGTAAAAAAAACAACTCAAAATGAAAGTATAACTCTGTGAAAAATGCACATCATGCTTGCTTTAAAGTGAAACCTGGTGATCAAAACAAAAAGTGTGCTCCACATGTGATGTGCAACTCATGTGTTGAATGACTGAACTGACATAATGTTCGTCCATGCTGTTTTAAATACCAATGGTTTGGCATGATCCAAAAAATCACTGTGATAACTGTATTTTTGTACATGTAAAGCATCTGGTTTTAACAAGAAAAGCTTGTCAACCACATATCCAAACTTGTCTTCAGCCATACGACCCATTCCATATGGACCAGAAATTCAGATTCCTACAGCACTGACTGGACTACATGATGCCGAGGTTTCTTCTAGTGTAGAATCTACAACTAAATGATATGGATTTTGCACCAGATGATAAAAACAAGTGTTTACTCAAAACGAGTTCAAAAATTTAGTCAGACTCTTAGGATTGACAAAAGAGAAGAGTGAGATACTTGCATCAAGATTAAAATAAAAACTTATTAGTCCCAGATACAACATTTTATTGGTATAGGAATCATTAGAAGGAGTTTAGAAGAAGGGCCTTCTGCAGGCACAACATCCCTAAGGCTGCAAACAAAGATGTGGGTATATTTTGCCATGCATATCACAAATTCTGAGGATTCAACTTCTCTCCAAATAGGTGTCTTGTGTGTTCCACTAATAGAAAAAGGAGACAGACATCTTTCTCCTTATCCTGGTCTGGCAACACTAAATGTGCCCAGTTGCAGATGAATATTCTGTGCTCAAAGGATGCTTTCTCTGCAAGATTCAATGGAAAGAATTCATGTGGAGGCAAAAACAGGCAATTTTGACAACTTGTTTACAGGGAAAACTGCACGAGCAGGACGAAAACTAAACTTTAACCTATGTGCTACAAAATTTGAAATACTTCTTTCTCCCAAATCTTATTTGTCTTCTGTAGCATAGTAGCATGTGTTAACCAGTGGCGTATCTGGTTTTAACTTGTGGGTAATCTCCGACACTTGATTTATCCACCCACTCCTGAAGTCTCTTTGCAAATTTACCTCAGCATCCATACAGGATTTATGAATATATGTGTGGAAAATTTTATCTTATTGTTGCGACCATTGTTGTGATTGCAGTTAATCTACATTTAGAATTTCAAATAAAACAAGAAAGTATAATAATCCTATACAAAAAAAACAAAAACAACCTGTAACATAGAATATGAAAGGAATGTGGTGGCGAAATAAAAACATCCAATATTAATTGAAGTGTAAAATTCAAGTTACCCCAGTACCCTGTTTTGTACATTCCTGATTTTTGTTTTCATACGGAAATATAAGTTTAAGACCTGTGGTACAAGAGATGCTACTGGCCTACCTGCACTTACGATTTGCAATTTCTCCGGAAGAAAAATCTCGTTACAAATATTTTCACATGCAGTTGTTCATCCATTGCCTTTAACTTCAGTAAACACAGCACCAGCATGAATACTAAATCACTAGAGTCGAAGAGCTATATGAAAGCAGCTGACCTTGAACAAGGCTCGATGCGCAGTAGCAAAAGGAGGAAGTACAGACTGCCGTGGAAAACACAAGTTGTCTTTCTTTTGTTTCTCGAGCAGTAAGAATCGGTTTGGTTTTCGTTGTGACTGTACGTGTTTCACCAGTGTGATCACAAAAAAATGTCAATATACATGTGCAAGATGGCTACAGAAACACCTTTGCGTCGTGTTCTACACAAACAAGCGCGAGATATGGTGTACAAAGTGTATCAGTTCTTCCAAAGTGAATCTCGCAGTGCAGACAGTGCCTCGTGTTCGTCAGGGAGCAGTGTTGCCAAATGTCAGGAGCATACAGCGGCTGCATGTGGGATAGGTCTGCTTACAGTTCAGACGATTGCGAAGGAAGCCAGGTCGTCGATCGGTGATACAGGATCGGTTTCTTTTCGCTCGCCTGGCAAACTTCGTAATCGGCGAAAGAATATTACGCACTTGGATGATTTTGATAAAGGGGTATTGCATAATATTATATTTGATATGTATGCAAATGGCGAATTTCCTACTGCAGTGAAACTTAGGGCTAAATTGAAGGAAGCTATCGGGTTTGCAGGCAGTACGTGGTCAGTGTTAAAAATTTTGAAAAACATGGGGTTCAGATATAGGAAAGGCAATGACGGGAGGAAATTTTTAATGGAGAGGGGTGATGTTGTAGCTGCGAGAGTGATCTTCCTCAGAACCATGCACAAAATCAGGAAAGCTGGTATTGCAAATATATACTATTTAGATGAAACCTGGGTCAACCAGAATCACACGAAGACGAGCTGCTAAAGAATGACTGATGGTTCTGGTGGGTTAAAGGTGCCATTAGGAAAAGGTGCTCGTCTTAGAGTGTGTCATGCTGGTTCAGCTGCTACAGGCCTTGTGCCCCAAAGTAAATTGGTTTTCCGCTCCAAAACAAACAGTACTGACTATCATTCAGAAATGACATCTGGAGTGTTTCGAAAGTGGTTTCGCGAGCAGTTCTTGCCGTTTCTCGCTCCTGAATCCGTGATTGTAATGGACAACGCGAGCATGCATTCCTTGCAAGTGGATAAAACGCCTTGTTCGAACACAAGGAACATGGATATAATTGCATGGCTCTGTAACAAGAACATTCCCCACACAAGCATACAAACCCAAGCAGAATTGTTGCAGTTGGTGAAACATCATACACCAACTCACAAAAGTTACGAAATCGATATAATAGCAAGAGAATATGGTCACAGAGTTGTTCGTATCCCACCGTATCATTGTCAGTACAACCGATTGAAATGATTTGGACTCAGATGAAGGGGTACATAGCTGACAAGAACATGACTTTCAAAATTGCTGACATAGAGAAACTGACTCACGAAGCAATAGACAGAATAGGTGTTTCTGAGTGGGCAGATTGTGTGGCTCACGCAGAGAAAATGCAAGAAGATGATCCAGCATGAAATAGTCAGAGACGATGTCATCAAGCAGGTTATTATAAATTTGCAAGACACGAATTCCGAAGAACTTGAATCAAGTGACGAGGTTGACAGCAGTACAAAATGAGCGTTATGTAAGTAAATGGCATTTTAATTTTTGTTTTCAGTTCATATTATGCATGCCAGACAGTTGCTTTGTTATTGTGAGTGCCACAAGACCGGCACATGGTATCTGTGGCAAACGAAGTTGCCTTTGCCACGCTGCGAAAGAATGAATGAAGTTCTTCTCTCGTTTTCTCAGTAACCAAATAACATATTGCTGTAAATATTATACAAACTTAAAATTTGGAGTTACCTTTGTAACTTTCTCACTGGAAGTTAAAATCTCATTTAATAAAAATCGGCTCGCAAGAGAACTTTTTCTCTATACAATAATGGTCAATAAAATATTTCATTTCTTTCACTTACTTTCAAGATACTACACGTTTAATTTACACCACAATACGATTGTCTAAAGCTTTTTGGTAATACTCGTGCAGAATTGATATCGATTGTTGCAATAATAGCCGTGCAGCGGCAATTTACAATTGTTCAAATGTAAGCCATTGTTTTTTTATTTTGTAAGAGCTGGTGAGAACCCCGAACGGTGAGTAGGTGGCAACAGCGGAAATGTATCTCCATCTCTCTCTGCGCGGACTTGTCAAGGTCAGCCACTTTCATATCACTCGTCGACTCTAACAGCTAAACAAATAATAAATTTTTGAATTGCCAATAGGAACAACAGCACAAAGCCACCTACAACATGCATTCAATGCTTTGTGCCAATACTTTATTGTGGTTCCTTCCTGCTTGACTAAAAATGAAATTACCTATAGATTCTGAAAAATTCCCTTTCTCAGCTTTAAATTCCCTGCGATGCACAAGGTTCTATAAGCTGGAATCATTGCATTTGTTGTTTATATATTTTACATTCATACATCTTTCATCTTTGTGATCATTATTAATCTAAAAGGGGGGGGAGCAACTTAAATTAACTAATATATGTGTACGTATATATATATAATTTATTTCTGATATTTCCCTTTCAAAAATTATTCATTTCCATGAAAGAAGTACTCTCACTGGTTTTGAAGGCTACAAAGAGAAAGTAATCACGCTTTGTTACATTAATGTAAGTACCACAAATTATATTTCATAAAGCCATTTTCAATATGTATCTGTGTTCATTTACTTTTTCCTTGATCTTATAGAAATCAAGTTCATGTCAGAGAAGCTCTAATAAACATGACTTGGCAACTCCAATCTGTTTTGATATAATAATAGTATATCATGTTTTGTTAAGTCATATAAATCAGAGTGATCATTCAAAACTGTTTAAGTAAGTAGAAATTCTTGATAAAATAAGTACTTTGCTTGTTTAATGTTAGGAATCTACTTACCATTACAAGGTCATATTCTGCTTCTAGATATTCAAGAGATTTATCGAGGCTCTGCACAATAGCATCTGATCCTTTTTTGGTGAAAAAACCTCCTGCAACCTCAGGAAGGATCCCATGGACAGGAACATCACTCCTGTAAAATATATTTTATTACAATATTTATCCACAAACACAGGGCCCTGCATACCAAACAGTAAGGGGAAGAGTCTCAAATAGTTCACTTCATTCCACAGTCATTAAGGATCCTTCGTTCTAACCTCTAGTAATGTTGTTTTTTATGAGAGATGAATTTTTCAAATAATAGAGTTGAAAGTTATTGAACTCAATGTATTTAGTCTCTTCAGTTGTTTTTTTTTGGGGGGGGGAGACAAAGACCTTATTGCTACCACTGCTGTCGAGCATGTCCCACATGTACTCAATAGAATTTAAGTCAGGGCTCATGGCTGGCCAATAAACTAATTGAATTTGACCCTTGGGGAGGAATTCATTGTTCATGCCTGTGACATGCAGCTTGTCATTGTTATGCACGAGGAGTAACTACAAACCCAAACAAAGTGTGGAAAGCAATACATGCTCCTCCAGGATGTAGTTGATGCATACTCTGGCAGTTATGCATCCAGGGACGACGATGAGGTACGTTTGGCTGTCTACAAAAATGTCACTCCCACCGATGCATAACCACCTCCAAATCTGTCCACTTCTTGAACACTGCCTGGTAAGCAGCACTCGCAAAGGCATCTCCTGACATATTCACACCTGTCACATCAAGTGAAGGCAAATCTTCACTCCTCTGTGCTTAACTTTGTCTTTCAAGCACAAGTTGCCAATTTAATGTGGTGACTGATGAATTGCAGAGGAACAGCTTTCTATTGTAGTGAGCTGTTTTTCTCTCAAGTTTAATTTATTTAAGCTCTTCCTTATGATTTCATCAGATACCCTCACTCATCCAGCCATTTTGAGGTCATATTGGGGATCTCTCGTAGTGGCAGCACTAGTGGAAAGCAGAGATGACCATTACGAATCTTGATTCTGGATTCTCATGCATTTTCAAGTTTTCCAAACTTACCTGGTGTGGCCTGTCTGAAATAACACCACAGCTGATGAATTACTGAACGGGGTGATGTTTAGAACATCAGTGATGTAATGGGACACCCATCTCCCTTTGTTTTAGATGACAGCTACATGCTCTGCTCTATGTTGACTCATGCCAGCCTCCATGAAGGAGTAGACAGCACCACTCACTATGAGGTCAGATGTTCCAGTTTCAAACCCTGGCATGGGTGTATCCATTTCATCACTTCATCGTTCATCCTCATCATTTCAATTAACCCACAAGGTAGAAAAGGGATGTAAAATAACTTGAATAGGAATATGGAAAGAGATCTAATTGCATGTGTTCAGTTGAATGTAACCTTTGAACTGACAAATGCTGCCAAAATACTTTACTTAGAGCTCTACTGCTTGTTTCAAATATAGACAATTGTTGGCTATGCAGTATGCTAATTTGCCCAACAGTAAAGTTTTGGGATTTATGAAGTGAAGTGACATTGTAACAAATTATTCTCTTCATTTTATAAACTGAAATTAGCAATTACAAAATAATGGAAATAATAATTATTGTTTATGTCTACCCATGTTCATAGAAATGGTTGAATGATTGATTTGGTGTTTTAAGTCCACTTTATGCACAGCAAGGCTAATCGGGACTGGGCCTACAGTTTAAAGTGGGATCCGAACCACTATGTGCCTCCACCAGGAATCGAACCCTGGACCCCTTAGTTACAAGTTGACGATGCTACCATAGGGATGGAAACTTATCAAATGCAGTAAAATATATGTAAGGAGTAAATACAGCAAAATAAAAGAAATAGGATTACTGATATGAAATTGTCTACCCAGCAAAAACAGTACTGAAATAGACAGTTTCCTACAATTTTGCAACAAGCTATGAGAGCTGGACACATTGTACTATGCTCTTCAGCATTCGAGGGAAGGAGAAGTATGTTTACTTGTATGTTAAGCCACAAGAATTGGCGGGGAGGACATGTGATCCTTCTCAAATTCCCAAAGAGGCGAGGATACAGTGCCAACTTCTGAAGCATTATCATCTTATCAAGATGAAAAATTTCATGCACCTTTTCTAATAGATTTTTCTAATGTATTTTAGTCTCTGGGTTTCACAGGTAGCCTAGCTAGCCTAGAATATACACTCCTGATATGTGTATGTATATGGTGAAAAATTTATCAAGGGTCACTTATGTACACCCATGTTTAGGCTGGGACTTAAAAGCAGAACTTTCAGTGGCAAAATGGAAGGTTGTCCTCTTAATGAGTGTAGCCACTGGATTGGCTCTTTTCTTGTGTGTACACATGCATGTGCATATGTTTACATGATTTGCTGTTTGAAATTTTACTCTTACTTTTGACATTCACATATAGTAGAGGAAGCTGAAGGAATTTTGAACACCTATGGATAACTTCTAGTTGTTGAACATGCAATAGAGGAAAACAAATTCTGAAAGCATTTACACAAATTCCATCTGTTGAACTTTTAGTCCACAAAAACTCCATTAACCAATTTGTCAGGTGCTACAAATCATGCATTGCTACACCCACTTTTGGAACACATATATTGTCATAGTGTGCCAAAGGCTTGCCTTCCATAGTTTCTATATCTGGATAAAATGGAGGCTACAATGCGAAATTCCGACTCATCAGTTGCACAAAAAATACAGCAAGATGGCACTTTAGAAAAAACAGATCGCTACCTCTTACACTGACTTTAGGCCTATCAGTCTTTTGCCTGTGCTATCTAAAGTTCTCGGAAAAATAGTGCACTCACAAACGTTGAAATATATTAACACAAATAATTTACTGCCCCCACTGCAATCTGGATTCCGTGAGAAACACAGCACAGCCATTGCACTTGTTCAAGTAGTGGATGATATTCTCTATGCCACCGATAAGCAGCAAGTCACCATTTTAGTACTTCTGGATCTCAGTAAGGCTTTTGACACTGTGCAGCATGATTTATTATTAGCTAAACTTAAATATTACAAGTTTTCTGCTTCAACATTAAACTGGTTTCGATCCTATCTGTTTAACAGGCGTCAAAGGGTCATATTGCATAAATCACCGTCTCACGTATCTCAGCCTATAATGGTAAAAGCAGGTGTGCCATAGGGATCTATACTAGGCCCCCTCCTGTTTACCCTTTATACTGCAGATTTGCAGCAAGCCATAAAATTCTTCACTCCACATTTTTACGCAGATGATACCCAGTTATACTTTTCAGGTCATCATGCTTCATTGGAACATAACCTGCGGTCACTGACCTCCGACTTGAATATCGTCAATAACTGGTGTGAATCTAACGATCTTAAAATCAATCCGGAAAAATCCACTTTCATGATCATTGGATCTAATTATTCAAGGTCGTTAATGAAAAACATTAACATGGATCTCAAACTAAACAATTTGTCTATTGTCAGGAGTAACACTACCAAAACTCTTGGTCTGGTCTTTGACGAAACAATGGACTGGTCAGAACATGTAAAGATGCATTGTATGAAAGCTTACGAAACACTCAGAAGTCTAAATTGTTTCCGCGACTTCCTCCCTGTTGAATGCAAACAAAGACTCATCCAAGCATTAATATACCCATTCTTTGACTATTGTGATAATGTTTACGGCCCTCAACTCTCGCAAAAGCTCAGTGTAAAAGTACATTTTTCAACTAAAAATATCCGATCATATTCTTCTGATTTTAAATAACAATCAGGTTCTTACTATGGCAAACAGAAGGAAAATGCACTATCTCCGTTTCGTCCGCGGTATATTAGCAGAAGGTATCTGTTCGAAAAAATGCATTCTCGTAGGGATATCCATGAATATGCTACCTGCAAGTGGAACAATTTCGATTTACCCCATCATTCTACCAAGGCCTACAACCTTTCTCCTTTTCGGCTCCCAAAGCATGCAATGCATTGCCTGCAAACATTGCATGCATAAAGAACCCCTTAATTTCAGAGGTAAAGTAAAAGATATACTGTTAATGGAACAATGGCAGAGTCGTGGCACATATTGAAGGTATCAAGTCACTACATGAAATTGTATTTTTATTATTATGTATTACTTTTGTATTTTATTATTACTTATTATTTTGTCTTTTGTATTTGTAGTTAATCACTTTGTGTATTCATTTAATTTTGTGTATCTCTTACAAGTATATATGTATTATTTTACTTGTAGCTCACTGCTCCACATGCAGTTTATTATATATGTAACATTACATTGACAAGGGTTAGGTGGCAGAGCAGCCTATAGGCTGAACCTTTACCCGCTTAATAAAGAATTTTATTATTACTATTATTATTATTATTATTATTATTATTATTATTATTATTATTATTATCATCATTATTGCCACTTCCTAATAAAAATGACACACCTGTTGTTCAGTATTTGCCTGGGACACCTAGGTTTTGTGGTGTGCACAGTTAACCTCCTACACATCCATCTTTCTCTATTTGTGTGAGCATGTGTGCACATCAGTGTTGAGTAATAATGCTGAATTAACTCTTATAATTTATAAACATAAATAACAAGCGAGATGAAATTATTTGTTCAAAATAAATCACGTACCTTGACCAAAGTACAGTAGCAACTTTCAATTTATTTTTAGTTGCAGTTGTCCATATTGGCTCAGCATGTTGCCACCAATCTTCTCGTGATGTAAGTGTTGTATTAAATAATGCAAATATAGCATCTTGTTTCCTGTTGTAAAAATAATTACCAAGAATTCCGTGATTCTCTGGATACACACCTAAAAAGAAAAATGATATTTTCATTATCTTACTCTTCAAGTAATCGCACTGATAGAGTTATTGGACGAATTAGATTTCTAATTATTTCAATACCTACAGCAGTCCTTATAATCCAGCTTAGTAGCTGACTGCAGTTCTGTTCGAGTTTACAAAGTCTGTTTTAAGTCAACTCTATGCTCAGAGTGGGATCTGAACCATTGTACAACTCCTCTGCAGTTCTGTTTGTGTACTTACCTTTATTTTTTGAATATCTATTTTTTTTATGATGTAGGAGCCTACCGAACTAACTGAAACAACAAATTGCATTTAGGATGATGACAAGAGGCCACTGAAATTATCGCATTGTATTGCATTTCTGGTAATTTTGTATGTTGCTTTTCTAGCCTCTCGGTTAATCACCATGATGATGAATTGATGAAGCCATTTTTGTTTAATTTTTGCTGTTTAGTGTTGCTTTTCTGCCACTTTTGGCTAATTGTGATGATGGGGTTGAGTGATGATATGATGAAATTGATGAAGGGACACTCACAAAGAACACCCATTCCCAGGATGGGATTCAAACCTGCAGCAACTGCTGTGCTAACCACCCCACACAGAGGTTGACAAATTGATAAAACAGATGAAGAAACAAACCCAGAATTTTAGAATTGATTTGAATGAATCACCAATACTGGTCAATACTTTTGCAGTCTGGAAAATTGATGCAACACTTTCACAGTCTAAATAGCCTGAAAATAATACAAATGCATCATTTTCATTATTTTGGCAAGGGCATTGTGGGGACAAATGGATTTAATGATTTGGATTTTCTAGTGTGAAATTATGAATATTTTAAAGCAAATGCTTGATAGATTTATAGTTTAAATTAAAAACTATTTTTAAAATTTATAAATATTCTAATCTACTGTGAATTGTTTCAATTTGCAAGTAACAGCATTGGTATTGGTATCAGGTAAACATGGTAATTGCTTAGTCCCAATTTTTCTTCTTCTTCTTCCTCTTGCAGGTCTGGCTAACAAAAGCACATTCTGCAACTACAAAAATTGATCATTCCATTGGCAATATCCTAATCCTATAGCACTACAGTCCAATATTGGGCCTTGGCTTACCTACCGACTGCTGGCCTCCCTCCCACGTGGGCCACCAGGGGAGCGTGGAGATCTGCAGCCAGACTAGGGGGATGGGTGGTCAGCCCGACCAACCCTCAGCCGTTGTAGGACTTCGCGACCGGATTACGCTAGCTCACTCGGAGCTCCCCAATTTCCTCACGATGGTGGGTTGCCACCGGCCCTATACACAGGCAAAAAATTCCCAGAGACTGAACCCGGGATCGAACCCATGCCGTCCCGCAACCGCCGCCCAAAGCATGGTGCCTTAGACCGCACGGCCATGGAGGAGGACCCATTGGCAATATGGTCTTCCTAAATTCATTTTTACTTTTGGCCTGTAATTTAATAATTTTCTTCAAATTATAGGCAAATGGCTATCTGGCATCCTCAGAACATGTTGATTCCATGTTAACTGATATTTTTGAATTTCTTCTACAATTACTTCGACCTTCCGTTTATTTCAGATTTCTTCACTTCTAATTTTGTCTTGTAAGGTTACTCCAGTTAAAGATCGCAAAATGTCATTTGTGAACAATTTATTCTACAAGTAGTTTTATCATGTTGTCAAAGAGTCCAACATTTGCTACCACATAGAAGAACCAGCAAGTTTTGAAATTATGTTGTGGTGTCTAATTTGCATTTCTTTTCTGAATTGTTTTCTAAAATTTCTTTACAAAATTTCATTTAATCTGTTATATTTTATTAAATTTTTCTCAACATCTTTTTGGTGTTCGAATTGAGAAAAATGGCTTCCCATATATATAAAGTCTGTTACCTGTTCAATTATTTTATTGTTTTTCACTATTTTCACTCTAGGAAGTATTTTTACCATTTATTGCCATTGACTTCATTTTATTCTCTGAAATGCTCATGCTATAATTTGTAAGAATTGATTGAAGCTTGAAAACAGACATTTGTAGATCATTTTCACTTCTTGCCTAACTTTTGTTATACTCAATTTATCCTTTGCCTACTCTGTGAATTTGGATTTTTCATATATTTTTTTTTAGTCACTGTTCTGCCACTTTTAGCTAATTGCAGTGATGAGGATGACTGATGATTAGATGAAATTGGTAAGATAACCCATGCATGGGCGCCCGGAAGGGGGTGGGGGGCAAGGGGGGACCACACCCTCCCCTGGAAAATGATTGTTCACGTAAAAATTATATATTTCACACATAATTTCATTTCAATCACAGTAATTTATGTTAATTATTATAAATTCGTTGAAGAAAGATGATGATTTCAGACTGAAATAGTGTTATTAAGGGGGCATCACTATTTTGGAGGAAAATATGTGTCCTTTGCCCCCCCCCCCCCTGGAAAAAAAATACCTTGCTTGCCTCTCCCTGGAAAAAAAATCCAGCGGACGTCCATGAACCCATGTCCAGGTTGGTTATATTATAAGTTGACCACCTCGTTTTAGCTTTTCTGCACATATTCATGTTTTTAAATGGTTCCTATTGCTTTAGTTGCAAGTACACAATCCCCTCCCTTCATGGAAAAGGGGCTGTTATGGATAGACTTCTTCAAGCGGGGTGGGGGAAACTCTTCACAAACCTTGATAATAACATATGCATTCTATTTAAATGTGCCAACAAAAAGTAATCAATCTACCTGTACTCAGTGTTGTCCAGCTTGGATATGAAAGCGATGGAAATATAGCCTCCACATACTCAGCTTTGACACCTTGGTTTATAAAACTGTTGAATCCTCCCCGGTGTTCTTCATCTATGAGATTAAGATAATCCCATTTAAACCTACAAATGTAGAGAAAGTTAGTACTTTACTCACAGAACCACATCCACATTCAACACACATTTGAATTACATGAGAACATGGACCCAAAATGAACTTTAGAAAAGCTGTGTAAGTAATCAATTGAGATGTATTTGATTTAAAATAGGTTTCTAAAATATTAACTAACAAAACAGTACAGCATTGGATGCTATTCCCTCCCAGTTAAGAAAATTTTCATTAAGCATCCCCCAACTAGGATAATTTGTATAAGCATCCTCCCTCCTATTCCAAACTCAACCAAGCAAGCACCTACCTCCCCCAGCTAGAGATTTCCACTTCCAGCACTGAATGGAAGTAAATCTCTCCAACTTGAGAAAACTTAAGAATCTGTCAATTATTAAATAACTTAAAATGATTATATTTTAATTTACCATATTATTCAATCACTATTTTAAAGCTTAATATGGCAAATGCTTCACCAGCAGTATAATACAATTTCAATTTTGGTCCACAGGAAATTTGAAATTTCAATGCTAAAGACACCACAAGTTTTCTAGGTAGTCCAAAAGTATATAAGCATGGCACCACAGGGGTTCTCATCCTAAAAAATCCCCTTGGATGCAGCCAAATTACCAATACATTAACATCTCATTCTCTACTACATATTTTATAACATTTCACATTCTCATAGGACCATGTGTAATATCCTGTGATGTGAATCTCTTAGTTAACTGCTACCTGTGCTAATGCAATACAGTTTTACAGGACGTGCATATGAGTAGTGTTTTCTTTTATTTCTTATTCAGTGATACCATATTCAATAAAAATACATTTCAATGCCCCTTAGGAGATATGATGCCAGGGGTTCAAATCCTGAGTAAGGTGTGGACATTTCATTGTGTTTGTTTGATCAGATGATCCTCATTGTCGTCATTAATACAAAGAGGTATAAAAGTGATGATTAGAACAGATTAGAAAATACCAATAAATGCTAGTGAAGAAAATACTTTTGATCAGAATAATAGCAAGAAAGCAGAGCTTATAATCATGTTGGAAAATATAATTTTAAAAAATCAATCTATATTGAAGGTAGGAGCATTCATCAGAAAGGTTGGTGTCTATCACAAATGAATCAAATAGTCAAATAGTCCTTCTTACTTTCCATCAATTATCAAATAGATTGAGATTTTTTTTTATGTCGCTCTTCTGCCACTTTTGGTTAATTGCAATAAAATAGACTAGTAAAACTATTCACAAACATTTCTGGTACTTACCCATCAAGAAGAATCACCAATAGTTGATTATTGCCATGTGCACGGGGAAGTGCATATATAAAGAGTAAAATTGGGAGCAGTTTTCCCACAAGAGATGTCATCGTTCAGCTGATAAAGAATAATGATATGAAATTAAATATTCTTCCAGACACTTTAAATAATCTAATTAATAAAATATTTCATAATTTTATTAATTTAATCATATTTTAGAAATTCAAAATTATATACTAGGGGAGAGTCTTTCAAAACAGGGATGGCAGGTCAAATGGGGACATTTGGTTTCTCACCGATAATGCTGGGGATCTAGCATGCTACCATTCCTAGCCATTGTGAATCGAGTTATGGATGCGGCTGCTTGCTCTTCTTTTTTCTATGAAACTTTCAAGTTTTTGATATTGCCTCTGCACTGAGTTGGGCCTTATCAAGCCACCTTTAAATATCCAATTTTGGTAAGTACAGCATTGATTCTTCTAGTTTTAATCTATATTTTGACATACTGCTTGATAGGTTAGCCTACATCTGTGAGAAATGACGCCAATATACACAGACCAAAAATCGATCAGAAAATGTGCATAAAATTGTACGTTTGAATAAGATGATGATGATGGTGCTTCAGGAATTCAACATCTGACTTGGCATGGCAACATGATTTTCTTCAAGTGAAGCAGCACAGAATGTATGTGTAGCAAGCTGGCCACTTTTACATGCACTTCACATGATCCTTATCTTCTCATTTTCTCCAAAATTTTGGACCATGTGTTGAGCAGAGAGGCTGGCATGGGCATAGTTTGGTAGGGACGAGGAAGCTAAGCCCCCCCCCCCCCTCCCACAGCCTGACAGTTGCCCCTTCAAATGCATGCGACATATGCCAGAATAATTAAGAAAAAATAGAAAATGTATTATGAAACTTTTATGTGTTACTTAAGGAAAGAAGTTCAAATTATGTTTTGATGCAGGCAATATACAATAGAACGTATATACAGGGAGCGATTTATTCTCTATAAAATTGAAGTCTATGTGCATTTTATGGACCATTTGTATGGACAAGATTTCAAAGATCACCATTATTTTTCTTGATATTCCACCTTGGAGCACATGGTAAGCAATGTTACATGGTAAACAATGTTGTTGTATTCAAACAATAGTGGCTTGGCATTCAGTGTTAGCATAAATTGAGTCTTTCAAAAATGATTTTCTACAACTGAGTTTTTCTAAACATGAAAAATAGCTCTTGAATAGAATAGCAGTTTTAATGGGGAAAAGGCATCAGAACAAAAAAGTAAAGTTAGTTCCTGTGGATCTGCATTGCTTACAGGTAATTTGAAGATGTGCACCTGAATGTCGTATGAATGTAAATGTGTCACAATCGTGTAGAAGCCATTCAATCGCAACCAATCACTTTATTAAATGATGATTACAGTTCATTTGTGGAATCGCTCCTTTCCAAGACTTTAGTGTATGTTGCGCCTCATCATGAATATATATGCAGATGCGTGAGACTTATTTGAATTTTCCATTGTGCGAGGGTGGTGCAGTTGAAAGTGGTGTTCAAATCTTTTAGTGATGGGTGAATCTTCTGGATAACTTCCAATGATGTATCCAGTATCTCTCAGAGTTGGGATAGATTAATTCTTCTGGAGGTAAGAAGAAGCTTATTTGTCATTTCAAGTAACCCACAGGAAGATTATTGTGGAAGGATATGTGATTATGCTGGTTATGTAACAAAAAATCTTAATCATCTTTTGGAGATTGGAAATTAATCAATCTTTGATGATTTGCTCATTTAGTTTGTGAAATTAATTCACAGATGACACAAGGATCATTCATTTTTATTAAAGAGTTTGTTAATAGTAAAAGCTAGGCGTCAAGCGAACAGACTTAGGCCATTGAATTTCAGAGAGAAAATTAAAGATGCATAGGCAAAATGATCTTATAAAACCTGCTTTGAATGTCATACTTGTTGTTCTTTAGCAGTCACCTGGCCAGGATTATATAAAAGTTCTTCGGTTGAGAATCTTCCTCTAAAAGTCTAGTTCTAGAGAATAATTGAATAATATATCACCTAAACTGCAATTTTTTTCTATCCTTATGCCATCAATTATTAGTGCATATTTAGTATAAGTATGTTTTATTTTATATTTTCTTTAAGTTAGAACTTCTCTTCAGAAGCGTATAAAAGAGTTTAATAATAAGTCGAACTTATTCTTAAACAGGCGAACGAAAGCAAGTGTCTGTGCAAGTAGTGACGGGAGACAACTAAACCAATGAACACGCGAGAGAGAACTCGATTGCCTGAAGGGGAGGAAAGCGACTCCAGTTACCAGCCTTCACAGCAGCATGTAGGCTACTCCTACGCTCTGCCCGCTTGATTTCCTCTCCTTCTTTGACGCTATGCGAGCCTTGCTCCAGAGATAGTTGGAACAAGATGTACGAGAAGTAAGCAGAGAACATACACTGGCTGACAAAAAAAGTGAAGCACCCAGAAGGAGTGGTTGAAGATTACCCCATTTCGGTATACATGCATACCATTGATGTGTGAGTAAATGATTAGATGTACAAGGATCTGTAATGTGTAGAACGCCCACCAGAGGGCATTTGTGACGTCACCTCCTGTTGCTGATAAGGTGGGACCAGTCACCTGCTGTGAGTCAGACAGTGCAGCATGAAGTTCAGAGAGGAAAACGAAGCACCGGCGATGCCTCGCAGACGCGTTAGACAGCCGATCCAGCAATTGACAGCATTTGACAGAGGCCGCATTGTGGGACTGCATGAGGCAGGTTGGTCGTATCGGGCAATTGCCAGGCATGTGGGCCATTCAGATGTCACAGTGGCCCAATGTTGGAATCAACGGGTACATGAGGGCACCCATGCACGTCGTGCAGGTTCAGGTCGACCAAGAAACACCACCCCGAGGGAGGACCGTCATATGGCGCTCCAAGCAGTGGAGGATCCCACAACTTCAACACCCGTCATCCAAGAACATGTACTGGACACTCTACAACATCCTGTGAGTTCCCGCACAGTGTCTCGATGACTCGCATCCGCCGGATTCGGGTCCTACCGCCCCATGCGCCGATTGCCGTTGACACCACAACACTGATGCCTGCCGTTGGTGTGGTGCGGTGCTCGAGAGGTGTGGACAGAGGACGAATGGCGTTGCATCATGTTCAGTGATGAGTCCCGCTTCTCCATGACCTCCGATGACCATCGTGTGTGGGTGTGGTGCCGTCGAGGGCAGAGGGCACAACCTGCCTACATTGTGGAGAGACACACAGGTGTGACCCCTGGCATCATGGTGTGGGGAGCCATTGGATATGCGTTCAGGTCACCTCTAATAGTGCTTCGGCAGACTTTGACGGCACAGCGATATGTCACAGACATTCTGCGTCCACACGCCCTACCCCTTATGGCACAGCACCCTGGGACAGTGTTCCAATAAGATAATGCACGTCCACACACAGCCCATGTGTCTATGGACTGCCTAGAGCATGTTGAGGTCGTCCCGTGGCCAGCACGATCCCCGGACCTCTCCATCATTGAACATGTGTGGGATGACATTAAACGGGGACTCCGTCCTAGTGCCAACCTACGGGATCTGGAGGGACAGCTGCAACACCCGTGGACGAACGTGCCTCAGGAGAGGATCCAAAGGCTGTTTGACACTATTCCAAACCTCATAAGGGCATGCATTGCGGCCAGAGAGGGTGCGACACCCTACTGACCTGGCGCCACCATTCCACCTGTAACTACCAACAGCCTTGACTCTTGCATCCTATATTGTAATCAGTTCAATAAAGGTACATGGACTTTCAGCATATGTAGTTTCATTCACGTCCAACCACTCCTTCTGGGTGCTTAACTTTTTTTGTCAGCCAGTGTATATCCATATTTGTACAGTGTCTCTCAAAAGTTTTAGGACAACGACATTTTAAACTAGGCAACCCAATTTACACAAGGCGTTTGTGGGTTGCGTGTAGAGTTAGGCTCAATTTCAGGGTTGCCACATGAACAATAGATATTTATAAAATACGCGAAAGAAATAAAAAAACAAGTATTATTGTATAAAATTATTTAAAATATCACTATTATATCTCAAGTGACAAAATTCTTTCTCAAAGAAAAAAAAAAGGTTTTCTAGTATTTCGTCGCTGATGAGTCTACAGAAAGGAAAAGAGGTGTAAGAAAACGAAAGGTGAAAAAGGACAGGAGAAAGAGAAAGCGAAAGCAGAAGAGGAAATGTAGAGGAGAGAAGAAAGAGAGGATAGACGAGGAGAGGAGATGTAGTGAGGAGAATGGAGAAATATTCTAGGAGAGATAAGGAAAGTGGAGCAAAGAAGAGACAAGAGGAGGAAAACGAGATGAGAGAGGAAGAGACGAGAAGAGGGGAGTGGAGAGTAGAGTATAGGAGAGAAATATAGAAGAACGAAAAGAAGAGGAGAAGAGTCCAGTGGAGTCGGAAATCTAAGACAGAAGAGGAGATACAAGGAGTGGAGATGAGTGGGATGGAGATAAGATGCGAGAAAAATAGGGAAAGCGATACGAGATAAAATCAGAGCAGAAGGAGGGGAAAGAAGAAGGAGAAGGAGAAGGGACTGAAGAGAAGAGGTAGTTGCAGGAAATATCGTCTTAGGGTCAAGAATTGATGCATTGGTCAAATTATCGACATGAAACAGTCAATAACATTTTGAAAAGTATTGGAGAATGTATTAGATCGGTGCGAAATGCCTTTTGGCTTAGTTCAGAGCAAGGTAAAATCTTCCATGTAAGATCTTTGATTTTACCTGCGATTATACCACTAAAAACATGAATGTAGTTTTAATATTTATAAGAATTATCCACTTCTCGGTTCGTTGAAATGGAGATTTTGTAATTTATTATTTCCTCCCTCCCCATCGTTAATTCCAAACTGAATCATTCCGTTTCACACGGCGTAGACAATGAACACAATGGGATTGGTCTAAAACTTATGAAAATTTTCTGGCACCGGAAGGGTTTGAACCTACGACCATCAGATTGACAGTTCTGAACGGTAAACACTACCCTACAAGCTTTCGCTATTGAAAGTACGTAGAAGGAGCTGACCAATGTGAAATGTAGATGCAACTCTCCTCCTACATGTAGTGTGCAAACAATACTTGTTTGTTACAAAGACGCACTGTGTTTTGCGATAAGAAGCGGCCTCGAATAGCGTGAGTGAGCCACTTTGAAGGCTAGCAAGCTACGCTACCAAGCTTGTCTTTCTTTGATAACCAAGTCATTTTTTTTCACCGTTTCCGAACGCGATTGCTATTGTAGAAGTATATATTCTCTCAAAAGAGCAAGAAAGGAAATTAGACCAACGTTCTCCCGTCGTTTAAAACCAAATATTATCTATTAAACGAAAAGTTTACGATTGTGAATAAACCTATCTGAGCATAAGGTGGATTTATATAATAAATTTAATAGAAAGATTTCTTCAAAATTTCTCTCCCACTGTCTACGTACTTTCAATAGCGAAAGCTTGTAGGGTAGTGTTTACCGTTCAGGATTGTCAATCTGATGGTCGTAGGTTCAAACCCATCCGGTGCCAGAAAATTTTCATAAGTTTTAGACCAATCCCATTGTGTTCATTGTCTACGCCGTGTGAAACGGAATGATTCAGTTTGGAATTAACGATGGGGAGGGAGGAAATAATAAATTACAAAATCTCCATTTCAACGAACCGAGAAGTGGATAATTCTTATAAATATTAAAACTACATTCATGTTTTTAGTGGTATAATCGCAGGTAAAATCAAAGATCTTACATGGAAGATTTTACCTTGCTCTGAACTAAGCCAAAAGGCATTTCGCACCGATCTAATACATTCTCCAATACTTTTCAAAATGTTATTGACTGTTTCATGTCGATAATTTGACCAATGCATCAATTCTTGACCCTAAGACGATATTTCCTGAACTACCTCTTCTCTTCAGTCCCTTCTCCTTCTCCTTCTTCTTTCCCCTCCTTCTGCTCTGATTTTATCTCGTATCGCTTTCCCTATTTTTCTCGCATCTTATCTCCATCCCACTCATCTCCACTCCTTGTATCTCCTCTTCTGTCTTAGATTTCCGACTCCACTGGACTCTTCTCCTCTTCTTTTCGTTCTTCTATATTTCTCTCCTATACTCTACTCTCCACTCCCCTCTTCTCGTCTCTTCCTCTCTCATCTCGTTTTCCTCCTCTTGTCTCTTCTTTGCTCCACTTTCCTTATCTCTCCTAGAATATTTCTCCATTCTCCTCACTACATCTCCTCTCCTCGTCTATCCTCTCTTTCTTCTCTCCTCTACATTTCCTCTTCTGCTTTCGCTTTCTCTTTCTCCTGTCCTT
Source organism: Lepisma saccharinum (assembly GCF_977018435.1). Lineage (NCBI taxonomy): Eukaryota > Metazoa > Arthropoda > Insecta > Zygentoma > Lepismatidae > Lepisma > Lepisma saccharinum. Next base: position 39,518,720 of record NC_139230.1, read on the forward strand.
TTTCACCTTTCGTTTTCTTACACCTCTTTTCCTTTCTGTAGACTCATCAGCGACGAAATACTAGAAAACCTTTTTTTTTTCTTTGAGAAAGAATTTTGTCACTTGAGATATAATAGTGATATTTTAAATAATTTTATACAATAATACTTGTTTTTTTATTTCTTTCGCGTATTTTATAAATATCTATTGTTCATGTGGCAACCCTGAAATTGAGCCTAACTCTATACGCAACCCACAAACGCCTTGTGTAAATTGGGTTGCCTAGTTTAAAATGTCGTTGTCCTAAAACTTTTGAGAGACACTGTACACCTTAATCTTTTCCATCTTGATCAACATTGTTATTCATGATATCAATAGCATGTTATAGATCGACCACAAGGAAAAAAAACCTTGGGACGAAAAGTCCCCACGCAGCTTTCCCTTCTTCTCTCCACCTCGGGCCATAAGGAATCATGGTCCACTCTCCCCCTCCCCTCCTCGCGGGAGTACGGGGCACAGGAGTTGCGGGTCTGCGCAGGTTGTTTTGCTTGTGGTTCCACTATAGTACACATGCTGACGATCAGGGTTGGCATGTTTAAAACAAATGTGTTAAAAACACTTTGTTTTAAACGTTTAAAAAACACGGCTTTGTTCTTTTTACAAATGTTTTAAACGTTTAAAACAATGTGTTTTAAACATGTTTTTAGACGTGATTAAAACACATTTTGGTACTTGATATTTTATAGTCTGTGATAATATTTTTGTTTGGCAACCCTGTCTTTTTATTGAATCTGTGTCAATTAATCCGTGCTTTACTGTAGAAGGGCCTCACTTATCGCACAACACTTGAGCAACCTTGTGTTCTGACGTCACGGGAGAAAGATTTTTAATTTTAGGCTAAATGCCTACGTTGTTAGGTTAGGCTAGCTATGTTTAGTTCTCTTAGCCTAAATAATAATTTTTCATTGTATTTATGCTAATGGAACCTAAGCTAACAGGCCTAACCTAACCTCGTAGGCATTCCTCGTCTAACGTCAGAACACAAGTTAGCAAAACCGTTCTGCGACAAGGAAGACCCACTGTAGAATTCGAAACTTTTCAGTTCTTTGTTTCGTACCGTCCTGTAAGTTTGAGACTATGGTGGAAACTGGAAACTAATATCTGAATACACAATGCGTGATTTCGATCATGACGTGAATCTTTCTTTCTCTTGAGATACGATTCATTGGTTTATATAACTGAATGAAGCGTAGATGCTTACTTTTGGTAACATAATTTTGTACAGTCAACGGCAAAAATAATAGTAGGCAAATTGTCCATCACTATTTTCATTACTTTTTTATTCTACATCCTGTCATGGGCGTCCGGAAGGGGGGCAAGGGAGGGCCGTGGCCCCTCCTGGAAAATGAAAGTCAACCAAAAATTAGATATTTCACACATGTAATTTCATTTCAGCCACAATAATATGTGTTAATTAATGCACGAACATGATGAATTCAAATTTAAGCAATGTTTTTTTGAGGGGACAACACTATTAATGGGGAAAATGTGGCTTGTTTGCCCCCTGGAAAAAATCCTGCGGACGTCCATGCATCCTGTGTTGGTTTAAGGAATGAAACTATGTTGGTTCGAAGCAGGCATTGTTCTCTGGTTAATGGTTATTAACGTCATTGTTTCAATTCATTACCATCGCATTGTGTAATACAGACCGAATGAAAATGGTGGTGTACAATTCGTCTATGGTTTCTTTCGCCGTTGGCGCCGACTTGTCAAAATTATTGGGGGGGGGGGCTCTTATCACTGAAATAAATTAATGAATGACTCACTCCCTCCCTTTTCTAAGTTTTGGCCTCAGTGTTCGGAATCTCGTAAAACCCATAAATTCCCCAAAAATATTAAAATTTTCATTTACAGTTCGAATGCAAAATGTCAATTGTTCACGGATGAATATGTCACAAGTTTCGTCAACCATAATAGCAAAATATTTCCGACTTTTAATATCTGCTACCACGGAGCGCAAAACAGATCTTCCCAGTGGCGGCGATTTGGTGCCAAATCTAGGGGGGCAAGGTGCAAAAACTGGGGGGGGGGGTAAGAATAATTTACTTTCCCCTCGTAGATAAGGTTTAGCATAGTGCGGGGGCAAAAGTGGCAAAAAGTGGGGGTCAACTGCCCCCTCACGCCCCCCCCCCCCCAATCGCTGCCACTGGATCTCTCTAATATATCAATGATCTCGTTCTGAATGTCATGTGATAGCCATTTGTAGCCCGAACGTCCTATCCACTCTCCTAGTCCATGCACATCTTCTTTTGAAACTCTTTTTAGTAAAAATGTTAACAATACTCATAGTTATATACTTAGTATACAGGGTGTTTCCGGTCTGATAATACAAACTTTCAGGGATGATGGAGAATGGCAGATGTATCAATTTGAGATAGGGAACCTTGGTCCGGAAACGACTTAGTCGAAAGTTATAAGCGAAAATCGGTGTATGAAGATATAATACTTTTATTACCTGCACAAGTTTCACAAGCTGCTACATTCGCAACAGTTGTTCAAAGTGTCGTCCCTCAGCTTTGCTGTAGGCATGACATCGTCGCACAAAGTTCTGGCATACCCGTTGGAACAAGCTCGGGGTCGTTCGAACAATGTCACAGGCAGCGAGAATTCTTGCCAGGATATCCTCTTCAGTCTCGACAGGTGTCTCGTACACAAGATGTCGATAAAAGATAAAGATAAAAGTATTACATCTTCATACACCGATTTTCGCTTATAACTTTCGACTAAGTCGTTTCCGGACCAGGGTTCCTTATCTCAAATTGATACGTGTGCCCTTCTCCATCATCCCTGAAATTTTGTATCATCATCCCGGAAACACCCTGTATAGTAATAAGTCATGTGTTTTGCTGTCTCTGATCATAGCCCCTCCCCCAAAGTTGATGGTTTAGCGGTCTCAGCCCCCCAAAGTTGATGGTCTAGAACATTTCAAATGTGTATTTAAAGTTAAGTTCATGTGGCACAATTCAGAGTAAACTTTACAAGAGAAGCAAAATAATAAATTAGATCCTCTTAAGCAAAATTATTTGGGGGGCTCTGCCCCAACATCGTTAACATTGGGGGGTCGGCGCCTATGCGCGTTGGGTGTAGTTGGAAAGATAAATTGATCTGGAGAATATATTATGACACTGTAGGTTGTTTTCTGCTATGTAAACTGTTCAGGTAGCGGGAAATTTTACACCCTGATTTTCCCAAGACGAGGATAGTAATTCTATAATCAGTGGCGTGCCCAAGGGGGGGTTGGTGGGAGTTATATCCCCCCTTGGCTTAGTATTCCTAGAAAAAAATAACATTAAACGTAGGAAAATATAGCGAAATGAGGGATGACTACCAGAAGAAGTGTACATAACCCGACCCTTTCGAAAATCCTGGGCACACCACTGTCTATAATATTTAGTTTCTTGAAATTTAGATGAATATGAATACTGACCTACTTCAGCAGTGGCGGAAAAAGGGGGACTATTACCCCCAACTTTTGTCCCTGCAGTATGGTAAACATTATCTCCAAAGGTAACGCGTCTGACTACCATGCTGAAGGTCCCGGGTTCGATCCCCGGCCGGTTCAAATCCGGGAACTTTTCTAACGATGGAAGCGGCCACGGCGCCCACCCAGCGTCGAATAACATGGGTACCTGGGGGAAACCCTGGGGGGTAAAGGCGGTCAGGGGCGTGATGCTGATCACATCACCCCCACTCACGACCGGATCAAGAAAGTGTGGGGCGTTACCCCCACACCCCCTATACGCCTTCATGGCGTTGTGCTAAGCACAGGGGAGCACTTTCCCTTTTTTTTCTTTACCTTGCCGCCACTGTACTTCAGTAATATAGTTTCATAAAAATGAATATTTTTTCTTTAACGACTTTAGCTATAATTTACTGGGGAAAGGTTGGCCTCCTTTTGTTTAAAACGTGTTTTTTTTACTCATGTGTAAAACTATGTTCGAAACAAAAAAAACATGTTTTAAACAACAACAAAAAAACAGTTTCTTTTATTTTTTTTTTTAAAAAATTGCCAACCCTGCTGACGATTCATGGAGCATTGGGAACATCCTTCGTCGAATATCAAACAATATACGAAATATTCTTGTGACTCAGGGGCGTGTGCTCATTCTATTTAACATTTTCCAGAACAAAATGACACGAGTTCAGAGAGAAAGTGGATGTTAATAAATATCAACACGCACGAAACCTACGTTATTATTTTCACTCGCAGTAATACATGAATTGCAGCGATCCGATTACCATTGAATTGTCCTTCCATGTAGCCTAAATGAAGCCGAACTCTATTACTGCTACATGCTGACTACTATCTTACTCAAAGAACAAGAAAAACAACTTCAAAGCAAAAGGTAGCGTGTTGCAGTAGATAGCGCACGTGCTCCATAAACTTTTTCAGTAACCTGCCATCGTCCTCGAGATTAGACTGCTTTAATCATCAGACTACTGTGATCGTCAAGTCCTCAAGGAAGCCAACGAAAGAAAGAAGTACGGCAGCAATCTAGAAATTGAAATAAGAAGTTGAGAATGGGTTGGAAAAAAAATATTGCGGTTAGGACGGGGATCGATCTTTGGACCTCTCGTACATGGAGAAACTGCTCAACCACTGCACCACGATGTCTATTTTTTCGCTTCCAACCGTCAGCATGGAAATTAAAATAAAAGAGTTCTACCATGCCCATGAAAATTTCTTCCACTCCCTGCTGGAATGGATCCTTGGACCTTTGGAATACTGGCCACCTGCGCTAACCATGTTTTTATTATTATTCTAACGTTGGAAGCGGCCCCGGCGCCCACCCAGCGTCGAATACCTGGGGAAACCTGGGGGGTAAAGGCGGTCAGGGGCGTGGTGCTGATCACATCACCCCCAATCACGACCGGATCAAGAAAGTGTGGGGCGTTATCCCCACACCCCCTATACGCCTTCATGGCGTGGTGCTAAGCACAGGGGAACACTTTACTTTATTATTATTAAAGGAAAGCCCCTAAGCAGAAGGTTCTTCCATCACAGTTATTTCACTCATATATCTAGTTCAGGACTTTTCAGGACAGACAATCCCAAACATCCATGTCCGGGCCGGGATTCGAACCCTGGACCCCTGGCGTCGTAGCGCGATGTGCTAACCGCTCCGCCACGGGGCCGACAGTACCGTGCCACGAGACCACTTACATGTGACCTGTCATCCATGGAATCTTGACCTTCACAACAGTCTGGAAAGCTTAATAACAGAATGCTCCAAGTTGTTCGGAAAAATGTTCTACCGTTGTAGGGCTTGACGATCCTTGGACAGTCGGAATACCAATCATTCACCCAAACCACTACACCACTCTGGCATTTACTTCAACCTTTGCTTCCAGCTCGAGGTATTTGCCCGTCGTTGTGAGTGGTGGTTAAGGGCAATCTCATTCTTGTGCAGAGATTTGTTCCAATCAGCAATGAGTCTGTGCTAAAATGCAGCAAACTTGTGCAACCCTACATGCAGAAGTCTATTAGATAAAAGAACAAAACAAAAACAAAATAAGGTTTTAATTTGACTATCGTTCATATATGTATTCCGAATTTATCTTCCAGACCAGATGTTGCGACTCTAATTGTGTATGGATGGAAATCTGCGAGAATAAACTTCCTGAGTTTGCCCTAGCGAGTCGTACGGCTGAGTCTAGCTTGAAATAATCTGATCTTTTGGCCTCATTCTTTGAAGTTGCACCACAGCACGCATGATACAACATCTAGAAATAACTTCTCATGATCTCATCACAGCTTTCCCGTGCTATTTGTGGAATAACTCTATCGTAACGTGATTTCAATCCCTTGCGAGATTTTTTAAACGTCGTTATGCGAAATGAGTGTTCTAAAAGCCATTGGACCGTGTTCGGCGACACGATTTAAAGTGTCACTGCACTTAGGCCAGGTAAAAATGTTACCAAGCACGCACTATTTTCTCTGTGAATTTTGGCTGTAATACCAGGGATGTTACCGAGATCGGGGCGGTCTTGTAAAAATCGAGAGAAGACCTTGCGAGACGAACGTTATATTTTGAGACTTCGGTATATTAAAAAGCAATACCTAAAAGAAATGTATTTTACTAAAATTTATTTTTATTTATTTTTATTTCCTCAGACATAGCAAGTGGATATATAATTGATTACACTGGTCTACATATGATTTTTTTTTCTGCTGACTTAGATATTTTAACTGATTCTATATAATTTGAGGTCGCTGATTTCAAATATGTAGTCAGAAAAATTGTATCACGTCACAATTTTTCACAAATCACATTTGAAAATTTTTACAATATTATAATACTGGGCTAACTCCAACAATTTTCCATATAGATATCTGCACATAATGAAATTATAGGACTATACATAGGTGGTGTAGCTGATAACAGGTATTAAGTTGCATTGTTTCACAAGTCACATTTCAAAATTTTCAGAAAATTATATCCGGTTACATGCCAACAGCAGTTGCAAAGAGAATGCGACGTAGTCAGATGTCCATGCAGAGTATCACGTCACGTTCTTTAACAAACATACGTTTCTATTTTCTCAATAGGGAGTTTTTAATGGACAAAAGGTTTAGGCAATTCCGGCAAAGTGATCAATTTGTTTCACGAGCACATACAGTCAACACCTGATGTCTGTTCTTATGCTAAACTTAACATACACCACAGAATAGCACAACATGCATACATACTTATGCAAAAATTTTCGTTTCTTTGATTTTCTGGAGTAGGTGGCCTCAGGAACGTCACGCTGCAAGAATCAGCAATAGTCGGCCATCATATTTTCATTCCATTTCCCCTAATATCGGTGCTCCATGGTTTTTATGTCTTGGTGGAAGCGTTCGCCCTGTTCTTCACTTAAGGCACCAAGATTGGACGGAAATACATATAAGTGGCTGTGCAGGAATTGAAGCTTGACACTCATATTTACTCCTAACTTTTGAAACGTCACCAACAAATTTTCAACTAGAACCTCGTAGTAGGGTGCCCTGAAGTTTTCAAGAAAGTTTGTAATGACATCAGAAAAGGCACACCATTCATCTTTCTCTGTGCGGTACATTGTTTGTAAGAATTCTTCATCTTGCATTAGCATCCTTATCTGAGGACCATCAAAAATACCTGCTTTTACTTTTTCATGCGCCAATGCAGGAAATTTTGAGCAAATGTATTTAAAGCAAGCCACATTCTTATCCAGAGCTTTTACATACTGCTTCATTAATCCCAACTTAATGTACAGTGGAGGAAGTAACAATTTCTTACGATCAACAAGCGGCTTGTTCTGGATGTTTTTCGCCTCGACTTGAAATCTTTTCCTGGCAGGCCACAGTCTTCGTACCCAATGTTCGTTCCTTGCTCGACTGTCCCATAAACACAAAAAGCATGGATATTTCGTAAAACCTGCTTGTTGACCAAGTAACATTGAAATGACCTTGAGATCTCCGCACATAAGCCAACTGTCATTTGCGTACTTTATCTTTCGAAGCAGTTCTTTCATTGTTTTGTAGCTTTCCTTCAAATGTACGGAGTGGCCAACAGGAATGGATGCTAACTTATTGCCATTATGCAGCAACACATACTTCAAACTCCTCTTCGAGCTATCAAAAAAAATTTCCATTCTTCTGCATTAAACGTATACGTACATCCCATAGCTTCAATTAGTCCCTTCACATCTGTACAATAGACAAGTTCTTCGTCCCTTTGAAAATATCTTAATGGATGCCTCTCTCTGTCCCGATACATGAAGGTTGTTCCAGACGCTAACATATTTCTTTCCTTTAGTCTACACAGGTCCTGCATACTTTATGAGGTGCCCAGGATTTATCTTGGTCACCCAATTTAATTCCGAAATATGCACTATATGCTTTCCTTACAAAGTCAGTAATATTTGTCCTTTGTTTTGGAGTTAACAATGTTCGAATAACTTATTGAAATAATATTCATTATAATATTCCATGTGCTGCCAACTTGTAACCTCTTTACGGACTACGTTGTTTCATTGCTCTAAATATACATCCCTAATATTAGATATTTTTCTATTTTCCTCCGAAACCTGACGTGATAGAAAAAAACGGATTTCGGTTTCGGATTTACCACCCTCGAATTACTAAAGAACAACCATCAGCCTCCAGTCAGCAAAATGGACGTAGACCAGTGTTATTTATAGATGAGCCCTATATTTTATTTGTAGTAATTACGAAGTCAATCCATTGTGTACCTGCGCCTGTGCTGCACTGTAAAAAGTTGCTTGGCGAAATGACGGTCTTCGACTTCATTCTTTTGCTGCCATCTGACTGCCGTAGAAATGAATCTGGCAGTTTTTAAAATGCTAACCACCTTTACATGGTTACCATAATTAATATAATTTTAATGATTCATTTTTACAAATATATTTACGGTACACGCAACTGTAATTTACAATCATTATCTACTTTTATGCATCATAAAATATTCAAATTGATTTTTCTTGTCCCGTTTATGTAAATTAAATAGGAAAACGCATCGTCATATACCATATAGGCCACGTAAGTGGGTATGATCAGGGTATCAAAAGCCAATCTGCCACCACATGGAAGGCCATAAAATGAACAGAAAAGTACTTTTTAAAAAGTAAAGCTATTTCCACCTCCATTTTCAATAAGAATTACAATTCTGGAATTAGTATTTTCCTCCTTGCTAAAAAAAATTAAAAATGACATCATCGGTGTTGATTTTAATATTCCTTTGTACAGTCACCGGCATTAAAGATGGATCACTTAGATCCTGAAATACTCGTTTGCCTGCAAGGCGTTGCGTGTGTTGCATAACTCTACGGGGCTGGTAGGACTTGCTATTGAAAGTTTGCTATTAAAATCCACTTATTGCCCTAGAGTTAGAACTCGTAACCCCCTCCCCCTAAATATGCACATGGGAAGTATTGTAAATTTTACAGTAACTTGTGTGAGAAGTTGCATCCATTCAGGATTGAATTAAGTCTTTTCGAGGGTTCGCAGCACCGAAACGAGGCATCAAGCAGAACAACTTCATTTGGCCGTAATGAATTCCACACGCTGTGAAAGTTTATGCAGTAAAACGCCGTATATCGAAACGGCACCCAGGCTCATCAAAGTTTCATCTCGTTTCGTTTGAGAGATAAGTTCGAGTTTTCAAGTCAACTTCATGCACACGTAGTCTGATGGGGACTGGGCATGCAGTTTAAAGTGGAATTCGAGCCAAGATTGGGCGTGTAAGGGCTGGCCTTCTTTTAAAGCACCCAATTGTCAACCTCATTTCCACGTAGTTCACCATGGTAAGCAGGGTGCATCATTAAATATATGTCAATTATCAAATAATTCAATTATATTATAATTATATATATTATATAATTATATTACAAAATATCGATTGTCCTTCATTCAAAATTCGATTGCAAATTTAAGATATTACTACACTGCTAATGCTGTGAACAATGACTTGCGTGAGTAGGGGGAGTATCCAAAATTAAGACACATAAGATAATAGTTGCCAACATAAAAATCACATCTAAAAGCTGAGAAGTTTTTATTTATTTATATATTTATATACTTTGCGGTAGTTGACGAAATGCGATGAGAAATGGAGAAGAAATAACAAATCGGACTAATTTCTATGTTCTGGGGATTGCTGGGTTGATTGTCCTTAGAGACGGGGCTCTGTTGTTTCGTTTTTGGTGTATGTTTTCGATATTATTCCCGTGAAGTATATTCGACTTCAAAACTAATTGTTTATCTTTATTTGTTATAACAAAAAAATTCTCCCCCCCTGGAAAAGTTTGGTAGGGGGGATTTTAGGACAAGATCGTTGGTGGGGGAATTCCCCCCCCCCCCGGGATTTTGCACCCTGCCGGTAAGTGCTTTTTGCAGGCCAACGAGGTTCTGGCGTCGGGAACTACGGCCAGTATATTCCTCTGCAGGGCTGTGTGTGTGTGTTGTCCTGTATTTTGTCCTTATATGCGCTGAGTGCCCCTTTGCAGCCTCAGCTTTCAACTCAGGTAAGTATATTTTAGTCCACAGGCACGTGTTTAATTTAGATATGCTAAGGGGCTGGGCCCCGTATAATGTGACGGGTGCAAAATAGCCTAAGTGCTGACGCACCCAGAATTTTCGATTCAATGAATCGATTGAGCCACTACGTTCCTCCACCGGGTATCGAACCCGAGGCCTCCTGAATACAAGACGTTATCACCTCGCCATCCGGAAGGCTCTCGCTTCGTATTGATAATAATCTTCACTGCTATGATAGGATATGACTGTGATAATCAGGAAAGATCGAAGACTATAAACTTAAACCTGAAGTCGTTTGGGTGCAAATACCTTCATAGGATGAGAGGAATGCTGTACGATACACACGAAGCAAGTTAATAACAAGAAACAGTGATGTAATATGACTTGGATTATAGAAGTTGATGGCCAAAGGAAACGAATATATGAAAATCAATTGTAAGAACTGAAGAAGAGAAATGGATGGATGGATGATGAGTAAAGGAAGACGAACTTATTATATTTTCATGATGAATGGTGTATAATGAGAAATTAAGATCCACGCGATGTAAATTCGGAACTCTATACTCTGTCCAGGGAATCTCTGGAGCGAGCGAACGAAATCAAGTCTCTGCGCAATTAGTGACCCGAGGGAGCTGAACAAATGAACAAGTGCGAGGAAACGGGATTGTGTGGAGGGGGAAAGCGACTGCAGTTACCAGCCTTTGCAACTGCGTGTACTGCTTCGCTCCGTCCACATCCTTTCTCCACTTCTTTACCGTTATACGCAGCCTTGCTCCAGAGATTCCCGGGATAGAGTATAGCAGCACGAAAGGTTGACAGAATGATAGGCGATAAGGAGCCTAGAAGATCTGAAATCCTCCTGATAGACTAGCTTGTGTAAATTTAATTTCGTAGAAGAAGGGAGAATGTTGAATGCTTTGGATGCCCTTCCTGCAATTCTTCCTCCAGCATCAACAGGTTATACAGCGATGCTATTTTGTTATTGTTTGCGGTGAGTTATGCGTGTGTAAAATGATTGACGAGTATTAAGCTACGTATGGATTCCAGCCAATATTCCGGCATCATTGAATCCAGCAGGTGCTGTTAAAGTTTGTTTTAAGTTCACTTTATGCACAGATAGGTTAATTGGGACTGGACCTGTAGGCAGTTTGAGCTGTATACAGTTTGAAGTAGGATCCGAACCATTACGTACCTCCACCGAGGATCGAACCAGGGGATGCTTTGGTTACAAAGCGACAGCGTGTGCTGTTTGTGAGTAGTATCAGGAATTAGTAATCTCATAGATAACAATGATACACCACAGATACCATGCCTATAAATTACACCACTGTACTACACACCAAATTGTCCCTTGTGTGACCCTGGATTTGAAAATTAAAGACAGGGTTGAGGAACAAGCAGGGACCGCGCTACGAAGGGGGGGGGGGCTAGGGGTGGCTGAAGCCCCCCAAAAACTAATCTCAGCCCTTTGTAGCCCCCAGATTTTTATAGTTCGATAGATGCATTCGACCGAAAATAAGAAAAACTAGAAGTTTCCTTACTTAACATTTAAAAAAAACTTTCATTTGGTCAATTTGGCCAAACATGAGTCACCAAACTTGCTAAGAAATTGACATGATACTCTGCTGCCCGCCTCGCAGATGGACGTATTAAGCGACTGTGAAATTTGTTCTTTGGTTGGAGGTTCAAACAGTGACGAAGAATATGTGCATATACGGCTAAATGTGTATAATTATTAGCCCCCATAAATAGAATCACTATTTTTAGGAATAGGTCTAACAGGCGCGAAAAATGAATTTTTATAAGTAGAAGGACGTTCAACATCTAAAGGACTGTAAAGTTTCATTTGTTTGTTAGTTCCTCATTCAAGTACTGGCAATATAAGTGTTAACAATGTTCTCTCATTTGTGTCATAATTATCCTTATCAACCTTATCGTTGAAAATATCCGGGGTGATAGAGAAATACGACGTTAAGGAATCAAGAAGTAGATAAACTACCTATTTCTTCAATGCTAAGAATTAGAAATATTAAAATTGAGCTCCCCATTCCGGTATTCTATCTGGAATAATGCTGACTTGTGAACCAAGTGGTTCGAGAATAGAATCGAAAACAATCTTTAGATTTTTTTTATACCAAAGAACAAACCAGCGATTCTGTTTTGTTTCAATACATGTAAGTTAGCATCAAACCAATCATTCAGTGGCGTGATTAAAAAAAAAACAAAGTTTGAACTCATTTTATTGTACACTGGCAACACTGTACAGTGATTGGCCCGTGAGAGTAACAGTATCGTAACCTGTATCCATCTCTGTTGGCACTACAGCGTGGGAGATGCGAGTAATGCATATGCATATCAAAGGTCAAAACAATTTCTGCTTGCAGGCTTGAGTTTAGTCCAAGCGTACCCATGGTGTAAGTGAGGGCTGCATTGTTATTTACGTTGCGAATATTATTTTCATTAGTGATTGTTATAGTTATTTTAATAAATGCTAATTGACTGCTTCAATAAGGTGATCAACTTTTTGAAAGACCAAAATCCGGGAGAAACATCCTTACCAGAAGTGCTTCGAAGTGAGGCAACCTCCAGTTAGGAAAATTTATGCAAAGTACCCCTTCACCGGTCTCATTGTCGACATGTTAAATCATAACAATTATCCTCCCAGTTAGCCACAAGACAAGCTGATTATATTTTATTTATTTGTCCCACTTTAAAGTCAAGGAGTAGATAAAGTGTCCCGATAAAGTGCACTTAATCAACCCATAATTCACCCATTCACCACTGAATTCAATTATTGCCACTTTTGCCCCCACACCATGCTAAACATTATCTATTAAGGAAAAGTAAATTGTCCTTTCCCCCTCCTACCCCCAGTTTTGGAATCCAATCGCCGCCACTGTTTCCACGTCATTCTTCAATGGTTTATTTGAAAGAAGAGCGATAATTATGCAACTACTAAGTCAAATCTGCGCAAACTTTGGCATTGGCAAAGCATGTTTTAAGTCTACTTTATTCTGAGCCTAATTCTACATTGTATTACAGTTTAACATGGGATCCGAATCACCGCCGGAAAGTTAACCCGGTATCTCTTGATTATCAAGGGCGGCTCAGGATAAGATTTTCATCCGGACAAAGTGGATTTTTGGCGCCCCCGTACTATCCACCTTGCTGCCCCCTTCCCATCTTTCTACCCTGGTACTCCTACTTTCCACCTTCCTCCAAATAAAAACATTACCATGTTATACCGGGTGGTCCAAAAGTCCCGGAACGGTCACATATCGTGAGAAATACACATCGAATCGGAAAACGAAAAAATACGTGTTTAATAAGTGAAAGAAAGCTATTCAATGATATCACACTTGATTCCCCAACCCCGCCCCCCTGGGGGTGGGGCGGGAGGCAACTGTGAAATTTTAAATGGAAACCCACATTTTGTATTGTAGAATCGGAAAGAGTACTTCATTCCGAGTCCAACGAGCTATCAACCATCCTCCTAGCTCAATTAGGAGCGGAGATATAGCGATTTATATATATATATATATATATATATATATATATATATGTCCGTACACATAGAGGTGCTGACTGTGCCAGTGACCATTATTTAGTAATTGCTAAATTAAGAGAAAGACTCTCAGTGATAAATCATAAGCAACAAAATCTAAAAGTTATAAAATTTGATACAGGAAAGTTTACTGATGAAAGAATTAAGAAAGATTACCAAATTAAACTGTCAAATAGATTTGATGTTTTGCAGGATTTAAATGATGATGAAAATATAAATGAGACAGACGTAAATAAGAATTGGGAGCACATACGTAATGCAATAGAATCAGCAGCTAAAGAAAGTATAGGTACCATAAACCAAGAAAAAGTAAGCCATGGTTTGATATTGAATGTCATAATCTAATAGAAATAAGAGATCAGGCTAGACTTAGGTGGTTAAATAACTCTGATGATACAAATCTAAACAATTATAATAGAATAAAGCGAGAAGTTAACCGCACGTTTAGAAGTAAAAAAAGAGATTACTTGAAAAGCAAAATTAACGAAATTGAAACAAACAGCAAAAAAAAAAAAAAAAAAAAAAAATCAGAGATTTATATAAAGGTGTAAATGAATTTAGAAAGGGGTGGCAACCTAAAGTAAACTTGATAAAAGATAAAGACGGTGATTTTCTAGCTGACCTAAGCGATATTCTAAATAGATGGAAGAACTACTTTAATGACCTTTTAAATGTCCATGTAGGAGATAAATCAGAAGTAAATGAAGTACACACAGCAGAACCTTTAGTTCCAGAACCTAACTTGACTGAAGTTAAAGATGCTATTAAAAGGCTAAAGAATAACAAAGCACCTGGCATTGATTTAATACCAGCTGAGTTAATTAAATATGGTGGAAATTCATTAATATGTCAAATTCATAAATTAATTTGTTTAATATGGAATAAAGAAGAAATCCCTCAACAGTGGAAAGAATCCATAATTGTTCCTGTGTTTAAAAAAGGTGATAAAATGAACTGCAATTAGTACCGTGGAATTTTTCTCCTCTCAACAACATATAAAATATTATCTAACATTCTTTTAACAAGACTAACCCCATATGCTAATGAAATCATAGGAGATTATCAATGTGGATTTAAACGTAACAGATCAACTACAGATCCAATTTTTAACATCAGACAGACACTTGAAAAAAAGTGGGAATATAATCAAAATGTCCATCAACTATTCATTGATTTCAAAAAAGCATATGATTCGGTCAAAACAGAGAAATTATATAATATATTAGTAGAGTTTGGAATACCTAAGAAGCTTGTTAGTATGATAAAAATATGCACCAGTGAAACAGAAAGTAAAATTCGTGTGGGTATTAATATGTCTGACAAATTTACAATTCATGATGGGTTAAAACAAGGAGATGCATTATCTCCATTGCTCTTTAATTTTGCCTTAGAATATGCTATTAGGAAGGTAAAAGAAACTAAAGAAGGACTAAAATTAAATGGTGTGACTCAGTTGTTAGCATATGCAGATGATGTAGACTTACTGGGGGATGATGTGAATACAATTAAGAATAATGCTAAAATATTTTTCAAAACTGCTAAAGAGATAGGTTTGGAAGTTAACAAAGAGAAAACTAAATATATGCTTACAGGCCGAAACCAAGTGTTAGGTAATAATCAAAATCTAATTATTGATAACAACTCGTTTGAACCAGTTTCCAAATTCAAATACTTAGGAGTAATATTAACAAATGAAAATTATATTAAAGAGGAAATAAAAAGTAGGCTTAATTCAGGAAATGCATGTTAATTCTCTCTTCATAAACTTTTGTCTTCTCGTTTAATATCTAAGAAACTAAAAGCAGGGACGGCGACAGGGGTGGGCACGGGTGGGCAAGCGCCCACCCAAAAATTCCTGTGCCCACCCGATTGCCCACCCAGTCAAATTCAATAAGTACATATGCTTTGGGATATGTGAATGACTCAATAAATAAGTGTATTCTGGTGTTCATAACATGTCTATTTTACTTGTGAATATTATCTATGCTAGAAATGTTCACATATTATCAACCCATAAAAAGCCAATTTTGTCATCAGTTTGCGTGTGCCCACCCGTAAATGTGTTCTAATTTTATTAATGTGTGCCGGCAACAATACATCAAGTATAACACTATTTGTTTGTTTTTTCACCTGAAAACAACTTCATTCGATCTACTAATTGCGACTTATCTACAGTTAATTACAGGATCATTTCACTGTAATGTCACCATACTAGGAAAAGAAGTGCGGTTTTACAAATGCAACACTGGAATGAATCTACGTGTATCTGTGGGAGTTAGGATTTATATATGATAGTGACAAATGTGTCTCTCTGGTGTTTTTGTGTGCGTGTGCGTTCGCTCACACACGTAATCTCTTAGATGAATTGTGTCAGTTCAAAAACAGCCCTTGCTTGACATGTTGATCTTGTTACAAAAAATATGTTTATTACAACTAATGTAGGGGAATTAGAGCCAAGTAAAGACATCTGAAAACAAATGGACACCGTAATGCGTTGCGAAGCCAGAGGTCCCAGGTTCGAACCCTGGTCAGTTATGAAGACTTTCGCGCATCGTCATTTCATCAATTCATCCTTTTCATAGTCGAGATTAACATGAGATATAGAAAAGCGACGATAAAATAACAAAAACCTTTGCTGCCTTAGTTGTCTCTTCACGATCTCGTCGTCGAAGGTTCCGGGTTCGAGTCTCAGCTTGGACATATGCATGTCCATTGGGAGTGTCCTTTCACAAATCTCACCCGACAATCGTTCATTTTTATTCTTGCGACTGGGCAAGAGTGGCAGAGAGAAGCGACGTTAAATAAGAAACATGCCAGTTTCTAGAGAGATAGAAGGCATCTCAAAGCCTGGTCAAGGGTAAATAGTAGTAGTGTGTGTCATTGTAAATTTTAAATATATACTTAGGTAACCAATCAAACGGAAAACTAATTCAAAACAAAATGTTGGAAATTTTAACATATTCCATGACTCTACAGCCCTGGAAGAGCTTTGGGTCTAACTTCTGACTGCCAGCCTCCTTCCCACAATCCTACCTAAAAGTGTGAATATCTTCAACCAGTGATGTAATGGGGGTGACGTGGAGTCGGCACGTCGAACCCTCAGCCGTTAGAGGAGATTTTTATGTTACACTATTCACTCGTAGCTCCCCAATTTCTTCACGATGGTGGGTTGCCACCGGTCCTATACACCGGCCGAGAACCCAGAGACTGAACCTAGGCGGACTCGAACCCATGCCGTTACGCAACGCCTTAGATAGCACGGTTACGGAGGACTATTGGAAATTTTAGGCTCTTTTTCTTCTTCTTTTTTTTAGAAATATAAGAAGGCATTGACTGGTTATTCTTGATTTAGTTTATTTTACGCTAAATAACGAAATCAAATCAAAATTAGTTTTTTATGTTGAGTTTCATTATATTCTATTATTAGTGTTACTTCGTTTATAAGTTATGAAATTTTAAAATGTTCCTAATTACAATTTTAACTACATATTAATTTTAACTGCACCTACAGGTTAAAGTGGGAACCGAATACTACGTGCCCCCACATATCGAAACCGAACTCCTTGTTTGCGAGGGACGATATTACAACTGCAACATCGGAAAGGCCTGCATGTTAGTTGCTTCATCAACTTTTTACAAATTTTTCGTCATGAAATGAATGTAATTTGGAAATCATTAGTGCTTTCTTCTTATCTTTTAAAAAATATATTAACAGCCATTAGAAGACCTGAGTTATGTTTAAGAATTAGCGGGAGGGGTTCATGTCGACACTTTTTTTGGTGCTACGTATGAAAAAAGGGTCGGTGGGGATTAAGACTGATTGATTGATTGCTTTTGTTTGTTTTCGTCGCTTTTCTGCCGATATTGGCTAACCACGAAGATGAAGATGAGTGACGATATGGTGTAATTGATGAAGGGACACTCTTAAAGAACACCCATTCCCAGGTGGCCGGGAATCGAACCCGTGTCCTTGGCGACGTAGTGTGTTCTGCTAACCACTCCTCCACGTATGTCAGCAGTGTGGGTTAAGAGTTTGACATGCGAGTCTGAAATTTCGATGAACGCGTGCATGTCTCTCTGCTCCCTACCTCACCCCCCCCCCCCCCCCGCGCACACAACACACCACGCAGACGCATTCACACACCTGATAATTTCATAGCTATCACGGCGCGGGCATTGGTATCGCTCACGCTCTCAAGTAAAGCAAGCGTATTGCGTATTGACTTGCAACTTATTATAGGACGTCATCCAATGCAAGGAAAAAGAGAAGAAAAGCTAATTTGCTCTCCATATCCAGGAGTGTTCGCCTCAAGGACGTGCACTTTAGAGTAGTAGTTCGATAAGAACCTGTCTCTGTTGCTCCAATTAGTGTTGGCGGCTCGGTTCGGGAGGGAGAGGGTAACGTAGTACTTGATGAGGCGAGTGTAATAATGAAACTTCAATTTTTGGAAGAGTAAGTTGTGGTTGATTTGTTTTATTTTAAGTCATTTTTCTGCTAATTTTGATAATGACGACGATAAGGTTCAATGGTGATTAGATGAAAGTGACGAAGGGGCGAAAACAAACACACGCGGACACTCAAAATACAAACCCCCATAAATTATTACTTCGACGGTGTTTCCAGGCGCCAGGAACTCGTTGCCCTGAAAGAATAAAGTTTGCAGGGTATGCTGTACATGACAGAGGTTGACATTCTAGTGTGTTCGAAATGGTCATGCCATACAACTTAAGTCATCTATGAAAAATAGATGAATTATTGCTGGTACGGTGATCAACTTCGACGAATTCCTTGTGTCCTAAATAATTTTGTTACCTCAAAAAATATGTTCATGTAACCATACGTGTATTGCTTCTCCCACATGAGTAATATGACTTAGTTCAGAAAACAAATAGCAACTTAGCTATTAATCTCTTCAATTCTGAACAGATTTCTCAATCTTACTTGTTTATTACTTATGAGTGATACTTTGTCAAAATAGCCTTTTATTAGCCTAGGAATACTTCATGGACAATGAACAAAGAATTGGTTTCCCGTGTGTGTTTTAAATTATTCCTAATGAGACGTTCATTTTAATCCAAACATTCAGTGGTGGCGATTAGGTGGGGTGGGAGGTGGAGGATGCAGTCCCCCCGGCACATTTTTTGCCCCCGCACTACGACCTCTTTATGCTAAGCCTTTTCTACCAAAATAAAGTATTTCGCCCTTGACCCTCAAATGTTGGTACCCAATCGCCCTTACTGCAAACATTCAGATAGATTTGTCAGTTGTACAAACTTTGTAAGCTAAGAAAGGCGACCCCCAAGGAGTAAGAAAACTCTTTCAGTCAAAAACTCATACGATGAAAATACTATGCTCAGGAACATGCATTTACATTATGAGAAACATCACGATTGTCTACCATAGCACTTTCTATTACTGTCGCCGAATACATAAAATCAAGTATGTGCCTTGTATTTTATATTTGTTCTCGAAGGGCAAGCTTAAACCTAACTCACATTTATTTCATTATATTAACATGCATGAAAGAATGTGACTTTGAATGTATGGTTGCGCATGGATAAACTCTTCGTTGAAATAATTGTGTCCATCAGAGACAACGTGAAAGGAAATGGAACAAGTTGCGAGAATAGATTACAAAATAATAAAGAGGAAAACAAGAAAAGGAAAGAGAAAAGAAGCAAGAAGAAAATCGGGAGTGTAAGAGAGGTGGGAATACATATACGTCTTACATGCACATACACTGCTCTCCATAAATTAAGCAACAAATGGTGATCATCCAATAGAATCAAACACAAGGCCAGAGGGTGTACATATTTTATTTGTAACGAAAGAAACAAGTGTCCCACGCCTTACAGAACAGAAGAAACACAAAACAAGGTACACTCGTGGGCAAAAGAAATGAAATGTATGCATGGAGCATCACAGGTGGTAAACGTTGGAGACGGAAAGTGACCATTATCTGACACTAATAAGGGATATGATCACCGCGCGCAGCAATGCACGCCTCACAACGACGCCGCATGCTGCCAATAAGGTTGTCCACCAACTCATTGGGTATGAGGGTCCATTGTTGGGAGAGAGACAGTTGAAGGTCTTGGAGTGTTTGTGGAGGGGGCACAAGACCAGCGAGACGTCTCCCCAGAGCATCCCACAAGTGTTCAATGGGGTTAGGGTCCGGGGAACGGGATGGCCACACCATGCGTTGAATATGGTGCTCGTCCAAGAACCGATCGACTAGTCCTGCTCTATGGGGACGGGCATTATCATCCTGCAGAATGAAGCCCGGACCTCGTTCTCGTGCGAATAGTTCCACATAACGTGCAAGGACCTCATCCCTATAACGCTGACCTGTCATGGTGCCACGTGGGAGGATATAGAGGTCAGTACGTCCACCAATAGAAATGCCACCCCATACAAGCACACCTCCACCACCATAGCTGTCCCTTTCAACAATATTGGAGGGATGGAAACGAGTTCCTGCCTCTCTCCAGACCAATCGGCGTCGCGAATCACTGTCCAGTGAGAATCTGGACTCATCAGTGAAGAGAACGGACTGCCACTGGTCCAGTGTCCAGTTCACATGCTCTCGTGCCCAACGTAAGCGGGCTGTCTTCTGACGCTGGGTGAGTGGTATACACAACACTGGTCTCCTGGCATACAACCCACCCTCGCGTAGCCGTCTGCGTACTGTACTCGTTGACATAGGCCGTCCTGTGGCAGCAATAGCCGCTGCACGCACTTGGGTAGCTGTTGCGGACCTGTTACGCCGACTTGTCAAACGGATATATCGGTCATCCCTGACCGATGTCACACGCGGTCGACCTCCACTGAAACTCCGCGATGCATTTTGCGTTCTCTGGAACTTGTTCCATAACCTACTGACAACTGAACGATCGACATTGAGCCATCTGGCCACTTCGTCCTGACGCTGCCCTGCTTCTAGTCTACCGATGGCACGCCACCGTAATTCATCAGCCAAATGATGCCTGGTTGCCATATTCGACCCTTTCCGCACACTTGACTCACCTCTGCACTCTCCAGATAGAGACACACACCTCTTCCGTGAAAGCGCGTCTTCGACTCCAATACCTGGTACGCCAGAAATCCGTGCGAGGGCACGATGATCGCACTTTATGACTCACCTGTTTTCCCTAACGCATTCGTTGCTTTCTTTCAGCGTGCCCACCACTCTTCTTCTCTTTTCTCCAACTGTTTTCTCTTTTATCTCACATTTTCTTGTTGTTGCTTAATTTCTGGAGGGCAGTGTATATATGTTCTTAAATTTATACTACCCACCCTAATCTATCAATATTCAGCTTCTGTCCACCCGGCCGAAAATTTCTGGCGCCGCCCCTGACTAAAAGTTAAAATATACAAAACAGTAATTTTGCCTGTAGTATTATATGGATGTGAAACTTGGTCCCTTACATTGAAAGAAGAACATAAATTGAGAGTATTTGAAAATAAGATCCTTAGGAAAATCTTTGGACCTAAAAGGGATGAGGAGACAGGTGAGTGGAGAAGGTTACATAATTTAGAACTACATAATTTATATTCATGTCCAGATATCATTAGAATAATTAAATCAAGAAGACTTAGGTGGGCAGGCCATGTGGCACGAATGGGAGAGGAAAGAGGAGTTTACAGGATTCTTGTTAGGAAACCTGATGGTAAGAGACCTGTAGGAAGGCCAAGACGAAGATGGAGGGACAACGTTGAGATGGACCTAAGGGAAATCGATAGGGATGGAAAAGAGTATATAGATCTTGCTCAAGATAGGGAAAGATGGAAGGCCTGTGTTGCTGCAGCCACGAACCTTCGGGTTTAAGAAGGGTAGAGTGAAAGCGATTGCAGATTCGGAATCTGCACGCCAAGACCTTTCAATAGAGTATATACTCTATTGACTATAAACTATTTTTTTTTCGAAGATTTAAAATCGCCATATTTCCGTTCCTAATTAAGCTAGGAGGATGGTTGATAGCTCGTTGGACTCGGAATGAAGTCCTCTTTCCGATTCTACAATACAAAATATGGGTTTCCATTTAAAATTTCACAGTTGCCCCACCCCCAGGGGGCGGGGGTGGGGAATCAAGTGTGATATCATTGAATAGCTTTCTTTCACTTACTAAAACACGTATTTTTTCGTTTTCCGATTCGATGTGTATTTCTCACGATATGTGACCGTTCCGGGACTTTTGGATCACCCGGTATATTATTTCGTGTTACTGTTAAAGAACATGTTTATTGTAGATATGTGTTTATTCAATACGTACGTACTGACATGAAAATAACAGGAACCTCTTAGCTTAAATTGCTGCATGATATTGCAATATACTTATTATATTATGCAGAAGTGACTTCAATTAATTTTTGTCAACAATAAATCCAACTCTTTTTAAAACAAAAACCTGGTAGGGGCATGATGGTTCGGATCCCACTGTTTAAACAAACTAAGAAACAAATAGCCCCCCTCCCCCAAGACCCTGGACGCAGTACCCCCAAATTCGTTCATCACAATCCACCCCCCAATTGTTTTGACAAATATATAGTAACTGATTTTAATTTGAATGCAATAGCCTGTCAAGTGGTCGACAGTTAACTTAAAATGTAAATTTTTGACACGTAAGCTAGCAAGCACGTTGATTGGTTAGATAAATTGAAATGTCAGACAATAAAGTATGTATAAATAGGGTTTTTTGGACGGGGAATGCGTAAACGTTAAAAAAGCACACAACGTAATGATAGAAAAATCTAGCTGGGCACACCACTGGCGAACGCAGGAATTTTTGTTTCTGAGGGGGCTGGAATTGTAAAGGTAGATATTACATAGCTGCGTTCTGGGAGGAGACAGGATAAAGTATAAAATATTTCGTAAATGTAATTTTTGGACTTCGTTGTAAAAGTTGTTAAAAAACAAAGATGGTAACCGGGGGTCATTTCAAGGGGAGTTTGCTTTTACCATTTTGCCTTTTCCCAAGTCCTTTACTGCCATTTGAAAATTTTTAACTTCTTCAAAATCTCAGAAGGAGCTGCAGCACCATCAGCCCCCCACTGCGTACGTCCTTCAATCTGGGAGGAGAAGTGCGACCGAAGCGAGCAAACAATTTTTTAGGGTATTTTTAGGAGTCTGGCAATAATACAATTTAAAAAGGAGTTAATGTTTTAACAAGGCGCGACTTTTACTCCTTCCAAATTTTTATCTTCTTGCTCGTTCAGCACCCACTTTGCCTCGGCGCTTGTGGCGTCCTCTTGCCTTCTTCCATAGTTACTGCTGTCGAACCACACTCATCATCATTATCCTAAAGTGGCAGAAAAACGACGTAAAATAAAAAAAAAAAAATAGTTACCCGTTGACTTCTTGTTTAGTAGTTGGTGCTATATTTTACTTCACTGCTTTTTCATGTATCCGATGTTTGTTTAGGGAGTGAAGGAACAAAGGCGCCACTCCGCTTAGAGAATAATCCAGAGTAAAATCCACTTGATACTGTACGACTTCCAAATGATTCAGAAAAATGACAGCCTATAGGAATTCATCATACGAATTGTATACCAAAGCACTAATTTTGCCCCCACCCCGAACTTCAAAGTTCGATCCCCCTTTACTATGGAATCTTTACCAATCTAAGACCTAATATTGATATCCAAGATCTGGATATTTCTCCCTCAAGCCCCCCCCCCCCCCCAATGTAATGCTCAATCTCCACACACCCCCTAGTAGAATTCCCGTGAAAATCTAAGACTTAACGAGTGTCCCCCCACAAATGCTTAATCTCTCCACAAGAATTCAGCTGATAATTTAAAACTTAATAAGAACTGTTCTCCCCCCCCCCCACACAAATAATGCTTATTACCAGTCCCTTAGCAGTATATTAGCAGTGTACGAAGTGATTATTACATGTTAACGAAGTTCAACTTCTGTCTAATGCTGAAATTTTTATTCAGTCAAATTTCTATCACAGAAAATGCAAATTAAAAATCCCTCCAAAATTTGGGTGGACGCAACTTGCGTCCGCAAAAACCCGCCGTGGGCACCCCTGACCACGCTTATGCAATCAAAAATAAAGTTTTGACGCTAATCAAGGGGTCACCCCAATTTGGCACCCCTTCTGAGGACGACGCCCGTGTTGAGCAAGGCAATATGGGAACCCACTACGCTATATTTACTCAGCAGTGATTTATCCACACACCCCTAACACCCCCCCAAATTTTGACGAACACCCCCCCAAACAGAACAATAATGACTGAAATATGACGCGTTTGATGCTATTGTTATTGCAATGAAACAATTTTAATTAACATTGAAATATTATTAGACCATAACTACTGTTTAAAAAAACTCAAAATGAGAAAAACCTGCAAAATTGCCTCCTCCTCTACATTTTCTTTACTGAAATGTTCAGCTAAAACACAATTCTTCGTCTGGCAAGATCATTGTAGAACAAAAATTGAACCTTGCAGAAAATCTGTTTTCATGTCCGCCTTACAAAAGTTCATAGTATCTAGCTTTCTTAGCGGGAAACAAAGACTTGGTACTTCAGTAACAAACAACAAGATACATTCGAAATAACGTCATACTCACCAACGAAACTCCAGGTTCAGACAAACACCTCACTCCCGGCCAACTTGCGAACCCAGCACTAACGGCATGTGCAACTTGCTTGAAGATCGCGCATCAGGTAGGGCCCAACCTTACGCGGGAAAACAGGTTTTTATGTCATCAGTCAAGTCGCAGCCAGTTATTATGTGCTGTGAATGACGTTTTGCCAGCAATAGGAAGGGGTGATATAGTGGAACAAGAATGTCAGCTTTTTCCACATGCCTATAACGAACAATGGTGAACATGTGGTAGTACGAGGTTTACTGGGGACGAAACAAACGATGTCGTCATTGCAGAAGGAGGCGTACATGATTGATGCCATTGACTGTAAACGTGCTACAACTCGCAAGCTAGTTTGGTGACAAATTTATGCATTTACAAAGATACTGTCATGCGAACTCTTCAGCCGGTAAGATTATATTAAATTTGCTCGATTGTGAAGATTGGATGTTCATGCGTTAACATTTTCTAGGAAGTATGGCGTATAATTTCACCGAGCCATTGCGGGAGGTAGTGGAGAATTTTCTCAAGGTGCAGCATGACGACTTAACGTTCACTTCCTGTCTGAAAGGAAGAGTCGAGGTCTTGTTTCGAGTTTTGAAAAAAAATAAGAGGCTAAGATTTTTATGACCTAAAAATCACCAAAATATGCAAAATAAAAACGATCTAAAATTTTAAAAATATGCACTATAATTTAAAAAAATATGCCCTTACAACTGAACTGTTTCAAACATCAATATTTAACATATGCTAAGATGTTTTCACATACTATTTTTAGTTCACTTTATGAGCCCTGAGTTGCAATGTAGAACGAATACTTTCTGTAAATTTCCAACTAAAAATGATCGCCTATTGTCAGCTAGCAAAGCCTGAGAAACGTTTCTTTCTATTTCGGCTGACACAAGAGCAGCATATTTAAATTAAGCACTGTCATTCTCATACTCATACTCATACTCATACTCATACTCATACTCAAGTTCTGTAGTATCGAGAGAAATTTTTTCTCCCAATAACATTTTTGCAATAGAGCACAAAAATTCAACAACTTGAGTGAACATGGCAGTAAAAACAAATCCACTTCGAAAATTGCTGTATATTCCTTGAAAAAGCGAGAATATGCTGAATACGAGAGATCCCAAGTATGCATTTTGAAACTTTTTATCTGCTTCACTGCGAGTAAGAACTGATTTACATAAACTTATGTGTGCTGAATTCAGATCTGCTTTCAGTTTTCTCCTATCACGTCATTTTCTTTTGTAATATCATTTTAAAATTAATGTACATTAATCAAGTTTGGAGTATTTTCAATGAAACTGAAGTATTACAACAAGTCATAGGAATTAATATTTTATACAAGTTTTGCATTGATGTCAA
Source organism: Lepisma saccharinum (assembly GCF_977018435.1). Lineage (NCBI taxonomy): Eukaryota > Metazoa > Arthropoda > Insecta > Zygentoma > Lepismatidae > Lepisma > Lepisma saccharinum. Next base: position 39,544,314 of record NC_139230.1, read on the forward strand.
TGCACCATCATAAAGAGTAGTTCATAGAGTGTGAGTGAACCTTAACAAATCAAACAGAAGATATTATTTTGCGCCGTTTCACTGAGCTTCTACTGTAATTGACAGAAGTATCTCTCTTGAGGCACCAGCAGTAATCAGCCATCATGGCCTCATTCCACCGCCCTTGATATCTTGTTTCCATGGTTCTGATATCTTTGTGGAATCTTTCACCTTGCTCATCACTTTTTGCACCAAGATTCTCAGGGAAGTAATCAATATGGCTATTCAAGAAATGCAACTTAACACTCATTCTGCACCCTAACAATTTCAAGTTTTGTAGCATTTCGTCAACAACCTGTTCGTAGTTTTCTGATTTCTTGTTGTCCAGAAAGTTTTCACATACACTTTTGAATGACACCCATGCTGATTTTCCCACTTCATTCATGCAGTTAGGGAAATGGTGGTCTTTCATAAGAATGCGTATTTGTGGGCCATCAAATACACCTGCCTGAATTTTGGCTTCAGATTTATTTTGAAACTTTGACCTCAGATATTGAAGGACATTACTTTCCTGGCTTAGACTTGTCATGAATTGCTTCATGATGCCTAACTTAATATGGAGTGGAGGAAGGTCAGCTTTATCTCTAGGAATCAAAGATTCACTCACAACATTTTTCTGTCCTGGTATAAGATCAGTACGTTTTGGCCAGTGTCTTCTCGTCCAGTGTTCATTTCGTGCTCTGCTATCCCAGAAACACATAAAGCAGGGATACTTAGTAAAACCAGTTTGTTGACCAAGAACAATTGTTAACACTTTTAAATCAGAGCAAACAATCCAGTTATGCTCGTTGTACTTTATCTTTTCCAACATGAACCTCAAGTTTATGTACGTTTCCTTCAAAACTACTGAATATCCTAGAGGTATTGAGGGCAGCAAGTTGCCGTTATGAAGCAGTACTGCTTTCATGCTCCTCACCGAACTGTCAACAAATAACCTCCAATCAGCAGCATTATACTCGACTCCAAGGGCTTCAATCAAACCTACCACGTTATTGCAGTATATCAGTTTATCCATCTTTGAAAAAAATGTACAAGTTCATTTTCCCTATGTCTGTACCAAGCAAACGTAGTTCCCGGAGCAAGTAAATTATTTTCTTTGAGTCGCGATCCAAGAAGTTCAGCACTAATTTTGGGTAAATACAGGTCCCTAACTAAATCGTTTAATTCACCTTGTGTGAACAGACGAGGAGAAGAAAGTCCACTTGTTTGAAATGAAGGATCATGTTCGTGTTCAGAGGTCTCTTCTGATTCACCACTGTTATCCTCCAGCTGCGTAGGTGCAGGGATTGGCAGTTCATCACTGTGTGGAAGGTGGCAGATGGCTGATCTAAGATTGGGATATTTCACGGATTTCTTCTTCTTTTCTTCTTGTTTATGCCTTGAACGTTACATAAACAGAAGTAACAATCACTTGTGTGATCTCGAGGTTCCAACCACACCATTGGACAACCAAACTGTAGTGAAGCGCGTTTAATGAGGTACCCAGGCTTTGTCTTGATCGCCTAGACTAACACCAAAATATGCCAAGCAGGCCTTTTTGTAGAAAGAAGTAATATTTCTCCTCTGTGTTGGCAACATATAACTTCCACAAGTGTAACAGAAACTATCGGGATGATTTCTACAAGCCCGGTGAGACATTTTTCAGCACCACTTCACACTACAATCTCAAAACTAGGTTTCCTTGATAAGCTCACACACAAACACATATAGACCACCTGAAAGCAGTTAAATCCAAGACAGAACAACAGTTCAACAAGTGAGCAGCATTTCCCAAATGAAACTAACAAACGCCAGTGAAGAAATGAGTATTTTCTTCAAGTGCATTTTGAAACAATAGGTAGACATTGTTTTATCAGCAATACTCGGGCATTGTTGGCAGGGCATTATTGAAAGTCAATATCAGGCCATTGTTGGACGCCAAGTTTCTTCAAACAAAATTGAAACTAACTGCAAATTACTTAAGTAGATATATCCTAACTAATTGTCTTATACTAGCAAAAAGGCGGTTTCGTTTGAAATTGAAAAAGCGTAAAAAAAAATCCTGACATGATGAGAAGGAACGAAATGTCATTTCTGTCATCACTGATGGTAAGCTTTCTGAAAATGTAATTACTTTCGCTGAAGCAAATTGGTCACATACTTGTGAATCTATCAAAATATGCTCTATCACGTAAAAATGGCCAAATATGCCTAGAAATATGTCCTTAAAAAGCGACTTAATGCAATTAGTTTCTTCATAATATGAATTTCTATATATTTAGAGAACACATCACATTTTCCAAAAAATGCATGAAATTCCTAACCCTAATTAAGAATCAATATGTATAAATCAGGTAGTCTGATATCTAAATGACAATAAATCAAAGGACACCAAAGAAATGGACAAGATTTTTTCCAGCACATGTAGCAATGAAAATGGAACAGCGATTATAATCGAATTATTTTTCAGCCTATTATATTGTTAATAATTAGTACACATATTGCATAGCAGAGAATATAGAAATGGAAAAAAAAATGACATGAGATAGGCGGGAATAGAGGCGTTAGTCGAAGCGTGGGAAGCGATATTAGAGAACACAGTTCCAGACAAGGCTGCTCGCAGGATTTTTTCTCAGGGGAGACAGCGGTACTCAAAGTGGAGGGGGCGTGGGGGTGGTGTTCCCCCCCCCCCAGTTAAGAAAATTCTTATAAGCATGTTTTCACGCTACAATTTCATCATTCGAATTATATTAAGGGGGCAAGTGCCGTCCTGGCCCCCTTCTGCGGGCGCCCTTGGTTCCAGATGAGATGAGAGTGGCAAGAGTGAGCAGAGAGAAGAGAGTGAGGAGTTCACAGAAATGAGAGCGACGATGAAAAACGAGATGAGAGATAATAAAATAAGATAATGTCAGTGAGACGAGCATGACACGAGAGAACAGTCGCAATGAGATGAAACGAGACAAGATTCGAGATTGACGAGACGAGGCGAGACAGGGAAGAGCATAGACCAAGGGTTCCCGAACCTTTTTGTTTCAAGGTTTATTTCGCGGTGCTCAAGTCAGAATGTAGGTCTATCTAACACTTGCAGCGCTCGGTTAGTGTGGTTAGGTATAACACATATTTCAAATTCAGGAACATTTTATCCGTATAAAGTACTAAATAAGCACATATTTGGAACAATCATATCATTTGATGAATATACAGGAACATTTCGCGCCGCGCACGCTTTGGGAACCACTGGCCTAGACGATTGTGAAGAAAGAAGAGTCAAATCAAAGTGAGACGAGACGAGAACTAGGTGAGACTATATAGGAACGACGTAGATCGTGAGACGATTGGAGTCAAAGTAACCAGACGACGAGAGAAAGGTGATATCCTAGATACAACGCAAGACAAAAATATGAAGAAGAAACCAGCGAAGATAACACGAGAGACAAGGCGGGAAGAGACAAAAAAATGGGAATAAGATTTGACATCAACAAATAAAGTGGATTATATTAGTATGTGAGGACTACATACATGACAATTATTTTTCTTACCTTGCACACGGCGTCAGCCCAGGTGTATGCGTCTTTCACTACCACGTAGAACGAAGCGTTACGTAAGGAGGAAACCTTTAACGTGTAAGTTATCACGTTATTGTAATGAGTGTGCACGTGCATTGATAATGTTGCAAAATTTCAGCCTTGGGGATGGAAAGAAGCTAGAAATTTATAGTATACCACTAAACACGAGAAAGACTACCTGTCTACCAGATTGTCAACTGGAGATTATTCACATAGTTTCTTTCCCAGTAACCAATAACCTATTGTCTTGTAATCAGGGCGTCGACGATTTGGTTCCCAGGGGTGGAAAGTGTTAGCATACGATGTTAACTGGACATTATCTCTTGTCTAGTTGCATTCTACTTTTACTTAATGTAACTTATTCTTTTTGTCGGTGGTTTGGATCGAATCTACGACGGACTATACTAAGGTGACTAATGTGGGCATCATGAACCTTGCGACCCTCTGTAAACAAACCGCCTCACTGCGAATAACGCATCACATCGCGTCAGCTGTTCTTCGTGACTGGTGCGGTAATCACATGCTGTTCCACTCACATTTCACATATTCTTAATTTTTGCATAAGATGGACAAATAGATTCCTATCCTGGAAGATCTACACATTGAAGTGTAAGAAATTTTCGAAGAGTGATTTAATGAGAGTTCTTTGTTGAACTGTGAGCGGACCTCGTGGCGGAGTGGTTAGCACATCGCGCTACGACGCCAGGGGTCCCGGGTTTGAATGCCGGCCCGGGCACGGATGTTTGCGAGTGTCCATTCATCAGTTTCATCATTTCATCACTCATCCCCATCTTCGCAAATTAGCCAAAAGTGGCACAAGAAAGCGAAGTAAAATAAAGCAAATCAATCAATCAATTTGTTGAACTGTAAGCATATTTTTTAAAACAAAAATTTCATTTATCTGACATTGCAGTAACTCATTCCCACATTTCCCATCCCTCTCTATGACAAAGTCAAAGTAACAAATATAAGAGAAAGTCATTTCACTAAATTCAAGCCGTTTGGTTTTATTGCTGCCTATTTCACTAACATTGACATGCAGATTATTGTTTTTCTCCTTTGCCAAACAAACGTATAACCAGTTTTGGAAGCAGAAAGTAAACAAAGATAACCCGAGGAATAAAAACAGAGCGTTTATGTTTCTTGTACACTGGGAAACAAGACTACGATAATAACCACGGTATGCCAACTGAGATAAGACGAGAGACAGAGTGTTTTTAGTTTTTCGAAATTTCAGTCGATCCATTAGTGGCGACTATGGACCTGAGTAGCGTGGTTGCATACTTTTAGGATGCCGTTTTCGATGGCGTCAAAACGAGTGGAAAATTCTTTACCAGAAAATCGACGCCAAATAACCAAATTCGATCAATGACTCATTCGATCCGATGGGAGAAGTTCCGCAGTTCTCCTATGAACCGAAGGTATTTTCAGCGTCAAACAAGTACAACATGTTCCTATCAATTAGTGCTGTCTGTCGACTTCGCTTCCTAGAAATTTGGTACGCTAACCAATTACTCCACGGCACCCCCTGTTTGTAGTAGACTCTTGTCTCGTTCGAGAATTTGGTAAACAATTTTGAAATTTTCACATAAACCAAAATTGCTTTATTGTGCGACATACTCGACTTTTTAGGACATATCAATGGGGATGGCCAACTGATTATTTGCAAATAGGCCCTCGTGATTTTGTGATCTTAAAAGTTAGCAAGTCGAGCTGGAGCACAACCATCCTTACGATCAACATAAAGAGAGAGATAAAAAAGAACGACACAAAATAACGTAATAACATATGCAAAATAAACATAAGCATAATTATATTTTTAGAAATACGAAATTGCAGATACAAAGATCGTAAAATATGTTTATCATTTTGCCTTTCATTGTACGTTGTGTTCACTGGACGTGTGAAATGCACAATGGTGGGCATTTTCAGGACCTGTTACATAGCATGAATTCCTCCATATGGTTGCCTTACTTTTTGAGCATTCCATTTATATACTTGCGAGTTATTAACGACTATATTATTTTTATCGCCGGATCAGACAGGAAAAATGCAAGTACAAACTAAATTGCATGAACTGGTACTTGCCCTCTTCCGTCTAAGCAATAGCACTGTCCCCTCACTCGAAGGACTATGTTCTTTGCAGGTTCAAGTCCATGCAACTTCTTATTCGTCACTTTTTTTTTTTTTCAAACAGCTGAATGACGAAAAAGTTATCAGCAGAGAGCAGGCACAGGCTAAGTGCCAAAGTCTGCATTGGGATAATTATAGACTCCAGGAATGAAATCAAGAGCCAGATGAGAATAGTCACCAAAGCCAAGACGCCACGTAATAACTCTAGCTGGTTCAGAGCAATGGTCGAATTCCCGGTTTGTATCAAAGTCCACTTTCACCGATATGGGTTGTTAAATCTAACTACTTTCACCGCTATGGGTTGTTAAACCTAACTAGAAATAGGCAACGCAAGGGAATAAAAGCAAGGAGACTCGAGTTAACATAGGACAAATGCTTTATCTCATGAATTACATTATTAATTTTTTTAAAAAATATATGAATATCACAATGGGATCCGTTTTAGCGATTGTACTACACACATACAGTGTGTGTGTGTATATATATATATATATATATATATATATATATATATATATATATATATATATATATATATATGTTCTCGGCCTGTGTATAGAACCGGTGGCAACCCACCATCAGGAAATTATCTTCTATAACGGCTGGGGGTGCGACGTGCTGACCACACGTCATCCCATTACTGGTTCAGATGCCACGTTGAATGTAGGTCCAGTCCCGATTAGCCTTTCTGTGCATAAAGTGGACATAAAAACTCGAACTCCATCGATTGTTGAGTTCAAAAAATGGTGATGTCGTTGCTTTAAAACGAGCATTATTCAATAGGTCTGAAATCAAACAGCTAAACTGTTAAAAGCGGTAAAGATAGGCCAGAGTTACCCACAGGGACTAAGAAACTAAAGTGCATGTGAGGTTGCATATATACTTTTTTCATTATCTCCGGTATGTGTATTTCAAGTAACTTATGTCGCGATTTGTCACTGTAGCGTGCCATTTGGAGGTGACAGCTCCTTTAGACCACCTTCTTTTAGCCTACTGGGTTTTCCCATCGGGTGACTTAGCGATCATTTCCTTGTTCGCTATGGCATAATAACCGTAATATGTGCGATAGTTAATAGATTCTCTACATTAATATTAAATAACAACATTAGAATGTGCTACTTAATTCTTCTTTTGTAAATATTGCTTCTTTGAATTAATCTTCTTTTCCTATTCCCATTTCCCTGAAGACAATGATTTTTCTTTTTGGATTATGTTTCATGCATTTGTATTTTCAACTTCTGTGTTCTTTCTCACTTTAGACTGTATGGCATGCCCATAATTCACCCCTTTAGATCAGTCCCTCTCCCTAAATAGAAAAAATGGTAAAATATATCACTGGTAACTAGAAATAAATTCCTTTTATGAACAGCACTGCCCCTAAACCCTTATAAAATTTAAGTCTTGGATGCATGTGCCCAGAGGTCCCGGGTTCGAATCCCGGCCTAGGCATGGATGTTCTTTGAGAGTTTTACCTTCATCTTCCCCCGCGGTAGCTCAGTTGGGAGACCCGGGCTCGATTCCAGGGGTGGGGTGATCTAAGGTCGGAATTTTTCCGGCTTTGTCCCAGCATAGCAGCTCTGGAGCTCACCCAGCAGGTAAAGGCGGCCAGGCGTGATGCTGATCACATCATTCCAACTATGGCCGAGATCAAGTATATGTGGAGCTCCACCTTCACATCACTCCATATGCCTTCATGGCATGTGTGCACATGTACAGCAAAAGTGGCAGAGAAGCAAAGAAAAATAAACCAAATCAATCAATAGTTATGTTGGAACAAATATCCATCGAGATATTTGTACCCACACTAAAAATTCAAGCACCACCAGCGCACCAGCGCAAAAGATGAAAACGCCCCTCACGTCTGCTCTTCACCATTGAACATTCTTTCCTAGAAGGTGCCAACCCCAAAGGCCTTGGATCCTTATTTCCAAGTCAAGTTACAGGCACGCTTCGTCTTCTGCATTGGAAGTATCTGAAAGCAACCATTTACAAGCAGGACATGGCATCGGTTGATCAATGTCTGTTGTTCTCAAATCATGATTGGCTCGTGCCGGAAGTTGCCGCGGAGCGTACGGAATAATAAAGTAAATAAAAAGAGACCCATTACGTCATCGATGTCCTTACAATACAGATTACTATGCGCTGATGCTCGATCGAGACATTGCTGGAAATAAACACTATTAGCCCATTTCCTGCACACGCAGGAAATATATTATGAACAACTGATTTTGTCAGCAGATTCTCATGGGGTAAAATGTTAGTTGAAGTTATGTAATGTCAGCATTACAACTGGATCTGTACCAGGTGTATTGAGATGTGCTTTAAATGATACTCAGTATCCATATTTTTTATTTTATTTTCATGGAGTACTGAAAACCTCACACCCCAAATACCCCCAATTTTCCCAACATCTCCGTTTTGTATGTGTGTGTGTCAGTGACGTGCCCAGGATTTTTGAAAGAAAGGGGGATTTACTTATTTAGTAGTCGCCCTCATTTTGCCATCTTTTCCTACCTTTGACGTTATTTTTAGCACTACTGGGCCAAAGGGGGTTTTGTCCTCCACCAACCCCCCTTTGGCACGCCACTGGTGTGTATGTGTGTGTTAGAGAGTGTGTAGACATAGACAAGACACACAGATATAGGAATCTGTTCTTATTGTCTCATTATTATTATTCTAGCACAATTTCTAACATAAATTTATAAATTACGAACCGTTTCACACAGTGATGAAATGATTTTCTTGCTTTTCTGTGTTGCAACATGTCGGATGAATAATGGAAAATATTCTATAGTATCGTAAGTTTTAGTACTTGCCCTGACCATAATGCTGTTTCTCATCAAATTTCTCTACAAGCTGAGATGCTAGTGTGGATAGAAAATCATCCGATCGAGGTCCATATAGTGATAGAGATTTGCAAAAACATGGTGTAGTCATGAATAAATTCTCTCAGGCTATCGACCAGGTAAATACTGGAACAGTTTCTAAGCTATCGAGTGCTAACGTCACTCTCATCTTCAGGGTAGAAGTGAAGTAAAAGCGTCAAGACCATGGTGTAATCAGTGTTCGAATTCAGGTGGGGGGAACCACGGAATTTTCCCCGATCTCCATTTTGTTGTATCAACCTCTACATCTTAAATTTAGTTCCCAGTCAGGGAAATAATTTCCTCTCTTGAATTGAATTGAATTGTTGTTTTAAGTCCACTTTATGCACAGAAAGGCTAATCAGGACTAGACCTACAGTTTAAAGTGGGATCCGAAGCACTGTGTGCCTCCACCGGGTTCGAACCCGGGACCCCTTGATTACAAGGCGACGACGTTACCACTACGCCATCGGGGAGGTTCCTCTCATCTATATTTCTATGATTTTGTTACTTAATTAAAGAAGTATTCGAAGTAATAATTTGTTTTAATTTCAAGTTAATTTTACACTAATAAGTGGTAAATCAAACGTTTAAGGGTCACCTCGAAGTTGTACTGGAAAGCGTTGGTGCCCTAGCAAATTAATATTGATGCTACTTCAAAATATATACAATTTGAAAAGATTTGACTGTAAAATAATAAGTTAAACTCGAAAACTTTGAATTTAAAGCAGTTATGGCAGTTAGAATGTGTGTGTGTGCAGCTCTTTTCCCCCTCTTAAATTATACACTTCACTATTTTTTTAAATGTAAAATTGTGAGCCCAAAATAACCTGAAATGACGGCTTGGTTTCTTGCAGTCCGAAAATATATTCTAGCTAGATAGAGTTAAAAAGAAAAACATGTATAGTACGGCATGCTGCACGTAATAAGGAAAATAGGTTTCTCGTTCACCATCTTGAAACAAGTCGCTCGATTTTGCTCAAATGCAATATGGTTTCTGCTTTTCAAAGTTTCTAGCTGCTGCAAGAATTTTAGACAAATCACTCTGAATTTGTGAGAGTTGTCGTGGTCACAAAATTCATGACATTTTGCATTTCCGCTTCTTCTAAATCACGAGCTATATTTCAAATATTTTACTGCCAAGTTGTAGCCCAAGAGGCCGTAACATTCCTGCAGGTTTCGTTCTATGAGAAGGATGTCTGTTACTGGCAAACCGGAGGCCAGTGGGTGCTCTGTGAATGTTTTCGTTATGTTCCTGCATGTATGGCTCTGGGGCTCACCCAACCTTGCTGTCATGGGGTTGGGAAGGGGAAGGGCTGCTGCAATACACAGGGGACAGCTTCCACTCTCCCCTGCTTTCTTCATCAGTTACGAAAGTTAAAATTAATCCTGATTTCTCATGGAAGTGTAGTTAGAATTCTAACTATACTTTTCTAACTTGATAGAGACAGGCAGTAGCAGTGGATATATGTAACTGTGTGTGTGAGAGAGGGCGTGGCGTAGCGTTTCGTCTGAGTTGCGTTTCGTCCGAATTCCAGGAACAGGCAGCTTACGGTTACCTGACCGAGTAGCGTTGAAGCTTTAAAACCTATTGTTGATTGCTTAGGTTTACAGTGCGATGAAGTCCATCTCTATGAAAATAGAGGTGTGCCTGCCGTATAGCCTCGCACTCGGAATGCACGACAGAGGGTCATAAGTGACTCATGGGCCAGCACGGATAATCCATGGATAGTTTAAGTTATTTTTAGAATGTTTAAAATGCTTAACAGCTCCATGGAATTACCGCACTCGGCAGCGATCTAGCGGCAACTGAGCGAAACTACGCTATGTTACCTTCCGTTCAGAGCCGCTGGACTGTAATCCGATCAGTAGTTTCAACAGCATACTGGTTTGTAATACGTGTATTCTTTTTGAAACACTGTGTACTTTAAGGATAGCTTCAAATAGGCGAATGTAGGTAACCTATTATTTGTCAGGAAGCAACGTAAAAACTGCAGGCGTAACATTTGTCTTTTCTCTAGTGTTTCCTAAATCTACGTGCTGTATACAACTGAGCAACCTGTTTGCTAACACACTTAAATGTTCCATCCAAGAAAATATTTTTTGTTGTTTTAATATTTCTTTCCCTCTGGAACTTGCAAATATTAATAACCTCTCACCTTCACAGTCGTCAGCTATTAAGAAAGTGTTTCCATCTGCCATGACTAAAATTTCTGGATCCAAGCCCGGACGAAACGCCTCATTAAACCGTCGCGGACGAACTGTAGCATTTTTCTACGAATTTAGCTTTCGGACGAACTGCAACTCGGACGAAACGCTACTGAACCTGTGTGTGTGTGTGTGTGTGTGTGTGTGAGAGAGAGAGAGAGAGGGAGAGATTGATTTGCTTTATTTTACTTCGCTTTACTGCCATTTTTGGCTAATCGCGAAGATAGGGATGATGGTAATGAGATGAAGTTGGTGAAAACGCGCACACAAATGGACAGCACACAACACAAGTCGCACAGAGAACTACACTGGATGCGAGTCCAGACGTCAGAGCCTCGTTAGTCTGAGATAAATAGAACTGCACACTCACACACACACACAAAACACACACACACACAAAACACACACACACACACAGCTAAATTGAGCTGCCCAGAACAGAAACCGAGGGAGCTTGAACTCCCGCCGACTCAAGTTTTGACCCTAATGTCCTGTTTTATCATTTCGTTCTGAAACTCATTAAATCCACATTAGGATGTTCGGTTTTCTTTATATATGTGCGCTATGTGTTTTTTTTTTACACCTCCATATTAAAAATGTTCTAGGTGTCCACATAAGCACAACAATTTTCTCAGGTCAGTATCTATGAGAAACTGCAAAGGCACGAATTAATTTTACAGTTTTAGATGACATCCCAACGTCTGAGTCAGCATATCGCCACGTCTAATGTTTCGTGAAAGCATTTAGAAACGATATTTTAATGCTAAGTTCCCTAAAACTAACCTATTTAACTTAACTCTGCAAGCATGTTGGGACGTTACTTTAATGCAGTTTCCCCAAACTGGAAAGTTCCACTCAAATTTTCTGTAGCTAGTCCATATCTATGAAATCTGCAGAGGCGTGGCGTGTATGTATCCGGTGTTACCGCAGGTAACAGCAAAATATAAAGAATTAAAAAGTTGTTTCAATAAAATGACAACATTGTTAAATACGTTAATGAACACCGTTGCCGTCGAGTAGATATTGCCTAGGACATTTTTTCTGCAGCCGACAGAAGCGAAGAGGGAGGCCGTTCCGCTACCCTGAAGAGGCAACAAGGGAGAAGAGGGCGCCAATGCAAGGAAAGAGCGGGGAAGGACTTTATGGGGTTATTCATATGCCTGTTAAGGCTCCCTGTTGCTGTTCAGACCTACCGGATCAACCAGTGTTGTCACATCGGATTGGCAGAAAAGAGCTAAATCCCGCCTAAAATAGGAGTACCATTTCTGTGAAGCAACTAGAGGTAGACTGCAGAGCCAAGGCTGGATTGAACTACAACTGAGACCAGTTAGGTAACAGACGAAAATATAGTTCCTTGGTGTGATTCGTGATTTGGACAAACCTTGCTCCAAAATACTAAGTTGGCAACAGTAGTACGAACAGCTGGGTTTCCCTTCCACGAAAGAGCGGAGTTCTGTCGTCTGCTCAGTGCTCACCACACAAACGCCAAACTGACCCGAGAAAAGTGTGTATCTTCTTCTTCCCCTTCGCACCTCATTGCAAAGAAACGGAGACAGATGAAGAATTGACAAGGGTCTACCACTATTCATTGGATTTTCATGGTAACTGTCTCATGAGTGGCAGTTCTTTCTAGGAGTGTTTGTGGCTAAATCACTGTGCTGATTGCAAAACAAGAACGAAATGAACAAATATCTAGCTCGAAGACATGTTTTCTTTATCGGGGGGAAAGGGGGGGGTGATAACGCCTAGCAGGCATAATTGTCGTACTGATACCCGGTAACATTTTTGAAAAAGTCACGCCACGTCACTGGAAATCTGCAAATGTTAACGAAAACAACAGTCTAACTCATGATGCAGTAACAGGTCTGCAGCAGTCCACATCCAAGACAACAGTAAACGAATGGCTGTATTGTGTAAGGTGTGACCAGAAGTTTTGATTTTGCAGGAACAGTCCCAGTTTTCACCTAGAGGTTTCGGTGTGCTCCTCGGAATGCTTAATTATCCCGGTTTTTAACCCAGAAACGAAACACATAATATTTTCTGAATAATTTCATTTTATTGCTGAGTCATACGTTTAAAGTGCTTTTCGTTCAAGATTAAGACTGTAGAGTACTTCCGTTGTATTTAACATTGTGCAAGAATCCAGTAGTGCAATATATATATGTTTATACCTACCTATATATTTATATTTTATTATATATATTATATAATATATATATATATATATATATATATTATATTTATTATATTTTACTCTCACAACGTACATTTGAAATTGTTGAAAATATTTCTAAACTCTTCATCCCCTTATTTGATTTTAGCCTAACTTTTATTTTCCCTTTCTAATATTAAAGATTGTAGTCCTATTGATATTTGTATGCTATGCGTGGTTTTGCAGCTGCTGCACTGGAAACATTGAATGTTATATTCTAAAGCAGAGTATGACTGAAGTATCCCGATTTTTTCCCCAGAGAATCTGGTTCACATACATATATTTGTGAATTTTATTCATTAACCTAATCTCGCACTTTGCAAACTTGTTCTACCACTTGAACGTTTGATTTGATTCGATTTTTGTTATTTGGCATCGCTTTTCTACCATTAGTGATAATATGATGAAATTGATGAGGCGACACTCACAAAGAACACCCATGCCGGGATTCGAACCCGGTACCCCCGGCGTCGTAGCACTCTGTGATAACCACTCCCCCACGGAGGTCGGATCTACCTGAAAGTGTAAGAATGAATATACAACTTCACGAAATAAATATATGGACATCACATCTGAATAAATGCAAGTTAAATACCATCCAGTGCTTACGACGAAAGAATGCCTACAAATCCTTTTGTCGCTTGATGTACTACATGGCGATTGCTGAGGTAAATGTACTAGAAAGTAGCGAGTACTTATTTTGAGAATTATTTCCCGGGTTTGCGGAGAACGTAACCACATAGCAACACTCAGAATTCGTTGCAGAAACATATTTCTATTTGAACACGTTGCTTTTCATATGAATAACATACGTGACTCAGACAGAACACTCACCTTGACCTTGAAATCTTGATCCGAAGAGGAGAGATGAACTCGGCGTGCTCGCAGGTCGCTAGTCGACTGCCGATTGCACTTGACTCCAGCATCTCGGCCCAGACGCCTCAAGCACAATCCACGTGCCTCCAATCTCTTCTCATTCTCACCCAAATATAACCGAAGGAAAGGCGCTCCACACGCGGCTAATGCAAGTCTCAATAGCATCGAGTGCAGAGGCGCAACCACGAATTTTTGTCTAGGGGGGCAAGTACCAAGATAAATGTACCAATAATAATAATAATAATAATAATAATTGTTATTATTATTATAACATTATTATTATTATTATTATTAGTAGTAGTAGTGGTGTCAAAGACGTTATTATCCTTGTAAATTACGCAAAAGAGGGAGTAGAAGTCGGTGCTAGAGCATTTGTGTTCGAACAAACGATTTGAATTATTTGTTCAACACGTTCAATTTCACATTAATAATGGAAAACAAGCACACGAACTATATTTGAAAGACAGCAAATGCATGATAAATGCAATCCGAGTTTCATTTTCTTTACATTAACGTGTATAATATTCATGCACGTTATATGGTTCACACATATGCAACATACTGCAACGTGCCAACACTAAATTGTGTAGTATTAAAAGTTTCTTTAATACATATATACACAACATATATTATTTAAATACATTACAGAATCAATTCATTCACCTCATAATTGAGTTTGAGTTGCTGTTTTAAGTCCACTTTATGCACAGTAAGGCTAATTGGGTTTGGACCTACAGTTTTAAGTGGGATCCGAACCACTTGTGCCTCCACCGGGTATCGAACCCGGGACCCTTTGATTACAAGGCAATGACATCACCTCATAATAAACCAACAGCAAAAATTATATAAATTGTCTCTGAAATGTGCACGCTCCCTTTCCTCAAAACAATTGTTTATGCATTTAAGGGAAGTCTTACTTCTCTCTGTGGTAAAGTACAATGTAGTACAGAAAACAACCATAAATTGCAAGCGAAGCGAGCTAGAGGGAGATTATTTCCATAACATCTTTGGCTGTTATGCATTTAAAGCTTCGGAACGAGTCGCAACTCACGAAGCAGCCAATGAACGAAGCGAGCCGCTGACGTCATCTCAACCCGAACCCATCGCTAAGCCCCCTGCTCAGGCTCTACACTCCCACTAGGCTCGCTA
Source organism: Lepisma saccharinum (assembly GCF_977018435.1). NCBI lineage: Eukaryota > Metazoa > Arthropoda > Insecta > Zygentoma > Lepismatidae > Lepisma > Lepisma saccharinum. The sequence continues at coordinate 39,559,340 of NC_139230.1, forward strand.
GACAGACTCGCGTAGTCCGCTGGAGATGTTCCGAAAGTAATTCGACTCTACAAAATTTTTAGATCAATTTTTTTTTGCAAACTGAAATCGATAGTGATTTAATAGGGCGCCATGGCATTCTCTCGTTTCCAACTTTTCTCATTTACATTGTTCGGCGCCCAGGGCCGACTCTCGCCGCCCCTAGCTGCGGCTCTGAACTTGATAAGAGTAAGAAAATCAGGTACTGCGAGCGAAGCGAGCAAGAAAATTTTCCAAAATGAATTTTTATTATACATAAAATTTGAAATTTGGGGCGGTAATTGTCCCCTGCAGGTACCCTTGGCCGTCAATGTTTGCCCCCTTGCCCCCATAGAACTCATATCCGTCCAAGGTTGAGGGGGCAATGCTCCCCTGCCCACTGTGGTTGCGCCACTGACCGAGTGCCGTGGCGCTGTGAACAAGATGCATTTTCACCAGCCTACGAATTAATATTTACCTTTCAAATCAAGAGTTATGATACCACGCCCTGAAAAATCCCAGGTCAGGACTTTGAAATAACTTTTTCCATTGCTTCCTCGCAACGTTTCTTTTTCATCTTTTTTTTAGAGGAGCGTGTCTGAAACGTACTTCCTTATTTGTATTTCTTTTCGCCACGGGAGATGAATGCCAGGACAATTAACCTACTGAGCAGCTTTGTGCGGGGAATTCCCTCGTCATTTCCACGAACAAGTTTCCTGGTCAATTGACAAGCGAAGAAAATTGCTCCACATTGATGTGCACTCTTGTATGGGCTACGTTTACTGCTGTATGTTGATTGAATGATTTGGTTTATTTCACGTCGCATTTCTGCCATTTTTGGCTAATCGCAAAGATGAGGATGAGTGAGGATAGGATGACATCCTGGTACTATTGTAAGCTTGCAAAGAAATCGATTTAGTAAAATATTACTATTCGCCTCGCTTTGCTTGCAATTTTGCCGTTTTTATTACTTTGCCTATTACATGTATATGATCATGGACGTCCGGAAGGGGGATAAGTGGGACACACCCCTATTCCGGAAAATGAATGTCAACCAAAAAGTAAGTGTTAGAAAGAGTGGAAAGGACAAAAGAGAAAGAGGAGAGAAGAAGGAAGAAGAATGAAGGAAATAGAACGTGAGATAAAGAGTCCAACCACATTCACTTTCAGGTGAAAGTACAGTTGACAAGGGAAAGCCACCTGCTAGAATGTTCCAGAACAACTTTCTAATAGTCTGGAGGGGAATATTTTTGTGTATATATATCGTCCTTTTCTTGTACCTTGTTACATTTGTACTTGGTACATAGTCTGAAAAAGACCTTGCTAGAAGGTTGAAACGTTACGTTTAGTTTATGTTTTAAAATAAAATAAATGTCTGCCTTGGTCAGCATATTGAGTTTTTCATATCATGGAAACAAGGCTAAAAGTATGTATTTCACACATATAAATTCAATTACAGTAATTTATGTTAGTGATTTCAAAGGTGTTTCAGGGACATGATACTTTCAAACAGAAGGAGTGTTACTTGTGGGCAGGAATTTATCCAGAATTTTCCATATCTGGGTATGGTGTTTTAAGTCCACTTTATGCACAGTAAGGTTAATTGGGACTGGGCCTACAGTTTAAAGTAGGATCCGAACCACTATGTGCCTCCACCAGGTATCGACCCCGGGACTCCTTGATTACAAGGCGACGACGCTACCACTGCGCCATCGGGGAGGCCCCGGAAGACAAGTAATCGCGTAATGGGGAGCATGGGCGTCGCCAGAAATTTTTGTAGAGGGATCAGGCCATTGATAAAACCTCAATAGTAGAAATAATATAAATAATTATCATTATCATTGTTATTACACAATAAGAGCTATTTTAAACTAATAAAAATAAACCAATTTATTCCAATATATTATGTAAATAGAGAGACTTTTCTACTCGATCCACCAGATGAGTGAATATCTAGAACAACTGTTTTCCATTATTTTTTTACATTTTACATTTACATAGCTATTTAGTTTTCTTATTAACTTTTGAACGTTCGAGAAAGTGCTTCATAAGTTAGGGGGAAATTTTACTCCTAAAGTTTATGTTGTGTGACCTCTCACATAAAACTATAATATTTGGAATTTTGAAAACCGGGACACCATTTATTCTTTGGATTTCATGGTATAGAATACGAAAATATAACCTGCTTACTCTATTTTCTTTTGTTCTAATGCACTTTTTACTTTGGTTACTCTGTTCGAATATTAACTAAATAAACTTTATTTCTGTTATCAACAATAAAAATAACAAGCTTTCTGCTTTTCTGTAACTTGAAATGAACGATGCCAATAATCATGGGGTTTGACCCCAACCCCTTTTAAACAGTTCTGCAAGTGAAAATCGACTTCCTGGGGAATCGTTTATGTGGTTGAGTGATTCTGATAGTACCTCAACTGCAACATATACAAATTTTTCAAAGTTGCTGAATATGTTTGCTGTTTTACCTGTGACAAGATGTTCGTGTGAAAGAGTGTTCTTTATGATGAGCCACGTACAGTGGCGCAGGAACGGGGGGGGGGTACAGGGGTACATTGTACCCCCCTAAATTTTTGAAGGAGGGTACTGTACCCCCCTAAATCCGTAAATCGAGTTGTACCAACTGTACCCCCCCCCCCTTTGTAATTTGACAGCAGGCGTAAGGTGCTACTGTTAAAAGAACCTATTTTCAGTTCGCCCAATAAAAAAGTGTATATTGTTTATAACTTATAAACATTATCTTCCTTACCACAGAAATTCAAACCATTCTAAACTTATTCTACTATTGAGCGACCACAAGGAAAAAACCTTGGACGAAAAGTCCCCGCGGAGCTTTCCCTTCTTCCGTTCAGCTCGGGCCATAAGGAAGCATGGTCCACTCTCCCCCTCCCCTCCTCTCGGGAGTACGGTGCACAGGATTCGCTGGTGTACGCAGGTTGTTTTGCTTGTGGTTCCACTATACATTGTGGTTGCTACTAGTTAGTTAATTGACCTAAGTTCTTGGAAACCTCTTTAAGGAGATGAAAATTGTTTAAAATGTGTGTGTAACGATGGAATCAGATTTGCTCTCAGAAAATCACGCTGCAGACGAATGCTCCTTTGCGTAAGGGGGGGGGGGGTACACTTTTCTAAAGAAATGGTCGCGTCGTTTCGAAGATAAGATACAAATCTTCATCAGAAGGGTATGATCCCATTTTCTTTTCAATATTTAAAATGGAATTTTCCAAAACTAAATACTTACACGAACGAGACGAGACACTACAGACCAACTTGGGGGGGGGGGGGGTACAATGTACTGCTGTACCTGACCCATATTTTTCATAACTTTCTGAGGGGTGTTCGGAAAACTATACTTAAACCTATATATTAAGAGATTTTGAAAATAGAGTCCCGATTAGTCTATCTGAGCATGAAGTGAATGTAGAATAAGTTTTAATGACTTCCGAGTGGAAACCGAAACAACAATTAACACAAACAAGAACGAGAAGGACCTCGCCACACAGGAGACGAGATGAGGCTGTGACAATTTTCGACTCATCGCATCGCGATATCATTTCTAGGTCAAATGAATTTTTTCCTAGACATTTAAACAAGGTGCAATTTGCGATATTATCAGATGGGGGAATTATTTTTACCTATGTACTAGTTATACTTATAATTGGATATTAATTGCTTAAAATCTAATTTTGGAATCGAATGCAACACAAACACAACGCCATTTTAAGTTAAAACCTAAAGTCAATCTGTAAGAAAATTATATTAGTCAGATGAATGCACGAGATAAATGAAACTCACTGCAGGTTCTATTGGTAGATTTTTGGATTGGATTCGCAAGGTCTTTGAGTGAGATGAGAATGTTTGATTGATTTATTTGGTTTATTTTACTTCGCATTTCTGCCACTTTTGGCTAATCGCAAAGATGAGGATGGGCGATGATATCATGAAATGGACGAACACTCACATTACCCAACCTGGGGCCTCTGGTGTCAAAGCGCGATATGCTAACCCCTCCGCCACGAAGGCTGGCGAGGTGGAAATGTGTTTTGGATTTTCTTTGTAGATGCGAAAATCTTTAACTGTGACGCGCACATGCTTTTGCTTACATTAAAGTTCACCTTTTCACATAAACGAGAAATTGACATGTCACCCTAAAACACACGCATGCAGTGGCGTCTCGTCCCTTGGGGCTTCCGGGGCTTAGCCCCTAAAGAAAAACGGACGTATTCACGTAATTATCAATCACCATAACGCATAACTATCACGCAGTCTTTTAAAAGGCGATTTTTACCCACGTAAATTCATCGTCTGTTGTAATGGATACGACAGCGCTTTTAGCGGCATTGATGTCAATTATCGTTTTCCGGGGCACGTCGCAAAGGAAGGCGTGGCCTACACCCACCTACGCTACAGTGAAGGTCACATGCTAGCAGATAGAGGAGGGGAGAGTGCAATGGATTTGAGTGCTGATTCGGGGCTACTTCCGTTGAGTCGCGTTCAATCTCGCGTGTTGTTCTGTAGTGTTTTGGTGGCTTTCATTCGCTATGTTTGAGTGAGTTTGGCAGGGTTGATGCTCGAACACAAATTGATGAAGGACATAGGCTGTCACTTACAATACACAATGAATTTGTCCGGAAAAATAGGCATATATTAAATAGAATTATCGATTGCTTAAAATTCTGTGGTCGACATGAACTTGCTCTACGAGGACATAATGAAAGAGAACAATCTTTAAACAGAGGCATCTTCCCAGATTTATTATCCCTTCATAGAAGAGGTAACTTCGTGTTCTTTATTGTAGTGAAGAGTTGAAAAACATAAACTGTATCAGTAGATTGCGTTCATTTTTCATTTAAAATTATTTAGAGGGTATCTTTACAGAAACAGTAAAAATGACAAACTTAGTTTTAATAACTCCAGTGGCAACAGCTGAATCTGAACGATGTTTCAGCACATTGAACCGTATTAAAACCTGCTTAAGAAATGCAATGGGACAAGACAGACCAGATGCCTTGGCACTTGCTTACAATAGAGATAGAATACATTTCAAACATAGAGGGCTTCAACGAAAAAGTAATAACAAAATTTGCTGAGCAGAAGAACAGGAGTCAACGTTCGTAGAAAGGTATGTTTTATAAAGGGGTGTTGTTTTTGTTTTAAATTCGTTTAAGTTTGTTTTAAAGGATAACTTTAGATATATAATATATCAAAAACAGCAAAAACAAAAGAGAGAGCCACGCTTCACGCGGCCACACGCAGACCCTATTCCACGTGAGGTGTTCCGTATAATAACAGATATCCCTTGAGATACCTGTTAAGCAACAGACAGTAACCAGAGGAGGGCTTGGTAGGCTTATGATTCACTTCAATGATAGAAGGTCAGACACCTTTGAACGACATATTTATTCATAAAAAACACCGCTTGTGGCATAGCTACCACCAAACACGAGCATTTCACTGTACATAACACACAAAAAAAGATATACCAAAGATTCTGTACTTACATACCAGCCGTTTTCACATTATAATTTTCATACCTGGGGCCACACACACGATATTTCACCCTTCATAGCCACATCCCGACACATGGGTAATTTTGGGGTACACAACACTAAAAATTAGAGATTCACTGCTTCCTTGGTGTAACAAAGGCTTTGGAGGAGTGATGGACGAGTTTGCCTGGCTTTTCTTGCATGGATGGCTGAGAACAACTTGGATATTTGCTGATATCCTATGGATGCTGTTATAGCGTCAGTTCTGCCGACCATGTGGTCTGGCTTTCCACTTTGGTTGAGGGACACAAAAACTAGCTATATTGCTGAAATTTTCACTGGGATCATGAAATGCTGTTTTGGACACAATATCCCACTTGGTCACACACACTTAGGCCAGAGTTTACTATAACGACCTTAGATCCCTGTTTCCCTTATGCATCCTTTGTTGCTGGCACAGGCGGCCATTAACACACTGGATTCTGCCAGCAACTTCACAGGTGACCTGCTCTCAGGTGGGTCTGGAATACAAGTGAGCTTGAATAGCAAGCTCAGAACACAATAGGCCATCTGAAAGTCTGCTCTGTGACGTCACAGCCTTGAAGGCTTCTCATTGGCCAGCTGGAGTCCTTTGAGATCTTTCCTTGTCTGTAGGAGAAGTGCCACTTTCTCCCACCAGATGGCAGAGTTATCAATTGCTTAAAAAGTGTAAACAAAAGTGTTTTTTCACCTTTTCTGGCTTAATTATGCCAGATAATTGCAAATGAGTTTACTTTTAGTAAATTAGGCATTATTTTACCTATGGGTGAGTGTTATCTTTGATTTTCAATAAAGGATAAAAGATTTAATAAACATGTGAGTTGGAGCACATGGTTTTTTTATTCAAGATGGCTACTGTCAGCCTAAACATTGTTGATTCTTTATAAATAAGGCACTTCTACCCCTCCCATGAGTGACAACTGGTTGGTAAACATTACCCATGATTCTAATTGGGGGGGGGGGTATAAGTCTCTGGGAAAATAGCTCTCACAAGCTTTCTCTGATGCTAACCTGATGGCCCTTGTACTTAGGTTGGTCTGTGGTTATTTGTGTGTGGGCATGTATGCCCAATGCTGATTGGTCATAGTTTCACAACAATACCTGTTTCTTTTGTAATCATGTGAATTGTCATTATATTTTAAATTCTTTAAAAAAATAAGTCCCGTTTTGTAGTTTAGAATATAAATACCCGTTTTTTTGTAATTCATGTAATTTGTCATTACATTTTAAATTCTTTCAAAAAAGTAAGTCCAGTTTTGTAGTCTAGAAGAAAAAATACCTATTTTTTGTAATTCATGTGAATTGTCATTATATTTTAAATTCTTTAAAAAATAAGCCCCGGCCAAATTTGAGTCCACGAGACGCCACTGCACGGATGTATCTGCATTTAATACTACTACATATGAAAAGAAACCTTGGCCGGCTCTTCCTATTGTCCACCAAAGATTGAAAAGAAAAAAAAACTTTTGAGTGTATGGTTTTCCTTGCTTCCTCTGACATCTGAAGGATTTCGGTTTTGTATATGTAATGATAGAGTGCTTGAAGAGTGTCATTAGGTACAGCAAATTATATAACAAATAAATGCTTTGTCAAATGTTTCACAAATATTTCAAAGTTAGACTTCTTACGAGTTGATCGGAAACCATCACAACTCAGTTTTTTCCTTTTTTTAATACAACGCCCTAGAGATGTCTGAGTAAATACCAAATACATGACTTCTGAAAGAGATTGGATGTGGTACACATCTGCCATAAATTGTTTAAAGATATTTTTATGCGTAGCTATGGGAATTTAAAATTAGAATGAACTGAACTGAAGTGGAACTCTATAAGTATGATATATTTAATAATGTGGTTTCTATATTCAGTGGGTGGGAGATGATTATTCCTGGCTGGGGTGGCTCAAGATCCTCCTCACCCCCTTTTAATCTCAACCTGCATTAAAATGAATAGATGTATCTTTGTTCGCAATTTTCACATTTTGAACTCCTGATTTTCCGTTCCATTAAATTCAAATAAGGCCAGAACGAAGTCCAGAGCTTTATATGTTTCAGAATTGTTATCTGGTTTTAAAATCTGTTTAAAAAAAACTTAAATTCTAAGAAAAACAAAGAAAAAATAGTTATGCAAATTTTGCATTAAATAACAGGACATTCGTGTGTGCTGTTCTAAAATAGAATATTTCCCATGCCTTCACATTATACCTAAGTATTAAGGACGCATTTAGGAAGGGGTCCGGACACTCCCCCGAAAGACTTACCAAGAAGTAAAAGTAAATAATCAAAATATAATTGTTTAGCATTTATTATATAATTGATGGTTATTTCCGCTGAACTTTTTGGAAGGCAAGGAATTTGGCTCATATGGCTTTGAAGGGTTCCAAAAGATTTATGCACACAACTAATGATAATATTCATAAAATATTAATCAGAAACTTTACTTTTCCTTAATTGGATCTAACTCCTTGTTTGTTATTCAATAAATATTCAATTATTTTTCTATTTGACATTAAATTCCTTACCAGGGCAGTTGTTTTTATGCAAATCTTGGCGATCTTAACTACACGTAAGCTAGATAATGAATATGTGCTTTTATATCTCTATTCGTTTACTATCTTTTACCTATTCATGTAATAACAACAATACAATATTAATTAACTTACATATTTAATTAATATTTTAATTTAATTAAATATAATTATTTATTATTATTGCAACACTTGGTTGGACCCCCGAAATGTATTTCTAGGTGCAGTAGTATGTGTTTTTATATATATGTGGGAGGCTGAATTTTGTACCGCCCCAAATGAAAAACTTTCCTGCGCCACTGGCCACGTATAAACTAAACTACAGCGCTCGGCCTATCTCCCGACTGCCAGTCTCCCTCCCACATCCTACCTAGAGGTGTGGAGATCTTCAACCGGTAATGAGGTAGCGTGGGGTCAGCACGTCGAATCCTCAGTCGTTATAGGAGGTATCCGTTACCGGGTTACGCTACTCACTGGCAGCTCCCCAATTTCCTCACGATGGTGGATTGCCACCGGTCCTATATACACAGGCCGAAAACCCAGAGACTGAATCCAGGCGGACTCGAATCCATGCCGTCCCACAGTCGGAGCCCAAAGCACAGCGCCTTAGACCGCACGGCCACGAAGGAGGACAACACCACCATATATACCCGTTTAAATTATCTGATGTTTCCTTGTGTTGAACAAAATCTCACAGGTTTGTGACAGTGGAAGTGCACGTACCAACCGAACGAAGACTTGCAAAATAGTGTTTAAGCTATCCAATATTTGTAAATATAGTATGTGTAGGAATGTGCCTTTAATTTGTAAGCATGTACGTAGTGAAAGTTTTAGTTTAAGAAGAACGTGAATTTTGTTTGGATTCAGCTTTTGTTTAGTAAGTAAAATGAGTTTTATTTCTACATTAGGGATATTATGTAGTTTGTGTGTGTGTGTGTGTGTCGTGTGTGTGTGTGTGTGTACATGGTCGTATAATAATGAAATAATGGGTGGTATTCGACTTTGTAGCCCAAAGATGGTACAATTGTAATAGTTATAATTTGGTACTATTTATTTATTATCAATAAATACTTTTGCAACATAGCCATAACAATTTTCTCTCTATTTTCACATTTAAGTTTGGTATTTTTGAAACTCCTATTTTGTGTGTGAGTGTGTGTGTATGTGTGTGGGGGAAGGGGGGGGGTGTTTGTGATATTAATCTAACTTTCATAACAATTTCAACCGATGTAGTGTTTTGACCAATTTGGAGATACTGTTCCGTTGCTTATTCTCTTAGTGCAAATTGTTTACTAAATCAATGGGAGAAGTTTGGACCCCTTATATACGAAATGTATGTACAGTACAATCACGCCTATAATTATGTTAATGGAATTTTCAGTGGGTCCGGACACACGCTATACACTCACCTCACTTAGTACTCAGCCAGTTTTTTTCTTTATGCAGCATATTTGCAGAATATACAATTAAACCTACGAGTGTATCAATATACACTGTATAAAACACACTTTATTACTAACTCCGTTGTACGTACAACCCTGTTCCTGTTTCGTACCCATCAACAGCCCCGTAGCTAGATATTTTGGTGTCCTAGGCAGGATTGTGGTAGATATATAGATAGCAGTGGCGTATGCTGGTTTTAACTAGTGGGTAATCTCAGACACTTGATTTATCCACCCACTCCTGAAGTCTCCCTGCAAATTTACCTCAACATTCATACAGGATTTACGAATGTATGTGTGAAAAATGTTACCTTATTGTTGCGACCACTGTCGAATAATTGTTGTGATTGCACTTGCAGTTAATCTACGTTTAGAATTTCAAACAATAAAACAAGATAATATAATAAATCTATAAGAAAAAACCTGTAACAAAGAATATGAAAGGAATTCGGTAGTGAAATAAAAACCCTCAATATTAATTGAAGTGTAAAATTCAAGTTACCCCAGTACCCAGTTACTCGTGCATTCCTGATTTTTGTTTTTATACACGGAAGTTTGAGTTCAAGACCTGTGGTACAAGAGATTCTACTGGCCTACCTACATTAACTATTTGCAATTTCTCCGGAAAAGATCCCGTTCTAAATATTTTCACACGAAAATATTATATTATATCCATTGCCTTTAACTTTAAACACAGCACTAGCACGAATACTAAACCACTAACAGCTAAACAAATATTAAATTCTCGAATCGCTACAACACGCATTCAATTCCCTGCGCCAATCTTCTATTGTGGTTCCTTACTGCTTGACACAGACTTCATATTTCCTGCGATGCGCGAGGTTCTATAAGTTGGAATCATTGCGTTTTTTGTTTATATATTTTACATTCAAACATCTTTTATCATTATGATCATTATTAATCTAGAGAGGGGGGAGAAGCAACTTAAATTACCTAATATATGTGTACGTATATATATAATTTATTTCTGATAGCTTTCCCTTTTAAAAATTATTCATTTCTGTGAAAGAAATACTCTCACTGGTTTTGAAGGCTACAAAGAAAGTAATCACGCATTTTAAAATACAAAAATGAATAAAAGTAAGCATATAAATAGTTTAATTACTTCATTAATCGATTTATTAAATTGTTATTTGACGTCGCTTTTCTGCCACTTTTGGCTAATCACTACGATTGATGATATGAAATTGATGAAGATTTACAAAGAGCACCCATGCCCAGCCCGGTATTCGAACCCTGGAGCTCTGACGTCGTAGGGAGCTGTGGCAACCACTCCGCCACAGAGGTCGGTGTAATTTCTTGAATTTCTAGTTAAAATTTTAATTTATTTAATTACCGTCATCTTCAATATTAAAGCTTTTTTCTCCTATGACAATATCTGTTGAAATAGCAGATATCAGGAAGACAGAAGCAAATGTAAAATGAGAATTAACATAGAATTGGTTCGCAAATGTTGTTCACATTTCCCTGTTTCTCGCGCACTTTCAGATGTATTTTCTCTACTTTCCTTTTCAGTACGTAATTTGCGAACCCAGAATTCTGTTTCCTGAGAAATTTCCCTGTCGTAAACAACACAGCTCCTACGATACAAAGGCCACCGGGGAAGAATGGCAGAAGAGGGTGCCAGCCGAGGGAACGGCAAAGGCTCTGGGATGGAGAGTGCGACCGATGGACTCTCTCCAGAAGCAGCTTACCCTTGCCACGGAATAACCGCGCCTGAGAAGCAGTGTTTCCTTGCCCTCCCGTCAAGGGATTTAAAGGGAGCCGGTGGAATCTCACCCTGACGTCACCAGATTCCACCAGCTGGAGAAAGCGGCTGAAAGCCTCTCGGACATTCAGCGGCAAACGTTTGAAAAACATTCGCGCGCTGGAAGTAAAGAAATATGCGAATCAAAGATTGGTTCGGAAGAATATTGCGAAGAAATAAAAAACAACTTTTTTTAAAATTATAGTCTGGTCATCTCCGATTACCTAGGTGACCCAGAGTATACGCCGCTGATAGATAGATAGTTTTATTCACCTTTAGAATGAGTACATTCATGGTTTCGTCATGGTTGTCATTGGATAACATTTCAGTACATTTCACTAGAGAATTTTTCTTATGGATTTCAATTATGTACAAAGTATACTACTTCATGGGATGAATTGCAATTCAATACATAATACATACAATACAATGATAAAATAGTACAGAAAATTATTGAGTGAATGCAGAAGAATACGTATAATAACACAGATATATCACATTTGTAAATATAGAAATGTTGTGTACACTTAAATGTGTGTATATATATATATATATATATATATATATATATATATATATATATATATATACATACACATTTTGGCACCAACCCCCTCCCCCTTCCCCGTACTACCAAGCACCGACATTTTACGTGCGTCCTTCGATATTTTCTTCTTATGCTATGGTTGGTGATATTTACATCCTACAAATCTTAAAACGAGTAAACGAAGAAAACTCATTAACAAATAATATGGGTTATATATAGGTATTTAAAGATTCGTAGTTTGCATTTCTGATTTTAAAAAGTTTACCACATTTAAGAACACTTCAGTTATGTCTTAGTGTCTGAAGAACATCTTTAAAATGTACTATTAGTACTACTTTGGTAAACAGAAAATTCCAGCAGTGTGTTACCAGAATATAAGTCTACAAGTAAAAGAAGAAAAAAAGATTAAGAATAATAATTAAAATAAATAATACAGTGTGCAGTATGTTTTCAGTTTGTAATTTAAAATTATTCAACCCTGAATGTATGTTTTCCTTCTCCCCTTACCTCTGCCAAGTGTAAATTTCTCTGTCGCATATTCTGACTTTGTTGTCTATTTTAACCAAAACTTCAGCTCCCCTAGCCTACTCCTCTCTACGGGCCTTCTCAGCAATACAATAATACAGTGAGATGGAATAAGGTTTTTCTTTCCCGAACTGAACGATCATCAAGTCTCCCCCCGCCCATTAGAGGGTCTGCGCACGTCTATGGTTTTCCAAGAACACAGGGAAAGTGAAGTGACTAGTACAACAATGTAGTAGAATAGGTTTACAGTGGGTTGAATTCCTTTGGAAAGGAAGTTAATATTTGCAAACAATATTAAACTTTTTGTGTTGAGCTATTAGAAAATAAGTTCTATTAAAGCCCCTATCACACGGAACTGGATTTCTAGTAGGAATGCCCTAGTTGGCGCTGAACTAACTTTCTAGGTAGCAATCATGGCCGCCTGGCTGACTGCTTGACTGGTTTGGCGGAATAGGACATGTTCTAATTGCTACTTGCTTTCATCGACTGGATTCTGTGGAACAGCCAATCAGAGCAAAGTTTCGCCATGTGAAGATAATCTGTGAGTGTGCAAAGGAGCGCTTTTGTCTGTGGTTTCCGAGTGTTACTCCAGCAATGTATAACGTATACAGCAAGAAAGGCGCGTTGAGTTACACCATCTATGCTGAGTGCACGGTGTTTACATTTGAAACAACTAAAATATTTTTCCATACGTGTACAGTAAACGTTGTAAAGTATGTATTTAAGCAGCGACATTGTTTTGTACCTAATAACGTTTTATACGAAACGTTATTCCTCTCGGTTGAATAGTTATCGGCTTTTAAAAATGTGAAGTGATACATTGTTTACATCTCACGTGGCCGCCATTACAACTTCCCTCGTATGGGAACAAAAGTCTATCGACAAGTACTCTGATAAGTATCGTGTGAGGCGAAAACTAGCAAATTGGTAGCCAGTCCAGCGCCAACTAGGCAGATCCGTGTGATGCGGGCTTAACAGAAGCACCTTGCGTCTGTCAAATTATTTGAGGGTGGTACAAGAGATTCAACTCGGATCTACGGATTTAGGGGTACTGTACCCCCTCCAAAAATTTGATAAGGTATAATGTACCCCTGTACCCCCCCCCCGCCGTTCCTGCGCCACTGGTTCCAAGTAAGGCACGACCTGTCAAAATCAGCTGACTTCCATAACAAAAACTAATAGCTTTATTGTGTGGCACACATTATTGAAGACTAATAAAATACGAAAGCTACCCCGCAAACTGTTAAACATGAACTTACCTGCCCCACAATTCATACTACGTGGAGAAATGAAGCGTTTGCGAGTCAAATGTAGACAGTGGCGTATGCTGGTTTTAACTAGTGGGTAATCTCCGACACTTGATTCATTCACCACTCCTGAAATCTCCATGCAAATATACCTCAACATCCATACAGGATTTATGAATATATGTGTTAAAAATTTTACCTTATTGTTGCAACCACTGTCGAATAATTGTTGTGATTGCACTTGCAGTTAACCTACGTTTAGAATTTCAAATAATAAAATAAGAAAATATAATAAATCTATAAGAAAAACCCTGTAACAAAGAATATGAAAGGAATGCGGTAGTGAAATAAAAACCCTCAATATTAATTGAAGTGTAAAATTCACGTTACCCCAGTACCCAGTTACTCGTACATTCCCGATTTTTCTTTTTATACACGGAAGTTTAAGTTCAAGACCTGTGGTACAAGAGACTCTACTGGCCTACCTACATGGACGTCCGCAGGATTATTTCCAGGGAGGGACAAGCAAGGTAATTTTTTTCCAGGGGGGCAAAGGACATATATTTTCCTCCAAAATAGTGATGTCCTCTCAAAAAACACTATTTCACTCTAAAATTATCATGTTTCTTCAACGAATTTATAATCATTAACATAAATTACTGTGACTGAAATGAAACTATGTGTGAAATATATAATTTTAAGGTAAACATTCATTTTCCAGGGTCTCCGTGGCCCCCCTTGCCCCCCTTCCGGACGCCCATGCCTACCTACATTAACTATTTCCAATTTCTCGGAAAAGATCCCGTTCCAAATATTTTTCACACGTAAATATTGTATTATATCCATTGCCTTTAACTTTAGTAAACACAGAACTAGCACGAATACCTAACCACTAACAGCTAAACAAATATTAAATTCTCGAATCGCTACAACACGCATTCAATTCCCTGCGCCAATCTTCTATTGTGGTTCATTCCTGCTTGACACAGAATTAAGTTCCCTATGGATGCTGAAAAATTCCCTTTCCCAGCTTTATATTCCCTGCGATGAGCGAGGTTCTATAAGTTGGAATCATTGCGTTTTTTGTTTATATATTTTACATTCAAACATCTTTTATCATTATGATCATTATTAATCTAAAGAGGGGGGAAAAGCAACTTAAATTACCTAATATATGTGTATACGTATATATATAATTTATTTCTGATAGCATTCCCTTTTAAAAATTATTCATTTCTGTGAAAGAAGTACTCTCACTGGTTTTGAAGGTTACAAAGAAAGTAATCACGCATTTTAAAATACAAAAATGAAAAAGTAAGCATATAAATAGTTTAATTACTTCATTAATCGATTGATTAAATTGTTATTTGACGTCGCTTTTCTGCCACTTTTGGCTAATCACTATGAGTGATGATATGAAATTGATGAAGGGACATTTACCAAGAACACCCAGGCCGGTATTCGAACCCTGTAGCTCTGGCGTCGTAGGGAGTTGTGCTAACACTCCGCAACGGAGGTCGGTGTAATTTTTTGAATTTCAAGTTCAAATTTTAATTTATTTAATTACCTTCATCTTCAATATAAAACTTTTTTTTTATTTTGACAATATCTGTGGAAATAGCAGAGATCAGGAAGACAGGAGCAAACGTAAAATGAGATTGAGAATTAACAGAATAGGTTCGCAAATGTTATTCAGATTTCCCTGTTCTCGCGCATTTTCAGATGTATTTTCTCTACTTTCCTTTTCAGTACGTAATTTGTGAACCCAGAATTCTGTTTCCAGAGAAATTTTCCTGTCGTAAACAACACAGCTCCTATCTACGATACAAAGGCCATCGGGGAACAATGGCAGAAGAGGGTGCCAGCCAAGGGAACGGCAAAGACTCTGGGGTGGAGAGTGCGACCGATGGACTCTCCTCCAGAAGGAGCTTACCCTTGCCACGGAATAACCGCGCCTGAGAAGCAGTGTTTCCTTTCCCTCCCTCCCGTCAAGGGAATTTAAAGGGAGCCGGCGGAATCTCACCCTGACGTCACCAGATTCCACCAGCTGGAGAAAAAGCCTCGCGGACATTCCGCGGCAAACGGTTGAAAACATTCGCGCACTGGGAGCACAGAAATATGTGAATCGAAGATTGGTTCGGAAGAATATTGCAAAGAAATAAAAAACATCTTTTTAAAAATTATAGCCGGGTCATCTCCGATTACCTAGGTGACCCAGAGTATACGCCGCTGAGAGCGCCAGACCAGGTGCAGGTGCACAGCTGTCTGGTTCAAATTGCAACCACTGCATCCACCTGTTGAGCTAATTCTGAACTAACTCAGGGGCATCTTGGGAAAGAGACTGAAAAGACCCTGCTTGCAGCCACTTTGATTTGTTTGCTGCTCGTTTTCACTTACGTTTGAGTTTGAGTTTGAGTTTTAAGTTCACTTTATGCACAGGAAGGCTGGACCTACAGTTTGAAAGTGGTATGTGCCTCCACCGGGTTTCCATTTGTGCACTGTGCGAATTAAGCTTTTGGTTTGGGGAAGGGGGACGTCCACTCAGTGGCGTATTTGTGACTGCATCTCAGAAGGTAGGTTTTTTTGGGTATGCAAATTCGTATTTGTTACCAGTTAGTAAAGTGAACTATTGCATTGCATTAAGTAACCAGATCATTAAATCTTATGATAACATTTAGATTTTTTTTGATTTTTTTTTAAATTTGAATTTAAAATTTTGGGAGCGTCAGCACTTAGGCTATTTTGCTCCCGTCACATTATACGGGGGCCAGCCCCTTACCATTACAAATAACAACTCTAACGTTGCATAACTAAAAATCTTAACATCTTCCGACTTCTGTTAAAAGCTGAGGCTGTAAACGGGCACTCAGCACACACAAGGACAAAAAACAGGACAACTTAAACAAAATTATACTGGCCATAGTGCCAGTCGCCAGAGCCTCGTTAGTCTTTAGTCCAGGGTGCACAACGTGGAAGTGAGGTTGACTTTTGGGCGCCTACGTGGAAGGTACCCCTTACACCCCGATAACATTTAGACAATAAATAATAATAATAAATATAATGATGATGATGATGATAATAATAATAATAATAATAATAATAATAACCTGTGGCGCAACAGCCCGTGAGGGACAGAGCCTACCTACTGCCGGCCTTACTCCCACCAGAGGTGGGTAGGTCATCATGACGTAATTTAGAAACAGTACATTTACATTCTAAGAAAACCGAAACTCGTGCACAAAAAGAGCTATCGAACTAGTATCACCTTAAATTTGACCAATTTTCTATTGCCAAGTTCAAGCATAATGTCCATCTAACCTAACACTTTAATACATGTAAAATATCAGCACTGCTGTTGTCTCGGCTCTGTGAGGTTGATCAATTCCAGAATTGTTTAATCCACAAGACTGCATGCATACTTTTCGGCAGAAAATCTTTGATGACTGGACACAAATGATTTTTCAATTGTGTTCGTTCCATAGTTATGAAATGGTAGGTATACGCTTTCATTCCATTTTCTTTGAGGGGGATAAAAACATCCCTGGCAGGGGTAAAAATAATTTTATTTTGCCAGGGATAAATGTCTTTGTGAGGGGGAAATTCTCGGCATCCCCCCCCCCTCCCGTTAACTGACACACTGCATTTACGTAACAAAAGTTTTGCAAAGCTCTGTTTGTTCATAAATATACTAGGGTGACGGGAATTTTAGAAACGAAAACATGAACCCTACACAGAGAATCCGGGAGGGGGCATTTTACCACCTTTGAACATTGGCCAACCTTCGTGGTGGAGTGGTTATGTAAACTCGTTACTACCCCCAGTGGTCCCAGGTTCGAATCCCAGTCTGGGTATCCCCGATGGCGCAGTGGTAGCGTCGTTGCCTTGTAATCAAGGGGTCCCGGGTTCGATAGTGGTTCGGATTCCAGTCCTGATTATTAATTGATTGATTGATTTAGTTTATTTTGTGCCTCTTGGCTAATTTGCGAAGATGTGGATGAGTGATGAAATGATGAAATTGATGAATGGACATTCACAAATAACCAAGCCCGACCGGGATTCGAACCCGGGACCCTTGGCGTCGCAGCGCGATGTGCTAACCACTCGGCCACCCAGCCCTGATTAGCCTTACTGTGCACAAAGTGGACTTAAAACACCAATTCAATCAATCAACCCAGTCTGGGTATGGATGTTCTTTGTGAGTGCCCCTTCATCAATTTCATCATGTCATAACTCACTCTCATCTTCGCAATCAGCTAAAAGTGACAGAAAAGTGAAGTAAAATAAATCAAATTAATAAAATTAAACCTTTGGACATTGCCTTCATTTCTACATAAATCAGGGAAGCCCTTAGGCAACGAGGGGTCCTGTACGAACTATATACGCGAGACCTTTATATTTTAAAATGTCTAAACTCCATGGTGCAACAGCCCTCTTAAGGGCCAGGACCTGCGAAGTGACTTTTCATTGGGTGACACGTGGTGAGCGCAACGATTCCCATCTCCTCTGTTTTCCGGCTTTCGATACCGAATTTCGATACTTCTTTCCAAGTAGCTTCCCAATTGTCCTCAAGATACTGGTTCAACACCTACATTTTAGGGGCTCCCACCCCGAGACCCGCGCACCGAGCGCTAACCATTTGGCTACGCGGGAAGCCGTAACATGATTATTAGTCCTGCGTCGTTATTCTTCGTCATATGACTTCGTGACAGGCAAGCGATGGGCTAATTGTTCATTTTGGCTGAATACAACGATTTCAAATGTAACACATACACCTTCATTTAACAATTAATGTGAGCCGACCCCCGTGTATGACGGTGACACTGACACATAATGTTTGAGGGTTTGAGTCTTCCCACAAAACCTTAATGCATTAATACAGTCACTTGTTGACTGGAAATCATTTTAAAACTTCTTATTGGCCTACTGATTCTTAAGGTATGCGAAGTGCATGTATTACTAGAAACCAACCTACACTGGATGGTCCTTATACAGATGCAAAAAAATTGTAAAGGTTATTAGAATAGTAAATAATGATTTTCTTTATATATTGGCGGCAGTACTGGCGACAGGGTGCCAAAACGGGGGGAGGGACAAGGACAGTTCACTTTCTCTTGGTAGACAAGGCCCCCCCCCCTAATCGCCGACACTGATGGGTGGTGGCTAAATTCAATTGTTTTCTTTTCAACTCCAAAAATAATAAACAATCTAACTCTAAAAATAATAAACAATCTACCACCATAATGTTTCGATTTTAAATCAAGAATTCGAGTTCCGTTTCTGTATTTGTAATGTTATTTTACGTCGCTTTTCTTCAACTTTTGACTAATCGCGACGATGATTTCCGTTTCTCTATATGGATGGAATTACGACTTATGACTAATCTCTGCCGATTAGAAATCCTCTGTAGTTCCTTCATAAATGTGAGGTATAAGGGGTGAGCTTCCACGCAGTATACCCAATTGTCAACCCCACTTCCACGTAGTACACCCTGGACTGCATTTTGCACACTAACGAGGTTCTGGCGTCTGGACATACGACCAGTATAATCCTCTGTAGGGCTGTGTGTGTGCTGTCCTGTGTTTTGTCCTCGTGTTGCTGAGTTCCCCTTTGCAGACTCAGTTTTTAACCGTAGTAAGAATATTTTAGTCCTCCGACATTACAGTTGCAAGAGTTATATTTTAGTTATGGTAAGGGGCTGGACCCCGTATAATGTGACGGGTGAAAAATAGCCTAAGCGTTTCTACGAGCATGGGCGCGCGCACACCCTCTGATTCGGGGGCCAAAAGCCCTGATGAATGTTCACTCGAGGAAAGATAAACTACTGTTTAAACATCTCACTGTTTTGTGAACTCTGTATGGGTGCGTAAAAATCAGGGGCGTATATAGGGTTTGTCCGAACACCTCGAATATCCCATTCCTGTGTAGTACAGTGAAATTTTAGGCATAATTATTGTTGTCATGCCTGTGGTGCTGAAATGGAACTGATATTTACTCCAAGGAAAGGAAAGGCGAATCTAAACAAAATTCACGGCTCTTCTTGAACTAAAACTTCCATCCGATAGGATGATATCTAGATCATGGGGGGGGGGGGGGGGGGGCACGAAGGATAGATACAAAAACTGCCCCAAAGGACAAAATAGGGCACTGAGGGTAGATGTAGAAACTACCCCAAAGGACAAACATAATACTGGGGGGGGGGGGGTACCGGAGCCACTTGAACAGGTGAAAAAACAGTTCTCCCTCACAGGGGTTCGAACCCGGGCATCTTGCATGGTAGTTAGACACAGTACTGACTGGGGTACCGCGACTATAATTTTTATTACAATAGCATATAATAATAAAATAATTTCCAAATTTTCATTTTGCCAATAAATAAAAACAAATATATGTTCTGTTTTTGTATCCTAGAAGATACATTGCGCTATGTTGTCAAAATTAACAAAGGGACTTTGTATAACTCAGGATACAACAAAATTGGCAACGTTGCAACAGGAATTTACAAATTTTATGTAACTTTCTGTCATATTTGAGTTTCAAGTAGTCTGATTGTAAGTCTCATATTTTTTTGGCAATTGGAACATGTCTCGCTCCTTTAAGGGAAGCCTAATACATCGTTTTGAAGTGTCTATCTCAGACTGCTCTGTGGAGATGACTAGATTCAATGAGTCGAAGGGTTACCTGCAACATCTTACCTTTTTTACTCTTGAATTATAAGGGTACCAAAACTATTTTCACAACTTTCAATTTTGGGATTTTGACTAGGTTTTGCATTCACTTGGACCTCTGTGCACCCCCGGAACATATCATGTGGATATCCATGGTGTAAGAGACAGCAAAATGTCATTAATTACTGTGTAACACACAACTTTCAGTGCAAAAATGAGCGATCCATAGCAATGACATAGCAATAGTACCAGTAATAAATGACTCAGTGCGTTAGTAGCATTGACCATTGTCAGGATATAGGATCTCACCAGCAAGAAATTATTGTTAGAAGAACGAAAGACATACACTTTCTGGAATTACAATTACACTGAGGAACAATGAAATTTGCCGTGACCGGAAAACAATCTATTTCTATGTTTTTTGACTTCCTGAACACGAAAATGATGTTCTTTTTTCTCCACCACGTCTAGTTTTTAAAATAACACAAAATTGAAGTAAATGTGACAAAGCTTTTTTTTCGCCATATGATATACAGTGGCTGTTTTTCCTGAGTAATATGAAGAAAGCATAGTAACGACAACAAAAAGAGCAAAAATTGTTGTTTATTTTTTACCAGATAAGATAAGATAATAGACTGGGACAATTTTCGAAAATTCTGACTGTAGGAAGCATTTTTGAGGAAAAGCGGGCAAACAACATTTTCTGAATATATTTGATGTGCTGATTACGAATATTTTGTTTGCCACTCTCGATTTTGGTGTAATATGCTTCAAATCGCTAAAAAAGAAAATGGCGACCATACGAAATGAGTTCCTATTAACTTTTGAAGGAGCAGAATCAAAATAGTGATCTTGGTGTCAAACATTATGTTTTTGGGTATTCTGAATCCAAATATTATGTTTTCTAATCTAAAATTTTAAGCTATGTGCTCCAAATCGCTAAAAAACAAAATGGCGGCAATACGAAATGAAGTCCTAATAACTTTTGAGGGAGCAGAAAGAAAATAGTGATCTTGGTGTCAAACATTATGTTTTTGGGCATGCTGAATCGAAATATTATGTTTTCCAATCTGAAATTTTAAGCTAAAAAACAAAATGGCGGCCATACGAAATGAGTTCCTATTAACTTTTGAAGGACCAGAACGAAAATAGTGATCTTGGTGTCAAACATTATGTTTTTGGGTATGCTGAATCCAAATATTATGTTTTCTAATCTGAAATTTTAAGCTGTTTGTTCCAAATCGCTAAAAAACAAAATGGCGGCTACGTGCATGCATGCAATGTTTCGTATCCATACTTTTGAACTAGGAATAAAACAGTGTAACAGTACGTTTTTAATACAGAAAAAAGGTATAGAACATTTCTGAAGTAAAGATGCAAAATAATAATATTATTCAAAGCATAAGACCATATTGAAATATTAACAGTACCAGTGTATGATAAATCCGCACGTTATCCTTATTCAACCTTATTTTTCCCACAAAAATAGTATAACATTTTTCTAGTCACGGATATTCATGCACTCCTTAGTGCCAGTATCTGCACATTTGCAAGCTGCAGTACATACAAGCTGTCCTTTCCTGCAGGAAGATGTAGCGGATATACAACCACCCAAACATCCACAGGTGACAATGTCGTAGCAGGGTTGTGGAATTGGTGGGAGCGATTGAAGTTTTTCTTGTTTCAATTCGTCAACACCAAGATTTAGTAGATCATTATTATTAGTGTTTAATATTTTCCATGCTGTCTTCTTACTGATCCCAGCAATGTAGGATACTGTGTCGCATCCTGTTATGGCGTGGAATGGGATAAGAGTTTCGAAGACAGGATCCGTAAATGAAAGCTTCTGCCTGACTTCATGTACTGGAATGTATTTTTTTTTTTTTTATGTTCCTGCTCGCAACCACAATTTCATACATATAATCTTGTCAAATAACGCTACCAATTGCACTAATACATCTGCATCACGTGCTGAGATAACAATGTTATCAGCACCAGAATTAAGACAGTGAACTATAATGCAGGAGGCCTTAGAAAGAGCGTTTCGCCGGCTAACAGCAGACGTCGCTCGCACACTATTGCCGATACTCTCGTGTCGTCTGCTACTAAGCCAAACAAACAGGCCTAGGTAGCAAGAGGCAGAGGTCACTCACCCTTCCAGAAGGGTGCAGCGAGCTAGCTGTGGCAACGGGGCACGCTCATTCGCAGACCTGATTGGTTCTCGCAGACACACCCCCATATTGTCGTCTGCTGTAAGCCCGCGAAGCGATCTTTCTAAGGCCTCCTGCACTATACAATGCGCGTGTCCGCCTCTTCGTGGTTTGCCTGCAATCCTTCAATAGACAAATCACGATTGTTTGTTCGCACGTCATTCTCTTTGTGAAATCCACCGGAAACCACAATATTTTGTCTTCAGGAGCATTGTTGATCAAATGATTAGAGAGAAAACTGGATACATCTTTTTTATTCTCAGAGTTGGCAAGAAAGACACTGAATTTGTTGGGGATTGGCACGGATCCATTTTCTATTACTCTCCTTACTAAATGAGCATGTTTCTAGCGCCTATCCCTTGTTCCAGCCTTGATTGAAGTTGCGTTATACCGATCAAAGGTGACATCAATCCTTTTAAAGCTTCTTCCCATAGAAAGAACAAGGTTAAGAAATACATCTGCCAGTTGACCAAAGTTTAAAACTACTGCAGGCTTTCCAATTGCCACAACTAATTCTTGACCATCTATTATAAGGCATGACGCAGACGGAATTGATATATCAGGTGGACAAATTACATCCTTAGTCATCACATCAGCTAGAATGGCTTTGTTTCCTGTTCTCAGACTTCCGTTTGTGTTGGTAAGGGAGATTGGAATTGGCATTAGTTCATGACCCAAAATGCGATTTAGATCCACATTACGACCTGCCTCATAGGCAGTTACGAGGCGCTGGAGAATATTCCTGTCAGTTTTCAAAATGGTTTCCTTGCCACTTACTACCAATTTAACTTCATAGAGGGACTTAAAGGTCTTTGCATTTGACTTATGTAGAGGATCACTTAACTTGACTTGTGTGTGACTTTTACCAGGGGCCATCATCCTTTCCTTCACGAAGGTGTCTATCTTTACCTGGCCCAGTGTTTCGGCTTTGAGGAGAGTATCTTGAATATCTGAAGTAGCTAAATCCTTTCTTTGTGGCAATGTTCTGGAGGAACTGATAAGAAACATCTTAAGATGATGGCTCACAGGTGCGGGTCTTTTCAAATTTATAAGTGGATCCATGGTTCCATGTTTCTATCATTCTGAAATAAAGTAAAAAAAGAAAAAAAATTATCACAGGTTTAGTCATTTTGTGGTTCTTTTGTTTAAAAAAGAGGAAAAAAATTACAACAATTTTCAAACATGTCAGATTGGAAAACATAATATTCGGATTCAGCATACCCAAAAACATGTTTGACACCAAGATCACTATTTTCTTTCTGCTCCTTCAAAAGTTATTTGGAGCTCATTTCGTATAGCCGCCATTTTGTTTTTTAGCGATTTGGAGCACATAGCTTAAACTTTCAGATTGGAAAACATAATATTTGGATTCAGCACGCCCAAAAACATATTGTATGACACCAAGATCACTATTTTCTTTCTGCTCCCTCAAAAGTTATTTGGAGCTAATTTCGTATGGCCGCCATTTTGGTTTTTTAGCGATTTGGAGCACATAGCTTAAAATTTCAGATTGGAAAACATAATATTTGGATTCAGCATGCCCAAAAACATATTGTTTGACACCAAGATCACTATTTTCTTTCTGCTCCTTCAAAAGTTATTAGGACCTCATTTCGTATTGCCACCATTTTGTTTTTTAGCGATTTGGAGCACATAGCTTCAAATTTCAGATTACAAAACATAATATTGGGATTCAGCATACCCAGAAACATAATGTTTGACACCATGATCACTATTTTGTTTCTGTTCCTTCAAACGTTATTTGGAGATCATTTCGTATGGCCGCCATTTTGTTCTTTAGCGATTTGAAGCACATAACATCAAAATCGAGAGTTGCAAACAAAATATTCGTAATCAGCACATCAATTACATTCAGAAAATGTTGTTTGCCCGCTTTTCCTCAAAAATGCTTCCTACACTTTTTACAGCCACATTTCTGAGAATTGGCACCAGGCTATAAGAGTAGAGAAACGTCTGTTAAAGAGGTAAGGTGACTTATTGTACTGTATCTTTATCAGTTGCGTTCTGTTCGCTGGAAGTGTAGGTTGTGTGCTTCATTGCGATTCTTTTGTGTGGTATTTGAAAATAGTGCAGTGATGCCTCGCAACTGTGTAAATTCACCCAATCTGTTTTGCTATGTGTGTAGTGAGTTCATGACAAAATCCCAACCAAACTCAATTACACCAATAGTGAAGAAAGCTTACGAGCTACATTTCGGATGCAAAATTGGAGACCAAGATAAAAGGGTGGGCTCCTCATGTCTGTTGCAGTGGATGCTCGCGATATTTACGAGGGTGGTGACATGGTACCCATCTATTCATGCCCTTCGCTGTTCCCATGGTATGGCGCAAACCTCGAGATCATGTTACTGATTGTTACTTTTGTTTAACTAATGTTATGGGATTCTCAAGAAAATCCAAAAATATCCTACAGTATCCAAATTTACCTTCTGCGATAAGACCAGTCTAACATGATAAGACATTACCTGTTCCAAAGCCACCATTGAAATGGTCTACGGAAGAGGAAATAGAAACTTCCTCAGATGAACCGATATCTTCTCTCGGACATGATCCTGACTTTCAAGAGTCACC
This sequence comes from Lepisma saccharinum, assembly GCF_977018435.1. Lineage (NCBI taxonomy): Eukaryota > Metazoa > Arthropoda > Insecta > Zygentoma > Lepismatidae > Lepisma > Lepisma saccharinum. The sequence continues at coordinate 39,584,401 of NC_139230.1, forward strand.
CAGCCAGAATTAAATGATTTAGTACGTGATTTGAACCTTGATTGATTGATTGATTGATTGATTTATTAGCATCCATTCAACTTTACAAAAGTTTGGAATTGTCACATTGTACATTTCGAATACATTTATAAAATTATAGGCATAATATAATATAAAATACAATAGATAGCATGAGATACAAGATATCGTATAAAGAGAATAAATGCATGCTCAATGTTATTTTCTTGAGACATATTGCCTAAAAATATGTTTTCTATATTCAATGTTTGCTTAATTTGCTATGACATTATGTACACACATGTATATATATATACATACACACAAACATAAATTGAGCATTAAATAGTCACCTATACTTACATCTAGATAAATTAAATTGAACAGCAAAGGAAAAATAAAAAAATAATGATGATAGGGCAGTCCTACTTTGTTATATTATTGTTGCTATTCCTGTCACTTACGGTATCAATGTACTCTTGCACTGTGTAAAACAATGTTCCTTTAGGAATCTTTTTAGATGTAACTTGTATACTGGCAATGACTTTATATTTTTGAATGCATTTGGTAGCATGTTAAATAAGCGTATACCACTATATGTTACCCCTTTTTGGTAGAATGTGGTATTGTGTAATTCCATATGTAAGTCATTCTTTCCCCTGGTGTTGTAGGTGTGGTAGTCCTTATTTGCTGTGTGTGTATTTTGACAAATTTTCATGCTTGTTAGGATTTCATATAGGTATATGCATGGAACTGGCAATATCTGTAATTCTTGAAATAATGGTTTGCATGGTGCATCTGTTGGAGCATTTGCCAGAATTCTAACAGCTCTCTTTTGTAGTCTGAATAATGTAATGCTTTTGTTCATGTTCCCCCAGAAAATGATGCCGTACCGTAATACAGAGTGAATGATGCCATAGTATAGTGTTTTTGCTGCTTCTAGATTTACTACATTTCTTACTGTTCTTATCGCATAACAAAACCCACTAACCTTGTTTGCTGTAGCTTCAATGTGTAGATCCCACTTTAAATTTTCAGACAGTTGTACGCCAAGAAATTTTATGTTAGATACATATTCTATGTCCTGATCTTGAAAGTTAATTTCTGGAGTTTCACTGCTACAGCTGTTGATTTGAAATCTAATTGCATTTGTTTTTTTAGTGTTTACCACAAGACCATTTTTTTCTATCCACTCTGAGATGTGAGTGATTGTATTCTTTACGTTGTGTTTTAACCGTTCTGTGTTTGTTCCTGCTATAAGAACAGTTGTATCATCAGCAAAGAGAGTTGTGTTTGCATCCTTACAAAGAAAGAAACGGAACTGCTGGTCCAAAACTGCAAGGATGGAACCTGCTGGAACCAGGGATAAGTATTACATTCAGGAAACGTAAAAAAAATTCTTCCTTTATTTTCTATGAATGGCTCCCTGGTATACTGCAACCATGTCACTGGATTAATGCAGAAGTTGGGACAAAACTATAAATCAGACGAATGGAAGTTCTTCATCGATGTGTCAAAAACTAGCTTGAAGGCGGTCCTCCTGCATAATGGAAATGAGACACCTTCAGCACCAGTTGCTCATGCGAGTGAAATGAAGGAAACATATGAAAACATTGCTTCGATTCTCACAAGTGTTAGCTACGGCAAACACCAGGGGAAAATCTGTGCTGATCTGGAGGTACTGGGAATTATTTTGGGGATGCAATCAGATTTCACGAAATTATGTTGTTTCCTCTGTCTATGGGACAGCAGAGCAAAGGACATGCATTACAAAACTAAACACTGGCCTCACAGAGAGTGTTACACACCTGGAGAAAAAGAGTGTCACTCACAAACATCTTGTCGATGCCAACAATGTGTTACTCCCCCCCCCCCCCACTGCACATGAAGTTGGGGTTCAAGAAGAACTTTCTGAAGGCCATGAACAAAGAAGGAAAAGGGTTTGAGTACTTACGAAGCAAATTTCCTAGTGTAAGCGATGCTAAAATAAAAGAAGGGATTTTTGTTGGCCCTCAAATCTGGGAGGTAATGAACGATCCAAATTTTAAAGAACTGTTAAGTGAATGTGAGAAAACAGCATGGGGTGCGTTCAAGGGTGTGCGTCGCAATTTCCTTGGCGACCATAGGGCTCACAATTACTCTGAACTTGTAGAACGTATGCTGGCAACATTAAAAAAAATGGGATGCAATATGTCTCTCAAGATACACTTTCTGTGTTCCCATTTAGACTTTTCCCCCTCTAATCTGGGTGCAGTGAGTGACGAGCAGGGCGAGCTCATTCACCAACAAATCGCAGAAATGGAAAAACGTTATAAAGGCAGATGGTCTCCCAGTTTACTAGCGGATTACTGCTGGAACACAGTCTCATCTGACATGTTCAACACGCCTGCTACAAGCGGAAATCATACAGAGATATGTTTTGAACGTGCGTTACTTTTACTGTTTACTTTAATATTTACTATTTACTGCAACTGCAAATTATAGTCCATGTCATAACTACATCATTTACAATCATATTTGGTATTCTATGAACACAATGTATTAATAAAATTCACATTAAGGTTTGAAGCAAAATGCTACATTTTACCCTTCTTTAAATGTGTGGTGAACATTTTTCAAAATGGTTTCCGCCAGAAATGGTACGTGATAGAGCATTTTAGTTATGATTTTTGAAATCAGCGCACCAGATTTATTAAAGATCGCCTATTTTCATCCAGCGGCAAAACAAAAAGTTTAAATTTGTTCCTCAGTGTTATTTTCGTCATAATATTTGTTCACAAATTTTCAAATTACAATGTGTTTAGAACACTCAGATTTATACGTCAGTTTCCTCAATATATTTCTGTTTCGATTTTCTGTTACTTTCGCTGATCATGACAATGAGGATGAATATTTTATTTAATAGTTCTCTTATCTAGAGTCGCTTTCTGCCACTTTTGGCTAATTGTGAAAATGAAGAAGAATAATGAATGATGATGAGCAGCATGGGCAATGGAGGAGCATAAGGATCCCATCCTCCAGGCGTCTTTCGTAGTTTCTATTTTGAGTCCACTTTATGCACAAATAAGCTAATCAAGACTGGTTCCGAACCACTATGTGACTTAACTCAATATTTATTCTCAGGGAAAATATGTTGATATGTATACATAAATAATCCTACCAAATTTTCTTTGTATATTGTTATAATAATTAATTTGGGTAACCACCTAATTGCAATACTCATATATCAAATTTGAATTGATATGCCTATCACATAGGTACGTACGTTATTCTCAAACACTATAGATTTCAGCTTAGAAAGCTGGCCATTAACCGACATGGCCACAAGCCACAGTGAAGAAACCAAGCTATTCGAGTAATTTATCCATAAGATTGCATCTTTTCCTGTCCAGCTCGAAACTTTGATGTCGCTTCTCGCTAATTACATTAATTTGAAAGCAATACGCTTCATCAGATAGGGTTCATATACTGTACACATTGCTGACAAAATACAAGTGAAGATTGTCCAATAAAATTAATGAAGACGTTGGGAAGTCGTGCTTTTGTGGAAGGTTAGTGTTTCCAAACCTAAATGATTACCGTTCTCTAGTTCCCGTCAATATAGCGGATTCTGCTATGTGACGAGGAATTTCATTAACCAACGGCACATATATTATATTATTTTAAAATATTTACTTCAAAATAAAGAGTCATTATTCTGGAATCTACGGAGGCAATCATTCATTCGGTAAGAATTTTACGAGTCACAATTCTATTTTTGTGCTCCATTACAAAACCAACGTGCACGTGTAAAAAAAGTAAAGCCCAACATTTTTTATTTTACAAAAAATCCATTTACTGTTAAAGTTAAATGAGAGGACAACCATTGACTTATTTTTAAGAGCTTGGATGTGGGGGGTCGGGATTCATCCTCTCATGTGCCTCCTGGCTGTGACATAAACTCTTCTTCCTTTCGGATTTCTATTATTTTTCCCATCGCATATTCAGAGTCAACTTTGCGATTCTGTTTGCCAAACGGTACGGGGAAGGAGTTTTTGTTATTCTTCAAGCCTTCTCCTGGATTAGGATAACACTATTACCGATTTTTTTTTTTTTTTGCATCATTTTCAGGAATTACAACAGCAATATTTCCGTCTCGCTTATTCTAATGGCATTTTTTCATTTCGTTATTTAGTGTTGCTTCTCTTCCATAATCGGCTACTCGCGACGATGAAGAGAGACAGGTCAAATTCGAACTCGGGGCCCTCGCATTCTAATGCATTGTGATTACCACTTCGTCACGAACGTCAAAAATGTGTTGTTTTTTTAAATATATTTTTCACGAATTTTTCACATTTACATTGCTTTGATTGTAGACGTGGACAGTTCAGTTAATTAATATTTACGCTGCAATCTTTCCGTTAGCCCTTTTCTTTGAGTCTGAGAGAGACAAAATTCCCTGCTTGTGGTTAAAATGATTGCTAGTAAGCAACATTGCTGGTTTCCGAACACTTTTATTACTTTGACTGTACTGCCAGACCCGAAGCTGGACTTCAACTCAAACGAGTGTGCCACTTTCTGTGAACAGAAGTGTACAACTATTATATAAGGGGCATCTCTTGAATATCCATGTGGCTGTTTTAATTTTTTTTATGCAGAAGTAGCGCAAAAGTAGCGAAGTAGCGAGTAGCGAACAGGAGTAGCGTAGCGAGCTACTTTCTGTTAAATGTAGCTGTAGCGAAGCTTCAATTTGGAAAAGTAGTTGTAGCTGTAGCGAAGATACTTTTAAAATGTAGCGGTCTGATCACTGCTTATCACCTTAGTTAAGTTGAACCCCCTGTCGTCTGTTCTTAGTGAGCAGGTTAGCAACACTCGTGGCTAGCGTGGGTGTGTTTTCCCAACACTCTTTGGCCTTTGCGGATGACGTAAGCGAGGCTGGTATCGCTTTCCTTCGACCGTTTTCAACGTGAAGAGGAACGAACGAACGGCCAGCATGGAAGAACTACACAAGTCACTCGAAAAGCAGTGGAGAAAGACGAGTGAGTAGGTATCTTCTTTCAAAAGCAAGTGTTCTATACCACCTTGAAGTGATCAGGGTGTAAGGGTAAGTTTAGAGCCAAAATGGCCATAAATTGGGCCTTTGTGAAAAATGTGGGGGGGGGGCATTGAGGAAATTTGGGGGATGTTTGTTGTGTGTTGATAAACCACCTGCTGCTAGTTTACATTTTCATTCAATATAAATATCTTGTAGTAACTACATTACATTACATTTGTGACGTGGTCGCGTCCTTTGAGTATAATGGTATAAATTTTGGAAGCTAAACAAAATATGAAATAGGTTTTGTTATACCAGCAAGTCCACGACCACTTCACACCAGTTATAAGTTATATAAGTGTTTGCTTATACGAGTTATAAGCAAACACCACACATTCTGAGATGTATAAAGTTATCCAAAAATCTGAATTTAAGATACCAAAAATCCTTTAAACAACGTAAGCGCCACTTGTCCGTCTTTTCTTACACAACACACGCACAGACAACATTTGACACTTTGTAGGGAATATGAACTTTTCTTAATAAATTTTGGCTAGTTGAGAACTTGTTTCGGAACTTATATTTCCTGTGTCTATGCAACCACACAATACAGATACATCGTTACGGTTGACATTTTATTTTTCTGCCAGATAACATACGTAGTACTCTTCGGAAAAGGGATCATGCTAGCAGAGGAGGAAACCTTTTGCAATACTGATTCAACTCTACGAAATTTATTCCGTTTCCTATACGTTTCATCATGATTATGCACAGCCGCACGTACTACTATTTCAAACACTACTGATTTGAAATTTTTGGTACCCTATTCATAGTGATCAAATCTGGCATATTCGGCAAACGCTCCTTCTATGGGAGTTTTTTTTTCTTCAGGTGCCTGCACTCTATGTAAGGAGCAACAATTTATGATAGAACATCTGTTGAAAGTTGAGGTAAGAAATGAAACAAATGTACCGCTGTTCCTTGTCGGCGAATTTTGAAAAAATTTTCAAGTCGGATATTAGACGTCTATGGACGAACAAGTTTCTGCATCTGCATCTCTTCTCATCGCGACGACGAGAATAAAAGATTATTAAATAAAATTTATGAATTTACAAAACCACAAAAAAGACCGACATCCAGGCCGCCCAGAACCTACGGTGGAGAGCACTCATCGCACGTGGACACCGAGGACAGGGACGTTGGAACTTATTTTGGAGTGGGGGGGGGGCAGGTTTTCAAATCCGTCAACCAGAATTTACAATCTCTTCCCCATATATATATTGAATATATGAATATCCACAGTTGCTCATAAGAGATAAGAGGAAGCCGAGGCCTCTATTAGGGATTATTTCATTACTTATACCTTTTACTGATATTTGCAAATCTCAGACTGCTATTCAAAGATTGAGATTAAAAAATGAAACGCTCAGTAATTTTAGAGCATTTGCTAGGCTAAAGTGTTCCAGCGAAGACTTTCAAATGTAGTGCATGGTTGGAGAGGGCCGAGGTATCATTCTGTGCTCGTGGCGAACACGTGCTCTTAGCGAATACCGGAAGGAAATAATTTGCAGGTGCTTGCTGTTAGCGAACACACAAACTTGCCCTGTCTTGTTTGTCGTTGAAAGCGGTCAACATGCGAGTGTTGCCAGTGATAACTTATAATCATTTTATGTTTGAAATTAACTACATGAAGGATCCTCAACAATTTAGGTTAAGTACATGAAAGTTTTTGTTAAAATTTTGATATATTTCATCTTCCTTAAAATCAAATTTTACATAGAAAATGTAAATGTTGAATCAACCTAGGTTACCTTTTGTACAAAGGACAACTTCCTAAGACATTAGTAAATGTTATTATCAATTTTCAGTTGTTCCAAAGCTGTTTTTTTAAAGCAACAGAAAGATACTCTCTCGCCCGTTACCTACAGTGTTCAGTTCTTTTCATCACTTCCATTTCAGCTATATTTGGCTCGTGCGAATGTACTTTTAAACTTTCCTCAGACTTTTGTCTTCAGTGACCCCTTACATTTCTCTTTATTATCTTTCGACATAGAGGGCCTCCCCGATGGCGCAGTGGTAGCGTCGTCGCCTTGTAATCAAGGGGTCCCGGGTTCGATACCCGCTGGAGGCACATAGTGGTTCGGATTCCACTTTAAACTATAGGTCCAGTCCCGATTAGCCTTCCTGTGCATAAAGTGGACTTAAAACACTAAATCAACCAATCTTTCGACATAGACATGTCACCACGCCTTTCGCCTAGCGTACTTTTCGGTACTGGTAACCATCGTACACCAAACACAAATCCCCGTACTTCATTTTAATGAATTCCATTTTATTCTGGTATCACAATCGATTGAAGAATGATCAGGGGTGAGTCTGGTCAAGAGGCACCAGCCAATGAGGTGTTTCTCAGCGCAAGTCGGCTTATCACTGGCAACACTTGCATGCTGACCAGTTTCAAGGACAAATAACACAGGACAAGTTTGCGTGTTCGCTAACAGCACGCACCTGCAAATCCTTCCGTAACTGTGTTCGCTAAGAGCACGTGTTCGATATGAGCACGTTCGCTAACAGCATGGCACCAATAAAAATATCCAAGGAATAAAAGTTCCTCCCTTCCCACGAGAGGAGGTGCTTCATACACTCCAAAGTTTATAGTGTTAAAACCCGTAACGACAGTTGGTATATCGAGACGATACTTGTCTGTCTCTAGTCACGTCTTTTTCTGCCCTTTCACACAGAAAATATAATTTACTAAAAAAAAAGTAAGGAGAGAAGTAAAACTTACCAGTCATTTGAATCTATATCAGGCGACTAAGTGCAGCGCAGTGATCTTCCGACGCGACCTTGCAGTCGGTGTACTTTCTGCAAATGATTTACACGTACGTACATGTGCACAGTCATATCGTTTGGTGCGGAAAGAAATCCAAACTCATCACTACAATTTCCAGAGTAAATGCCGAAACACGCCTTCTGCAGTTGTTCTACTCTGAACAATAACTGTGTCGTCTGACCAAGTCCACATTTGGAAAGGGAAGGGGAGATTAGCCTAGACTTGAATTTCCAAGAACTTGCAAGGTACGCCTTTTCTATATTCGATGACCTTTTTCACAGCGAGGGGTCCTTAAAGAAAGCTCGTGTTCGGAAAGTGCACCGGGAAGATTTAAAGTTAAGCTGTCCCCTGTCCCTCTACCCCGATGCATTGTTATATGCGAGTTTCTAAGGAAAACTGGAAACAGAAGCAGCGAATTCCTTCGGGGATACTTGATTTGGAGAGACCTGACTGCGAAGTCACGTGCTTCTTGCTGTTAACGGAAACTTGAGTGCACGTTCACAAATCTAGTGCAAAAATATTTTTTCCAAATATTCTTCAAAACCAAGATAGTTGAAATAGATGTAGTTTCATTTTTAGGGAGTGACTGGGGTGGGGTGTGTGGTGGGTAGGGGAGTAAAAATACAATCTTGTCCCTCCTCTGTGGTTTCTTCACATCAGGCAATAACGAAATCATTTGTGGGTAGAGGCGGATTAACCAAGGAAGGAACGTTTGTTTCTTGGCCATTTAGATTTATTAAAAGTTTACTGTTTGTTTTAAAGGTTATGTTCAGGGCTGATGGCTTAGTTTTAGATCTCAGAGATCCCTACCGACTGGACCTCCGTGTCCTCTCGCATTCGTCTCAATTTTTTTCCACTTTGAACTTTTAAGCTAGAAGGCTCAAGAATAGATTTAAAATTAAGCTGTTCTCTGTCCCCCTCCCTTCCCATTGGGATACGCTGGGTTTATTGTTTAACACCGACCGCACCTGTACATACAAAACCTGGTAGATACTAAGGAAAACTGGAAACCGAAGCTGCAAATTCCTAGGGGGATAATTCCACCTTATGCTTGATTTGCGGAGGCGTGGCTGTGATTCTTATTTGCACGTAGATTTTTCTGTCACATATTTCTTGCTGATAGCTAAAACTTGAGTCCGCGGTCATTTAACATGTGTAAAATATTTTTCCATTTTCTCAAAACGGAACATAAGTTGAAAAAAAAACAGTGTCTCATTTTTAGCACGCGACCGGGGGGGCAAAAAGACTATCTTGCCCCCCCCCCCGCCTCCCCCCCCCGGATCCGACGTCCCTGACCGAGGAAGCAAATCGCAAATGAAATGACTTACTACCAACTGGAGACTCGTATCTCTAGTCCAGTTCGCGAATTTTTATTCCAGTCAACTTATGAATGAGGGTTCATTTCTTGCTCTCTGATTGGCTGTTGGAAAGTTACGGTGCTCTGATTGTGAGAATATCTTAGTATTTCCTATTTTCAGCGCAAATTTGCTGCTTTCTAATCTAATCTAACCTAACCTAACCTAACGTACAGCGCAAATAAGATATTCTCACAACCAGAGCACCGTAACTTTCCAACAGCCAATCAGAGAGCAATAAATGAACCCGCATTCATAAGTTGACTGAAAAAAGAAAAAGCGCGTCCAGTTCCAGAAGTCCTAGTATCGCAGGTAAGAATGCTAACCAGCATAGGCGGAGCTATGTTGAATCATCCACATTCACTGTTTCTTTCTTTTCTAATGCGACTGTAGTCGACCTCCGTTGTGGAGTGTTTTGCATAGAGCACTACTACGCCAGGACTCCCGGGTTCAAATCCCGACCTGGGCATGGAATATCTTTGTGGGTGTCCCTTTACCAATTTCATCTTCGCGATTAGACAAAAGTGGCAGAAAAGCGAAATAAAGACGGCGGTCCAACACGCTAGACAGAATACTGTCTCCGAACCTGAACTCCGCGGTGAGGGTAGGCGAGAAAGGAATTTGCGGTCAAGGTCAAATGACGTCAGAACGCCGTCTTTCATACCATAATAACATTATTACATAGTACACTATATTTATTACCGTTACATGTCGTGGGTTCGAGTACCGGGACCGTCCCAAATCGTAATCGGACTTTTACCACCCTTCATAGCGTTTCATAAACCATAAAAACTTATTTTCAATATTATAAACATTAATTATTATCGTTTTATACATTACATACTTTGCAGTAATAAATATAAAATCATATGCATAGCGTTTAGTACCACTAATTACCTTCTATATACATATTTTTCATAAAATAAATAATTATATATTCATAAAAGTTATAAATATGCAAATACATAAATGTAAATTATTCTAATGATATGCAATTTATTCTAAATTATGCAAATTAGTTCTTAATTATATGCAAATAAATTATGAATATTAAACACCGACCGAGTTTATCTCATTCCTACCACTACTCCCGATTAACCTATCTGAACATAAATTTGACATAGAAACAAACTTTAGCAAGAAAAATATTGACCTGTGCGGTTCAGCAGTCTCTGTGTACAAACGTGACATAAGAAACTGGAAATAGAAAAAAAAATCAAACAATACATTTGAGCAAAAATAGCATATCAAGAAATAACTTCATTTGGTGTAAAAATAAAGTGTGCCCAATCACGTAATGTTTTGTGCGTACGCTACGATCTAATTCGGAACGACAACGATTCAGAGAACGTGGCTTATTTATGTCACAGAGGAAGAATAAAGGGATCGTGTCGTCGTCATTGAACTACCTGGCATAATGCTATTATGATATTGAATATCCGGGGAGGGGGGATGTAGGCATGAATCTCCATTCCGTGGTTAAACGGGATGCCCCCTCCCTCACCGAACATGACGCAACTTCCTCATTCCACAATTGGTCGTTGCGGGAGCAAAAAGCACGAAGCTTAGAAAACTAGAGTGGACAGGGACACACGTAGTTACCGACATTAGTTCCGAACGCAAAACAAGTTTGTTCAGCAGGTAAGAGTTTTTAAAAAAATTCAATTAGTACGTAATGTACAGCCGCGAAGTTGCTTCATTATGTCGAGCATTGCAGCCATAATTACGAGACAGAGTAATTATTTCATTTGCATTGGTTGTCAACCTCTGGAAATTTCCATTATGCTCTCTTTTGCGCATCGCAATAAGTTGTGTTCATATCTAACTCTTCACTTCTAGTGGGCAATAACACATTGATTTGCTGCTCACAAAAGCACATTAATTTCTTTGGCGTGCTGGTTTACTCAATCTTTGGACCTTAAAATAAAATTTAGAAGTGATAATGTGGAATATGCAACATAAATTGTTTATTTTTCTTTTCTTACATAATCGCATTTGCGCTGAATATAATTATGGACATTATAGGTATAATCCGCAATTTATGGACTCCTTTCTAACTGGTAGTGTAAACCAATTTCAGGTATAGGGTATTGTGCAGAATGTCAGGGTTGGTGGAAATTTGGAGAAGGGTTAGTGTGTGTCAAAGTAATAATTGAAGTGTAAACTAAAGTGAAACATGCTTCTTTTGCGAATATTTCTAGAGAAGGAAATGTTTAGGCGCCAACTTTTTTGAGGGGCAAGGCACTCTCTGTCACCTCCCCAACATTTCTCAAGAGAAGCTTGTATTATAAGAAATTCTTAAAATATCGTATGTGTCAATCTGGCTCCCTCCCCCAAATTTCTGCATACGAAGTTGGCGTTACTTGTCATTGTCCGTTCTACGTATTTGAAGAATAAGGCGTTGTTGATCTAGGTATTGGAATATGCGTTAAAATAAATGTTAAAAAGTCTCCCTTTCGTTTACGATCAAAATAAATTGAGATAAATTACGAACAAAGCTGAGGATTTAGATAATTGTAGGGGTAAATTCCAAATGAGTCAAAGGTGAATGCTTTTTTTATATATTTTTTTTACGCCTCCTCTCCTTCTGTCTAGGATGTCTGTTTTATCAGAGCATTGCACGACCCACTCTACAGTGGAGGCCAGATCACATATAATTGCAAACAAGCATCAGTGTCATGGGCGCCCGGAGAGGGAAAGGGGGCCGTGCCTCCCCCTGGAACTGAATCTGAGTTAATTATTATAAAGGATTGATTATTTCAAATAAGACTTGTACCTTCAAAGTTAAGCAGTGTTTTGGAGGAAAATGCCTAGTTTGATCACCTTCCCCTTCCTTGAGAGAAGTCCAAGCGCAGTATTTCACACAATTCTTTCCAAGACTACTGCTACTGCTGCTGAAAGATATAAAATTGTTCTCGCCAAATAAATGAAAGCTAAATTAGTTTTCCTTAAACTCTTCACAAAACGCACAATTTAAACAGGGTAAACGTGAAATCAGTTATTTTCCACTTGGGGGGTAGTCCAAGAGGCAACGTGAATTGCAGTGTTTGTATGTGACAAGTTTACAAATAGCGGTGAGTGGAAGTAAGATTTGCTGTTCATCACTTGGAAAGGATTTGAAGTGTTGGCGCAGCTGCGCCACTGTAAAAATGCCGCTCCCTCTCAGCCTATTATCTGTGATGTTTTGTGAGTCGGTATGAATGTGGGTTAGCAAAAAGTTAACTCGGTGACTGATTAACGTAACTAATTTGTACCATCGGGTTAACAGCTACTGCAAGGAAAAGGACAAGAAGTGAAAGTGTTCTGTACCTTTGGCCGACGCCAAGACAGCTGGTTTCGAATTTTCCCCTCCTTTCCAGAAACCGTTATGATTCTCCAAATTTTGAAAAATTGCATTTGCTTAGAATTCCTTCTAGTACATTCACGTGAATCTTCATGTGGTTTGCTTTCACTGTTGTCTAGGTATTATCAAATACTTCAATAGACTTACGGAGAAAAGAAACTATTGAGAATATCTAGACAACAGTGAAGGGAAACCACATGAAGATTCACGTGAATGTTCTAGAAGGAATTCTAAGCAGATGCAATTTTTCAGAATTTGGAGAATCATAAGTGTTTCGCGAAAGGAGGGGAAAATTCGAAATCAGCTGCCCTGGCGTCGGTCAAAGGTCCAGACAAGCCTTAAAGGTTACGTAGTAGCAATTACCTGGAGGGACTTAAGGAAGCCACAGAAAAACCTCATCCATAATAGGCTGATTAGTAACAGAAACTCATCTTTGGTGATAAGTTTTATGCAACTTAGAATTTCCATGTAATTTTAAACGAGAGACAAGACAGTACTTTCTCAGTCACTGAACCCTTCCTAAAATGCAGTTTTAAACTCCTCAAAATATAAACACTTGGTTTCAATATCACGCTCTGTAAATAAAAACTGTTAACGGAAGAACCGAAATAGGGTCTTGTAAACAAGAACAAAAAAGAAACTGGTTTCAAAAATTTCACTCTTTCTGAAACTGATTTTTGGTAGATATGCTTATCCAGCATTTTCCCATCTGTTCGAGTATGGTTTGATTGATTGATTGATTTGCTTTATTTTACTTCGCCTTTTGTGCGAAGATGGGGATGAGTGATGAAATTGATGAATAGACACTCACAAACATCCATGCCCAGGCCAGGATTCGAACCCAGGGTCCCTGGCGTCGTAGCGCGATGTGCTAACCACTCCGCCACGGGGGCCGGCCTGGTAGAGTATAGGTTCGTATTTTGAGGGTGGGGGGAGGTGTAAGGGTACATGTAGACCCAAAATGACCAAAAGTTTGGCCTTCGTGAAAAATTTTAGGGGGTATTGAGGAAATGTTGATGGTGTTTGGAGTGTGTGCAGTGCATAAATAACTGCTTAGCAGCAACTGTCATATACAGTTTTTTTTTAAGGGCAAGGTTAGAGCTATATAACTGTTATTGTTGTCCTTAACTACAACTGAAAGGTTAAGTACGAATCCCATCTAGATAGGGCAATTTTACCGCACCAAATTTGTGCACCCCTTAGGCCCAGGCTCACTGGACCTAGAACTAAATCCGGCCCTAAGGGAGGGTTCTAAATTTGAGCAATTCTTATCAGTGTTTCGAAGTAACTAGTTATAAGTAACATTTACTTTCTTGAGGAATTCCGACTGCAACTACCTACTTTTAAAAGATATAGCTCTAACAGTGTCTGTGACTGTGCACTGTGCTTTCATCGGGCATCCAACTTGGGACTCCTTGATTACAATATGACAACATTTTTACTATGCCATCTTGGAAGGTCATGACACAAATGAGAAGCAACATTAATAAGGGGGGGGGGACCCCCGAAGTAAGCCCGCCTCCATCCGCATACATTCGAGGTTATGCGCTTACTGTCCTGGTGCCTTTATATAAACCAGGACGTCAGTTTCTGTGAATTTAAACGGTTCCCCCGCCTTTTTCTCTTTTCTTTTCTGTTTATTATTCAAAATATACAATATATAATACAATAATAATATTATTAATAATAAAAACATGGTATTATAATATTGCTTGTGAGATTTTACGCATTTGAATTTATGTTAACCCATTCTGGGAGCCAGAAAGGTAATTATAATTAATTTTGTTAATACAGTAAAACTTCGTTAATCCGGACCCCGATGAGCCGGACGTCTCTTAATCCGGACAGGCAAAAGGCAAAAAGAAAAAAAACAACAGAATGCAAGGTTTTAAATGTGGCTAGAAGTCAAATGGGTAGGGCGTATGTATGTACTGAATTGTATGTACAGTATTGCTTTACATTTTACCGTAGTGTATTAGGGCCTCCTCTATGGCGCAGTGGTAGCGTCATTGCCTTGTAATCAAGGGGTCCCGGGTTCGATACCCCGTGGAGGCACAAGTGGTTCGGATCCCACTTTAAACTGTAGGTCCAGTCCCGATTAGCCTTACTGTGCATAAAGTAGACTTAAAACAGCAACTCAAACCAATTAAAGTGTATAGTGTATTTAGGCCTATGCCCTTTAATGTACACCATAATAAACGTTCTGCTGCTATAAACGGAGTTTTAATGCACTATCTACTGTTCTTTTAGGTTATTTCAGTTAATCCGGAATTTCGTTAAACCGGTCAACTTATTCCCCCATTAGTCCGGATTAACGAGGTTTTACTGTATAAGAATATGATTAATCATAGGTTAGTTAATAGAGTTTAATTTTGATTAGTATTATATAATTAATTTGAAGTTAGTAAAAAGATGCACGTGAAGAATTAGTAATAATAAGTTATTTATATGCTTCTTTATATTATTTTCTTTTCGATTCGTGAATTAGTTATGGGAGAATTGAATGAATTGCATATACTTTAAAATGTGCCATATATGTTAACCATGATAATAACGATGAGAAAAATTCTAATGATTTGGTTTCTGTTAATTTTCTATTCTGGTAAACCAGAACAGATTTGGTATAGTACATTTCCACACGTAAAATTTGGTAAAATTTACTAAAGTTCACCATTATGTATTATGTTTTCCTTAAACACGCGAAGACGTTGCCCTCCCGATTCTGAGGGCCAGAACAGGGCCCAATTGCCCGGCTGCAACAAGCTAACCTACGTATTTGAGACAGGAACAGTTGTTCGCTCCTGATTAAGGTTTTTAACCTCTTGTAATTCCGCCGCCGTCGCGTGTAGTGAACACTATACTGATAGGAATTCCGTGTCAGCATTCTTTCTCGGAGGAGATATGACTGCAGCCGTACAAAGTGCAACGCCCGCGTGTAGAATGTCGCTGCCGCAGCTCTGGCAGTTTCTGGCATTTAAAGTTCGCCTTATAAGTGCGCTGGAAAATAAATAAGATGTTAGTTACATATTATATGGAAAAAAATCTGTTACAATTAGTTCATTATTGATGTACGTGTATAAAAGTTAAAATATAGAAATTAAAATATGATTTCCTGTATTCGAATTTTTTAAAAATTTATTTAGAAACAAAGGAACATGGTAGGTTAGTATTTAGAATTAGACTATAATCAAAAGTATAAAGTCCTAGGTTAATAGAGTTATATAGTTAGCTACGATATAATGATCCATTATATTACTGTCACCACAATAAGAGATTATATACAAGGTAATAATGATGATGTTTAATGAAATTTAATTAATGTTTGCGTTATAATTATTAATTGTGCGGACATATACACATAAAGTGAAATAAAATTGTAATTAGGTGATAAAATATGGAGTTTAATTTTGAATTTAAAATTAAGCTTTAAAATATAATGTAATTTATAATGAATTTTACATATACAATTGAAATCACCTGGGAGGTCACTGGTATCCAGTGTTGTGGTGTTTACGTATTCTTTTGCATCTGAAGTTTTGGTTATGTGCCCCACACTGCCAATTTAATTACTTCAGGAGTGAACCCGCGGAAAAAGAAGAAAAAAGTTATATAGCTATATAATTTCTATGTGAGGGTCACATAATTGATTTGCTTTTACTTTTTAATTTCAATTTACTTTATTGTTCTATTTCTCCCATGGACTTACGTATCTAATTTAGTATCTTTTGACAGTATTTAATTAATTTATTATTATTTTTTAAAAAATATTATCTATTTAACGATTCTATTTATCTTCTGGAAATCCTCTTCAGTGTCGGCATCCCGACGCTCCTCCTGATGCTTCCTCCTCTTCTTCCTGTTGTGGGTCTCGCAGTGGTGGTGGTTCCTTGGCCAGATTCCAGTCTCTTAATCTTTCACTTCATCTGAGCTCTTGTGGGGAAACAGTCTCTTTCCATCAGCTCCGTTTCCGATACTAAATTGGCAAGGTAATTTAATTCTTTTTTACCATCACCTCGTAATAGCTGGAAGAGAAGCAACAAAATAAAATAAAGTTATCTCATAACTTACACTACTAGAACATCAAATGTGAGAAGACATCTAGTGCAGAAAAGTACATAGGCCAAAATAATGAAAACCCTGTCAATGTCAAAATGCAGTGTGCAATCTGATACAATTCAATGAAATGAAATTGATGGTGATAGTAGTGTAAAGAATATGGTAGTGAATGTATAGGGAAGTCAAGATAAAATTTATAGTTGTTATAGAATCACTACAATACAACCTAAAATTTCTGAAATTTTTATTCCCTTTTGGCAAACAAGCCAGAGGCAATATACAGTGAGAGGAATCCACTCACCTCAAACAGCTCCCAAATTTCCTCAACATCCCTAAATTTAAAAAAAAAAAACTCCATTTATGGCCATTTTGGCTCTAAATTTATCCTTACACCCCCTGTGGAAAATTCTGGGTTAACCCCTGTTTAAGGACAAGATGTAAATTAGGAATTTCAGTGTTTCCTTTTTCAATAAATCATTAACAACAGCAGTTTTCTTCTGACTGTATGTACAATAATTAACAAGTATTTTAAGGCATATTGATTATTGCAAATGTGGCCTTTTAATTCTGACCATAATATTCATCCTCTCTAGTTCCAGGATAATGAATTGGATTTTTATTATTCTGCATACATTATTGGTGGGAGCTGCAAATGTTGAGAAGAAACAATTGCTAGTGATAATGTTTGATGGGTAGGTATGACAATTTCTTACTTTCATAAAGTCATTAATGTTTCAGATAATTATTGACAGAAGCAAACGAGATGAAATTATACATACAGGTCACCACTTGCTTGAGAGTTTATTGGTGGGGGGCAGGGGGGGGGGGTTATTTCAAGTTTTGGGACTGATGTGAAAATAGAACTTTGTGGAGGTGACTCTTCTGTTAGCTGTAGTGCTTGAAGTGGAAAGTGTTATCCGAGGGGATGTTTGGTTGAGGGTTAGCTGAGGGTATGCTCCTATGGTTTGACGTGGGGACAATGGGACAGCTGTGGGATGCTATGCAAAGAATTTACTAGCTGGACTCCCCTCACCTTGAGCACTGGTTAGCTGTGAATAATGGAAGTGGCAGCCCACCTGTTGTGTGACAATGACATGTGCTGTGGCTAGGGAGACAATGTGCATAGTTTTGTAATATTTCTAAACCTTCTATGTAATTTCATACAGAGCAAGTTTTCTCTGGACAATAACACTATTGTTCTTCAAGTATTATGTCTCACTTACTGTTCTTTTTCAATTCACGTGTGCTATGGGACCTCCTTGATGACATCAATGAGTCTTGGGTTTGATACCCAGTGGAGGCACATAGTTGTTCAGCTTCCACTTTAACTGCAGGTCCAGTTGCGATTAGCCTTTCTGTGCATAAAGAGAACTTAAAACAAAACCACGTGTGTTATTCTAGCAACAAGAACAACCAATAGAAATTAAAAACCCCAATAAGTAAATAAATATATATTTTTTAAGGTTGAAGTGAACATTGTAACAATTTGTAGTTATTCATATCTACCAGAGTTTTTCTTAAGATCCATAGATTGACATGAAATAATCAGAGTATTGGAAACCTGTAATTTAATCAGATAGTTCACTTCTTTCAATATTTGTGTGTGTAGAGTAAATAAACATTGTGCATTTACATAATTTCTTGCAAAAGTATTATTTGATTGATTCATATTGGTTGATAACATCTACTCAATCCTAATATATAAATACAGTAACTGTTACAATGTGTAATGTGTGTGATTTGCCACTTGAAGAAAATGCTAAAGGCATGCAGTAAAGTAAAAAGAATGGATGGAAGCATTTGAAGTGTAGAAGAAAATACTTGGGTGTGAAAGAACATGAAGAACAAATTGAGTGCATCAGTTACATATGTGCGGGAATCAGTGCCAAATCAGTTGCCTGTTTGGGAACCAAAGGAAACAGAGGTAGGAAATTTCACACAACTATGAGAACCATGCACTTATATGGGAAATCTAGGAGAAAATTGTTTGACTATAATTTTATAAGATCTGCATGTAATTCTCAAACAAGTGATGACCTGTATGTTTTCTTCTTATTTTACATAAATATGAGGATCATTTTCATTGTAGCAATAACACTACAACAAATTCACAAATGGAAAGCACAGAAATCTTATGCAGCCCAGTTGGAATTTTCTATTGGTTCCAATTGAAATTTCAATTGGATTGAATTGGTTTCAATTGGAAAGAATCGGATTCTATCGGATGCCTAATATAGGTATCGGAATGTATTGGTTTCAATCACAATCTCAAGACAATTTCTAATTGGTGAATTGTATCCAATTGTAAGTTTGTATATATTGTAGAATCAATATGTTATAAATTCATTTATTGACTCAAAGCATACGTAGTTTAATTCTTGATTTAGAAGTTCATTGGAAAAACAGCACACTTGAACTGATTTATCTTAATAAATACCTAAGAAGAACTCTTTCTTAAGAACAAATTCAACATTAAAAGCAGTTAGTAGTTGGAATAAATGTTCATATTAGTTCTTGTTTTTTGCAATATGGAATTTCCATGGTTGTTCTTATGTGTATGTAATGCAATTGGAAAAATGAGCAATCATTTGATCAACTAAGTCGATCTCGACAGTGTTTTGTTTGTTTATCACTTTTTCAAGCGTTGTGGGTCAGATTCTTTGGCTCTGTCCAAAAGGTACAAAGTACAGACTTGAAGTATGGTCTTGACGGTAGTGCCGTCACCTAGTTCAGTTCGAAAGCACCATGAACAGAAGTACGCAAGTACACAGCTCACAGTACAGATGTGTGCTGACTAGGTCACATGATTTTCGCATTCGTTGCTCATTTGTTTAAAATCAAGGAGGTATAAAGCCAGCAACACAGGCTTATGGGCCAGCAAGTTGTTGGTTAAAGTATTTCGAATGTGTGGAAATGTATGTGTACGAACAGTTGAAAATGTTATATGATTTCTATGGTGAAAAACAAGTTTTTAAAACACGGGGAAAACAATGAATACTCAGTTTTATCTACTGATCGTATTTGGCACTGTAGTCAGAGTGCAATTCAAAAGACTTTCACTTCCAGTCCACGACTTGAAGATCACACTCCAAGACTATACTTGGAGGATGCTCGCTTCAAGTACGGTCTTGCACCCTTCAGACACGGCCTTTGTTTAACCTAATTTGTTGCTGTTTTCCCATGTATAAAGGAAGAACAACATGTCAATTTGTGACTGAAGCAGCATGTTTTACGTTTTTCTATAAGTGTGTTAAACACAATGAAGCTACAGAGTTAAAAACGTGTTCATATATATTTGAAAAAAAATTGTATGTGAAAATTTTTCTTCTAAGTTACAAATTCCACATGCTTTACCAGAGATTTATTTTAGTTGTTTTATATGATTTCTCCATTGCATTTACAGTTGTATAGATTAGAATTTTTCATAAGCAATACATTGAAAACAATAAAATATTTTCCAATAGAAACCAATATATTACAATTGACCAATTGGTTCCGATTGACCAATCGGTTCTGAAGTGTCTGAAAACTCATATTGGCTATCAGAACCAATTGGAAAATTTCCAGCTGGGAGTGGAACCTCGATTTTACGTTTTTCAAGGGACCAAGCTGAAAAAACATAAAATGCGGGAAAATGCAAAATCAAGGAAACTTTTATAGCATTTTGCTATGTTGGGAAGATGTGGGAAAATGTAAAATCCGGGAACATAAAATCAGTGTTCCACCATATTTTCCCACCCATTCAATGTATTCTCCTGCTTCCAGAATGATACTTATATTACCAATCTTCAAGAAGGCAGTATCCCTTACAAATTGCATGCTATGATTATCAAAACCTTCACGACTTTCACTGAAATTTCTTGAGGCATGGTGATGCTGAATGATGCCATTGTTTGTACTAACATTTGAATATGGGCTTGTAGAATGTAGCACATTGTTCATTCATTTCAACAATTTGATAGGGATAATGTTCAAGATGAAAGTATGTTTACTATAATGAAAACATCACCATTTGCTTTTATTTGCCACTTATATTATTGCTTGACTTTTAAATGCACAACTGTTCTTGGAATATAAGATGTCATCACATTTAATAATTAATTTATTTCTCAGGTTTAGATGGGATTACTTTGACAAGTTTGAGGCTGGAAAACTTAAAGCTTTTGAAAGGATACGGAAGGAAGGGGTTAAAGCTAAATATGTTATTCCTATTTTTCCATCTTTATCTTACCCAAGTTGGACAACATTAAGCACAGGTAATGTTTCAGGTCCACTGTAGAATGTTATTTTCTTTTTCTAGAAAAATTGCTTATAATTTTTATTTTTAAAAGTTTACCTATATCTATATAATTTCAAGTTTGAACATTGAAATGATTATCATCAAGACTAGGTACACATTTTAATGACACCCTGTATTTTGAACAGCATACCTTTGCTCTTGTTGAAGGTAAAAATGAATTTTCTTTACAGGTTTGTATGTTGAGGAGCATGGGATAATGGGCAACAAATTTTATGACAAAGAGAGACGAGAAGAATTCACTTTGTATGATGATACTTCAACTAGTAAATCATTCTGGTGGCAAAATGCTGAACCTATATGGATCACAGCTCTCCGTGAAGGATTAAATGTTTCTGTGTTTAGGTGGTCAATGTAAGTAGAATATTTTTTGTGGTCATTAGGCAGAGGTTATATAATTTAGATCTAGAATGCTGACCTTTTTTTATGATGTAGGATATTCTCCCATATCGACTTCCTTTGTCACCAGTATTCTTTCTGGTCACTTACTTTAACATCTTCACTGTATCCACTGCTTCATTTTATATATTTTTTTGTTTCAATCCAAATATCATAAGTAACAAAAAGGAATAGGAGAATAAAAAAATAATTTGAAAAGTAGATATTAGGGTAATTTTTTTCTAAATAATTTCCTACCATACTTTGTGCCACACTTACTTTAAGATATTTTATATTTTTGCCTCCTGTCTTTCCAGTATAAAACTCATGGGACTCATGAACTGATAAATTGCACAAATTTTTAATGTCTGTATTTGAGAATAGTTACGAGTTCTTTTTTCTTGGTGGATTATGATTGGTTTAGTATATCAGGGGTGTTTGAGGTACAGTTTTGGTGGTTTGAGACCTTTGCCTCCAAAAAGATATACTCTGACTGTAGAAGATGTCAAATAAATCTTCCTGAAGGAAATTTCTGAAGAAAATATTTCAGTTGAAAAATTGAAAATTGATTTCATTGTGGAAGAAAGTGATTCATCAAACAGCAAACGAATTGTTCAATTTTTCAATACTTTTTTTTTCTAATTCAATAATGGATAATATTGTTATAATAGCTATTAAAACTATAACTAATTGTGTTTCAGGTGCAATGTTGAAATAAATAACTACAAACTTGATGAATGCACACCATTTGATATGGATCGATCTGATTCAACTATTGATTCACTTAATAATACACTACATGACTCAGTTGAAAAACTTAAGAATGGATATGACCTAGTTATGGTAAGTAGTAGGGGAACCTGTCCTAAAATGACATACTCTGATAAAATGACATACCTTGAGTTTCTCGTTACTGCTGCAAGCGGCAGTACTTTTCAGTCTCTGATTGTGTACTGTAGTAGACAACAAAGAACCTGTGTGAGTGGTGGTGCTATTGTGTAAAGGATTTCGGAGCAGGAGCGTAATCCTTAAATACGGAGTTGTAAAAGTTTGAGGTGATCATTGTTTGATGCTAGATTTCTACAATTACAATAAGCGGGCCAACATTTGCATAAATAAGGTAAGGAATTAGTTATATTGAGCATATTATAAACCCATTGTAAAATCTTGCAAGTATTAATAAACGCGAGCATTTACACACCTGTTTGAGGTTATGACAGAGGGTAAAATGACATACTCTTAACTAGGATAAAATGACATAGCATGTCATTTTACCAGAGTAAATATTTTTGTGGACCTACACATTTAATAGGAATTCTATTATTGCCAAGGCGTAAAATATGTAAGTGTTGAAAGTTGTTCAATGTGTAAATAATACCAGTAATGGCAAATACAGTTAATTAAATAAATCACTATTGCAACTGAATTATTGTAGACATTATGGAAAGCAGACTGAAAATGTTATCTTTTATTATTATTTTAGGCTACAGAAATAATGGTTGGAGAGTACGTAAGAAGAACTGACAGACAGTCATGGCATAAGGACACTATGCAACGTGCTATAAATGCAATAAACAATGGAGAAATGGGTTGGCAACGTGCATCCAAGACATTCTGCATTCCCCAGGCTATGCTGTGGATGAGAGTGCAGGGGAAAAACAAGCAGGTGGTTGGAGTTGGTAAAGGATTGGGTCGTTACCAAACAACTTTTCCGCCGGTGGGAAGGTGGGACACAGCCAGGAATTTATACACCTGAAATTGTGGCCAAATCATCATCATTTCCAGCTTTGACTCCTGTATCCGAAATTGCACAATCTTTTCCTCCGCCATCTGCAATGCCATCACCTTGTGGTACCATATCTGTAACTGCAACTTCATTACCTTCATTGCTCAGACCAATCGACATATCACCACTACCCTCTACATCCCAGGCCAGGTCCTCCAGAAAAAGGAAGCATGAGGGACCACAAGTCTTAACAGGTAGACTTTTCTCACCGAAGTGAAGACAAAAGTTGCAGAGAAGAAACTATTAGAATCAAGATGAGCAGCTCGACAAGCCAAGATTAAACTTCAGTTTGATGATAATGACGATGATGATTCTGAGCTACATGATAGTGATGACGATGTGCCATGCATCTATTGCAACGACTTATTCAGTCATTCGAAACCTAAGGAAACATGGCTGAATTGCATACAATGTTCAATGTGGGCACACAATGAATGTGCTGGTGTACCAAAGACATCAACGACACTTATTTGCGATTTATGCAAGTAAAAAGTTTCAATTACGTGTTATATGAATGGGTATGTAAGATTCAATTACGTGTTATAAATGGGTATGTCATTTTATCTAAGTACCTCAGGTAAAATGACACACTGTTGCATTTTTCAAAAAACCTTTGTAAAGAGCATATAACATAACATATATTATTTTTAACTGTACCATATAAAAGGTAATGCTTTGAGTTCTTAATATGTAAAAAATAAACAAACAGTTGCAATTAATACACTTGCTACAGCATTTTTTCCTTACCGTATGTCATTTTAGGACAGGTTCCCCTATTTAATTTATTAACTTGAATAATTTAATCCATAATCAATTATATAATCATAAATAAATATGTGTTTCATGTATTTTGCTTACAATAGAAACTACATACTAACATATTTTTGCCTATCAAAATGAAGTTATCAATGAAAAGAATGTTGCAAACCTTGTCTTACCTGTGTAGGTTCTAGACTATTAGGAAACAAGGTTATTTGTGTCAAAAAAAATTAGGGGAGGCAGGAAGAACATTTTTCTAGCAAATATGCAATGTCCTCATTTTGGACCACTACTTGGGTAAAGTGGGGTACTCATATGAAACAATGTAAATTTAAGGTCTAATGCAAAATATTATTACAAAGACATCTTTGCGAGTCAAGTTAATCATGAAAAATACAAGAAAATAAGATAGGAAATATTTTTGTTATTTTTATTTTGAACATATATTAGCATTGAATAGCAAAATAATCAGTCAAGCACAAAAGTCACATAATAATAATAATAATAATAATAATAATTCCTTTATTTAGCGGGCGAGTTCATGAGCCAGTCCAAAAAATAAATTTCTTATACTCAATTTAAACACTTAGTAAACAACATAATATAACAGATTTTTTTCTGAGAATTAAAGCATAGGCCTAGTAGGTAAAACATAAATTAATATTAGGTGGTGGGAATCAAAATGGGACTACCCTCAATTTTCCTGTTTGAGCAGACAGTGGGCACTAAAAAACATGGTGTCTCTACACACTGATGTAAGATAACCTTTTGAGCAGCATGTCAAAATCTAACAAAAACTAGAAGAATAAATTCTGTACTTACCAAATTGAATGTTCAAGGTTGGCTTGATAAGGCTCAACACAGTATCTAAGCAAAATCAAAATTTTTTCATGAAAACTTGAAAACTTTGTAGAAAAAAAGAAGTGTTGTTGGTTGTATGCATGAATCGATTCAAACTGACATATAGATGGCCAGGAATGGTAGTAGCATGATGGGGCCCCAGGTAACAGCATTATTCAGTGAGAAACCGAATGTCCCCATTTGACCCACTGTCCCCATTTTGGATGACTCTTTTCTATATATAATGAACGTCATTTTATATTATATTAATTTATTCATCAGCATTTTTTAATATTACTTATTTTTCCAGGTATATTGGGACCAGATTGATTATGACGGTCATGAATATGGACCTAATTCTGATATTATCAAGTTTGCATTGTTGGAAACAGATAATGTACTGCAACACTTCTTAGACAAACTAGATGAGGAAGAAATAAATGACAAGGTATATAGAACTACAGTGCCACAGAGCAGACAATTAGACAATTTTAACTTATTAGTAATGGATGTTGATTCACAAGACAGCTTTAGCATAGTATAGTATATGCAACACATATTCAGTGTGGTATTTTGAGGGGGGATGGGGGAATTCCCCCCTCTGGATACTTGTGGCCCCCTCTCTGCTTGATAAATTTTATCCCTGGGGGGGGGGGGGGGAATGGTGTTTGGGGGGAAACAAGAAATTATTGGCAATTTAGTTACTTTTTCCTACTTCCCCATTCAATTGCAATATTTTCTTTCAGACAACTGGAAGCTCCATTTGGCGAACACAGATGTGGCCTCAAGCGCTGCTCTATTCCTGTAACTGTCAAACAAGTGGCCAGGGTTGAAGATCACCTCCCCTCTTTCCTTTTCTTTGTTTACGGAATTTGGTAGGAAAATACATGTGAAAGTTACAATTTAGTTGTCACGTGACTCGAACTTGTCACCTCAGAACGTCTCTATTTGTATGAGTGGAACAATAGTACACGAAGATAGTCTACATGGAATTTTTGACGCAAGCGCGATAGCCCTTTACGAAGTCATTTTTTAAAGAACAGTCTGATTTTTTTAATAACGAGTTAGATTTCTTTGTGAAGCTAGAATGTTAGTGGAAAAAGTGAGCATTACGAGTTCCAGACTCTGCCGTATCAGGAATCTGCCTTCAAAATGAACGAAATCTGATAAAGCTGGTGGCAGTGGAGGCTGTGTTGATCAAAGGATCGGTTTTGAAAATTTGAAAGTGCAAATACACAAGAAGGAGATAGTAGTAAAGTGTTGAGTTTCTTTCTTTGTTGCCCATGAGAGATTTAACAAATATAAAATTACGTGGCCATGGATGGCTTGATGTATCTAGTGATGAAGTTATATATACATTATTTTTCATTGCCCACCTAACAAATTTTCAGAATTAACAAGCTATTGGAACTTGTGTTAAGCTCCTGGGTCCTGAGATGCAAGTTAATGAGTAATTTTTATGATTTTGCAAATGTAACAGTAATTTAGCAAAGTAGTCTTGGGTGCTATTTCTATGTGGTAGAAAACTTTCTGATTCTGCCTTCCCCCAAAAGTTATGCCCAAGTTTGCTTCAGATCCCCAAAAGTTAGGTCCCAGACTAGATTTCTGGCAGTGGGTGTAAAAATCTCATTTTAAAAACTGTAGGCAAAGCCCCGATTAGCTGTTCTGATCATAAAGTGGATTTGGCCATTTCATTCTGTCAAGATACAAATTTACATCGGCAATTTTTCATCAATTATTAAAAATATGTTTTGTTCAAAGCTTTTTTAAAAAAGTTCAGTGACATAAAACGAAATGTGGAGTGACCCCATTTACCAATTAAAATTGTCATGGGGTTGTCCCGAGTTCGATACCCGGTGGAGGTACAGAGTGGTTCAGTTCCCACTTTAAAACTGTAGGTCCAGTCCCAATTAGCCTTCCTGTGCATAAAGGTTGACTTAAAACACCAAATCAACCAATCATATATATATAAATCAAAGAAGAGGATTGATTTTTACTTAGCCCTTTTGGCCCTCCTTGCTTTTATCCATATATATACAGGTATTGGACAAAATAATGGAAACACCTGTGAAAGTCGGAACATCATGTATTAATACGGTGTTGGGCCACCTTTAGCATGCAATACAACTTGGATTCATTACAGAATAGACCGATACAAGTCCTGAATAGTAGTGAGTGGAATTTGAAGCCATTCTTCATGCAGCACAGCCTCCAGCTCAGGAAGAGACGAAGGAGGTGGAAATCAACGCCGAACCCTGGATTCCAAAACAGCCCACAGAGGCTCCATGATATTCAGGTCTGGGGACTGGCTGGGCCATTGAAGATGTTGAACCTCATCAGCATGCTCTGGAAACCACTGTTGAACAGTGCCAGCAGTATGAATGGGGGCATTATCATCCTGGAAGATGGCATTCCGGTTTGGAAATAAGGTTTGCACCATTAGGTGGATCTGGTTACCCAAGAGTTCTCTATACACTGCTTATGAGACCCGACTGTGTAATGTGACAAGGGGCTGCCGAATACCATGATATAATGCCCCAGACCATAATAAAGCCGCCACCATGTTTGACAGTCGGGCGGTGGCAGTCCACATCGTATGCTGCCGAGGGTGTTCGCCATACAAACATGCGTCCAGTAGTGGGGAAGAGGGTAAAGGTTGACTAGTCTGACCAAATGACATGTTTCCAGTCCTTCAACGTCCAAGTTTTGTGGTCATTGCATCATGCACGTCACCTTCGAGCACTTGTCTCAGTTATTAGGGACTTGGCAATAGCAACACGCCCATGGATACCCATTTGATGCAGTTCCCGCCTCACTGTTTTGTATGACATGGGGGTGTTTAGGTGCTGATTAAGTTCATTAGTCACTTAGGAGGCCATTGTTTTCTTCTGCAACGTCACAATACGCTTCAAGGACCGGCGGTCCCTTTCCTGCAGCTTCGTCTTTCAACCACTATTGTGCTTAGCAGACCCTGTTTCACCGTGCACTGTGTATGCGGTCATGACTTTCGAGACCGTGCCTCATGTTACACCACATAACTTCGCTGTTTTGCTCACAGATGCTCCAGTGAAACGGTCACCAACAATTCGACCTCTTTCAAACTCCGTCAGGTCGGCTATACTGGTCACTCACTACACCTGAACAACGTGCACTACCACACTGCCTCACTCTACTGTCAGTGCACAGTCCATACTACCTGCAACAAACAAGAGAAGGTTGATTTCCACCGTGCTCAGTATTACCAGGCACATTGAAAATATGTCCCACTTCTGACCCGTGTTTCCATTATTTTGTCCAATACCGTATATACATAGGTATATATTATATTGGGTCATGCAACACTATATAAGCATTATCTCATGCTTTCTCTAGACAGTTAGTAGAATTCCCCCTCCCCCTCTGGAAATTTCTTAAATACCACACTGCACATATTACTAAATAGTTTCAGTGGGTAAATATATTTTTTGTATTTTATATTTTTGGTTATTTTATATTGCTTTTCTGCCTCTCTAAGTTATATAAATGATGGTTATGACTGGTGAATGGATAAGTAGATGAAAGATCAAGCAAATAAAATGCCCATGTCTTACTACTCAGGATTTGAAAGCTAGAATCCTTAGTTTTATAGCATGTCAAGCAAATTGTTATGCCACAGAGACTGGCGCTGTCTTGAATTAAGGTGACTGATAAGTTGATATGGGACTAACACTCATACTCCAATATACATTTCATAAAAAGAGAATTCTCCATCATAATACATATGCCATGTAAATAATTCATTTCTATTTTTTATGAAACTTTTACTTAAAATGCATATAATTTGAATTCATTAATTTATCATATTTTCTTCCCAACAAATGAGCATGGAGAGACAATTCATTAAACGGTAAAGTTCCCTGCACACCAGCACATTTAGGGGATAGGGCCCTACATATTCCTAATCTCGGCCATTTTGGAGGTGGTGTGATCAGCACCACACTTCAGTCACCTCTACCTTCCCGGGTTACCCCCAGATACCCATTGATTTGAGGCTCGATGAGCCCCAGCGCTGCTTTATGTGGGGACAAGGCCGGAAAAATTCCAACCTTAGGTCACCCACCCCAGATTTCAAACCTGAGTCTCTTGCATGGCAGTCAGATGCTTTACCGACTAGACCACCACAGCTTTTTTACTAAAAACATCTTAACCTTGTTTACGTCAGCAAAATTTTGCATGTGTCTCTCATTGTCTGCATTCTAATTGCTCAAAGCCACTCAATACAGTCCAAAAAGAAAAGGAGCAGTGTATCAATCACTTCCTGCACTTATGACCTCCTACATCAGTTCCATGTGGTTCAAGTTTTGAACTCCTATTTGCCACATGTTTGTAACAGTTTCTCTATGATAGTTTTCTCCAACGACAAGGATAATAAAAGTGAATATAATTGGAAATGGAATTCTGATTGATTGAATTTATTTTACTTTTACTTTACATTTCTGACACTTTTGGCTAATGGTGAAGATGATGATGAATAGTGATATGATGAAATGAATGATTGATTGATATATTGTGTGTTTTAAGTCCACTTTATGCACAGTAAGGCTAATTTCGACGGGACCTACAGTTTAAAGTGGAATCCGAACCACTGTGCAATGTGCCTCCACCGGTGAAGGGACAATCACAAACATATACGACACAAAACGAGCCTCACAGAGAATTATACTGGCTGTGGCTCCAGGTGCAGAGCCTTGTTAGTCTGCAAACTGCAGTCCAGGGTGCATATGTGGAAGTGAGGTTGACATTTTGGTGTCTTCCAAAAGGATCACCCCATACACCCCGAAATGGAATTTTGGTCACTTCACTTCCCTATTCCACACAGAAATTCTGATCATTTGGTAAGGAAATAAATATGAAAGGTACAGAAAGGAATCTGCATTTAGTTCTCTCAAAACAAAATGGGTAAAGAAAGGCAGGGTGCTGAGTTGGTTATAGCTAGAACTATTACTTCCAGGGCATTTGGTTCAGTGAGGATTCTTGTCTTAATCAGTGTGGCAGAAGTCAAGGTCCGTAGAATATTCACCCTTGCAGAAGCAAAACCTACTAGCTGTGGATCTACATCACAGTTTTACCAAATATGGCATATATACACTGGCTGACAAAAAAAGTGAAGCACACAGAAGGAGTGGTCGAAGATTACCTCATTTCGGTATACATACATACCACTGATGTGTGAGTAAATGATTAGATGTACAAGGATATGTAATGTGTAGAACGCCCACCAGAGGGCATTTGTGACGTCACCTCCTGTTGCTGATAAGGTGGGACCAGTCACCTGCTGTGAGGCAGACAGTGCAGCACGAAGTTCAGAGAGGAAAACGAAGCACCGGCGATGCCTCGCAGAAGCGTTAGACAGCCGATCCGGCAATTGACAGCATTTGACAGAGGCCGCATTGTGGGACTGCATGAGGCGGGTTGGTCGTATCGGGCAATTGCCAGGCATGTGGGCCATTCAGATGTCACAGTGGCCCGATGTTGGAATCAATGGGTACATGAGGGCACCCATGCACGTCGTGCAGGTTCAGGTCGACCAAGAAACACCACACCGAGGGAGGACCGTCGTATGGTGCTCCAAGCAGTGCAGGATCCCACAACTTCGGCACCCGTCATCCGAGAACATGTACTGGACACTCTACAACATCCTGTGAGTTCCCGCACAGTGTCTCGACGACTCGCATCCACCGGATGCGGGTCCTACCGCCCAATGCACTGGTTGCCGTTGACACCACAACACCGACGCCTGCGGTTGGTGTGGTGCCGTGCTCGGGAAGCATGGACAGAGGACGAATAGCGTTGCATCATGTTCAGTGATAAGTCCCGCTTCTCCATGACCTCCGATGACCATCGTGTGCGGGTGTGGCGGCTTCGAGGGCAGAGGGCACATCCTGCCTACATTGTGGAGACACACACAGGTATGACCCCTGGCATCATGGTGTGGGGAACCATTGGATATGCGTTCTGGTCACCTCTAATATTGCTTCGGTAGACTTTGAGGGCACAGTGATACATCACAGACATTCTGCATCCACATGTCCTACCCC
Organism: Lepisma saccharinum; assembly: GCF_977018435.1. NCBI lineage: Eukaryota > Metazoa > Arthropoda > Insecta > Zygentoma > Lepismatidae > Lepisma > Lepisma saccharinum. The sequence goes on from NC_139230.1 coordinate 39,615,136, forward strand.
TTATGGCAGAGCACCCTGGGACAGTGTTCCAACAAGATAATGCACGCCCACACACAGCCCATGTGTCTATGGACTGCCTAGAGCATGTTGAGGTCCTCCCGTGGCCAGCACGATCCCCGGACCTCTCCATCATTGAACATGTGAGGGATGACATTGGACGGGGACTCCGTCCTAGTGCCAACCTGCGGGATCTGGAGGGACAGCTGCAACACCTGTGGAGGAACGTGCCTCAGGAGAGGGTCCAAAGGCTGTTTGACACTATTCCGAACCGCATAAGGGCATGCATTGCGGCCAGAGGGGGTGCGACACCCTACTGACCTGGCGCCACCATTCCACCTGTAACTGCCAACGGCCTTGACTCTTGCATCCTATATTGTAATCAGTTCAATAAAGGTACATGGACTTTCAGCATATGTAGTTTCATTCACGACCAACCACTCCTTCTGGGTGCTTAACTTTTTTTGTCAGCCAGTGTATTTTAATAATTTGTTTTCTGCATCGCAATAATTATAAAATTTTAGAGCACACAGCATCTACCTTGTCTCATTGTTTGTCAAATGTACATAAAAAGATTGAACAAAACCATGAATACACTAAATGAATGTACTAACTGTGAATATCTATTCCCAGCTGCCATTTAATTATGTTTTTCTACTAATTATATAATGCAATCAAAATCATTCAAACAGGGAATTTACCAACCAATAGTGACACCCTTAAGAATTTTCCCTTAGAAATTCATTTTATCTATCGTTTATGGTGATTTTAAATGAATGTGAACTCAAGCAACCTGATTATTTGATGTTTCTTTGTAAGGTATCAACTACTGGTGCCTTTTCTCTGCATGCCTACAATTCTATACTAAATTTATTTGTTGAACAACCAAAATACGTATATACTTGCATAACTTAAAAATGTCAATTAAATTTCTTTCAGGTGAATATAATAATAGTCTCCGACCATGGGATGAAATTTGTTGGACATAATTCTGGTGTGAAAGAAGTTAATTTGTTACCATATTTATATAAACTTGATTTTGCATCTTATGATCATGGAGCAATGACAAGCATTATTACACCAAATGAGATACAAACAACCAAGGTTAGTTCGTGTGGTTTTTTTATATTCTAAAAAAGCAGGTACAGTGCATTCAGTTTGGCTCGGGGCTGAGATAGCACGAGACTGCAGATGGTGAGGCATGGCTCAGATGCCAGCATTTTCAATCTATGACATCCCACTTATTTTTATGCAGATATTTTTAGTATGCAAACAATTATATTTATATTGCATAACAAGTCCTAATCTGTGTTATAAGAGTTGTTGAAAGTGGTGGCCAACTGCATTAACACATTCCCGGTATCTTTTAATGAAATTTTAATTGAGGCACAAAAGTTCCATTTCCATAATTCTTGTAAGTTGTCTTCTTATATTGTCTTTCAGTTCATCTATAGTGTGGGGATTGTTTCTATAGACTCTATTTTTTAGGGTTCTCTGTAAGGTTTCAGTTCAGTATCGACAGTTTAATAGCTGCATGAGCTGATGTTTTTGAAATGCCTACTTCCTGTGAGGTACGATGTAGGGATTTATTTCATTGAGTCTTTCTTCCATTCGCTCAGCAATTCTAGTGTTTTAAGATCCAGTTTCTCTTAATCTCGGAACAAATTGCCTGTTTTTCTATGTGTCGCTGCAGCACCAGGAAATTTCTGTGGAAATTGCCTACAAACATCTCAACATGATTCGGATTTCACATAAGTGCCATACATAAGAATTCTTTGTTCTAATGTGAACTTTTCGGCTGACATTTCAATGGTTTCACAAGCTTATTAAACACACACATATACACACTGAAATTACACAGAAAAACAAAAACTAACACTGAAAGTAATGTATGTGATCTATGAGAGACTTATCACACTGGACAAACATGCATGCTAAAACAAACCAAGAACTGTACTGATAAGTGAGCAACAATTATGCCTGCAACGTAAGCTTCAGACAGTGTGTCGCTTTGTGCACTCTCCCAGTGCCTAAACAATCAACTCTTGCATGTCAATGGGATGGCGTTTTCTTTCACAGAATGATCAAGACATGTAACTGTGCTGACAACTTGCGTTTAGTGTTTAACAGTGGGAAGAAAACAACTTGCAGACAGAACAAATATGTCAATCAAAATTTCATCAAATATTCAATGCAAAATTGACTTGGATTTTGTATATTTCAGATTCATTTTTGTTACATTTATGTTTCACTTTATTTTTAGATACATGAAGTACTCCAAGGAATTGAAGGCATATCTGCCTACAGATCAGATGAAATTCCAGACTACCTACATTATGGAAAAAGCAATAGAGTACCTGACATCCTTGTAATAGCTCATGATAGTGAGTATAAGTAATTTTATTAGACAACAACTATAAACTTACAAAGAGTATGAAGAGCAGTTATGAATAATTTGAATATAGAGTTGAGAACTATGGGTTACGCTTACACTGAACTTAAATAAATTAAAAATTTTCATTTTAGTTTGGTTTAAAGTCTGAGGAAGACCCTGTAAAGGTATAAATTGTGTTTTTTAGGCGATTCACAGATTGCGCTTTCAACATAAACACCCATACATTTTAAAATCTTGTCCCTAGGTTCAAAACATACAGTATCGGAAGTTCTGTGGATATAACTATTGGCAATAGACAGGTATTTCTTCGAATCATTACATAACGCCCATTTCCCTTTTGATATATGCAGGTTTATTCATATCTTATTTACAGAAAAAGTTATGACTTGGCCGTTATTAACAAAAAATCCCATTTCAGTGTGCACTGTTCCCCCTTCCCAAAGAGAGCGTGTAGACTCATGTAGCCACCGACTTCACAAGTAAAAAAAAATAACCCTTCAGTACCAAAAAAGGTGACTGAAGGTATGTGTATGTGTGTACCCGGTTTCCCACATGAAATGTACTATTGAAATAATGTGAAAAGATTTTTGATTTTTGATTTTGAGTTGATGTTTTAAGTCCACTTTATGCACAGTAAGGCTAATCGGGACTGGACCTACAGTTTAAAGTGGAATCCGAACCACTATGTGCCTCCACCGGGTATCGAACCCGGGACCCCTTGATTACAAGGCGACGGCGCTACCACTGCGCCATCGGGGAGGCCCAATGTGAAAAGAGCAAGTGTGTGTATTAAAATAAAGAAAGATAACATCCTGGTTGGTTCATATAGTAAGGGGGGGAAAAAAAACTCACCCAGCCGCTCCCCTTAGAGAAGAAGATACCTCTTAACCTTGCCATACTACGCCAAACATCTGAGAACCACTGCTCCCTTCCCTTCCTATTTATAGGCCCTGCTAATGACCTAAGCCATTAGTGGAAACTTTCCACTGGTCGGCTGTCCAGCGACACACCTACATACCCCAATGGCCAAGAATTCAAACATACAGGAATACATAGACATAGAGTTGCACACTAACATTACCAAAACACATGAACCTAAAAACCGACTGACCCAATTAAATTAATTAATAAATATAAAATAAAAAAGATCAAGTAATGATCGCATCATTACAACCCTGATAGAGGGTTGAAACGTCACGTTGTTAAGTGTTTTCTTACTGAAATATACAGGGTGTAACATAAATATATGTCAATACTTGGGGGACATATTCCTCACATGGAGACAATGAAAGAATGTTATTTGAACATGGGTCCGGAAATGTGTCATTGACACGTTAGAGTGCATTTTCGAAAACCCTGCACACTGTGTATGAGGCAAAAGCGGTGTAGTGTGGAATGTCGAAAAAGCTGTCAGATGCCACATACCCCACATCTGAACTGGCAGGAAACATGGTGGGAGACATTGGCATTGACCCTGAGTGAAATTGGGTAGGGGGGGGGGGTGTCGAGAAACACATCATAGTCAGGGAAAGCTTTATTGACACGTTACAGTTTGTATGCTACTACATCACACAACACCCCATAGCAGAACACTGCACACCAGACCTGTAGGTAGCAGACAAACAGGTTCACAAGAAATTCTCAAAATGTCCGCCATGTGCACAGAGACATGCAGCAACCCGCTGTTGCATACACTCCCGGATGAGCTTGTGAATCCCTGGAGAATTCCGTTTTGTATCGCATCCATCCATAATACGAACACGAAGTCTCAGCATTATGCACCGATGTTGCATACACAAGAGCCTTTAAATGTCCTCACAAATAAAAGTCTAGTGCCTTGAGGTCTGGAAAGCATGGAGGCCCATACGTGCTGATTGTGGAAATTCACAATCTGGTCACGGAAGGAGGCCTCATCGGAAAACAGCACAGTATCAATAAAGTCAGGGTTTGCACATTGCTGGCAAAACCATTCACAGAACATTACTCGTGCAGGGAAATCGGCTGCTGACAGTGCTTGCACACGTTGTAAATGGTATGGGTACAACCGGTTGTCATGCAACACTCTCCAGATAATCATGTGGTCCACATTACGTCTGGCTGCTAATTGTCTTGTGCTTACACTTGGTTTGCCTTCAACGGCATGCAGAATCGCCTCCTCCGGTTGTGGTGTCCTCACCCTTCTCGGCCTCCCCCTGTCACGTGTGGCAGGCGTGAATGTCCCTTGTTACCTCAGACGATGATGTATTGCCTGAAACATTCTCCTGTCTGGGCACTGTTGTTCTGGATATCTCTCACAGTACAAACGCTGAGCGTGACTACTATTGCCGCCTGCTAACCCATACATGAAATGAGCATCGGCCAATTCTGCATTTGAATACCTGTACATTTGACTGTACTTGCACCCACATCCGTGATGAACACACAAGAACTGACAGTACTTCCTCGATGCTGGTCCGGCAAGCATTGATGTAATTCGAATGGCAAACTCACTACGTCTTCCTGTACGCACGGAGCGCCACTTGTGGTAAACTGCTGAACTGACACATTGTACCTTCCCCTCCTCCGTACGTTCATCCGGAGATTCACCAGAATGTCTACTACATTACATGCAGACTGCGTGTTCTGGTATGGGGTGTTGTGTGATGTAGTAGCACACGAACTGTAACATGTCAATAAAGTATTTCCTGATTACAATGTGTTTCTCGACACCCCCCCCCCCCCCCTCAATTTCACCCAGGGTCAACGCCAATGTCTCCCGCCATGTTTCCTGCCAGTTCAGATGTGGGGTATCTAGCATCTGACAGCTATTTCGACATTCCACACTACATCGCTTTCGCGTCATACACAGTGTGCTGCATTTTCGACAATGCACTCTAACGCGTCAATTTCCGGACCCATGTTCATATAACATTATTTCATCGTCTCCATGTGAGGAATATGTTCCCCAAGTATTGACTTATATATTTATGTTACACCCTGTATATTTCAGTAAGTAGACCGCTTTGGTCAGCATATGTAGTTTTTATGGAATGGTCTGCATTTTTAGACTTATTGTGACAATGAGCATGAATGATGATTATATAAAATTGATCAAGGGACATTCACAAAGTGAGTGCTCAGGCTACAACTCAATTAAATTGGTTTCAGTTGGAATGAATCTGATTCTATTGAATGCCTAATATATGTATCGGAATGCATTGGTTTCAATGGGAATCTCAGCTAAAACCAATTGGAAAATCAAGACAATATCCAATTGTAAGTTTGTATATATTGTAGAATCAATATGTTATAAATTCATTTATTGACTAGAAGCATAGGTAGTTTAATTCTTGACACCACATTTCCTCTGATATAGAAGTTCATTGGAAAACCAGCACACTTGAACTGAACTTCTTCTGAATTCTAATGCATGCTACTGAAGTCAGATTTATCTTAATATATACCTATAGAACTCTAACCAACTCAACTTTAAAGCAGCTAGTAGTTGGAATAAATGTTCATATTAGTTCTTGTTTTTTGCAATATGGAATTTCCATGGTTATTCTTGTGTGTATGTAATGCAATTGGAAAAAATAGCAATCTTTTGATCAACTAAGTCAATCTCGACAATGTTTTGTTTGTTTATCACTTTTTCAAGTGTTGTGGGTCAGATTCTTTGTTTAACCTAATTTGTTGCTGTTTTCGCAAGTATAAAGGAAGAACAGCATTCCAATTTATGGATGAAGCAGCATGTTTTTTTGATTTTCTATAAGTGTGTTAAACACAATGAAGCTACAGAGTTAAAAACGTGTTCATATATTTTAAAAATTTTGGTATCTGAAAGTTTTTTCTAACTTAAAAATTCCATATGCTTTACCAGAGATTTATTTTAGTTGTTTTATATGATTTCTCCATTGCATTTACAGTTGTATAGACAAGAACTTTTCACAAGCAATATATTGAAAACAATAAAATACAAGGGTCGTTCAAGGTTGACCGGGACTTTTATTTCTGCAGAGGAAATAGGTAGCAGAAGGAACACCAAACTATGTCAGTTTTTCAAAGTATTCTCCGTGCGTGCCGAGGCACCATTGCCATCATTCTGGCAGCTCCCGAATTCCTTTGGCGTAGAAACAACTTGGTTGTTGTCGTAGCCACTGGAGGACATCGCTCCGTCTGTCGTGAATTTCTTCCCTCCCAGATGGTCTTTAAGGGGTGCAAACAAATGATAATCACTGGGGGCTAAATCCAGACTGTAGGGGGGATGGGGCAGAACTTCCCAGCGCATGTCAGCCAGAGTTGTTGTTGTCACATTGGCCGTGTGAGGGCGGGCATTGTCATGGAGAAGAATGACATTTCCAGACAACATCCCAGGTCTTTTCTTGCGAATGGACTTTCGTACAGCACCACTCAACAATGTGGAGTAATACTGGGCATTAATCGTGCTCCCGTTGTCCAGAAAATCCACATGGATAACACCCTTCATGTCCCAGAAGACACTTGCCATGATCTTTCCAGCGGACGGCTGCATTTTGCTTTTCTTGGGGGGCAGGGAACCTTTATGCCGCCACTCCATGCTGCGTCTTTTGGTCTCTGGGGTTGAATTGTGCAACCATGTTTCATCACACGTGATGATGGATTGCAACAATTCATCACCTTCTGCTCGAAACTGATTCAGAAGCTGTTCACAGACCATCCTGCGTGTCCACTTCTGATCGAATGTTAGCTGGTGGGGAACCCACCTTGCACAGATTTTGCGGAAGCGTAAGTAGTCGTGAATGATTGTCTCAACACTCCCGACACTGATATTCACCTCTGCAGCAATATCCCGCACTGTTACTCGCTGGTTCTCAAGAATCATTTGCTCAACACGTGCGATATTCACTGGTGTGACTGCAGTCGGGTGAATGTGTCCATGCGCTTCATTTGTCACCAGCTCCTGTCCTTCACGAAACTACTCACACCATTTGTACACTCTTGTCCGCGACATCGTTTGTTCACCATACTGTGCTTGCAATCATCTGAAAATCTCAGCTGGTTTCACTTTCTCCTTCACGAGGAATTTGATTACACACTGCTGCTCCACAGCCACAGACACACTGATTGCCGCCATGTTCGCTGCAACTGCTGCGCATGCGCGAAATACGTCATGCTGGGCACTAGTTACTCGCGAAGGAATACATTACGTCACCCGCACGTTTCATCATGATCCGGCTATTCATCGATTTTTTACGTACGAAAATCCCGGTCAACCTTGAACGACCCTTGTATTTTCCAATGGAAACCAATTTATTACAACTGACCAATTAGTTTCGATTGACCAATCGGTTCTGATGGAGTGTCTAAAAACTCATATTGGCTATCAGAACCAATTAGAAAAAATCCAGCTGGGAGTGGAACCTCGATTTTACGTTATTTCAGGGGACCAAGCTGAAAAAAAGACATATAATGCTACATTCCTAGGAGCTAAATCCTTGCTCATGTTTGATTGGCCCTTGGAACTTCCTGAGCAGTGTCATGGAAATTCATGAACACTAGCGTATATGCATATTTATTTTATGTATATGCTATTTACCTAAAATATAGTTTGTTTAGACAAAAACATAATTGGGTATTTATTTTATGGAAGGTATTTATTCTATTTAAAGATTTTGTTTCTTTAGATTACAGGATTGGTCCACTATCAAAAATGCACATTAAGATGCGAGGAATGCATGGTTGGGTAGCTAATGTATCAGAAATGAGGCCAATATTTTTAGCAATAGGCCCAGGTTAGTATAAAATGTATGTTGATACTTAGTAGTAACAGATAGAGTAAGTATATTTATTTTGCATTTTTTAAATTTAAATATGCTTTGCCTTGTTAAGCTAATCATGACAATGAGGATGATGAATTATAATGAGATGAAGTTGATGAAGGGATGCTCATAAAGAAACACGATGCCCAGGTTGAGACTCAACCTCGGAACCTTTGGTAGCATGATCACAAGATCCTGCATGGGAATACGATGGTTTTCGTCATCTGAAACCCAACCACCTAGCCAAAGCTGGCCACTCTATCTGGAGAACTGTAAACAATGAAGAGTTTCTTGATGTTAATATAAGATAGAAAATAAGCAACCATTGAACAACCATTCAATATTCCATAATCTTATTCATTAATGACATAAGCATAGAGCAAACAAATATGTAATTTCCAATGAGGAAAAGAACTGAAAAAATACAGGATCTTGTTTAATTTTTGTTATTTAGTGTCGCTTTCTGCTGCTTTAGGCTAATCACGATGATGAGGATGAGTGATGATATAATGAAATTGGAGGGACACTCACAAAGAACACCCATGCCCAGGCTGGGATTCAAACCCGGGACCCCTGGATTTATAATACCGTATGCTAGTCATGGATGTTGGCTACAGATTCATGTTACATGCAAAGTTATCACATTTATGCGTTGTATTTTTTCTGTGTGTTTAGTGGAAAGTACATTTGGATTACAACGATATAGATTTCCATCATGTAGATTTAAATACATGTTTACTTTCCATTAAACAATTCCCCCAAACAGTATTTTTTAAAAAATATGTGTGTATTACATGTAACCTAATTTTAAAAAATGTTTCAAGCAAAAAATACAAAGGATCACGAACAAAATATTTGGCTGCATGAAGCCTCCCCCCTCCTCCAAAAAAGAACCCTGGCTGTGTCCTGCTGTGTTGAAGTAAGAAAAAATATTTCTAATTTCTTCTTCCAGTTATTTATCAGAGATTCGGATCATCTTGATTTAGTTTCAAGAAGCTACGGGGGCCCCAGAGAACTGCGCTACGCTACTGAACGGAGGTTTAACATAACCTCACAGGAAAAAGTCACATGGAGTGAGGTTGAGTGACCTAGCAAATTGCAGGACACAAAAATCTTTCTCTTCACCTGAAAACACATGTTTGCACACTACTGTCTCCTAACGGAGAAAGAGGTAACTGAGCCACGGCATCTGTCATGAAACAAACTTGCACATTTCCCCTACTTGTTTGTATGCTTTCATCTCTTGTATGTGAGTTTGCTACTGCATGGCCAAACATCAATATCCAAGATGAACTTATGAAACACTGGGTACATTGTGTTCAATTGTATTTCTATTTCTTTATCGTGTGACACTAATAATTCTCTGCATTATAATTATATTTTATTTATTTCAGATTTTAAAAAAGGCTACGAGAGTCCTCCTATACATCTGGTGGACATATATCAACTATACCCTTACCTTCTTGATATTCCAGCCCAACCTCACAATGGATCATGGGAGAATGTTAAAAACATGCTAAACACAAGTTCAAGAAATTTGCTTGATATGAGACTTTTATTTGGACTGATTGCCATTTTTATAAGTGTTTTTCCCACAGTTATGGCACCAATCTAACTTATGGATCATAATTAGTACTGATATTGCAACACTAAATCTTAAAATAAAGCACAAAAACAGAAATTAATCATTTCACTCAGAACTTATGGAATTTGGTGCAGACCCTTTTATAAGGTTTCTGTGATTATAATACAATTTTTTACAGTGGTTAGTTATTGATTTCAAATTACCAGTTCCATAACATTACATATATTTCTCCATTATGTGCAAATATTATTTTTTAAATATTAAGAGGTGCTTAGCTTGAAACATCCTAAGGTTGTTATCCTATATTTCCCCAAGTTCACTTGGCTTCTTGAGGAATATATTTTGAAACAGGAGCACTTACATGTTGGAGAGAGCAGCATTAAAATTATTAAAAATAAGTATCCATAGGAAGGTTAAAATGTTTGTAGCACTGCATGTGAAAAATGAAGGTGAAAAAGTGTTGTTGCTTTGAAAATGTGGCCTGAAGAAGTCAAGTAAACTTGTCAAAATATAGCATATCAACCTTTAGATGCACCAAGGTGCCTCTATATATTATGATATTTGCACATGGCATGAGTCAAGCTTTAAATAAATTATTTGTTAAGCCTTAAAAAACTATCAATGCACCTTGGACTTCAACTAACTCCTGGGAGATGCTCACCTCACAGCAACATCAGAATGTAATGGTTCAGGCCATGAGTGCAGAATGACCTTTTCAACATTACAATTAAATCATCATGTTCATGTTTACAAGAATGCCTTTTCTTCTCTTTATATATCCAGCACCACACATATCATATGACATGTGACATATGATATGACACCAGTACACCAGTGTACCTATTCTAGATTCAGGGTGCTTTGTTTGCTATTATTTCAACTATCACATGTCCCTATAGGATGGTTTTGACCAATTGAAGGATATAACTGTACATACAATTGAAATAAAAAGTCAATCAGTCCAAATGTAAGGCATATCATAATGTGGTATCTAGCTGGCTATGTAAATCAAGCAGCATCAGTGGCAACACTGTTGACATGTGACTCGAAAATTTGACATTGATCTCATTTTTTTCCAATATGATAAAGACAAAATATTGATTTTTTAAAAAAAGGGTATACATCATGTGTGTTTATAGTGCTGTCTGCTTTAATTTTACATAACTATCCTTATTTGGAGATTACATGGATCTACTTATTGAGTTTTTGTTTGTAAATTAATTTATAATGTGGAATTTTGTACGAATTTTATATTGTGATCGAGCTTTCATTTTAAAATATTTTACTATCCAGGATTATAAAGAAAAATGCCACTAATAGAAAAGGCCCTGTGACATTTCATTCATTTATTTCAAATTTTAATGTTGTTTCCTTGTGTTAATTCATAAACATGCAACATACATGTACGTTTTCTGCACATCTAGATATTTTAAGCTCCTATAACTTTTGGTAGCATCTGCCACTATCCACCATAAAGAAATAGATGAGTGGAGAAGTACATGTGTGTTGCACTTATATCTTCCCAAATTTATCCTATTCATGGACATGAATTACTTGTTAAAGTGGTTGAAGGTCTGTTTTTTATTCTTTTTCTTTTTGTAACTTATAATAGTTTACAACAGGTTGTCAACAGGTGTCAGCATTATCAACACTCTGTATCTTTACATTTAATGTAATGTTTGTCTTTTTAATAAAAAAAAAAAAAATTGGCAACACAAATTATTTATTGTGAAATTATGCAGATGACTGACTGAATTACTGGCCTGCTTTTTACTAAATTTAGGGTCCTTTGAAAAGTGAACAAATTCCATTTCTGTAATTCTATCCACATTTTAATGTGCTGTCTACCATTACAAATTACATACACATACAGTTCAAATGATTTACTATGTTATGGAATAAAGCTATTTGATGAAGGGCTTTACCCTGGCAAAATCGAAAGGTATTTTGACCTTAATGCACATCAGATTTCACCCTATGTATGGAGGGTTGGTTCAGTTGACCTTTGGGTGACGAGTCGGAGGTAGAGAAATTACAAGCATAAGGTTAACTAAAGTTAATGGACAGTGGCGTAGCAAGGGGTGGGCAAAGTGGGCAACTGCCCGGGGCCTCGCGTCCCATGAGGTTGATACGAAAAATGTAATAAATAGAAGTGAGAAAAAATATGGAAAAGGCAATGAAATTAATACATTCTGTTTTTATCTTATTTTAAATTCTAGTTAAACGTTATAATTTGAATCAATGCGTCAAATCAGAGATGTAACATATAGGTGGGTTTCATTTGATGTCAAGATTTGCACCGCCTCCATATTTGCGGCGAAGTTGCCTGTCATCTGCAAGGAAATAGCCTCACGTAGCATTTGTTACACATGCACCAAGTGTACATTTGTTATACTGTGTAAAATGTCGGTAACATTGCATACAATTAATGACAATGTTGTGCAATTTGGAAATAGTGGTAATCTTTCATATGTTCAAGTTCAAGTCGACATAGAAAGATATGGAGAAAACGCGAAGTTTTGCAGTGTAGATCCATATGAACTGGACAATAATGAAATGAAAAGCAGCCAAAACCTGTAGTTCACGTGTGTTTATTTACTTGACCCAGCTACCTGTAATCAATTTGTTTTTGTTTTTAGTAGTAGTTCTGATTCTGCTTGAAATATTTACATCCAGTACTGATTAACTGTAAATTCCAAGGCTCAGCCATTATGGCCTGTTTCCTTTTAAGAAAAACTAAATATGCTGACCAAGGCAGTAATTTATTTTATTAAAAACATAAACTAAACGTAACGTTTCAACCTTCTAGCAAGGTCTTCTTCAGACTCTGTATCAAGTACAAATGTAACAAGATACAAAAACAGGGCATTATATATACACAAACATTACTCCCTCCAGACTATTAGAAAGTTGTACTGGAACTTTCTAGCAGGTGGCTTTCCCTTGTCAACTGTACTTTCACAGGCCCATAGCTAGAACTGACCTCCAGGGAGGGGGGTCATGGGTTATCAGGGGGTGCTTTGTGAACCAAGTCCATATTTCAAAAGTTTAATAGTATTAAATGAAGGTAAATTGAGGACTAACAGTGGTAAACGTTGTAAGTGCCAAAAGCGAAAGTGTTGGGAAATTGTATCGTTCCGCACATCAGCCCGTAAGAACGTTTACACTAGTGACCACTTTACATGCCTTTTGAACTACTTAGAGGGCTACCAGTCACTTTTCACGTTTACCACATTATAAAGCATGGCACATTTCACAGTTTAACGTGGAAAACTGTGTTTGAATTCTTGTGGCACTTGCAGAGTTTACCAATTTTAGTCTTCAATTATGTGTGTCTGGGATCATTAAGTTAAATTCAAATATAAAATTTAGAAATATACAAATACTACAGTTTTTTTCTACATCTTCTAAAACATATCTTGAAGTGACACCATCCATAATATTTTTGATGATACAGATATTTATATCATACATGTTAAACTGTACAGTCACTGACACTTCTGGGTTGTAATTACCTAAATTACTTTCAATGGAATCGCTACAACGCAGAAGTGTCCGAGACTGTACAATATTCACTTCAATCATAGTGCCTACCGTACACTCCACCCCCGGCCAAAGTAATAAAACTTGGCATCTGTTGACATTTGACGTAGATGCGGAAGGAATGTGGATAATGACATCAAAGTCACAGATTTCTGTCAAACGAGAGGCTGCAACAGGGGCAGGGAAGGTACAGATAAAAAAGGCTCCAGAGGTGTGGCATGCATGTAACCTGTGTTACCGCAGGTAACAGAAAAACGTAAAGAAATTAAAAAGTTTTTTTCTTAATAAAATAACAACATTGTTAAATAAGTTAACCGAGTTGAGTGTATATTGCAGAGGACATTTTTTCTGCAGCCGACAAAAGCGACGAGACAGGCCGTTCCACTACCCTCAAAAGGCAACAGGAGGAAAGGGCACCAATGCAAGGGAACAGCGGGGAAAGACTTGGAGGCAAGTGTGCTAGGGGGTTATTCATATGCCTGTTTAGGGGCCAGGCGCGTCGCGTGATAATGTTCGCATGAGCACGTGAACACTCATGTATATGTTTTAAATTACGTACATATTAAATGCACACACACACACACATATATTTAATTGAAAAAAATACTTTTTTGATGTTCGAATATATACACACAATTTACTCGGAGTTGACGTCTTTCACGTCTGATAACTTTTTTAGATGGTTGGTAACACTGACTCCTGTGTTGCATGGTTGCGATGAACACATTTGCTGTGTTGTGTGTTGTGAACTGGCAGCTAACGGGCTGTTGGCCACTATACTGCGGAAGTGTTCACTGGTCTGTGCGAACATATGGTGCTGGGAGCCCGGATTTTCAAGCGGCAATACTTCTTGCATTCAGCACCAGAGTGCAGCATATACAAGGCATGCCTAGGGGGACTCGAGACGGGCTGCACTACATAGTTGCAAACTTTAGTGTGAAGTCGCAAAACCTGGCGGATTTTAAATTCCAGTGGGCGCTAAAGTTCACGGAATAGTGACGAGTGACTTTTCTTTAGAAACTAGTCTGCAGGAGTTACATATCTTTCAAGGTTTATATGATTTGCGCATGTGCGGCTAAGGGCCATTCAGACTGTGCAACTTTTTTTTAGTAATCGAAGTTTTTAATGCAAAAAAAAAAAGAAGAACTCTCACCGAATTAAATTGCAAAGGAAAGTGCCGACTACATTTACATCAATTGAACGCGCATTTTTCTGGTAACTATACTCAGAATAGTATGGAGTCCTAGGCCTAAATAGCTGTTACCGTAAAAAAATTTAATTGATGTTAGTAAATTATTTTTACTATTCTCTACGTTATTGGAATATGCTTATTGTGAAGAACAAAATATAACTTTCAGAATACTAGAGATGCATTTTTGCTACACATAATATTTTCTTCTTTGAAGTTAGAAAGTTAAAATGAAATATGCATAAATTCTCATTTGAAATTAAGTATTTTTTTTAATGTACATATAAACGCACAAACATTGAAATTTAATTTATTGGTTGTAATAAACCTGATGTAAGTTGTTCTTTACAGCACTTTTTAAAAATATATTTTGCATTTTTCACCAGTAAATTTGATTCAGCAACTTTTAGCGCATGTTGAAGATTTAGCAACTTCTGCGTTTCAGTTGTTGGCAACACTGTTGCTGTGGGAGACCTGCAAGGGACACGTTATTTTTGGAAAGGTCAAGTTCCCTTCCTTTTGCGGGGCAATAAAAAAGCCTATGCTCTTTGGCGGCAACCGGCAAAACGCGGTTAGAGTGGTGTCAACTGTTGGAGAGCGCGATATCTATTGGCAAGCGGTTGGGTGACCTTATGTGCATTGGCTTTCAGACGTGCGTGCGTGTGTGTGTGTGTGTGTGTGTGTTGTGCCGTGTGTGTGTGTTGTGCCGTGTGTGTGTGTGTAGTGTAGTGTAGTGTTGTGTTTTGTACACTATGAATACTGTTAGGAGTTTGAAAGAAACTCCATTTTCGCGAATGAGCGAAGAAGAACGAACTGAAGTAAAAAGGATGGGCCCTCACCAGCCGGACCTCTACATTGTACAAGAGGTAGAATACAAGTAAAATTCACCACAGTGGTTGCAACAGAAATTACTAAAGGAACTGTGTCCTCTATAAAGGTAAGTGCCAGCATAATGTAGAATTTAGTTTCTCTTGATATCATTATTAAGTGCATTGTGCGTCGGTGTGTGGCGTTCAATTACTCGACCCACAGTGAGAATTTTATTTTTTTCTGTGTAATATCTAGAGCTCAATTATAGGCTTCGGTCGGTTTTCCTTCAGGAGGGAGTTCATGTGCAAATGTACAATTGAAAGTGCATATTTAGAGTGTGTTCTTTAGCCACTTATTCGGACAAATCAGTAAGTAGTCTTGTTTGTAATAGATACATTTAAAAAATATTTTAATATATCTAAAAGAGAATTGTTATTCTTTTTTCATCGGACAGTTCTTGTAATTGAACAATTCACTCGAAGCATGGATGGGCAAAGGACACATTCTGGGCGTTTGTTACCATTTGCACATAGCTATACAAAAATACTGCCTCTGGAACGATTAGTTTCGTGCAATGCATAAGATCAAGGATGGTAAATATGTTTGATTGATTTTTTGGTGTTTTAAGTCCAATTTATGCTCAGTAAGACTAATCGGGACTGGACCTACAGTTTTAAATGGGATTCGAATAACTAAGTTCCTCCACGGGTATCGAACCGAGGACCCCTCGATTAGAAGGCAACGACGGGTAAATATGTTAATAATAAGAGTGTGCCGCGGCATCCTGAGGGGCGCAGGGGCGCTGCGAAATGTTCCAATATTTTCACTGAATTGTTAGTCAGTGCTATGGATGTTTCAAATATGTGCTTATTTAGTACATTTTTACATATGAAATGTTTCTGAATTTGAAATACGTGTTTAATTTTAACTTAAGGCATGCAATCTTACAAGTAACTGACTGATGCAAGTGTTAGAGAGGGCTACATTCTGGGCGCCGCGGAAAAATCTTGAAACGCTAAGGGCCCCGTGAAGCAAAGACATTTGAGAACCCTTGCATTAAATGGTCAAAAATCAATCTCTCTGAACCATGGCAAAATGATGCTAGGAGGGAAAATACGAAACACGAGGGAAGAAGGAACATATGGAATGTCACATTGATCATAAGCATCCCAACCGAGTTATTGTGGGCGGGGCGAGGTCATTCTGTATAATTCCCAAATATCTTACATACAAAATATTTTTTTTCTGGACTGGACGCGTCCTCCCCTCTGTCTCGCTAACGATGCACGTGCTTTCAATGCTGAATGAATGTGGTTGGTTAACATATGGTCGGTGTAATAGAAAGTAGATTGCGAAGTATGGTAGTCTTGCATTGTACATACCTGAGATTGCATGTTATACTAATTAGGTTGCACTAACCATTACTAATTGTAAATTGCGTAATTAAAAGGGTGTTAATTGAATAAAAAAAATGTATTACTTCAAATATAGCGTGATTTTTGTGGGAAATAGTTGAAAATAAGTTGAACTGTTATTCCTACTTTTTCAATTGAAGAAGAAGTTACAAGGGAGAGGAGTAAATCTCCATTCAGTATAAAAAAATTATTGTGAACACCCGTATGTGAACAGCACGCGACGCCACTGTTAGGGGCCCTGTTGCCACTGCGGCCTACCGGATCAGCAAGTGTTGTCACATTGGATTTCCAGAAAAGAGCTAAATCCCACCTAATGTCACTATTTCTCTGAAGCAACAAGAGCTAGACTGCACAGCCAAAGCTAGATTTAACTACAACTGAAACCGTTTACGTAATAGACGAAAAGATAAGTACTTGATGTGATTCGTGATTTGGACAAACCTTGCTCCAAAAAACTAAGTTGGCAACAGTAGAATGCACATCTGGACTTCCACCGCTGGAGGAGGGGAATTCTGTCGTTTGCTCACCGCAGAAACGTCAAACTGACCCGAATGTGTGTTCTTCTTCCCCTTTCCACCACTTTGCAAAGAAACAGAGATAGTTGACAAGGCTCGACTAGTATTCACTACTCTCTCATGAGTGGTAGTTCTTTCTAGGAGTGATTGTGGCTAAATAAATCACCGAGTGGATTGAAAAAAAAATCCAGATCAAAGGCATGTTTTGGGGGGGAGGGGTGGACTACGGTGGAGATGATAACGTCTGATGACCGCGACCGGTAACACTTTTGAAAAGTCACGCCACGCCACTGGAAGGCTCCCTATGAAAGAACTTTCTAAAGTCTAGAGAATCTTCTAAACACTTGCCGCTGCTTAGACTTCTGCTCATAAACAAGATGAACGAACAAAGTTGTGAACAAATTCATATATTGTCTACATTTTCACTCTTCACCTCAAATTAGAATACAAAATAGTTTTACCTAGGGGGGCTGATGACCCTGTCAGGTAGGGCTGAGCCCCCCCCTGGCCCCTGCCTGGCTACGGGCCTGTACTTTCACCTAAAAGGCTAAATATATTTACTTCCATATAGAATGTGGTTGGACTTTCTAACTCACGCTCTTTTTCCTTCATTCTTCTTCCTTCTTCTCTCCTCTTTCTCTCTTGTCCTTTCCACTCTTTCTAACACCTTCTTCCATTCTTTGTTTAACTTCAGTCCCCCATTCCAGTTCATTGTGTCTTCTTCACCTTTCTTCTCTATTTCCTTGGCCTCCTTCCATTTTCTCACTAGTGTTCTCTTCTTCCTTCCTATCTGCTTAGCCTCATCCCACTCTATGTCATATCCTGTTTCTCTCGTGTGTTTAAATATCACATTTCTCTCTCTCTTAAGTCATACATCATTCCTATGTTGTTTCAACCTGTCTTTCAGCCTCTTTTTCGTTTCTCCTATCTACACACTCTGACATTCTTTACATTTCACTTCGTAGATAATCCCTTCCTCTTCCCTATTTTCCTTGTTTCTTACATGCAGTTCACAGTGGGTGACTCAAGGGGAAAGGGAGAACTATTCATGCACGTCCGAACTCCTTGAAGGTTGACACACTAATACTTACATGAGGTATGTACTGGATAATTTCAAAATCACATTTAGGAAGTCGCAAGTTAAGATACCATGGCTAGCCTTCCTGATTGAGATTCTCCATGGTTTTCTTAAATTGCTTAAGGTAAATGCTGGGATTGTACCTATGGCAAAAGGCTATGGATGTTTACGCTCACTTCCATTTCTTTCCTTCAGTCTCTCACCTTCATTTGATGGGTTACGGATTTCAATTGATGGGTTATGTGCAAGAAGAGCATAACCAGAGTTATGCTGTTTATATATAAAATGACTATATGCTCTCAGAGGCCTAACTACCAATCACCAAAATGTCACTACTTGCAATAGATGCCAGTAGAGGGACAGGTATTCTTGGGTTGCATCTGTCTTTCATCTCGGTGCTGTCAATGAAGGTATGGGTATATCAGTTAAAATGGCAGCCATGTTACCAGATGCACATTACAATCTATCAGATCTTTCACCTGATGGAAGCAAATACAACCAGGGGAGCACTTTTGCCAGGAAATCCATCATAACTACTCCATGCTGGTCCCAAAAAACCGTGAGCATCACTTTGCCCGCTGAGGGTTGGACACGGGCCTTCTTTGGTGGTGGTGAGTCATGATGCTTCCATTGCTTTGACTGGGCCTTGGTCTCTGGGTCATAGTGATGGACCCACGTTTCATCCTGGCTGATTAGTCTGTCAAAAAATTCCTCCTGGTTTCCTGGCACATGGTCAAATTAGCCTGGGAGCACGTGACTCGTTCCTGCATTTGGAAATGTGTGAGTAGCCGAGGAACCCATCAGGCAGACACCTTCCGCATGCGCAAATGGTCATGGATGATTTTTTCCACAGACCCCACACTGATCTTGACATCTTCAGCCAGCTAGTTGGCGAACGGTTATACGGAAATCCTCCAAGATGGCAGTTTTCACTTGCCCAATGGTGTCTTTGTCAATGGCTGGCTGGGGTCACCCGGAAATGGGGGCTGTTTTACTGAAGTCCAACCACACTTGAACTGACGATAGTGCTTCACTACGTCATACGATGGGGCATCCTCTCCATAAGTCTCTTTCATCTCATCAAAAGTTTCCTTTGGTATGCAGCCTCTCAAGTAAAGAAACTTGATGACTGCTCGGTATTCCACTGGATCCATCATTACACCTTGCCTCAATTTAGTACCTGCAAGACAAAAACTAAGAGGAGTTCAAATTCAAATTACCTCATGACCTATGCACATATGTATCATTACACATATAAAATTTCAGTATTCTACATTAACTAGAACTGCGTCAGGGGAAATCTTTAATGAACGTCCCTCGTAGCATATTTCACAATGACACTGGGATAGTGTTCAGTGTTAAATTAATAATGTAAAACTACATTGAATTATTTGCTTTCAATTCTCTGATAGCATTTAGTAAAAAATCATGTTTTTCTAAAACAAACATTGTTATCATCCTCATTATTGTCAAGTAAGTAGTATCTAGCCTTCCATATGGGAAACATTATAAGTATAGACATTTCAGGGGAATGAAAAATGTATTTTTTGTTTACCAACCATTTTCTATAGAAGAAGGGCATAATTCAAAAAATTGAAATGCTCCATTATCATCTGATATTGAAAATTGACCATGAAGCTAATTTTAATCAGAATAAGAAGCATATTTCTACAATATACATGAATATTCCCATACAGCACAACATGGTTTCAGATATGTTACGGATACGTAACTCTTGAAACATTGTAACATTGCAGCAACATTACGAAACATTACTGTGATGTTTCAGGTATGTTTCAGCAATGTAAAAATGTCCGCGAATCTAACATAACATTCGTAATGTTACAGAAACATGTCAGTGCAACATTACAGAAACGTGTCAATGTAACATTGCAGAAACATGTCAGTGTAACATTACAGATACATTTCCGTACAGTTTTGTGATATTTCAGTTACATTACAGTGATATTATTTCACATTATTGTTATATTGAATGGAATCAGTACTGTATTCATAAATGGCATATTTGAGGGGGGTTTGGGGTTAAACCCCCTTCAAATATTATTACAATATTTACTTGTAAATAATTTCCTGAAAATAGAATTCACAGTATTTCTTTTAAAATCAAGTATTGTGATGCTGTGAAAGTGCCAGAGGTGTTGGGTTTGAAACCTCATTAGGCATGATGCTTAATATTTATTTTATCTCCCATCAATTGACCACATATCTCAATTAATCTAGTCAGGAGAAAAAGTGCATAAAATTGCCGATTATGCATTCGTTCATGTCAGACAAAGCTAGAGTTAAAAAAAACAAAAAACTTTAGACACCTCAAAAGAAAATATGAAACATTAAACTGGTAATCATCATTAATACCTTCAATTGTTTACAAAGGAATAGAGTTTTACATACAATAACAAAGCTCTTTGTGGTTTGCTGTGCCACGTCACAAGGAAGGTTGGATTGAGGGTGATGTTATCAGCATCATGCTCCAGGCACTTTTCACCCACTTTACCAATTGATGATAAACTGGAAGCATGTAAACATTTTACTAAATACTAAAATTTACTTTGTGCATTGTGTCACTTTATGATGAAAAATCTGGTACAATAAGGTATATTCTATATATTAATTACAAAAGAATGAACAGATAATTTGAGCATATCATCCCAAATAAAAATTCAAAATTAATGTAACAGTTAAACTGCAAACTTGCATGTCTGTAATTTACCATCACCTTGTACATAGCTATTGTGAATTATTTACACCATTTAGATTCTAATAATATTGGTTCTGACCATTATGCATTATTCTGGAAACATCTGAGATACCTTATTGGATACTTTCTGGAGATCATGCAGAGTGACCTACAAGTTACCTGAATTGGCAGTCTATACATTTGATAAGAATATCCTACATACTTACATAATTGGAGAAATTGACCACAAAGTTCGCAACCGTGTATGCCGTGCCACCCTAAGGTCTGCGGAGCCATGGATTATTATTATTAAAAGAATCAGTAAAAAATAAAAACTTGGAAAACTATCAGTTCACAAGAAAAAAGAGCAAAATGGACACAAGCTAAACTTGGGCAATTTTTGGGAACTAACAATATAAATAAGAATTGAACAATAACAGCAAATCAAAGTTTAAAAATTGATGAAATGTGTTTTGACATTCTCTATATTCTTGAAAATGTGCAGTATCAGAGGTTGTGCTTGCCAGTCAGAATTACCAATGCTATTACTGTTTCTTGTGAGAAATTTCCATTGTCTTGTTGCTTCAAAGATGTTCTACGATTTCCTACATTACCATTTCTTCATGAAAACAATTTTACATAGATTTCCTAACTTATACCAAAACATTTCAAAATGAGAACGTGCAAGACATGATTTTTGAATGATTTATATTATATCTTTCATTGATTTTCAAAATGGTTGTGCTAGGCTAGGTTCGTCAGTTTCAGAATACACTGTGAGAAATATAAATAAGAACCTTGCAGTGAAGGGATCCCAAGTTCAATACCATGTGAAGGCACATTGCACAGTGGTTGGAATCCCACTTTAAATTGCACGTCTACTCCCGATTAGCCTATCTGCACATTAAGTGGACTTCAAACAACAATTCACACATGAAACAAATATAAAAGGATAAGTATTATCAAAGGAATATATATTTTTTCACAAAAGAGTCTTTATTTTTTTGTCTAAATACATTTTTTTGTTCAGTTGAAATTTCTGCAGATCACAAGTTCTCACTCAGACAGCCTCAGTGGAACAACATTCAGTTTTACCTGTAAAGAGAATAATGTCATGTAACATCAATTCTGAATTAGCATTCTGTGGGCAGAAATATCATTTAAAGAAACAAAATTTTGCATAAGGTCATTCCACATCAGTTCAACCAGACCACGGTACCCATAATCTCAAATTTTCATGAAACTCGGCACATTTAATAATACTTTCATGGTGGTGAGAAACCATAGTTTTTCTCTCTCTCCAAGTTGTTCAGTAATTCCTCTTTCTTCCATTCCCAAAGCCTCCAAGTGTGAGCTGCACTGTCCTGGAAGAAAAATTCTAGCTCCCTTACAAATTATTCAAACTTCTTTGAAATTTCACAACATTACCAAAATAATAGAAAGAAAATATGACAACGTATCACATTCACATTTTAGTACACCAATAAATTAGTAAAATATTACCAGATTTTAGGCCAAAAACAATGTTTACTATAATTTCGATTTTTCTTAGGTTTGATATATCATCTAACTAGCCCAGAAATAAACTAAAAGGTGATTAATTCCTCCTCTGCTTTGTTTTAATGACTACCGGATTTTATACTTTTCACATTAACTCTTAAGAAGCTAGATATCATTGAAGCACATTTTTTGGAGTATAAAATTTTAAATAGCGTTTTCATGGATGCCAGGAACGCAGGGCATGGAAGGAAAAGCCAAACTGGTGCCTTACTACTGGACCACCAGATCCACTTGGCAATTGGACAATATCTTCACTACTTGAGAAGCGGTTGGAAAACTATGAAGTGCTTTTTGTTGAAAATGGCTGGCTAGTGCATGCTAGTACCTTGGTATATCAGTAGCTATAATGTGCTCAAACACTACACAAAGTCTCATTCTAAACCGAGGGATCAAATCTACAAATTGTACTACAAGTTACATTCCTCGTTAATTTTATTCCATGTATTAAAAAGTTATAGTAGTATTCAACTACTTTTTAAGATGTGTCTTTGTCATAGTAAATGTAAATAAACTAATATTAGTAATTATAAAGGTAAGAGCAAAACATTCATGTTTGACCATAGGATGTTTTCAGATAGGGCCAAGCACTGATTTTTTTTTTCAAGAGGGAGGGGGAGGCATATTTTCTCCATAATAGTGTCACTCCCTGAAAGAAACACCGTCAATTCAAAGTTATCATATTTCTGCAATATCCTTTTAATAATTCACTCAAATGACTGTGACTGAAATAAAATTGTATGGGTGAAGTATGAAATTTTAAGGTGACACCTTCCTGGCATCCATGAAAACCTTATTTAAAATTGTATACTCCAAAAATTGATTCTGTGATATCTAGATTCTTAGAGATAATTTGAAAACTATAAAATGTGATATACATTTTTTTAAAAATCAGAGAAGGAATGAAAACACCATCAATTTTATTTCTGTGTAAGTTAGATTATATATATGAAACTTTACTTTAAAAATATTTGAGTTGGTGTTGCAACTTTCCCTTTAAAAAAATCGAAATTCTAGTAAACCTTGTTTTTGGGCCAAAATCAGGTAATATTTTACTAATATACTGGAATATGAATGTCACATTTTTCTCTGAAATCTATATTGTATGGTTAACGTTGTGAAATCTCAAAAAAACACATTATATAATTTGAAGAGCGACAGAATTTTTTTCTTCTAGGACACTGCAGCTCACACTGGAAAGTTTGGGAATGGAATAAAAGAAAAGGAATAACTAAAAGTTGAAGGGGTCATAATTCAAGGGAAATACCAAAAAAATCATGTGGTTTCTCACCACAATGAAAGATGAAATGTGCCGAGTTTCATTAAAATTGAGGATCATAAGTTCTCAAACCCCTTTTGTTGGTAGAAACCCTCCAATGGTGGTTGTATGACCATTTTAGAAAAAAAAACCTTATTAGTACATGTTTCTAGATATCAGAAACAATGTTCAAAAATATTTCTTGTCTTTAGTTCTCCTGGAACATCCCTTTTCCAACATTACAAAGGTGTTCTTTTTCTCATGTAGCAAATTACGGAAACCTTAATATCTCAAAAATCAGTAAAGCTAGAGACCTGAAACAAAATTCATTCTGTAGTTAATGAATCATACTTTCTATGATATTCAAGTATGTTTTGCTCAAAATTGCATCCTAAGAACAAAAATTAAGGTGGTAATTTGGGTAACAAGACAGTGGCCATGGTGGCTCAGTTGGTAACGCGTCTGACTACCATGCTAAAGGTCCCGGGTTCGATCCCCGGCCGGTTCAAATCCGGGAACTTTTCTAACGGTGGAAGCGGCCCCGGTGCCCACCCAGCATCGAATAACATGGGTACCGGGGGGAAACCCCGGGGGGTGATGTGATCACATCACCCCCACTCACGACCGGGTCAAGAAACATGGCCGTTTATGGAATTTTGACAGTTTCGGTTTTAAATCTCTCAGATGGGTCCTTTTGAAAAATTCTGAAATTTGGCATGGAGGAAGCCCTGCATGAACCTAACTCACAGTAAAAATCTCAACTTTTAGACTCAACTTGTTTGGTAAATATGACATAACATATGCGATCTAATTTGTGACATTGGTGTGTAATGTTAAGCTACATGTATACCTAGAATAATGAATGAAGCATTTCCTTTTTCTTTTTTAAAGTTGGGCTTAAAAAATCAGAAAATATAGTAACATAGGATTTTAATAGTTGACTTACCAGAAATTAAAATTACAAGGTATGACAATTGAAGATCTGTGAAATCCGTCAACTTCTACATGAGCAAAAAAAGTCACGGGCAATTGTTGGAAAAATGGCTGGCCCAGGAGAACTAAATACAATATTTTTTTGGGATATTGTTTTTAATATCTACAAACATGTACCAACATTTGTACTAATAATGATTTTTTTTTCTTTCTAAAGTGGTCATGCAACCAATTACTTGGTTGGTTTGACATGGAATGACCCAGAATTGACATGAAACTATCCTTGAGTAAAATAAAAGCAAGCCATATATTTGAGCTTCTGCAACCCATATCTGTTCTACAGGGCTACAAAATATTTTTACATTTCAGTCTTAATAAATACATTGTGTGTTTGTTTGTTGCAGCCAACTGATAAGAGGACGTGATAGAAATATGAGCAAAAGCATACCTATGCCTCGCTAGGGCTTCTAACCAAAGGCCACTTTTTATTAACCAAAAAGACCTTTGTTCATCACAGTTTAAGACAGAATATCGCACAAATTTCCATGGAGTGGTTAGCACATTGCACTGCAATGATAGGGGTTCCAGGTTAGAATCCCAGCCTGGCCGTGGCTGAACTGCATCCATGAATAAAGAATTTCTAATAATAATAATAATCTTCACAATTAGCAAAAATGTGGCAGAAAAGTAAAGTAATATAAACCAAATCAATTAATCATCACTGGTGGTCGGTAGATAGGCCTTGGTCCTCACGGGCTGTTGCGTCACGGGTTATTACTATTTGGAAAAGAAGTTTGCATTTCATTTCATTTTACGAAAAGAAAGAAATAAGGTATGACTGAAGACGACCGGACCCCTCTCAGATTTTCTTCATATTTGGCATACTTACTAATTGAGGCCTGCTAATGATGAATCTGAAGTTAAAATCTGTCGGAAACGTCTAGAAATTGCAAAATAATTGTGAATTATTGACACTAGCCCCACAAACCATTGACGTGTGGTTAGGTTAGGCAAACATAGTTAAAATTCCATGTCGTGGTAGTATCAGGATCTAGAAATTGCAAAATAATTGTGATCCATTGACGTGTGGTTAGGTTAGTTTCGGTTAGGCAAACATAGTTAAAATTTGGTGTTGTGGTAGTATCAGCAATATATATATTTTGCTTTTGAAACAAAAAATTTCGCGAAAATAGACTGTTACCAGCCCGAAAACTAACACCTTATTTTCGCTTATTTTGCAATTTCTAGACGTTTCGTGATTTGGGAGGCCTCAATTAGAGAGTATGCCAAATATGAAGAAAATCTGAGAGGGGTCCGGTCATCTTCAATCGTTCCGAAAATAACTACTGTGTTTACACTTGGCAAATATTGGGGGGGGGGGGGAGTTTTGCTAAGATTTCTTGCTATCTTTGACTTTACATGAATATAGTGGCTAGTGGCAGTTATAAAAAAGGTGCTGATGCCATCACTGTACATTATGGAGTATATAATGGGAGATTACACTTTGAAACAAGCACAATAATGAATCCAGCACATGTGTAATTTCTACATGTTAATTTGGATCATCAACATAACATAATGTTTTTTATGACTCCTTGAGCTAAAAAAAATACAAATTAGCCCATCACAGAACGTTATTACTTACTTGTTTTCTCTGTCTAGCCAAGTTTGTCCTGCACAAGCCACAACATCAGACACCTCTTGCTCTTTAGTATTTGGCTGGTGTTGGCAAACAGTGCCTAGAAGAAAAAAATCATAAATTGTATAAGGAATAATTCATTTGTATGCAAACTGAAATGCAAAATTTTCCATAATTTGAACCCGTTGACTAAGCAAGTAGAAAATATTGCATTTCACATAAACTACTTATAAAATTACAGAACAGTAAAATAAAACATTCTAGAAGTCTGACAATACTTCCAGTGCCTGCATAAGATACCATACTGCTACGCCAACACAAAATATAAAATGAGTGAAACATGCTGCTTATCCATTGCTGATTAACATGTATCTCTCATAACTAATAAAGAAGTAATAAAAAAGGTTCTAGCTGAATCACCTGGCAAAGCTAGTCACTCTATTATAATATACACTGTGTTCACTCATGGCATGTGTCACTTTCAGAGGATTGCAGTCATTTAAACCAGTACCACATCTACTTTGTTTACAATTGCACTTCAATGTACATGGGCTATTTATTATTGAAGGGTTTAGCCACCAAATGAGAGCTGAACTAGTAAGAATTGAGTTTCAGAAGTAATTTAAAATTTGGCTGTAACTACTTTCACCAAGTGGTGAGAATACTCACGGAACTCTTTCACCAGGTTGTGAGAATAGCAGGAAGTACTGAAGACCAGAAATCACATTATAAGGTGATGGAAGGGTAATGGTTCCGAATGTTTAATGATTTTTTTCAGTTTCATAGGAAGATTAAGTATTGCAAAATTGTAGAATTTATTGTTACAATAAATTTGAACCCTGGTGAAAGTAATTACCACTGTTTGGAATTCCAAAGTGCAACTCATTAGCAAATAAATAAAAAACACGAAAAAAGTACCTTACGCAAGCATTTGTCGACAAGGCATTTTTTCATTTGGAACACTTAGAGCTATAAATGGCCCACCCAACCTAACCACAAAAGCATTTAGAGGCGTTTTTTGAAAACTAAAGAGCCCTAAACCTTACTTGCCTAACTTTATTAAGAAACCCCTTTGCATCATGCACACATGGCAGTAGTAGTCCGTAATCAAGATGGTAGTAAACAAATGGCTGATTGCAATTGAGAAGTACATGTAAGTGAAACATTAATCTCAAAGCAAAAACACAGAAAGTGATTGCTATAACTCTGAAGTACATGTGTAAACAGACATTGAACCATGAAAAAAATGCCTGTGTACCATAATGAAATTGTAATTAAACAATTGGAACTAGGACCAAACCATTTATGAATGTAATATTATCTTCATCACGTGATACACTAGTCCATACATGATACATTTTTCCAACTGCATGGTGTGGAGGTAAAAAAGTAATGATCGCCTGCATGTAAACACACACACCAATGTAATCTTTATACCCACCAATAACTAAAGAATGTGTGTGGCAGTGTAACAGGCCAGGTCAGGTCAGAGATTATTCGCATGCACAGATTAAAACCTGGTAAAACAACTCTAAGCTTGCTTCACTAGTCACTCTGTCAAAATTTTACTTTGGTGGATGCTGTATATTCCATATTTAGATCAAATTCTGATTACATAAGTTTGCAATAATGTGACAATTATATTTTGAAGCAATGTAATCACAGAGTTGGGAAAAGTATTTCTTGTGTGCATTGCTGATTTAAGGTAAATTATCGCAATCACAAACACAAAAATTAGGTAGCAAATAAATTTAAAAAAAATATTGTTTCTGTTACTTGTTCTTTCACCCACTTCAAGCTGTGGTAGGCTAATTGTAATGCAGCAACATTTCATTGCGTCCTGTAAAATTAGAATCTGAATTATAGGAGCACCATGTAAATCATGCTGTGATCTTCAGTAGTAGCCTGTTCGCTAAGACTCGAGCTACAATCCACACAGCTAAAAAAAAATTGCACGTGACAATGCTGCAGCCTACGATTTACGTATAGAAATCGCAGAATGAATTTGTAGAAACGTATTTCTTATTAGATAAAAACTACTAACGTAACAACTTATGTAGTTCAAAGTATTCTACGCTTCTTCACTATGCACAGGGAGGTGAGAAACTTTTTTTAAGAGGGCAAGTTTTGTACAAAATTAGGAAGGTGGTAATTATAATGTAACCGAAAAATGATACATTTTCAGCAACAAGTACTTTTCGTCTCTTCCATTCAATCTATTTTCGGTATACTATAAATGTGCACTGCTTATAGGTAAGCACTTTATTCCCTGTTATTTTAGTTTCATGAGGTGCGAGAAGTTCCATGCTTCTTCACATCATGTATTTTCAATTAAACAAACAAGACGAAATACTTCTTTAAACACTGGTTTGATAACGCCTGCCTTGTTTCCACTCACGTTCTCACACACGTTAC
The DNA here is from genome assembly GCF_977018435.1 of Lepisma saccharinum. Lineage (NCBI taxonomy): Eukaryota > Metazoa > Arthropoda > Insecta > Zygentoma > Lepismatidae > Lepisma > Lepisma saccharinum. Next base: position 39,643,940 of record NC_139230.1, read on the forward strand.
ACAACACAGATTACCTAAATATATAGCTTGCATAAGTATAACACAATTAAACACACTTTGGTATTAATAATATTCAACTTACCACTCAATAAACAACATTATTCTTCATAAGATGTGCACGACTCCCGGTGAGCGTTAAACGTAAACACAACATGGCCGCCTCAGAAAATTTCCCGGATGGCCGATGATGACTGAATCCAACGTTGCAATGTCTCCGAGACGTTCCAGAAACTAGACAATGAAACGATAACATTGCAATGTTTCAGAGACAAAACTGGGACTTCATGTGATGCTTTCTGTAACGTCAACGCAAAACCAGAATGTTAGAAACGTTTATGAAAGATTGCAATATTTCTGAAATATGTCTGAAACTTGGTGTGCTGTATGGGTTGTCATATTCCAGCAAGAGATGCAGGTGCCGATAGTTTTTGTTCATTATCTCCAAACTCTGTTTTCTGAGTTATACCCTTCTTCCAGTTAACCCTAGTCGTACAAACAAACAATGGTAACTAAATCAACAAATTAAAAATACACAGCAATTTATTGTCTTCAACTATACTTTATTTTCCCATTTTTTAATATGTATACATGTACATTATAAAATGCTGAAATAAAGTAAATCATTATGTGTTTTATTAAGTAGGATATACAATATAAATCTATAATGTTACAGCATGTAAAATCAGCTAGTAGTCTGGGTCACAACTAATACTGAAAAAATGTGTTTACATAGGAATGGCACTTTAGTCACCTTGCATATAAGCTACAAGAAGTGTTACTTGTCCTATCTGATATAAATTTACATTCTTTTGAAAAATAGACAATGTCCTCTCATTTGCATGCAGCATAAATGTGCTAAAATTTCATAACAATGACCTCATATTGATATTATGACTAGATGTATACACATATCAATATTGTAAGTCTACTAAGGCAAATGGTAACTTGCGATGAAAATAAGTGGACATTCATCATGAAAAGTGAATTCTTACATTTTATTTTTATCAGCAGTGTACATTTCTTACCTAGTGCAAGTTTTAAGTGCAATCGAAGTTTATCATCATTTCAACGTTTATCATCATTTCAACATTTTTCATCCTATGCCATAACAAAATATGTCTAATTGTTTAGAGTGTAAACATAGTTTAGCATTGCAAAAATGCAGCAGAAAAGAAGTTCTTTGTTCATGTATTTTAGACACATTTTGTAATATTTCTAATCTGAATATATATTGCATTACATGTAAAATTATGCTTATGTAAGTTCTTCTTATTAAGCTGTTATTGTGATATATTTGAAGCATCAATGTGATGTCATCAAATTTTAGACAATGCCATGATGCAGTCATTTTCTTGCAGATTTGTCCTGATAATTGTATTGATGGTTTTGTTGATTTATATTTACTATTCCAGCAAATCAAATGTCAACATATAACAAATTGTGAATGTAGATAAGCAATATATGGGCTCTTAATATCACCAGAAAGTTATTATTACACTGGAATTTTATTTTCTGGTCTAGTTGGAGTTTTGTTTATGCACAGATAGACTAATTGGGACTGGGAATACAATTTAAAGTGGGATCCGAGCCACTATGCACCTCCACCGGGAATCAAGCTCAGGACACCTGGATTACAAGGCTATGATGTTACCACTATGCCACCAGGGAGGCCCTCCTGGTTTAGTGAAGATTGCATTATAACCTAGAAACTCTTGCCTCACAACATAAAATATTCCATTTTATGTTGTGAATGTTTCAAGTGTCATTAATTTTTATACCCACAACCCCTTTTTGTACTGTGATGAAAAAAATACTTGCTCCATACGGCTATGAGGAAGTATTTCTTTCCATCACTGTATATTGACTCAATAGATAGTATCACACTTATTATCACTTCCAGTGATTGTTTTCCAATAGACATACCAGGAAATAATAGAAGGAAATAGAAAACATTCACTAGCCAATAAGAAACTTGAACTATTTTATGGAATGAGCCAATTTTTTATGTGTAGATAAAAAATGATATACATGAAGTATGGTGTGAAGACTGCAGTATTGCCAGATGAGAAAGAAAAGAGAACAGTGGGTATATAAACAGGCTATGTTATCTCAAAGAGGTAATAATTGATAGAATTAATTTGTTGATAATTGCTACTGAAAGCAGACATTGAAAGTAGCAGCAGTCAGTTTGATTCTATTGATTAAGTCAATGTGATGGTAGTATGGAAGTCACTGGCTGAGTCTCAATCATGTAATAAAGATTATCATCATCATTAAAATGATTATAAACACTATATATGCATATTTGAATTGCTAAAAATTATATTTTATTAGATATATAGCATATAATTTCAACAAATGTTTTCAAACATGTTAGAAAAGTTCAACTACCCAATTGAAAATAGTTGTGACAGGTATATACAGTACATATATTATTTGAAAAATCACTTATTTAACAAAAGTATGTTTAGCTAAGAAACAATTATAAAATATTTGCACATACATTACACATTTTGGGGAATTAACCTTTATATGACAACACATCTCACACTGGTATATGTTCTTTTTCACGAGTGTTTTGTATACTGTAAATCATACATTAACTGAGAAGTAATATGAATACTAACTAATTGGAATAAAATCATTTATTGTCATATAAAGGTTCCTTCCACAATGTTACTGGAAATCATTCTATGCATCTACATAAAGTACTATTCATAAATCAAATATAAACATTAATATGTTCTATTGGACATACAATAATTTTTTCACCTTTTTTTGCAACATTTTTTCTATACAGATCTCTCTCTAAACATATTATGTGTGTGCATATATATAACATATATATATATATAAATACATTTACAAAATTATTAAACATATGTTATAAAAATCTTCAAAATTTGTTAAACTCAAATGAATTTATCAAGATAATATTTGTGACAGATTTACATAAGGATATTGTAAAAGTTATTATACAAATATTTCATCAATATAAACTATTGCAAGTATTTATCACAGGTAAATGTTAAAATTGTGGATCAGCAAGAATCCCCTTTTGTGATTATATTGATTATGATGAATCATTTACTGTTCATTAGTAATAGAATGACCAACAAAAACCATGTCATTCACATCACACTAACATTAAACAAGTAACTGTTGCTAAAATATGGAAATTTATGATTCAACCATTGTAAGACACAGTGTTAACTAGAGCACCATAGAAATTTCTCACTTCTGTCTGTAAATATTATTTAGTTAATAGTTATATCAATTTCCCCAGGCACTGAAATATATTTTGTCTGTTTGCACTGTACTAATCAATTCAATATCACTTGTACATAGCAACCAGCTTCTGCAACCAGAAAATTTATTCAATATTCTACCTATAGCACCTTTGAATTACATAAATTTTAACTCCTTACAAGAATTGCATAGTAATATGTAATGCAGGGCTATAGAGAAGACATGTCCTTGTTTGATGACTATAAAAAATATAAGCATTGTATTTAGCATCTCAATGAAACTGTCATATTAAATTGGTTCAATATATTTATGTGAAAGATGCTCATTTATCTTTATTTCCAATACAATTTAACAAGCCCACTGTCAGGTATGTTGATAGATATAACTCGCTGAAACATTAAACACTACTGTCACTTCCTTTCATAACCTTGCGTTTCTGCTGCTGAAGCATTAATTTTAGTAATGAGTCATCATCTGAATTGTCTTGTTCTTGTTCTAGAAAGAGAAATAATTAACTTCACACACAAGCATACAAGAAAAACATTCAGTAAGATTATTTATTATTTGCAAAAGGAACAGAAAGCAATATAATTGAAGTGTGCATTATAGACAGAACAATATGGATATTTTATAAACAACAATAAAATATTAGGGCTGATTTTTTGAAGATTTTGAACCAATTCCCATACTAATACTGATGCTTGAAAATTGTAACGATTAAAAGTTATTCAAAATATTGATTAATATTATTGAGTGTAAATTCCACTCCTATTTTAAGCAGCAATTTACCAGAGTTTTGCTTCAAAATATTAAAAAAAAATTATCAGAGTATAAAAATAGCTGTTATGTAATCTCAAAATACAGTTTTATCACATGATATTGGTACAAAATAAAGGGAAACTTTGAATTATGCATAACTAGTCTCGCAGAATTTTTGCGGGCCCCGCGAACAATCAAAATACCAAAAAGGAATTGGCCGGTATTGGTAAATAAAATCAAACTGATACTTTCTGATATCGATACCACTGGTACTGGCTAATATTGATACATTGGCATCAGCTCAGCCCTATAAAATATATGTACAGTCGCAGACAATTTTGGGTTGTAATGAACCAACCCATTGAAAGTAAATGGATATATTATGATACAGAAGCATCCGTGACTGTACAACAAATAGAAATCTAAATGGAAAACATTTCTAAAAGAACATGAAAGATTCATTCACATCCTAAGAAACTTATTTTACAAAAGAAAAGAAGATATGAATGTCCATAAAGCAATCATAAAATGTGATAAAGAATTATGCATTGAATTACAAGCTATTTATACAAAATTGGTCAGTCCTTTGTCAGTAAACCATATGCCTTTATTGGCTAATACCAAAAAAGTACCAATTAATCTGTCCTATATGTCTACTTCTTATTCTTGACATTTTTCCTTTTTCTGATATTCAACTGTCATGTACCAATATCAGAAAAAAGGATGTCTGGTAAAAATGGCAAATTGGAAAAATTGCCAAAGTAAAAATTACAAATGAAAGAAGGCAAGATTAAATAGTAAGTGATTATTACTCACAGAAGTTCACTATGAAATGCCTCTCCTTTATAATTTCAATGGTGAATAGAAGGTAGGAGAGAATTTTGAAACCTTCCTACATTCTAAAACCAAACCTTCTTATGTCACTTGGATTTCACGCAAGTCGATTTCTCATAGTACGATTGCAGGTATCTTCTGGAGGAAGTCATGTTCATACACAATCATCTTGCTATTGAAGAACCTCAGCATACATTTACGATGGTACCCCAGTCCTTAATATCATTGTGATACTTTGCTATCATCACACCATCGTAATCAGGTGGATGCATATGGTCATAGCAACACATAGCATCTTGTTTGAACATTTTTTTTTTTAGAATTCCTCAACACTTGAATTTGTTCCTACCAGGACACCTCCACCTTGTAACATTCTTCAGTTCAGACTGTTTTGTATAAGCATATCCTAGGAAGAAGAGCTTCTCCCCACTAGAGTTCTTCATGGGACTATAGGTCTTTTCTACTCTTACGGCAGGAAGCCTACATGCTGGCAAGGGGAGTGGGGATCAGGGAATACACAGCAAACCAACCAGACAACAGCGGTGGCACCAAGAGTTACGACACCGAGGGGAGAAGGTGCTTCCCCCACCTCGTTCTACAGGCTGTAGCGTTTCTTATCATGCTGGATTTGTTGCTTCCCCACTCCCCACTTCCCTTACCAGCATATAGGTCGCCCGCCGTAAGACTGGAAAAGAGCTATAGCTCATAATCATTCAATAGGGTGACCATAAGTCCCCTTTCAGAGGTGTGTCATCTATTTCAGAGGTGTGTCCCAGTTGTCCCATCAATATTATTAAAAATCCAGAAGTTGTACCATTTTATAAAAGTCTAAGAGTTATTTTGAAAGCAGTCTAAATTTAAGAGACCTTTCATGCTAAAAAAAAAAAGATATTCTATTGTCTTTTGTGTGTTCTGTTATTTGTAGAGCAGTGAATAAGCATGACCAAGAAGCATACATGCAGTTTCAATACTGAATTACAACAAGAATTTAAAGTTCTTGCATCTTGACAGAAACTCAAAAAACCAACTCCTCCTTTTTATGTGTTATATCTAAGGTAAGGTTTTCAGGGGGATTTATAAACTGTTGGTGAAGAATAAAGCTGCTCTCAAGAAGACTGGTTCTTCTGACAAATACTTCTGGCACTCCTCAATTTCAGCATAGGACTAACATCAAGGGTTGATCAGAAGGGACCAGAAATACTGTTAGTTATAGCGAGATTATAATAATTAATACCTTTTGACAACAAGAGGTCATATTTCAAATAATAATAATACATTACTTATAACAATAACAATAACTTGACCTGACCAATTTTTCAGTAATAACATGCAATCGAATATCATTTGATAATATTGTGAAAATTGTGAAAATAATCACAGAAACATATAAAATGTCCACCTAGCTAGTTTCGGCCCACAATCATCTATTTCATTTTTCATAATCATTTGTCTACATTTTAATGTGGAAGTGATGACTATGTTCACATAAATTTTCAATTTCTTTGCATCTCTCACTTCATGGTCCATATTTCAGGGCCAACTACCACAGATAAATGATGGCTATACATTGCTTATTTCTTGAGTATGTACATACATGTAGAGTCAGATGCATAAGTATTACCAAGCAAATTGTTCATGTTTCATGTTTATTCTCTTTGTTTTATGCAATAGAGAGCTTCAACAATTAAAACAAAATACAAAACAACCTTAAAAACATGTGGGATTCAAGAGAAAAGTCAATGAAAATGGTTGTGGACAATTTTTCAAGCAATACTTGTGCATTCCACTGTACTACCTGGCTTCAAGTGTATGTCGCTCATTTAACCTCTTTGAGCATTACTCGCTTGTGATGTCATGGTGAGCAAAAAGCTCTCAATTCCATACACTAAGTCTGTGCAAACTATTGGGTGCTCAAGAGAAACCTCTTGCTGCAAAACCTTACTCCTCACCCTTCTGAGATTTAACAATTTCCATTTTCAAGAAGTAAACAAGTTCGTCTCCCAGGGAGATGTGAGGACACAAATACTATCAAAAATCTGTAGATGGGTAGGAGTGGTGAGAGTAGATAGAGACTAGGGGTGAAGGTCATGCTAGTAATGAACATGTGTAATTGGTACACAAACAACAAATGAAATAAGTGATTGGTTAACAAACTCCTATGTCTGGGCAGAGAAACTCCTAGCTAACAGCAGTTTGAAGTTGACATTATAAAACATGTAGGGGAATTACTCCAACATTACATTCTATGTGCCATTATTTAAAATTTCTTGCCATTTTTCAATGTGCAATTTTTTCCATTTGTCATTTTTACTTTGCCTTTTTTCATTGCCATTTTTACCTAGATTTGAAAAAGTTATCAATTACCCTCTCTATTAATAACATTCAGCGGCGGCTCATGACTTTTCACAGATGCGTGCTACAGGTAGATGTTGTTTCTTGCACTTACAATTATCCCCCCACCCCACAAAAACACACACACATTTACACACTCACTTGGAGTTGCTAGTGTACGCAGGGTTTTTTCCCCGAGGGGTCTGGAATTGTAAAGGTCTGTATCACACAGCTGCTTTCTACGTATGGCCGGAATAAACTATAAAATATTTTGCAATCACCGATTTAAACCTTCATTTTAAGTTATTCAAAGACAAAAATGGTAATCGGAGATCATTTTAAGAGGTCTTTGCATTTAACACAGTTTCTTTGTTTCAGAGTTATTTGCTGCTTTTGCCCAAAACTCAAAATTTGGAGATGGGATGTAGCCCCCATCAATTTCCTAGCCCCAACCTCTCATATGCCACTGCTTGGAACAACAGAGCACAACTGTCCTTTACAATGACTGCTCCATATGCCATGCGCATGACCACGAACCACGCGAAAAAAAAATTGTGTCTGATTCTGTAAAGCTATCCGCAAACTTTCTTCTTATACTGAGATGACAACATTTACCGTGCTGTGGATCTGTGCAGCATGCTAGCAGATGAATTTTGCGAGCTGATTGACTCCGACCCTACCTTCCCCGTAGAACCGAGGGGCATTCAGCCAGATTCGGCACGCCGCGAGGTGGCGAAAAAGTGCTATGAAGCCAATAGCACGGTATTCGTTGTAGGTTAAGAGCATGCAGAAAATACATAGCTCGCTGTAAATTTTTGAGCCTTTTAACGTGAGAAGTTTCATTTCACTGCAGTGTTTTATTAAACTTCTTCAATCTATGAAATGTGTCCCTTTCTTTCTTTTCATTTTAGTAAATTGAGTAGCATGCTATAGCACGGTAGCATGTATTAAGCAGCCGCCACTGATAACATTGACCACAGAAAAACAACCTAACTACAGATAAACTTACCATTTACTTTGGCATAAATTATCCTGACTGGCCCATCAATTCATCACAGCAAGTTTACAATCCATACAAGAGGAGTTAGAAATATGACATTTGGAACTGAAATTACCTAAAAAGTGCTACACTGTGCAATAAATGGCTTCAATTTATTTATCTAACAACAATCAATTCTTTGTCACTTTCTGGCATATCTATATATCTATCTGCCAATCTACTGCACTGTTTAAATTTGAATGAAATTTGAATCCTTTGTGAGAAAAGGTTAAGAATCATTAAATCAGTACATTATCACTACAAGCTACAATTTCATACTGGAATCGGTTCATAATGAACTCTCATGTTTATACCATCAGGTGAATCTGTCTCTTCTATTACAATACAAACAGATGCTTCATTACAATGAATGAAATAAAGTAAAGAAGTAAAGTGCTCCCCTGTGCATAGCACCATGCCATGAAGGCGTATAGGGGGTGTGGGGGTAATGCCCCACACTTTCTTGATCCGGTCGTGAGTGGGGGTGATGTGATCAGCATCACGCCCCTGACTGCCTTTACCCCCCAGGGTTTCCCCCAGGTACCCATGTTATTCGATGCTGGGTGGGCGCCGGGACCGCTTCCATCGTTAGAAAAGTTCCCGGACTTGAACCGGCCGGGGATCGAACCCGGGACCTCTAGCATGGCAGTCAGACGCGTTACCGACTGAGCCACCGCGGCCACTACAATGAATGAAGTATGTGGTGGAATAAAAGTTAGTTCCAGGAACTCCATCTTTATAGACATTGAAAGGGGATAAGTCAGGGCAATCTTCCTCAATCTATGATTCATTTCTCAAGTTCTGCATTTTGGTGTTCATTCCCAGCCAGGAAATGGAAATTCCTTCCCCCTGTTACCAATGTTTTATCACTGCCAGTTTTCCTATTATTCAGCAAAGATTTGAAACATTGGTATAGCTTGCATATAACACCATCCCAAATCTTTACTCAGAACATGATAATTCTGGATGTGTAGGCTCAAGTAATATATTTTTTTGGAAAATATGGACTACATATTTTTTTACAAAATATGAACTACATATTTTTTTACAAATATGCATGAAATGTTACACACTTATTGTTCTGAAATTTTAACGAAACAATTTTAAGAAGCTTGTGAAAAGCGATAGCAGGCAAATCACAATTCCCTCTATATATTTTTAATTCAGACACTGTATTAAATTCCATTGAAGAGAAACAAAAATGCACTTCTTATTGCTTTTGCAATGGAAGAAAACATTTGTCATTTAGTGAAATGTTCGTAAAAAGAAATCTAAGGTTCTTCATGAAAATTAGGCGAGGTTCATGTAAAATTAATTAATGCATCATAAACTGTGATTTTTAGATACTTCTTGAGTCAGATATATATATGCAACACAATATTGAAAGTTTTAGGTGAGAAAATGTATATTACCAAAATTATGGTCATGATGTGCACCATTTCCTCTCCTCTCGGTTTCTGGACTCAGTGATCCTTCCACACGATCCCTTACTCTAGCCAAAATAGCTCTAAGTTCTGATGAACGAGCAGTTTTGAACTGAAATCGAAATACATGCATTAGCACAAATAGGTCTCTACATAAAATATACAGGTGGTGGACATTGAAACTGAAACACTGGTGATTATTGAGCATGCCGCTGGAATGTTAGCATGTCCCACTTGTTGGTCATGCACACCATAGCGGGCATTGGGGTGGTTAACTGTGTGCCTGCCAGTCACATTCGCACAGTAGTAGCGGAACTCATGTGCACTAGAATGGGGGATATATCAGAATTCCAAAGAGGGCAAATTGTTGGTGCTCGTCATCTTGCCGGTGCATCAGTAATGGAGACTGGGAATATTTGTAGGGTATCAAGAGCCACAGTATCAAGGGTCATGACAGCATACCAGAATGAAGGATGAACCACATCCCCTCTGGGGAAGAGGAAGCTGTCTGACAGGGACATTAGGGTATTGAAGAGGATTGTGTCCAGAAAGCGTAAAACCACTGCTGTAAAAGTCACCACAGAATTGAATACTGAACCTGTCTCTACCAACACCATCCATCGAGAACTTCGTAGGGTCAACATCCATAGCAGGGTTGCTATACCAAAATCCTTGGTCACTAGTACTAATGCCAAAAAGCAGGTTGCCAGCAGCGCAAATCGTGGACGTTAGATGGCCTGAAATGAGTTGTGCTCTCGGATGAGTCCACTTTCACTGTTTTTCAGACATCTGAAGAGTTTACGTGTGGAGAATCCATCCAAAGCATACCAACCAGACTGCTTTGTGCCCAAAGTGAAACATGGGAGTGGATCAGTGATGGTCTGAGGTGCAATATCGTGGCAGTCCTTAGGACCACTGGTCGTTCTAGAGGGACATGTCACTGCCAAGGACTATAGAGCCATTCTGAAGGATCATCTGCACCCTATGGTGTAAATATAATTCCCGGGTGGTGGTGCAGTGTTCTATGATGATAATGCATCAATACACACTGCTAAACAGGTCACAGAGTGGTTCGATGAGCATGAACTTTATGAATAGAAAGGCTACTCAGGACTGGACCTACAGTTTAAAGTGGAATCCAGGTACTGAACCCAGGACCCCTTGATTACAAGATAACAATGTTACCACTACACCATTGGGGAGGCCTTGAATAATAATATACATTACATTAAACATCACTATCTGTAGAGATATGGTATGGAGTCATAATACTAAGTGGGGATTAAAATCTGATTAATATTTCAAACAAGTTACAGGTATACACACATAAATTATGTAAAATACAAAAAATAAGTTATACAACATGCCCCATCCCATCACTTAGGAAATACTATAATAATAAATTTTACTGAACTATATGATCAGTATGTGGGAAATATTAGTCATGTTCACATATCAACTAATTACATTGAATGAGTGACAGAAAATATTTTCATTTTTTTCTAATATTGTATGGGGACTTAGGGTCTGAACATCCATGGCACACTAAATGGAAACATTTAACACTAAGAGATTATTCAAATAGATCTTCTTACTATTTCTCATCTTCAGCAAGGCAATTCTTATAACTCACTTATTTCAAGTTCTCATCATGCAATTTGTCTACCATCCTTCAATTCTTTTCTTTTTTCCTTTCTGCTACTTCATATGTACAACAAGTTCTCAATTCTAATAATAGAGTATATCAAAACAAATGTACAGGGTGGTTCAAAAGTATGGAGACACCCAAATAAAAGTTGAATGACATACTGTTCCAGAAAACTAACACTGTAGGTTTGTAATAGAGGTGAGGGGAAATGTTATAGGTCATATGAGGATGGCGACCACCATCTTGAAACTCGCCATTTTGAATTCAACTTCACAATTTTAAATGGAAACCATAGCTTTTGACACCTCAATTGAATTGGAAATGTTGTCAATAGTTCAATGGTAATCTTATTGTTGCTTTAGCACCAATGTTGATGATGTTATTAACGTTTCTTCATTTGCTTTATCGTTGCAGCACAGGTGATGTAACAAGCATGGCATTGATGAAGGCAGAATGCATTGAGATTGTGCTGATCTCAGGCGAGCAAAGCACGAGGGTAATTGAAGATGATTTCAACCACCATGATCCAGATAAGGCCCCTATCCACCATGGTACTGTAGGTAATGTGCTTGCTAAATTTTGGGAAACTAAGTCTGTTGATTTAAATCCAAATCAGGTAGGTCATGCATGCAAATTCCACATGGTGATCAGGATCATCTTCTGATAGTGATGGATAAGTTGCAGCTTATAGGGGTGCCACTTATCCATGCTCAAAATCCAAATAATGGACGTGCAGCTAATACCGCTTTCCTGGGATACACGACAAGCACTTTTTCAGACTCTTGCAGAATACAGCCAGCACTGCTGTGGATGTTGCTTCATTCATTGACATGCGTGGCCTGCCTGATTTGGGTCCACAGACTCAGTTTCCTGAAATTTGGCAAGCACCTTACCGATGGTGCCATGGTGGATAGGGACCCTATTTGGGTTATGGTGGTTGAAATAAACTGCAATCACCCTCATGCTTCACTCACCTGAGATCAGCACAATCTCAATACATTCTGCCTGCATCAAAACCATGCTGTGTTATGTCACCTGCAACTATAAAGCAAACAAAGAAATGTTAATAACTTTGTAACGGTTGGTGCTAGAGCAACAATAACATACCATTGAACTCGTGAGAAAATTTGCAATTCAACTGAGGTGTCACAAGCTATGGTTTTCATTTAACATTTTGAAGTGGAATTCAAGATGGCGACCATCATCATAATATGCCCTATAACACTTCCCCCACCCCTATTACAAACCTACAAAACTTTGTGGAACAGTATGTCATTCAACTTTCATTCAGGCATCTCCATACTTTTGGACCACCCTGTAAGCCCACCACAAGTAGAGAACTATGTGATCTTGGATTATGATTCACCAAAATTTCAAAATTAAGTGAACGTTAGTTGAAAAATTCAGAGCAGTTTTCATTAGTTTCAGCCAGATTCTTGACTGCATTTTATCATACAAGAACACATTACATGCACAATTAGAGAATGTGCAAAACAACAACAACAACAACAACAACAAAAACAGAACGTCAAAGTAATTCAGAAAATGCTCAATATCATCAATAGAAAGTCTGATATGAAATCTACCATGATTCATGTAGTTTTTTCTACCATACAATTGTGATCATGACTCTCTGCAAGGGGAAAGAAGGGGGAGGGATGTTGATTTGACTATAAAACTTTTTCAAATATGTACACTTACTTGTGGTGATAAATATTGCGGTTTCCCTACATAGGACTAGTTCTGGTTTACTCTTCTTAATTACTGTCCTTATCAACAACTGTTAATAGAATCACAGCTAAGCATGAGTTTTTTTTTTGTTTAAATTTAAATTGAGGAAATTTATCAATCATTATTGTTTTTAAAGATTCTCACTGAACATCAAATACTCACCCCAGAAATGTTTCTTTGAACTGTGATTTGTGAATCAAGCCTTCGACCTTCTTCCTTGCCACAGTACTGCTCCAACTGTTGTTTGTTCAAAGCAAACAGCTCATTTCCAGACATGCCGTTTAGTTGTTTGGAAATCCTAGTATGAAATAGATTCAACAAATTATTAAGGGAGCTTTATCGAATATCACACCTCATAAATATGAGTTGCAGCCTAGCACCAACAGGTAGAACTTGTTGCAGTGAACTAACTGCGAATCCCATGGAAGTAGTGAAAGATTTACATTTGCTTATGGGTTTTAAAGTTATCCTTCCCCTCCAAATACTGCCAAGAGGTCACACCAATGACCATTTACACCAACAAAAGTTGTTAGTGGTTGCTAACTCAGTTGAAGGCATTGCTTGCACCACAACAATAGTCATATTTGTGTCACTCTGTTGATAGATTTGTTTTATTTTACTTTGCTTTTTTCCACTTTTGGCTATCTTATTTTACTTTGCTTTTCTGCCACTTTTGGCTAATCTTATTTTACTTTGCTTTTCTTCCACTTTTGGCTAATCTTATTTTACTTTGCTTTTCTTCCACTTTTGGCTAATCTTATTTTACTTTGCTTTTCTTCCACTTTTGGCTAATCTTATTTTACTTTGCTTTTCTGCCACTTTTGGCTAATCGTATTTTACTTTGCTTTTCTTCCACTTTTGGCTAATCTTATTTTACTTTGCTTTTCTGCCACTTTTGGCTAATCGTATTTTACTTTGCTTTTCTTCCACTTTTGGCTAATCTTATTTTACTTTGCTTTTCTGCCACTTTTGGCTAATCATATTTTACTTTGCTTTTCTGCCACTTTTGGCTAATACTATTTTACTTTGCTTTTCTGCCACTTTTGGCTAATCTTAAAGATGAATATGAATGTTGATAGGATGAAATTGTTGAAGAGATAATTACAAACATATATGGACAACACAACATGAGCGTCACAGAGAATTATACTTGTTGTGAGTTTAGAAGCCAGAGCCTTTTTAGTGTGCATGTGTGCAGTGGCGTGCCCAAGGGGGGGGTTGGTGGGGGTTATAACCCCCCTTTTTGGCCCAGTATTCCTAAAAAAAGAACATCAAATGCAGGAAAAGATGACAAAATGAGGAGTGACTACTAAAAAATGTATACCTAACCCCCTCCTTTCTAAAATCCTGGGCATGCCACTGCGTGTGTGATATTGTAACACAGTTATGTGTAGCTTTCAATATAATGCAAGCCTTCTTGTTGCAAAAGGGACAAAAGTAACATGGAAAATGGTCAAAAGAAAACACAAACAGAAATTTTGGTAAAAAGGGATTTGTTTGAAAAAACAAGGTAGCAAGGAAACTACCAACTAAAAATGCAGGAAACAAATAAGTAAGAGACTCCAAGATCAAGTGAAGAAGAGTTTGCTGGGTCTTCACAGATGATGATTATCATAAGTGTCCATACTACAAGACATGTTTGGAGGACAGACAAAGAAAATAGATTGTGCGCATGAAGTGTAGAATTTGGTGTCATGTACAGAGCTCGAGAGCATGCGGATACAAAAAACTTTCATGTGTAAATTCTGTATAAAAGGCTACAAGCTTGAAAGACAGTTCACAACAAACAAAAGGGTGTTTTTGCATTCTTACTTTTTGATGTTTCTGTAATGACACAAATACCTAACTTTGTCTACCTTATAATGCATTACATCAGGAACAAGATTTTTCTGGTACCAAAAATGCAAATTTTTCTTCGCCTTTGGCTGGAAAACTTACAAATATAATATTGTGGTGTTATATTCTGTCATAATTTGCAGTACACATGAGAAGTTCACAACAATTGTTACTTCATTTTGAGGCAATCTCAATAGAGATGTGGGATATCAGAGCTTCATATTGTTTGAATATCACTATTGATATATTGAGATGGAAAATATCAACCATCATATTGCTAATATTGAATATATTGATATAACTAAATATATACTTCCATCTGACATTTGAATTTAAACTGGAAGAAACAGAATTGTGATGCTCATTGAATGAATGAAAATAGGAGTCCAACAACACAATAGAGTGGAGTGGGGTGGAGTGGAGTGGAGTGGAGTGGAGTGGTTGACTCTGAAGTCTGTAGTTCTCAAACACTCCCTGTCTATTATCAAGGATGAATGGTGCTGTTGCATTCATTATGTACAAGTCAAGTCAAGCACAAGGTTGTTTATGAGGGCAATCATTGATCTTGATATCAGTCAATATCATCTTCATCAATAATATCAGTATTGTCATTGTTGGTAATCAACATCTATATTATCATTATTGATATATCAAGGTTGATATTTTATGATATTGTCATTCCAATATTATAAAAATATCTCCTCAATATCAATATATCAAAATATTGCTCTGCCTTAGATCATGATGTCGCACTTTCAAAATGCATTTGATATTAGGCACATTTCCAATTGTCTTGCCTTACAAATTTAAACAAAATCTAGTGCACAAAATGCATAAAAAAAACAGATTGGGTTTGCTACATTTTGCTAAAACTGATTGAAGTTTTAATCTTAGACACAGACTATTTGCTGTCACCATAAGATTTTATTATACAACCATGCAAAAACTACAACGTATTTCAAGTAAATCAATGCACAGAAGAAAAACAAAAGAAAGATGCTTGCCTGCTACTGAATCCCTTAGCTTTCAACCAGTTTTGGACTTCCTCAGGGGTCGAGTGCTGGTTTATGAACACTTCTGGTGTCTTGAAAATATCAATGTTACGTCTCTTCTCTCGGTACATGGTAAGCACATGCTTCAGTTCCTCTTGCATTAAGTCCTGCTGGCTTGGTGCTGTTACATAATTATTTCATTGAGAGTCATTATTTTTGTAAAAAAAGTTGCTTTGAAACTTAACTAAAATTAAACATTAAGCATTCTAAAACCTTATAAAATTCACTAAAGCAATATTTTATCTCATTCACCTCCCATTCCCTTTGCCTACTTTTCAAACTTGTAAAATATCTGTATTCAGATTCTTTGCACTACAACCAGTCATCTGCAGATTTCCTTTTACCCAGGAAGGAGTAAGTAAGGCATTTTTTAAATTGTGCTTCCCCCAAATAAACACAATGTGAAATTAAAAGTGTGGGTATTTCTGCAAGCATTCTTCTACAATAGTAGGTGTAATATATTTTATTTTGATTTGATGTAAAATAGCAAAAAAATATATTTTTAAAAGTTAGCTCATAATTTAAAATACAGGGTGGTCCATTTATAATGAAAAATATAAATATCTAAAGAAATAGGCATTGCACAAAAAATTTTCTATACAAAAAATATAATATTGGAAGGTGACAGTAAGAGCAGTTATCAGTTATTTCGTACATGGAGTTACTGTTGGTGTTTTTAGAGAATCAAATTCTATGCCTAGAATATTAAACTTCTTTTCATTTTAAATGTGCATTTATCAGTAGTTATAAGCAGTGTTCAAAGTGAGGGGGCAATGCCACCCAGCCAGCAACATTTTTGCAAAGCATCCCCCCAGTTGTCTCATTGTCACTGTTAAACCACTGGAGCATCCTCCCAGCTAACCCCAAGGCTCGACCAAATATCCCCCCCAGCTAAGATTTTCACTTCAGGTGCTGGTTATAAGCTGTACCACTGTTCTGCTTGCCTACCAATTGTCAAATATGGTGATATATACACAAAAGAGATTCAGCTTGAAAAGAGATGTAAAGTAACAATATCTGCTTCATCCAAGATGGCGCTGATTTAGTTGAATTCAAAAATAAAAAAAACTTTCCACTAATGATTTTTCTTAAATCTATAAATCAGTACAATTCATCCTGAGGAATATGAATTCCATGAATCAATCAATTTTAATTTCATGCTATTTGAATGACTATGTTTTAAGAAAGTAAGTGTTGCAACTGATATAAGTGAAATAAAATGGTAACATAAATGAAAATAAATGCTAAAACATTTGTTATCTGACAAATCAATGAATAAAACTAACGAAATGAATACTTGTAATTTAATCAGATGTTCAAAGAGTGGTGACCATTAACTTCCTTTTGCAATATGTTTTTGAGAAGGGTGCTATGTTTGGGGACTGGTAGAAGTGCAAGTATCATGAATATGCTGTCACATATCTTTAGGTGTGGTAGGAACCCACTGATAACATTTTTCTTTATGTAAGCCACAAAGACAAAAATCTGGGCATGAAAGGCATGGCAAATAAGCAGATCAAACAACAAGTCCTCCACACCCAATCCAGCAGTTTGGAAAATCTGTTTAATATTTTGCAAGTCTGAGGTGCATTGTGAGCTGGACACCCATCATGTTGATACAAGATTTCTTTGATTTTGTTGAAGTGGTAAATCTTCTAATACAGAATGTTGTTTGGGATATATCTGTGTAGCTGTCAAATGGTGCCGAAAATGAACCAATTATTAGGAAGGGTACGCCATGGCCCTTTTCAATGCACATTTATCATATGACCAAATAGTAAAACAGTGTCAGGAGAATGGTTTGACCATCGGGAAAACCACTGTGAAATAGTGTCCTGGTGCACACAACAGGCACCTGTTGGTAAACATTCGCCCACAAAAGTCACCCGTAAGAGTACACCAGTGAAAGTATCACCTGTTGTACTCAGAGAGATTTGACAAATGTCATGCCAGGAAAATCCACCAAGCGAACATGAGATAGTCAGGAGGGTGCATATGGCTCCTTTAACTGTGAATACAACCATCTGTATCTGTCTCAGGCTGTAGTGCATTCGTAAGGCCTGCATGCACCACCTCCTCCCATGCCACATTGTCTAACGCAAGATCAACTGCAGAAAACTTTATGAAAGACACCTGGCAGAATTTAAATGGATGACTGGTCACAATGGATGAAGCGTACATTTGCCTCACTGACAGTGGTTATATTTTTGGTCAATTAGATACCATGACACCAATGACAAAGGGCTACTGGCATTGCTACTGCCAGGACACTTTCCACGGAACTTCATTCATGGTTGTCACTGGATTTGGTTATGCAGGAAGTTGCCAATACGTAAGGTGGAGAGAAATGTGAAGGTGAAAGCTGCTACTTTCAGTCATTCATTATGACCCCCATCTTACATACAGACACCCCTCATTTGTAAGGGTAAGACACTCAACAGGGGCGCATTCACATGGACAAGGCTCAAGCCATACCGCTTGAACATCAGGAGATGGAGCAGAAAACAGGGATCTGTGTTATCCCATTTCATTGAATTCTGGTGAAAAGCTCTGATGCCAATTCTATGTATTTCTGTGCATTCAGACTCCTGGTAGGATGTCGGAAATATAGGAAATACTGCCATCCACGCACCCTCCCAGATGTTTGGAAAGCCTGCAGAGAGGAATGCCCATTCTCAAACTTAGTTTGCTAGGATGGAAACTCCAATGTAGGGTGATATTCTGTTTGATAGAACACAACTGGTGGTAGTGGCATGGCATTTCATGAGGTCACATTTCATTCACATTAATCCCTATCGACCTTCTGTAATTGTGGTAAAATGGTATCCAAAAAACTCTGCACATTTTGCTCCACTCATCATGCCAATGATAAAATATGATCCAACTAATTGGTCACTAATAATTCCACACCAAATATTTACATTACACTGCTCTACTTCTTGTAACTACTCTCAATTTTCATTGGCCAATAATGCATATTATGCCAATTTATCTGAATACTTCTGTTGTTTTTAGTTTCTAATGAAACAATCATTCTACAAAGTTGAAATTGATTGATTCATGACATTCACATTCCTCAAGATGAATTCTATTGATTTACAACATTGCATAAATGTTTGAATAAGAGAAAGGATACATGGCAAAGTCTGGCTTGATTGCACTTTGGTGGAAAATTTGGCTCTAAATTAGTTTTATTTTTGAATTAAACTAAATCAGCACTAAATCAGAGGATAATGTGTGAAATGACAAGAAAAATGTCTCATTGAGAGAATGATCATTAACAGTAGTTCTGTTTCTAATTTCCTACAGTGAAAACTGGAAAACATTTTTGGTTTATAATCAATCATGCCTGTAACAGCATAAGAAATATTTATTTTTAGCAATAAAAGAAATCATAAAATTAAGAAGTCTTAACTAAAAATGTAAAATGTACTGCATTATAATGACTACACATAAAAAAGTAACCTCTAAATATGTTTTAATACTAATATTTTAGTGAGAAATCAACTCTCACACAAAAGCATTCCCAACATACATTAGCTCTTTCTGGCAGGACCAAGCAAGAGCAAGATTCATTAAGATAGAAGAAATGTTAAATGCCTTCAGCAATTAAAATAAAATCATATGAATCAAGCAAATATAAACAGTAATGTTTTAAGAAAATTATATGCAGATACTGAACAATGGACTCAAACGCCACACAAAGATGAAAATTAATATGGCAAGGCAGACAAATTGAAATTGAATTAAAATTGAAAAATGTTAGTGGCAACATATTTATAAGGCATCCAGAAAATTTCATAATATCCTGTCTCATATTTTTATCATTAGTAGAAATCAAAATTGCAACTTAGATTGCAATATTGAATAATAACTGTTCTGAAATAATTGTAAATCAAATAATAATACATAGTTTGTAATAATATTTCTAACATCCTCACATTGCAAATATGTCAATTTCATACACTTGGATATGTTATTAGCAAATGACTAAGCAATAATACCCAATTCAGGATATATTTGTAGAACACATTTTGAAAAAATCCAGGCACAGTTAACTTCTTGCTATAAGTCTCTTTTGTTGTCCTCATGTTGACTAAAATGTCGAGTTGAGTTGATTTGGTGTTTTAAGTCCACTTTATGCACAGTAAGGCTAATCGGGACTGGACCTACAGTTTAAAGTGGAATCCGAACCACTATGTGCCTCCACCGGGTATCGCACCCGGGACCCCTTGATTACAAGGCAACGATGCTACCACTGCACCATCGGGGAGGCCTTGACTAAAATGTACTTGTTGATACACATAACCCAATAGATATGTAAATAAAAGTATGCTTACCTCTCACCAGAGTACTTGTAGCACTACTTCTCTCTGTCTTCGGGGACGAAGGTGCTGAAAGAACTGGCATCGGAGGTGGTGGCGGTGGAGGTAATGAATTTGTATTTGAAATCCTCTCATTTTTTCTTCCCACATTTTTACTGCTTCTTACAGGAAGACCATCTTCATCAGAGCTTAATTCTGACTCTTCTTGTTGGCTGGTTTCTAAAGTTTCAGGAATCATTTCACAAAAGATTTTCTTTTTAACATTTAATTATATGCCTTAGCATAAAGCACATTCTGGAATGTCTACAGTGTATTCACACACACAGCCACATAATAAAACCATGAGGTCACTAAAAGTCCTTCTTGTGCTACAGTCTGGTGCTCACCATTAGTGTCAAAAGCAGTGTCAAAAGCAGTATAAGTAGTGCAAGAGGGACATTTTAGTATCTTTGTGGTTTTACCCTGTCTGTGTGAATAGGTTTCAATCCACTGCCCCTCCTCTCACAAAACATGCTTCTTTTAATGCAAGGACTTGGAAGTACACACATTTGGAGTGCAAAACACAGTGGAATCCAAAGAACACACACACACACAATTACTTGTTTTCCCAATTTTGTTTACATGTAATGGTTGCAACAACATAGACAACAAGCAAGAATGCCAAAAACAATCAATCTATGAGACTTTGTACTGCAAAAGACTGGTTGTAAATATATCATGACTTTTCATGCATTGACTAATCATGCTTAGGGTTAAGCAACTTTGAATGAGTCTATATTTATGTGAAATCTGAACTACTGAGCCTATAAGGGGAATCAAATTTTGGATATTTTGATTAAAAAGTGAAAACCTTAAACACTACACTCTAGGTCTCCAATAATTTCATATTTTTAGGTGTTCATACAGCAGTGGCATCTGGCAGCTAGTATGAGGGGTAGTACTAACACAACCAATTATTTGGAATAAAATCCCTACAAGTTTATGCCATAGAAATGTAATACACGATTTAAATGTATTCTTTTGGAATTTTGGTGGTATATGAAGCTTTAAGTCCACTTTATACACAGAAAGTACAATTGGGACTGAACCTACAGTTTAAAGTAGTTTTATATGCCTCCACCAGCTATCGAACCTGGGACCCCTTGATTACAAGGCATCAACATTACCACTACCCTGGTGGTATATGAAATAAATTGAGAGCGAAACTCAAAATTTCACCCTTCGATCCCAACCTGAGCATGGATTGTGTTTGCCTTTGCCCGACATCAACTTTACCTAATCATAAATCATTCTCATAATTTGCCTAATGAGGCAGAAAAGAGATGTAAAAGAAGGATAGAAGATGAAATGATGAAATTGATGAAGGAACACCCATGCCCAGGCTGGGATTCAAACCCGGGACCCCTGGCATCATAGGATGCTCCACCATAGAAGTTGGCTATTAACTCCAAGAAATTTCCTCATGTTCACATCCCCCCTCTCTCTCTCTTAGACACATCTCCATCAATTTGAGGGCACCACAGGAAAGAACATGATTTATAATCCTGGTCAAAAAATGAAACTTTTTCTTTGTGCACACACTGAATTCAAATATGCAACTAGTTTACATCACACAGAGTTTTTTTGACACCTGGGTCAAATATGAAAGAAGTTGATTTGGTTGATTTGTTGTTTTAAGTCCACTTTATGCATAGTAAGGCTAATTGGGACTCGACCTACAGTTTAAAGTGGGATCCGAACCACTTGTGCCTCCACCGGGTATCGAACCCGGGACCCCTTGATTACAAGGCGACGACGTTACCACTGCGCCATCGGGGAGGCCCCAAATATGAAAGAAATATGTATATTTACATAATATTCACAATGCTATCCAACTTATGTAAAATGTCATACATGTTGCCCTTCTGTGTTTGGCTTCTGGAACATCCCTCTAGAATGTACACTCCTGTTCAGATAAAGTGGCACATTCTTTAACTGCCCAACCTTATAAAATGTGCCACTATGTGAACAGGAGTGTACAAGAGTAATGAGCAAGCACTGGTGTACTCTTCTTTACCTAGTACCAATCTCTCTATAGCTGAGAGGTCTTGGTGGAAACACTATCCATGTTCACTCAAAGCACAAAGATTGTCAGGGAAAAAATCCAGGTTGAAATCTGAGAAATGTATTTTGATGGAGATATTTTCACCCCATATCACACTATCTCTTGGTAGAGAGGGGCTTTATGATTTCAAAATACATTTTTTATAACACTTTTGAAAGACTTGCATGCTGATTTTTTAACTTGACTGAACAGATCTTTGGATTTTCCCTATCAAAGCAACAAAGCTCTTATTTTAGGAGGGGAAGGGATAAAAAAAATTCCAGCCTTGATTTTAGCATCACTAATGAGAAAAGATTTCCCCTCAAACAATGAAAGTAAGCAATGTTGAAAAGCTCTCACTTTATATGAAGTGGAGGGGGAGAATCAGAGTTGATAAGAAAAGAATGTACAACTTCTTTCCAAGAGTAAGTATGCCATTTCTGCTTGATGTAATATTTTTTCTTATCCCTGATTTCACATTTGAACACGATAAAAAAAATAGTGCAGCCAAGCTTCAAACCAACTAACAACGCAATGAATTTCAAATTGAAATATTTGTTTTGTGTACATTTGGTTGACATTTTCTTCAGACAGGGTTTTGATATAATGTCCATCTTAGTTGCATAAGCTATAGGTACAGAAGGAAATTTGCTCCCATTATGTAAAACCATGGCCTTCAAATACATTTAGTGTCAATGATCAGTATTCATTTTATGTTTTATGTTTGTAATTAAGTTCATTCATCTCAAACATGCGCATGCACTCCAATACAGCAAGGCCAGCAGTGGTGGCACACAGCATAACTGTTACAAATTAATTGTTTAACTTTTGGTTTTTCATTATTTCCTCCAGGTTCCCTCAACAGAATATCAACCTGAAAGTCTCCAAGGTTCATTCTTTTCCGATATGGGGCCATCAACACCCTCTCGCGGCATGTTGACAAAACATCTGCGTAACATCACCCTGGCCATCCTGTAGCCTGTGCAACACCACCATGGGCCCAAGAAATCCCCCGGCAACCTTGAAGGTCCAATGGGAGAGTAGGTTGCATGGAGCCAAATTTTGTTTTCCAACCAGTAACACCTAAAGAAAGCCAGAGTGCCATTGCTTCAGTGTACTGATGTCCTCAGTGTTGCGAACTGCACGATTAGGTGTTCAAGTGTACTGTATACTGTCATCGATGTAGCATATCCACCAAGCTAGTTAAAATTTATATTCATAAATGAAGTATAAAGTTTCAAAATACAGGAGAAACACAAAAATATGATTGCTGACATATGGATGACATTCTATGTGAAAATAAACATTTCCGAGCATTTGGTTTATTAAGACAGCTAACATGTCCATGGACACATCCCCAAAATAAGAGTTAGTAAAACTTGCTGGCCACGCTCACAATTTTTTCAAGCGCTTTGCGAGGTGAAAAGTTAAGGTTTTTCAGGCGGGTGAATTTCTATTTGTTTGCTTCAAAAACTTTAGTGCTGGCATTGTTTACTATGAACTACATGGTGCCAAAGTGGATTTGTGAATCTTAAAAATTGTTTCAATCATCCGCGATCCACAACAGACCAACTGAAATTTGAAAAAATAAACAACTGTGCCAGGATGTTCATCTTTCCCTTAGACACGTTATGGAAACAGTATCAGGTACAATGCTATTTTTTTAAGTATAACGTACATTCTTGGTTCTCTTAATTTTTTGGGATCTGCTTCCCCAACAGAAAAAAGTCACCTCACGCCACTGATCTCAAATATTGTTTCAATAGTATAATCATCAGAACAGACATTTTAAAATTCTTCCTGGTGTTTACAAAAGACACACACACACACAAACAAACACACACACGAGTGTCAGGCTGAAGTAGCCTTTTAGTTGAGAACCCAAAAGTTTGGCATATCATTTTCATTTACTCTTTTAAATACTGAACAAGATCATTGGGTGGATTCTCTGTCTGTTAGCCACCTGTGATGCGAACGTTTTAGGCATGTGCTTTTGAAACTTGCTGTGGTAAAAAGCAAGAGAACCAGTGGCGAAGATATAGTACAAGCAATGCAAGCGCACTGCTTGCACTATTAAAATATTATTTAATGTACTTAACGTTGAGTGCATTATTTAGTTTCTATCCGATTCGATTTCGCGAAATTTTATGGCCGCAAACTCTCTCAGCAGCCCGTTAGCAAGCAGAAACTCTGCTTGCAGCCACTGTGTGGGAAACCAATGCTTCTGAAGTATCATATGGTGAAGGGTAGATGCTGGTGAAGATACAGTCCCTAAACCACTAATAAAAGCTCTGCTTTTTGGAGCTTTTTGGCTTCTCGAAAACAGCCAAGCCAAGCAAACAGCATATACTACTAGCAGAAAACATATAAATGTTGACATGATCTTGAAGATGAATATTTGTTTTAATATAAACACAGAATTATTGAAAAAAATATTATAACTGTTCGAAATTCCATGCAGACACACTTTAAAGCATTACTAAGTTTCACGATTTGTAAAAAGGGTCAATAATGTCTACGTTCACGGGTTAAGACAAACATGGTGTCCCGGCACTGGAGTGTGCTGGAATCTGCAGAACAGCTGGCTGTTGTTCGCTTCACACCTCTCACATCAAAAATTACAATGCCACGCGAGTATTGACAACTACCAAATAATTTACACGATATTTATTGTGAGTTTTCATACAAACAATAAACTGATGTTTTTTCGATAAAACAAAGCAATAAAACTCTCTTCCGAGACCTGCAAGTAGCAAAACGTTAATTAATAAATGCTATCCAGCTCTAAATATTATTTTTACTAATATAATACATTATTAAAAAGAAGAACCAGCGAATGTTCTTCCTATTGTAATGACCTATTATTTCAAAGTTTAATTAATTTTAAGCTTCAAGTCACTTCTTTTACTCTCCCGTGAACATTAACTTTTACAACGAGGTGGATATCACTTTTCTGTTAGTTTCGGAGCTTTTCGGAATATTTTCAATTTGTGTGGGAAGAACGAGTGGTTGAAGTGAGCGTTCTCTTTTGTTTGGTGTGTTGTGAATTTACCAAAACAAACCTGGATATTTCAAATTGCATATGGGAAGCTGTAAGGTAGCAGGTATTTTATTATATCAATAACGTGACAAGAATTTTGAACTTAACAGAATGGCTGTTGAGAGAGGATTTGGGGGATATATTATAATTATTATTTAAAATGTCCTTTCTATCCTAGGAAAACTGGGGCAATGGGCTGTATAATTTATTTCCACCCCCACCCCCCCTCATTTTTCAGAGTACTGCATTGCTTGCCTTCCTCTTAAGCCCACGCTTCGCCACTGAAGAGAACCAATTGTGGAGAGATTAAATCAGCCTTTTTAGTTTGGCAGAATGACAGGTCTCTTAGCAGAGGTAAAATTTATACATTTTATCTTCCAATAATGAAAGCTGAAAATCAAACATTTTACACAAAAAAAATTACCACTTTAGCAGGAATACATTCCTTCAACTGTGCTAAGTCTCACTGAAAATAGGTAGATAATTTTTTGGGTAAAAGATAATAAAAATTGTATACGAAAAGCAGTGTAGTCATCTTACATAGTAGAATTCCGGAAAAATGGTTCTACCATCTGCTCTATGGGTGCACCAAATTTGCAGAGAAGCACGACAAAAGACCATTCTTTAAGGATATGTAATCTCCATCTTCTAAATTTAAAATTCAAAGTACTGAAAATATGCATGTAATTGAAGAAATAGAAATTTTCAGGTAATTTAGAAATTAGGTCATCTTCCACTGAACTCCTAATTGTCACACATTTTTTAATTTTCGTCATTAATACATGTAAAACTAAAACACATCAGCAACAAACAGTGGTTAAAAAGTAATACCCTATTCATATTTATGTTTTAAACAACACTGCATTGCAAATGCATTGATATTTTAACAATGAGTTTGTTAAAAATAGTAACAATAAATATATTGTTTTGCCATTGCAGTATGCCATACCTTCATATGTACGTAAATTAACAAGAAAGACAGAACTGAATTCTCATCTGCAGTTTTTGAGAAATGACTTGTTAATTGCTGCCATGTGGTGTTAGTTTTGTTTGAAACCAACCATCCTGAAGTGCATACTTTGGGTGGTTTTGTTGAAACCAGTGGCCCTGGACAGGTTGAACTAGCATGAGTTAACAGATAATATTCACAGAAATTCCTAATTTGCCTAAAATGGTGATCACGTTGAAAATCACATGATATTGTGTTGATAAACTATTAGATGAAATGAGATTACGCAAAACAAGATTACCCACTGTCACATGGTGGTCTAGTTGGTAGGGTGTTTGACTGCCATGCGGGAGACACAGGTTTGATTCCCGGAATGGGTTATCAATCTAAGGTCTGATTTTCTTCAGCCTTGTCCCTGCATAAAGCAGCTCTGGGGTTCACCTAACCTCAAATCAATGGGTATCTGGGGGGGAGGGGGTAAAGATGGCCAGAGCATGGTGCTGATCACATCACCTCCAAAATGGCAGGGATTGAGAATGTGTGGGGCCCTAGCCCCCA
The DNA here is from genome assembly GCF_977018435.1 of Lepisma saccharinum. Lineage (NCBI taxonomy): Eukaryota > Metazoa > Arthropoda > Insecta > Zygentoma > Lepismatidae > Lepisma > Lepisma saccharinum. Next base: position 39,670,798 of record NC_139230.1, read on the forward strand.
CATCCCCTAAATGTGCCTTCATGGCACAGTGCTATATGCATGGGAAACTTTACCTTACATACGGCATATTGCAATAAAAAGTTTCATTATAAAAAACTAAGAGCGAAAGAAAAATTTAGACTGCATATTTGAATTCAGCATGAAGAGATCTATTACAAATTCTCTATTTTTTTGTGTGTCAAAAATCATGTTGACCAGTGTAATTAAATCTAGTACCTATTTGTTCCTTCCATCTGTTCTTTATGTTCAACGGAATCTCTACTGCAAACTCAATTTCCCATCATCTAATTCTAGAATGGAATTTGAAAAATTTCCAGTTGGTGGTTGTAGGAAGCATCATGGAGATTACCCTTGAAGCAAGGTTTATTATCTTTCCATTCTGTTTCATTTTCAACCACTTCCTTTTTGTATGTTATTTATTTTCCACCTTATTTTCTTGCATTGTTGGTTTACTTCCTGTTGGGTTACTGGACATTTTCCTTGCTACGTTTTACAACATAAAATAAGTGTTCCTTGCAATACTGGCATGTAGCATTTCACAACAGGAGGCAATGTCACAGTTATCACATGTTATGTTGGGTTGCAGAAATAGAGGCAGCAAAACAGTCTCTCTTAAACATTCATAGTGCCGAAATGATGCACCAATGACAAAAATGGTACACTTTGCAGCTTCTTATTTGTCCGCCCCAAAAAATTCAAAGTCCTGAATTCATATATTTGGCAACATAGCACTTCAGAACAAACAGACAGTAGCCAACTTTGAAACAGGTTTACCTACTGAATGGAAACGCTCGCAAAAAAACCTTTCATTCTCACACATTCCATGAAGTTAGAAACTATAAACCAGTAGTATAATACATGATCAAACAGAAATCATATGTAGAATTAAGAATGTTTAAGAATATTTACATTTTTTCATTCTCCAATTGAATAGAGAAATTTGTGTGGGGTTTGAAAAGCACTGAACACGTGGAAAGAATCGCCATCACATTTGAACACAGAGAGACAAATTTCTCATGATTTTAGGCAACATTTCAGTAATGATACCTTGTGCAATACCAGACAATTCTGCAAACTGTCTCTTGTGGTGAAAATGGTTCACTGACAGATGGTTGTTTCCACAAAGATACATTTTTTAAAAAAGTTTCTTGTTAGTAACCTCAGAGAGCAGTTGGTAAAATGGTCACACAGTTATCCTTTTTTGTCAAGAACATAATATTGAGGTAATTTACTCTGATAAGCTTACTTTTCATTTTTCCGCGTAAATTTTTCTCGCGATCAATTTTGCCACTCGTCAGGCATGTATTGAAAAGTAAGCTTATCAGAGTAAATTACCTATCTCCGTGTAACTGCCAAATAGATATCTTTAGATACAATAATATTGAAGGTTTAAATTCCACCCTCTCTTGATATTTACTGAGTACAAAGTGTTGTAATGATGTAACATAAAATTATATTCAATTTATGTGATGCACACTTTGAGGAATGCTCCCTCAGCTCAGTTTGCTTGATGCAATCCTCATCATAAGTTCAATGACATTGGGGAGGATTGGAGAATTTAAGGCAAAACTTTATATTTTTTTTCCATTTGGGCACATATCATGAGTTATGTTAACACAAGTATAATTTATACGTCATAAATTTATATTCTTAAACAGGATATTTTAGGCCATTTTTATTAATGTTCTCTGTTGTTGGTGCTCCTCACCGCAGGCCTAAAGCATGTGTCACCTTGTCAAGTACATTTTGTGATACAACCAGGGCCAGATTAAGACTGAATTGAGCCTGATGCTTGAAATCTTCGGTGAACAATAAACAACGACGTTACAGTTACGTCACAGCGTAAAGAATAATAGTAACTGTATAATAAGTAACACTGTGTCTAGGCGTCCGAAATTGGGGCTCCAAATTTCATTCTAAGATTTATTTTCAGGTTAATATAGCAAAAGAAAACTGTTCAGCTTTCGGAAAATTCTCGTCTGTTTTCATCTGGGCCTATTTCAGGAATGGGCCTAATGCTGCAGCATCAATAGCACCCACCTTAATCCGGCCCTGGATACAAGCACAACCTTTTTGCTACACTCTATGTTTGAAACTACCCATCGCAGAACCTACACTACTTCACATGATTCTGCACATTTCACTTGGCATCTAGTCTACTAAAATTCACATATCTAAAATTTGAACATAAAAGTGTCCTATCAAAGAAATTAACAAAAAAATTTGTGGATATTTATTGATTGATTGATTTAGTCTATTTTACATTACTATTCTGCCACTTTTGGCTAATTGATGGGAATGAATGGTGATACAATGAGATGGATGAAGGGATAATCACACATATATGGATAGGACACAACACAGGCCCTACAGTGGATTATACTAGCTGAGTGTTCCGATGCCAGGGCCTCGTTAGTCTGCAAGAATGCAGTGTCTTTAGAAAGGGTTGTGCTTTACACCCCTAAATGGTTACTTATTGAATACCACATTTTTTTTTGCCACAGATGCAGGAAAAATGCACTTTCAAGAATTGTTCCGCATTGTGCAAGGTATCGAAACAAAAATTTTGCCTAAAATCATGAGAAATTTGCCTCTGTGTTCAAATGGGACTGATTCTCTCCTGGTGAAGTAAAATTGGCTCAGTGTTTCAAACTCCATATAAATTTCTGTTCTCACTTTGAGGATGAAAAATCATAAATAATCACAAACCAAATAGATAGACTATATTCAGTTCATACGTATTAATCTTTTATCACCAAAATAGAAAAAATTGTACATAAGTAATGCTTTTGTGAAACTGATGTGTTTACCTTGGTACTGTTTTGGCTTGTTTATTTTATGTTATCCTTTTGTGTGTTTTTAATCTTAGTCTATTATTTTACTGTTGTTTTTTTCTGATTTAAAATGGCTTCTGCTGTACTGGAAATTTCAATAAATAAATAATTCTACCAATGATTTCCGTTTGATCATGTATTATATTACTGGGTCATAGTATTTAACTTCATGGAATATGGGAGAAGGAAAAGAAGTCAGGACAGCATTTTTAATTTAGTAGGAGGATCTGTTTCACAGTTAATTATTTGCTGATGTCTCTGACGTGTCATGTTGCCAAATTTATGAATTCAGGACTTGGAATTTTTTGGGGTGGATAAATAAGAAGTTGCAAAGTGTACCATGGCCAGTGGTGTGTTTTGACTCTCCATGATTTTGTGGTCCATGGGTGCCATTCTAATGACACCCTGTGTGTATACATAATGGTATGGTTTATGATGGATGCGCTAAGATAGACTAATCTAGGCTGGGCTTACAGTTTTAAGGTGAGATCTGAACCACTGCAACTTGCCTCTATCAGATCAAACCTGGGACCTCTTAGTTACAAGGTGACAGTATGCCATTAAGGAAGCAAGGAAGCTCTAATTTGTTTCTGTGTGTAAATGTGCTTATAAAACAATATAGATTCTACAGGGTTAGTATTGAATTCCAACAATAATACCTACCTCCATGTAAAACAAAATCCATGGGTAACTACCTACAATTGCATCGACATAACTAATTAAATTGTAATCATTTCAGAGGAAACTCCTTCAAAGTATAGTAAAACCACACACACACATCATCTTGCAGCTCCGAGTAAATCATAAGAACAATAGAATCCTATTTTGTAACACCGTGATAAAGGATTCCTCCCCCCTACACAAATATTATGAGCCACAGAGTTTTATTTCTAATCTATTTTCAGGGTCCATCTTAACTGAAGAGCATCAGCAGCTACCATGCATTATTTCCACCACAAAGTACAAAAAAAAAAGTTTTCAGTGGAAGAATACGAGACGGATTGTAAAATTTCATATCAAAACAGTCTGCCATGAACATCTTAAGTAAAATGTCAAAAATGGATTAGGAAGTGTGCCCGTAGTGCATTCACCTTCCTGCTCGTGTTTAGTAAGTGTATCAGGTTGTAGTATTGGACTCCAGGTGTGAGCAACAGAGGATTTCCCAGATACATTTCCCACCTGCATATTTGTACCAAGAAGGCACTACACAAAGTTTTGGGATTTTCATTATCACTGGTCATTTTCTTGAGTGATTAATGTATTAGACCAGATTTGTAACATTAAACATGAACACATAAAGGAATAACAATCTGTCAGATTAGAACTGCTAAAGTACAAGTGTGAAGGGACAGAAGAGACTAACCACTATAAATCTGTCAACCAATTGAGGTTTGAACTGAATTCTACTTCCAGAAGGTTGCAAAGTTCCAATTAGGAAGGTTACCAACGAGGAGATTTGAGCTAGAAGTGCCTTTTCAGTGACATCAAGAATTGCCCCCACAAGATAACAACCCCCATTTGTTCAAGTTTGTGCTGGATGGTCGATGGCAACTGGTAAGCAAGGTTTGACAAGATGAAGGTGAGAACGTTTTTTTCTCATTTTTGAAACAAACAGGACAATGGTGGATTCTCGAGTTCTCATGTAGCCAAAGAATTAGAAGTCTTGCCTTTAGTGCAAGCAGTCATAGGTTCACTCTGCAGTTGAAATTACAAAATTTTGGTGTCAACTCAGCTTTATAAAGGCAATTTGGGAGCTACTTGAAAGCAATGGTAGTGGACTTCAATCTTATAAGCCAGGAAACCATGAACTTGTTGCACTGACAATGCATCACCCAATGACCAATTGTTTGGCTGGCCTTGGTCCTCAAAAGGCACCATACAGTTTAGTTTTAGTTGATGCTCACCACCTTTTGAGAAACTGTGCGAAGTGAAGCAAGTTAACATCCATCATACAACAATAGTCTTGATGAAGGAATCCAAATAAGATACTAGAGATGAAAAGGATCACATCTAATAAGTTTCTCAGACAAATTTAACAGCATTGTGAAGGTTTTAAGGCATTTTGTTAATTGAGGAACATCATATAATGTTTTTGCTGCCTATATTGATTGATTGATTTGGTGTGTTAAGTCCACTTTATGCACAGTAAGGCTAATCATGACTGGACCTACAGTTTAAAGTGGGATCTGAACCACTACGTGCCTCCACCGGGTCAAAGAAATTTCACTTGAAGATGAGAGAAGAGGTGCTCTCTCAAAACATAGTTTTAGAATAAGTATAGTTTAAAGCACTAGACAATGGATAATGCCCAATTAACATTGCATGGTAATGTAGAACCATTTTCACTAACATTCAGAGAACTATTAAATCTAACACGTTGTGTCAAGTCGAAAATTACAAATGCCTCACACGACTGTTTGGCATACCCTATGCAAATGACTTTTCTGTAAACAATACCAATTGCAGCTGGTGCAGGCTCTCACTTCCCAAGTTCACAATCTGTTACCAATTCTGTTTAAATTGTTAAGAACATCTACAGGGGGATGGGTTTGCAGATAAGCTTGTGTTCAGTGACGAGTCATCCTTTCATCTATCTGGCAAGGTCAACCATCATAATGTGCATATTAGGGGCATACAAATTCCTCATGCAACAGTGAAACACATCCGCGATTCTTCTTAGGTTCCTGTGTAACATGAGGATAGAGAAAACTTCATTTTGCAACAGGATGGAGATCCTCCACATTTTCACATGGAAGTTTTGGATTACATGAATGCCATTTTACCTGTGTTACATGATTGTCAAAGACTCACAACACTTATTCTCTGCCTTCCAGGCCACCTGACCTCACTCCATGTGACTTCCAAAACTTTCAAAATCCCAGAGGGACTTATGAATGACCCGCACTTTATTCTGGTATATTAATTTGCTGGTATGTTTTTCATACCCTGAAACATGAAAACAATGGATTTTGGTAAATTATATTTGTTTAATTTTCATAGAGTGGCCTCCAACTGCAAGACTTATTTACTGGATACACATTTTGACGAGGAGGATTATTTTTGTCAAAACCTTGTCACATTGGGAGAAACTTCAGTCAATAAAAGATTCTGAATCAAGATTATGTTTACAATTGTTATGATTGCATGAATTATACATGTAAATACTATCCACCAGTGGTGGTCCCTCCATGGAACAGAGGGAACAGGCTGTTCCCTCCTACTTATCGCACTTTTGAGCTATTTAAATTATTTATATTAACATAATAAGAACACTTCTTTATCCTGAAATCAACGTTTCCAAAATAACGCTGAAGAAAATCTTTCACCATGGCTGGACGTTTGTTTACGTCACCTACCCCCAACACATCATGGCTCTCACCCTCTACCATCTGACGCCGAGTATTTCCAACCACGCGCGAAGGTAAACGATCACCACGGAAGGTGAACACTTACTGTTCCCTTAGAGAAATATTGCAGATTCGCTTTTCTTCCAGTTTTTGCTATGTTGCTAACGTTTAATCGCGTCACAAGTGATACATTTGAGTGTAGAAAGTCTATAACTTCCTAATCTCGTTGAGAACTTGCATCTGACATTCATAACGAACTGGAAAAATCTTCTACAGTCTAAGCGTCTGCTAAATGCCTTGGCTAAATGCTGGGAAATATCTTCCGAGGGAACAGCTCGCGTCCACCTGTTCCACCAACCCAAGACCAAAGTTTCAAGGCACGCAGTGGCAGGACAAGAAGCGAATGTTGCATTCACGCCTTGCAAACTAACATTTCAGCATTGAAGTTTGCACCACTCACTATATTTTGTTGAAAGATTTTCAGAATATAAGATGATCCTCGCAGACAAAATTGCGGAGTTTGACTGTGGATAACATGAAAACAGATTGGTGCCTAACTATATGGCGATGAGCGGATTTTAATAGCAAATTTCCAATGTTAAGTTCTGCCATCGCCATAGGGTTAGGCAACACACATAACGTTATGCAAGATAGTGCATATTTCAGGATATATGTGTCCCATTTTCATTGCCGGTGACTATACCTAATCAGCAGTATTCAGAAATTTTGAACTATTTTAAGTTTTTTTAACCTACTTCAGGATTTTTCGAGCCTAACTTAAGATTTTTAGGACCTATTTCAGGATTTTTAGAACCTATTTTAGGGTTTTTTGAACCTATTTTAGGATTTTTAGAGGACGAAAGCCTTTAGTTCATTGAACTTTGCAGAAAATACAACAAACCAACACACATTCTAACTGAATTAAAAACTAAAATGAAATCATACATAAGGCATTTTCAAACGAGTTACTACAACTCTGTAAAATTATTAACTGGATATTCTTCCAGTGGCAAATTATATTGTTGTCCTTGTTTGATCCTGAGAAGGGAGTCTGGACTAGTTTGGGTTTTGTCACATTAACAACTTCTACTAATCTAGCGAACGTCGTGAAAAAAACTCAGCCATCTGTGTGCCATTATTGCATTGAGGGCGTTTGAATTACAAGAATACTCAACTCTATGAAAAAAACAACTTACTCTATGAATAAAGAGATGAAACAGGTTCCGACAAAACATTAGTTTTTTTTCTGGGATCACTCAAAAATTTATATTATCAAATTTTTCTTTGTTGCGCATCAACAATTTTATTTTTAATGTTTTCTTTATATTACATCACATTTGCTTTAAAACTATTATTGTCATATAATTTTAACGTGCCTCATGTTTGTCACTTCTGACAATTTGTAATACAGTATATGTATCGTATATTTATTTGGTTCATTTCAATAAGGGTTGAATTTTACTTGATCTACTGTATTATATTAAGACACCCATGCGGCAGGGTGGGGGGGGGGGGGCAAGTGCAGGTGACCTGTTCCCCTGCCTGATTTATCACCACACGCCACTGCTATCCACATCAAAAATAGTGAGCCATCGGTTTGTGTGCTTGTAAAATTTTACTCCATGAAAGGAAACAAAACTCAAACATACCTCACTGCAAAGCTTCAAGTATCTATTTTTGCTAAGTGTTACCTGAAAATTGTTCTTCACTCCATTTTTTCATTATAATAAAAATTTCATTAAAAAGCATTTTGCACCCTACAGTTCATAATCAACTGTAGATATGATATCAAGATTTTGCATACTTGAAGTCTGATTATATTTGCACCTCTATGGAAAAGATCAAATGCAGATCTTTACTAGATACTTCAAAAATGGAAATTTTAGGAAAATGTGCACAAAGACATTTATGTAACACAAATGATCCAAATCCAGAAGTTTAGATGTGTATCTCATGTATGACCAGATATTAATTATTATTTAGCACTCCTAATATGGTAAATGCACTCATGACATATGGTAGGACGTGACCAATCTCAGACTCTGTGGGTTGCAGATTACTTCCACAGCATTGCCTCGCTATACTCCTTTTCCGGAATGTCTGGAGTAAGAGAACACGAATGCGTCCTGCGTGCACGTTGCAGTGTGTGCCTCGTCCAATAAACACGTGGAGGGGAGGGGTTGATTAGACTGGTCATTCGCAGTCCAGTAGTTCTGTGCGAATTCTGCATTCAGGAGAGTGCCGCATAGTCTGGCCCCGCCCACAAGTTTTCGCCTCTGCGCGTCTCTACTCCAGACATTCCGGAAAAGGAATATACATGGTCTGTGGGAATCTTGGAAGTGCATTCTGTTGGTCTGATTCAAAGCATTATGGCAGTGTAAAATAACGAATAAACTATTTGTTTACAGGGTGGCATATTTTGCACCTACCAATATCAGTTGGCAAACCTGTCAGAACACAAGTGCACATGCGTACAAGTTTCCCATGCTTACGCAGCTGCAAGCCTCACAATCAGTCATGAATGTTCACCTGTTCACACATAAATTGTGGCAGTGGAGGGATTCATCCATATTGGTTCCACTCAGGAGACAGAGCAGGCACTGCACTGAGAAGCATCAGGACACCACCAGAGAATACTTCTGATTTTGCATGCTGCCGTTGGCTCTCTATTGTCTGACTCATTGTATCATGTTGAGATACACTGGAATGAGTTGATCGCAACCCTCATTGGACCATCATTGCAGTGCCCACTGAGTCTCCTCACCATTCAATGAATGCCTCCACTGCCGTGATACATGTCTGATATACATTTTAAGATAGTGTGTTTACTCACTTTATTATAATTAAAGAAAGAATATATAAAACCTTACATGAGTAAGTATAGTTGTTAAAACAATCTTATAAACGATGTTTCACAGAGGCACGCTCCGCTTCTTCAGGTTTCTTTTTTATCAGCACATAAAATACTTTATCAGGTGGACAAATACAGGATTAGGTTAAAAGGTTTTGGATTAAAAAAACAACATAAAATAACATTACTGTTAAAAAAGCCTTAAGGACTTGACAATACTTCTAAAGGAGCGGTGTTCCCATTCTACCTACATGGCTGACTTAACTGCTGTTACGTACATATGTTACATTCCTTCCAATGAGAACTCAATAGTTTCCGATGCGGCGTGACATGGAATTTCACAGACTCGTCATAGTTTTTACCCAATCGTTTAAACATTTTGATCCATTTTTCATCCAAGTTGCAGTCATCCATATTTATTTTTTCCCCTGTCTATACAAATGCATGCTGCCTCATGAACCTTTCTATCGGGTTGTTTTCCGAGGGGCTATCCGAGCATGTTATAGAAAAGAAACATAAAATTAGAAAAAGAGAAGTGGTAAAGAGAGAGACGGCAACTTGGATGAAAAATGGATCAAAATGTTTAAATGATTGGGTAAAAATGATGACGAGTCTGTGAAATTCCATGTCACGCCGCATCGGAAACGATAGAGTTCTCATTGGAAGGAATGTAACATATGTACGTAACAGCAGTTAGTCAGCCATGTAGGTAGAATGAGAAAACCGCTCCTTTAGAAGTATTGTCAAGTCCTTAAGGCTTTTTTAACAGTAATGTTATTTTATGTTTTTTTAAATCCAAAACCTTTTAACCTAATCCTGGATTTGTCCACCTGACGACGTATTTTATGTGCTGATAAAAAAGAAACCTGAAGAAGTGGAGCATAGCTCTGCAAAACGTCGTTTATAAGATTGTTTTAACAACGATACTCACTCATGTAAGGTTTTATATATGCTTTCTTTAATTATACATGTCTGAACCGGCCAACATTCTCTGACAGACTGATTGCAAGACTTGCAGCTGCCTAAGCATGGGGGGATTCCTGCACAAGCACACCTGCATTCTGACAGGGTTACCAACTGATATTGTTAGATAGAATATGCACCACCCTGTATTAAGAATGAAACTCATTTTTTTATGTACTGTAGTTTTTGTTACATATTATAGCTTCTATCCAATCTTTATACGAATGTAATTTTTCCGTATCATTTTACGCCACTCATTTACAGTCAGAGTAAGTGCAACGATGAGCACGATTTGAATTTCATGAAAGATCTTACCACACATTCAAACCTGTGACTTGTGGTTTCACAGTCTCCTCTGTATACAAAAATAACATGCCTGTGATGTACAGCAACATCATAAAGGAAAACAGAGAAGGGAAAGTGCACGTAAGGGTTCTTGTGGATGTGTGGGAGTTCAGGCAGTAATTCACGGCAGGAACATGGGAACGATAAAAGAAAATTATGGCATTAGTCAATTACAGCATCTCAACAATGCTTTCCTGGGCTCAACAATTTGCTTTGTAACCTAAACTTCTGGCTCACTTTCAGTGTCAGAGATGCTGGCTGGACACACAGTTTAAAGGGTGGGCAGCAGTGTGTGGCAATAAAGCGCACTTGCTCCACATGTATTCATAACAAGATGAAAAATGCACAAGCCAGTTGCCAAGAAAAACAATTCTTTCTGTTGTTTTCAATTCATACAATGTGAAAAGATAAGATATGGAATTTTTATTTTTATTCCATGGTCATTATTTGGATATGCATTGCATTGCCATAAGGCTGACCATTACAGAGATTGCAAGCATTATATATGGCTGAGATATTTCCACATAAATAAGCTTCAATCCCAAGAAATTTCATATTTTTATGACCAGTTTACAAGTAGCTGCACACAATTGAATTAGACTTGTGTAAAAAAAGGAACGTTTTAGTCAGAATGGAGAACAGACAAAATTAAAATCACTGTCTTGCTTTGGTCTAAAAGCAAACACTTCTGGCTTTCCAATGAGGTATACTCGACTTTTTCCTCCCATGGAGTATAATTTTACAAGCACATAAACACAGGGCCAAATGCTTTTGATGTGGATAGTAGTCTATAGTTGAGTGCTGGGTAGCCTTATTTGCAGAAAAAGTAAAAACATTTTTGGATTAGGAAGGTTGGGCCTTGATCAATAATGGAAGTATTATTAAGCAGAGCTTAATAATACTCCTGGATAACAAGAGTATGGAAGACTCTTGCCACATGTGTCGGTCCCATTACTCACTAAGTGAAGAGCCCAGTTAAAACTTGCTACAGAATATTTTAACAATTAAAATAAATAACCAGTACAGTGACCTACATAACTACATCTGCTAATAGAAAAATATTAATCCATAAATCTGTGCAACTGGACGATCACAAACACAGTAACAAACACAAAACATTTAGTAATTGCAAAACTTTGAAGACATTTAGGTGTAGAAGCAGTGCCCAGTAGAAAGCAAAGTACATGACTTGGTGCAATAACACACACATATGGAAAACAAATCTCACAGTCTCTAGTATTTTTTTTTATTCAAAAGAATTCAGCAGGAGGTATACAAAGAGCACTTATCTGTGGATAGAGAGCAGACCTCTTATTGGATTATATCCTTTTTAATATTTATTTATTTTTAAAATGTTACTTAATATTCACTCATAAATTTATAATAATTTACTATGTGCAAATAAATTTTCTATATTGGAATTAAATTATAAATATTGATATTTTCTGAATCTGCCTTCATATGTCTGTTAGCTAATATTTATGGACTATAAATCAGCAGGTGAATAATAATAAATAAATAAGAAATCAAGAATATGGTGGCTATCCATCTTTCACACAATTGTCTGCAACTGCACATTGTTGTGTGGGAGGAATAATTTCCTTCATTCTCCAGCCTTAGGATGATGAAACATATCAGTATATATGTGTCTCATTTCACAGTTCAACCATATGAAAGAGATTTCCTATGCACGTCACTTTTGCAATAAAAAAGTACAAACAAAAAAAACCTATTTAATCTATGCTCATGATAATGCTGCATAACATACACTTTCTTTCGATTCATTGCTTGGAAATTGTCATTGTGGAAGTAGTCTGTCACATGTGAGCAGAAACTATCACATGAGTAATGGAGTAGGTTTCAATAAATTTCCACAGGAATGAAAAAGATGGTTGGGGCCACCCACTGCAAATTACAAATTACAAATTAATTTTGGTGTCATCAGACTCAACTTTCCAGATAAATGTTACATACACAAAAAATTCACATCCATTTCAAGAGTAACACTCAACTTTCCAGATAAATGTTACATACACAAAAAATTCACATCCATTTCAAGAGTAACGTTGCATTAGAATGTGGTCATACAATGTGACCAGTAAGTACTCTTTTGACTACATTTCTTCATTCACAACTGGCAAATATTTCACGTCACAAACACATCAATTTCCCATTGATGAGATTTCAAACACTTCCATTCTATATAGCCCTGATGCATTAGTGAAGACTGACATTGGTTTTCAAACCAGTAACTTTCGCATCAAGTTCCACAAGTATGAAAATATCGACTAAGCTCAAACCACACATTATAGAAAAACTACTTGTTTATACACACATTTTGTTATCCATTAGAATAATTTGTAAGTAGTTACAATGCCAAAAAATTCTTCAAATGCCAAGCTATGTAAATGGGAAATTCTTAAGACACAATTACTATTTCCACATACACATAATATGGTTAATCCACATATTCTTTGTATCTTAATACCTTAAATTATAATGGATCAACTTTATCACCATGGAGAGTGGATTAAAGATCATGCTAACATTGTAAACATTCACACACTAAGTAGACATATTTACCTTAGTTTTGATATTAATTTATAGATTCAAACACTTTTCATCACCTAAAATCATTTTGATGGGTACATGCAGTGTCAAAATTGTTTTGAGGGCGAATAATTTTGATACTTGAAACTCATGTCCAAGTAAATTATTAAACTTATTTCACAATTGAGGTTCATTATAAAGTTTATTCTTATAGTCATACACTAAGTACTGCTGTTCATAGTAAATGCTTGGTGAGGTGCAGTGTAGTTCACATGAAAGTATAATTATAACCATTATAATGTGTTAGAATCACCAGCCATAAAGTTCGACAAAGGTTGTGATCAAATTAAATTGAAGTTCAGTACATGTCTTCCAAGTTCAGCTGTACAAATTAACAAATTGCAAACATTGGTAGAACATCTCTTCCTCTATACAAAGATGCTAATCAAGGTGGTCTCCCATCACAAGAGATGCATTTGTGCCATCATTGAACCTTCTTTGAAAAAATTCAGGTGTGCTCTGTTGTATCCACTTCCTCACAGCTTTCTTTGGACTTGGAGAAGACGTGTGATGCCATTCCAGGGACTGATTCTTTGTTTCTGGACCATGAGATACACTCACGTTTCATCCACTGTCACCAGAAATAAAAAGCATCTCCATTGGCTTCGCATGCTTGCAGCAAATCAGAGCAGACTTCTGCCCTTCTCTTCATATCAGGTGTCAATTGCAAAGGAATCTGCTTTACACACACTTTCCAATATGCTAAGTCTTCCACCATCTTCTGTATGGCATTGTGACCACAGTTCAGTTGTGCAGCAAGCTCATGGATTGTTTGCACAAATCAATTTATCCATTCATGTCACAGTGAGTATTCCACTGCATGGCTGGTTTTCAATGCTGGTTTCCCTTTCTTTAAATTTCATCCATCTGTGCACATTACTCTTGCCAACAGTGTCATCTCCATAAACATTCTTTAGCTGCACCACTCCTTCAAGAACTCAATGACAACACTGATTCTTCCAGTGAATCCATTATTTACAAAGGAACGATGAAAAGTTACTCCACCAACATGTGCAATTTAAACAACCAATGTCAGTTAACAAAATAATTATGCCCACTATTGCATTACTTTCGGTACAGCCTTTGTATTTATAGTTATCAATCAGCATAAACAAACACTGGCATGCCCTATTCATGTTTTTGCAAGGAAAGCAAAGTACTTGTGTTATAGAAATAATAACAACACAAAGCATACCTCTTCTACATATCATTTATTTGGTACATGTTACATTCAAGTTCTATTAATAAAATATACATACACCTATCTAAGTTAAACAAAAGTTCCCAAATATACATAGTATACACAACAATGTAATCTTTGGAATGTCAAGTTCAAGATGACTGACTGTAATTGGTCTCTGAATAACACTGAAAGAAAAGTGCCTAGAGAAGACACTTCTGTATCATGAAAAAAGTCAATTTTCCAATACAATGTTTTTAATAGATGAGGTGGCACTTATGTAGGATACAAAACACTTTGATATTATTATTATTAAAATTAATTTCTGATTGAATAGTGTGACTGTTACCGGTACAATGATGTTGCTAGAAATAAAGCACATAATATGCTAAAAAAAAATATGTGAAAATAACAACCACACTCTCCTTCAACTAATCAAAATATAACCAAGCTCAAAGTCAATTTTATCATTATGCAAACTATACCACCCAAATCAATTATGGCACAAGTTATTCTAAGTTATTTCTATGAACTTTATTAGGGAAAAAAGGAGTATTAAATATTGTAAGAATTTCAATCACTTAAACATCTCATGTTTACTTGAATTGTGATGATAACACGTTCTCACCATTAATATTGTCATTATATTTTAAAACAAATGGAAAAAATTCTAGAAAAAAATAAAGAGGTATCATGGCTATGTATCAAAAGGCTACTCTTTAAATGTTCTCTTTTTGCTATCAAAATATACATACCAAATACCTTCTAAAAGATTGGTTTGTTTGCATATAAATGTCTAATTTATCTAAAACAAAGACTACTAAGCTATCCTATGAATATGAGCACAAAAAAATGAATAAAATAAAGAGGTCCAACAACATCATGATACTGGCATCACAAATTTTACCACACTTCTCAAATTTTATATTTATAAGCTCTGCATATTGTATCAACTATGAAATAAATGTTAGTGCCTTATCTCACCCATAATGTTTGGTTAATACATGTTTTTGTGACTGATACTGAAAGTAATTCTATTACAATTTCTTGCCATATGCAAGTATGTAGGAACAGTATAATCTAACAAAGATGGAAATAGCCATGCTAAGATGTTAATTATGCAAGATGAATTTAATTTCTCAACACACTTAAAACACAAAAACACAATGCATATCAGTAATTACTACCACAGTCTAACTCCATCTCCATAAGTAAAAAGTTGCCAAAGAGTTTAGAAAAAAAAAAATAGGTTGAGGTATATGTATATCAATTAGTTGATAAATATGCAGCTGTTAGATGCAAGTAACAGGTACACCTCTTTGGGAGGGGGGGGAAACACTGTGAGATTCATGCAAGCATGCACATTCCAACTATATTAAGTGTGGCATGAGAGTAGGTTATCACAGAGAACCATGCAGATTGACACACACTATGCAATTACTAAGAAACCTTTCCCAACATGTAAGAAAATGGTAGCCACCAACTACATGCTGCTACATCAAAAAGCAAGACATTCACATCACAATTATTTGAAATTTTATCAATGGACAAAACAAGACAGGAAACTTTGAGACATTGAGGTTGCTGTATATTAATTTATAAGTACAATCTGTGTTATATCATTGTAATATGGTACACAAATATTGCATACATGTGCATGTGTGTATGCATGTGAATACGTCACAGTTTCAATGTGCCATGCAAGTTTATTTATGACAATACATAAAATGTAATCAGTACTGTTTAACACTAAAAAACAGAACACTTAGTAAAAATCTTCATCTAAACTCAACAGATTACCTTTAATGATTTCCAAAATAACTGTCCAATTGAAAATAAAATTAATAAAAAGTAAAATAAAATATATATATATACTTCCAGTTAAAAAGTATATATGACTTTTAAGTACTGTTTAAACATACATATAATACAACACAACCCCAGGGATATTGGCAGATGCGAGACATACACAACACAACATTTAGAAATATCGGAATTCACCTTTCTTGCCAAGCCTTTCCTTGCGAACCCAGTCTGCTGGGGCTGGAGGAGGGATTGGTGGGGAACGGCCCACATCACTACTTGCTGGAATACTTTCACGTGGGGAATCCTACAAGAATAATACAAATGTATACAGAAATGTAATCACATGAGTTAAATTACTCTGAATAGTTATAAATAAGAGAAAGTAAAAAATAATGCAATCTTGCCAGTTATGTTGTTACCTTTGTATAGCAATTTCTGGTTAATGGAACCTTTGAATATTATATTTGCAAGAGCATCCATTGTTGATTTTTTGCTTTAAGTACACTTTCATAATTGGGAAGAGAGACACGCGGTAGTATATAAATATGGAGAAACTAGTACTCACTTTTATCCGCGAAGCTGTTTTTTTCTTTTTCAAACTGAACGAGGCCGCGGTGGCTCAGTCAGTAACGCGTCTGACTACGATGCTAAAGGTCAAATCCGGGAACTTTTCTAACGATGGAAGCGGCCCCAGCGCCCACCCAGCGTTGAATAACATGGGTACCTGGGGGAAACCCTGGGGGGTAAAGGCGGTCAGGGGCGTGATGCTGATCACATCACCCCCACTCACGACCGGATCAAGAAAGTGTGGGGCGTTACCCCCACACCCCCTATACCCCCCACCCCATGGTGCTATGCACAGGGGAGCACTTTACCTTTACCTTTTACCACTGAACGAGGATGGTGGCAGTGGCCACAGAAATTAATCGAAAAAGAAAAAACAGCTTTGCGGATAAAAGTGAGTACTAGTTTCTCCGTATTTATTAAGTGCACCTTTATCCATAAATAGGCTAATCAGAACTAGACCTAGAGTTTAAAGTCTGATCTGAACCAGTATGTGCCTCCACTAGGTATCGAACTGGGGACCCCTTCATTACAAGGTGATGATATTACCACTACAGCATCAGGGCGACCTGAAAGCATCCACAGTGTTTGGCTAGTTAAATATGAAGATAGAAGGTTGTCATGGCAATGTTGGCTTAATTATTAAGCCCAACACATTAGCCCTTCTAGGATGTTCTGAACATATAGTCGTTTGACTGTCTTTTTCCACAGGAGTGATTCACAATTGTGATCCTGTCATTCTTTAAATTAAGGAATTTATTTTAGTTCATGACTATTTCTTGCACAGTATTGGAACCCTGGTTGTAGTTCCATGTTTTAGTAATATAAAGGAAGAAAATGGTAGATACTTTTCATTTGTTGCATTGACATTATGTGCTGGCATTTTTTGTACCTTGTGGCATTCTCACACACTAGAATGGCATCAGTCAGTGTCAGAATTAAGTTTACATTCCTAAATTGTCGTTGGTATTAATTGAGGCCTATGCAAAGTACCCTACCAGGATGTACTCTCATGTCAGACATTAAGAAAATATTTTCTTAGGAGATTTTACAAATACATGATAAAATTGACATACTTTAACAGTGAATATTCTTATTTTTTCACTGATGTGAGACAACCTATATGTATCAGTTACAAGAGTTCACAAATTGGACAATGGAAAATATGTAGGAAAATTGCAGGCAATTGGGTGCAGCATGAAAATGAGAAATTGAGTGCATTGAAAAAATGATGGAAGCACAGAGCTACAAGATAATATGGATAGTGTAAAGGGAAGCAGATATAATCATATAAAAAGGGTGGTACCTTAAGATGGACGGGAAGGGAGGAAAGCCACAGACAAGATGAAAACGCCAACTGTGATTGATCATTGGAAGAGTGTTTTCTCTGCAGTCTTTCAATGTCACTTGATACGCCTGTTCTTATACTTGTTGCACTAGAACTACACTGTACGACACAGTCACTTCATGCTTTCTTAAAATATGTTTCATATCAAATTCTAATTATACACCTTCATGGCGTGGTGCTAAGCACAGGGGAACGCTTTACCATTATTCATCCACCTTCTCAATTTACATAAAATTTTGCACCTGTTACTATAAAGAAATGGTATCTAAAGTCTGTTGTATACCAGGGAAGGGGCAGAAAATGTGTTTTTTCAAACGTTATTTTTCTCTCTCCAAAAAATAAGTTTACTGTTATTTTTTTTAGTTATAATTAAAAAATAGCACATTCAAGATCAATAATTGCACACAAATGGAAAATGTCACCCCTCACTTTCCAAGTTTGTTATCACTCTCCAGGTGTTTGTTTACCTGTATTACCTGTTTCTGTATTGATAATGTAATGAGGATGTGATATTTACAAAATGTTGAATACCCTATATGGTTTTATACTTCAATGTTTTGTGAAGTTATATTTATTTTAACACAGGCAAGAATTTTTCTACACAAGAAAATTACTTGCATTTGAAACAATGAAATAAAGCATTGTTGTCATAAATGGCTATTTGAAGAACTCCAAGAATCATCCTAAACATACTTGTCAAAATGTATCAAGCTAAGAAGAAACTATACTGAGGAATACATTTCAAACTTTTAAATTATTACTTAACTTTTGGCTCGCATACTTAACAACCACCAGTTGCATGTATTTTGGGTTTCGATTTTGATATGCTCTCTCTCTTAAAATATCACAATATTTTAATCGCATACTTGTAGGTCAATTTTAATTATCAAATTCTGCCATCGTATGACTTTTCCAGTTTACTAATAGAGTACAGTAAATTTATATACAGTACTTAATATTTTATATTGAAATACTCTTATATGTAAAAGTATTAATTACCTGACTTGCATAGTTCCTATTGTAACCTCTTGCATATAGTGGGTTGTTGAAAATGTCATCTTGCTCCCCAGCTGCACAGGTTGTTACTATTGTGTGAGGTACATGAGCAATTTGACCACGACTATTTCTGGCTTTCCACCATTTTCTGCTATCATCCAAAACCTGTTAGAAAATATACATCAATCTCTCCCTTGCTAAATTTGTAATTACACACTAAATTCTTACATTTTTCAACTAAGATCAGTCAACAACAATTCCATATCAACTATGTGGATAATCCGGACATTCATCTAGTATTGAAATCCATGAAGCTTTTCCAACAGGGACACTAGCAGGTGTATAATAAATACCACACCTTTAATTCGATTGGATTGGTATTGCATGTGTCACATCTAACATTACAGTTTTCTAATTAGTTTAACGAGTTTAGGACAGCAAGAAAGCATGTACATTTTGCTGATAATATTTTTTACCAAAAGTTAAACTTCCCAATCATAATTTCACCATAGAAAAGTTTTAACATTCTAGCTTTCATAATACTTTGCCAGATACCCGAGCTTCAGTTTGATATTGTACTGATACTGCTGAATCTGTCAGCTGTAATTCAAATGCATTCACAATAGTTTGTTGTATTGTTTTTTTGTTTGTTCTGTTTCTGAGGGAAGCACAAAAAAATGTCTAAATAAATATTGCAAACTTACCTCAAGGTATTCACCACGAATGACAGTAAGTTCCTTATCATTGTTCGCTGTACGTGGATAAGTAACTTGTACAACCTTAGCACCTCGAGCTTTTAGTTCTTCTAACCAGCGATGTTGAGCTCGTTCAAATTTTTGTTGGTGATCCATTGGTCCTCCTCCATTTCTCTCAATGGAATCTGCTGAAATGTCACTTCTGGCACTGACATCTCGAGCATGAAATTCATGCTCTGAAGGTGGAGTGTGGGAACGTTCCCTAAGAAAGACATTCTAGATCAATATATAAGCGTGGATATGTTGTATTGAAATTTCCAAGTTTTTTACACCTTAATGAAACAAGTACAGAGCCCCAATTTTACATTCTGTATTTTATATTTTCGACATTATAGTGTAGAGATATGGAGATTATTAAACCGAGAAAACCTCGTCATGGTAATATTTACGCTCGTTTATTTCCTGGAATTGTCCGACCAGCGGGCGATCCCAAGAATGCGCTAACTTTGTAACTTCAGTGAAAACAATGACTGAAAGGCAAATGCGTGGATCTAAACAAGATCTAGCGTGTTCGAAAGGTTTAACAAGCCTAAGATTATAAAAGGGAGCTCACTCCCCGAACTCGCTCATTTGGATTACTCTTATCATCGAACGCTCATTTGACTCTCGTTGGATTTCGACTTTCATTCGACGCTCATTTGGAACATGAGTCTCTGATTACACTTTACTTTACAACACATTACAACTACAGAACTACGACGACGGAACACAAAGTTACGGCTGCCTAGCATGGAGCGAGTTGCGCGGGATCGCTCGGATTTGTGAGCCAAGGGTCGCAGGATAGAACCTTGGCATCAGTCACCATTCGGTCTGCAAGAAGCATCTGGACAAGAACATCACACACCTACCAGGTATGAACAAGCGTAAATAACCTTTAAATTCAACCTTCCATATCTCTTCCTTCTTAATCGGAGCAGGTTCAGCTAACAGATACAAATAAGCTCTACCTAAAATGTATAATTGAAACATCCCTGTGACCTCAGATCCCAGGTAAGACGGGATTACAACAATAGATTTGATTTTTATGGTCCCAATAGCAGTGGTGTGTGTGAAGTTAGGTGAAGTGCAAGTAGGAAAGATATGGGGTAATACAGAAAATTAGATCAATAGTTACACATACTTATTTTAACAATGGAACTTGCATATCAAATCAATCTTTCTGGCCTTCAAGTCTGCAAACCTGTCAGTGATGTCCTTGTGAAACAGCTGCTTCTTAATTAGATGAAGTAACAGTGCTTTCTGAATTGCAATATTCGCTAATGAAGAAAGTATCTTGTGAAATTGCATTCCTGAGGTGATTTTATCTGTTTAAGGCATGAAAAGATTCTTTCCGTGGGTGTTTAAAATTCACATTGCAGAACTTACCAGATTTCTTAACTTCTTTACTAGCACCGAATGTTTGTGATTTGGTAGGATGACCACAATGTAAAACATCAATCTTATATTTGCCTTTCAAACGAGAAAATGAGGTTTCTAACAAAACACACACTAAATCATAACCAGGATTCATATTTCTCTTAAAACTGCATGAAAGGAAATAATATGGGTAAAAATATGCACTCAGGTCAACTCATCGAAGGTCAAGTACAGAAGATTCATTTGCCATGCAGGCAAAGCAGTGGCGACATGGTTGTTATGACAACTAACATTACCTGAATGCAGGAACATTGCCTTTCTAGCTAGAGCTCTTCACTCGGATGGTTCTGTGAAGCACAAGCTATTTTTCAAGGGTGCACACCGTATAACAGACAACAGACTATAATGCACAAATGCATTTCTTTTAAGCCATAAGGCAAATTTAATAAATACCTTTATCACATTAATATGTGGTGAAGTGCCACTGCACAATTCAGTAACTATCCAAGTTTCATGGTAGTCAATTAAAGAGGTAATAAATGAAAAGTAATTAACCCTTGCAACCTTTCTGACAATTTCAAATTAACGCCATGATGTAGAGATTTAAATTATGATTTGGTTGCCTTGCTTCTGTTTCTAATAATTTAGGTGAAGTTTGTTTCAAATCAAGACAAATTAGGACTGATATCAATCTCTAAAACATACCCTCTCCAAGAATTAAATCCAAAGATCCTTGGTTAAAGAAATGATACCATTAACCTCAATGCTTAAAGGAGCCACTGTTATGGTGTTTCATATCCACACCCAATTCTTATTATCATGATGTCCTAATTTTTCTATAATTCTGTAGATTTTTAGAAGTTCTGAGCATACTTGGCATTGTTGACTTCTGTTAATTTTTGTTACAATGATGCACCATTCAAATTTTCACCTTTAAATATTCTCCACATAAACATAATATTATGACAATAAAGAACAAATCTTACCTCTCATCCCTACTGTAACGACCATGTCTTGAAACATAATGCCTATTTTCAAAGTCATATCTTCGAGCTTCTGATGGTGACTCTTGATGTTCATAGTCAAAGTAATCACTGCTGTAGTGAGAGTCATCCCTCTCTCTTTCTCGTTGATATTGTTGTTCCCTTAACTCTGCCTAAAATGTGTCAAAGAAAAATAAATAAATACTGTGTTTCTTAATAGAAAAATATACAGTGCACATTATATACTTAGTTTGCCAAAACTTACAGTAACATAACATTGTTAGAGCTGATCCAATAACATTTTGAACATATACCAATACAAATCCGTATACTGATATCCACCAATTGAAAATTGTAACAATTCAAAATAGTTCAGAATATTTAAGGTTTCCATTAAAATTATACCATAACAATTTATCAGTTTTGCTTAAAAATGTTCATAATTTCACATGAGATAATTATTTAACCACATTTCAATTTCTTCCCACAATGTTGATGCAATAATAAGAAAATTTATGCATTTTGCACAATATCCAGGATGTTTAGACTCTGCAAAAGTGTTGCACAGCATATTTTCACCCTATGTGAGACACTAGGATTCTGTAAAAGTACTGGTTGGTATCTGTGGTTAAATTCCAGCTGATACTATCCAATACTCTTGGTACCAGCCAATGCAGATATGAACTGGCATCAACCAGTTGATATTGATATACCGGTATAAACTCAGCCATATTGTTAGTTTCAGATTGCAAAAATAGTGGCCATCAAAAATGTTAAATTTTCTGTGGATGTATAAATAACAACAGCAAACTTATAAAGAGTTAAGAAGTAGTGGATAACTGAAATGGTGAAAAAAAATTTCAACACAAATCATTTTCAAAACTTCAAGAAAGAAAAAAAAAAATTAAAAATCTACATAGATAAGAGTTGAAAGTAACTTTCTTTACCTCGTGCTGAGCTGCTCTGATTTCATCACCTCTTGTTCTGTTAGCTTCAGATGCCACGGCACTACCAATGGCAACTACATGGTCCCGTTCATCACACACTGGATACTCTGGTGACCATCCATCCATAAAAACTGGATGATATGGTGCAACATAACTTTTCCATTGGTCTCTGCAAAGTCAACAGCAATAATTTGAGGCACATATTTTTGGTAAATAATAATAAAAAAAAAATTCGGTACAAAAACAGAGTCAATTTCGAGGTCAAAAGTGGGAAATAAAATTAAAATTCTGTGTTACAGTGGTGAAAAATTGGATCAAAAGGGCTACATAAAATGACATTTTTTTTAAAAATTGTGAATATAATCCTAAATTTGATTTTAACACTGCACTTATTGCACAAAATAAACATACCCCTTCTAATAGCACATTTTATGTAGTTGCCAGAGTATTAAGTTTATTCCTGTATAAAGGGGTCCGTCCATTTTGGCTTCTCAAATATGTACAGCAAAATTAATCAATTTTCCATGAATTGCAGAACTCACAGAATAATTAAAACTTCAGAAAGTGTCGCGTTATTTCATGTTTAAGAGTTAATTTCACATTTTGCAGTTCATTTCACATCATTTCATGACATAAAAAGAGTAGGAAAATGCACCTTTCAGAAACATGAAAAATTAACATTACAATGTGTTATTTCACATTTTGGGTTTTCATCAAAAATGAAATATGCATGGCTCTAGCAATAAGTATCAAATTTTAAAATGATTATGTATATGTGTATATGCATACTACCGTGCGTTCATTTCGATCTTTGGCCGAGAGATCGGGAGAAGCGTGGCGGGCGGCGCTGACGGAGATGCCGACATTTGCGGCCTGTAATGCCCACTTATTTTTATGGACATATGCAGACATTTATATAAATATTGCAAAATGAGCACTAACCTTTGTTATAAGAGTACGGTTTTAATTTTTGTACCTTAGTGGCTGTATGTGCTGATGATTTTGACACGCCCATCTCCTGTGAAACACGGCGTAGAGGTTTGTTTGGAGAACGTTCTAACGCTGCACCAATTTCATCGAGTTTTGCTTCAGTTAGAATCACTCGTTTTTGCTTAGGTGTTTTAAAATTTAACGATCCAGTTTATCGTAATTTAAGGACAAGATGTCTAACCGTATCTCTATGTGGAGGTGAAACGCTTGGGAATTTATGTACAAATTGCCTACACACTTCCCGACACGAGTCTGTTTTCACGTAAGTGTCATACATAAAAATTCTTTGTTCTAAAGTGAAACTTGAGCTGGCATTCCAATCGTCTCACTGACACAACACACACACACACTGCAATAACACAAGTAACGACAAGTAACCAAGAATAACACTCTTGCGCACAGTACGAAATTAACACGCTCTTGGTATACATCTGCTCGCCACTATATTCACAGCTCTGTCTTAATCTAGTCGTGAAGGAACAAAAACTCGAGCTCGGAGATTTCGGATTGCAAGGAAGCTCACGAAAACCATTGACTTTTGACGGTTTCGTCTGCAGCGTAATCTTGATACAGTGTTGCACATTCGAAACCTCCAAACGATCCCCATCGATACAAAACTTTTTCAAGGATATAAACTTAAGCAGGACGTTACTGGTCAAAACTATGATTAAAATGTTTTATTATCTGTGGCTCTTAACATCGTTTCTAAAGCGTATTTATTTGTGTGATGAATTACAGAAGAACTTTTGCGTGTTATAACACAGGTTAGTGCTCGTTTTGCAATATTTATATAAATGTCTGCATTAGTCCATAAAAATAAGCGGGCATTACAGGCCGCAAATGTCGGCATCTCCGTGAGCGCCGCCCGCCACGCTTCTCCCGATCTCTCGGCTGCAGATCGAAATGAACGCACGGTATATGTGGTTAAAGGGAATAAAAGAAGAATCAGAAGGGTGTATAAAAATCAAAAGTGAAGGAAATAGGTAACACTCACCAGATAAAATGAAATTGTAATATTCCATGGCATGGCCACATTTTGATATTATAGTGAAAGATAAGAACATTTGATAGTTCTTAAAATAAACGAAATACCATAACTTGAAACACAAACCCAAGGATTTAAAATTTACAGATTATTATTTAATAATATGAAAACCAATCCAATTGATATTATGCAAGTGTGAATTTGCTTGTCATATTCTCAGGAAAACATCAACATGCTGTAGCAAAGCATTATCAAGCATTGTGATGAATATTTAAGATTTGAAAAAAATCAACCAGGTGCATTCATAAAACAATTTCATATTTAATAATGGTAAACAAAGTGAATGGCAAACCATTTATCTTTGTAAATGTTTAAGGACACATATCTATAAATAGGACATAGGGGAAGGCAGGGCAAGCCGGGTAGCAGGGTATTATGGGGTACGGTGTGTTTTTGCCAAACAAGTGGCGCTATTCATCTGATGTTCTTGGAACTTCATCAGCACATAGTACTCTTTGTCTGGACAGCTGCTGGTCTCAGTTCAAGATGGTGTTTCAGGAAGAACAGAATGTACGTACATTTTTCACCCTCTGTTGCAATAATTCGGCAAACTATTTGCTGCTATAAGTTACAATGTTTTTTTTATTGTGAACGCATGCTTATATTATCTGTTCAGCATGCTTGACGGATATCAAAACAGGTTATGTAGTTATTTTCAATTCACCCATTTTGTGTTAAGATCATGTAACCTGATAATGTGACATTGGGGCATGATGGGATGGGGCATAACGGGGTACTACCCCAGTTGACAGTAGTGTGTTTAGTGAAGCAGACTTATTGCCTTCTGCAACAACCGACATTCAGCATTCAGCTCCCTCCCGATGCTGCCACAACAGAAACAACTTCAACCCTCTATGCTCAGCCTTCGACATTGCTGCTGAAGAACCAGCCATCATCTTCCTTTAAAGTTACAAGTCCTCAATTAATTGTGCCTATTCCAAACGTAGATCAAGAGAACAAAAGAAGATGTTCAAAATGACGTGGAAAGAGTTCTCTTAACAGAATCACCATACAGAGCAAAACAAACTCATGAAATAATGAAAGCAGCACCCAAGTGCAAGTTGATCTTTCCAAAGCACAAACAAGGCTCTACTGTCAGGCTTTTTCTGATGAGGGTTGGATCAGGTGTTGTGTTTCTGCAGGATGCGATGGGCGCATAATTCTTGTGTAGGTGCGAAGAAGTAAATGCTGTTCATGTTTGTGGTTTGTGTGAAACTTATTGTTTGAGTAAGATTACACAATTCTACAATTAAAACGTCCACTATATTTCTATGATTATTCTAACTTAATAATGTTACAATTAAGTAGTATGTAGACCAAACAGTTACATATGTTGCCGCATGTGGAGCAAGACGGCGCAAAAGCTATTTTTCTTAAAAATCACAATATATTCCAAATATTAGGCGTGTCTCTTCAGTTTTCATATTTTTTAAATATTAACAAAGAACCAATTAAACTATTTGTGGCAATAAAAATCATATCTGATTTCATTTTGTATTTCAAACATGTGGTCAAACATTAGTCAACCCACCTTCCCCTACCTATAAATAAACAGATTTAAAATTGTCAACTTAATTTCCAAAACCTTTTATTTTTTTTACTTTCTTTCAGAGAGATTAGAATTACTAAAATGATAACACATATAAGACTTGCCTCAGCAATGACTTTCTTCTAAACATCCATTGTTCAAAGAGACACACTAATATTTTTTTCAATTCTAAAATATCAATTTCTCAAGGAAATCTTTTTTGTGGATTACATTTAGTCTCATCAAGATATTCATAACACAAAAAAAAGCATATATCACCACAAAATAGGAGAAATTCTAAACTATATTTTTCATACTTTAGAATATCACTGCTTCTTTTATATATACATATAATCTAAAAAAGTCATAGCTGAGAAGCCTTGGTAAAAATACACCACTAGCAAATGAGCATGGGAACTAATGCACACAATGTGCATATCAACTCATTGAGAAATTATCTGTGCATGTATAATTTATATTTGTTCCCAAAAGAAACAATGCAGAAGACTGCTAATTTTTTGCACTTGGGGGGGAGGGCTCTACACATAATTTATGTAATATATTGATGGTTCAGGAGTAGTTACTGGAACCCTACTCCCACATGGTCATTTTTACCACACTGGATAAACACATATCAGATTCCTAGAAAAAATTATTTGAGGGGAAGGGATATTTAAATAGTAACTTGACTTACCTGGGCACGAGCCAAGCATCTCCCAATGAATGCCAAAGTTCAGTTTCTTTGCTAGTCACACAGTTGATGAGCAGATTAACTGCTTCTCGTGTCAGTAGTGGTGAAATCACTTTGGCAGGGAGATTGGGACCATAATGTGTGTCATGTGATGCATCCACAATCAATGCCAATGGCGTGAAGAGGAAATGAACAAGTTCTGGTGCATTTGGATCGTGAATATGTGCCTTCAGCTTAGCCTTTTATTAAAAGGAAAATAAAAAATGAGTTACATTTAATATGACACTGAACCATATTGGTACAAAATGCAATACGATCTAATGGTTATCTTGAACACTGAAAAATATAGTGAATAATGACTTCTAATTTCAGAGTAGATACAAAGTGACAGAATGTGATAAATAGAATAGTTAAAACAATTCACAAACTGGTTCAAGTTCGTCAATTTGCAACAAAGACATGTTCACGACACCCTATGATATTAGCCACTTATTATTTATGGTTAGGGCAGAAAACACCAATTATGATATACCCCTTTTTATTGCTTGTATTATTTCACATACTAACTTTATTTTATTTCATTCCTATTATTTCTACCACTAAGATAACATGGAAAAATAAATTAATGGCACAGGATATACTTCTTAATCTCAGTAACTTTTGTTAAATGTACACCTTGAATAGCACATGAAACTCCTAGATGACTAGATTTTAACATAGAATTCCTACATGCCTTTACTGCAGTACAGTCCTCTGATACAATCTCTTTCATGTAAATGAAAGTTTTTCAGACTTTCACAAGAACAAGGTAAAATGAAATAAATATTATAAACTAAAATAAGCAAAAGAGATTTGTCACTGAAACTTCATCTACAAGAAATGGGATTCTCTATGGCATCAACTGAAAACAAACAAAAAACCTTCTACTATGTTGCAATTTGTCTCCACTTTTCAAAACAACAAAAGAAAAAAGAAGCAGAACTTACCAGCAAATTAAACGAAAGCTTGAATTTCTGAAAAATGTCTACAAATTCTTTCTCCGGAGGTGGTTTGGCTCTCATAGTTAACATTCCATCTCCAAGGTCTTTTTTCTTTGACTTTCTGTTCCTAATTATTAACAAAATCAGAAATAAATTAAGAACAAGAACTTCCCAACTAAAAGTAATCATTTTAATCTTAAAATATTGCAATACAAGGAAACTATTACTATACACAAACTATAGAAATGCATCTGCTACAAGTTCTGATTGGTCACCTAAAATAATCAAATGAAATAAACCATTATGCAGAAACATAAGTATATTTCATGTGCATATTAATACCATGTCAAAGTCCCATAACATAAACAAGGAACTAATTGAAGACATAGAATATAAATTTCAGAGTTTATATGTTCAAATTAATATCAAATATAATTTTTCCCTATAATTTAGAATTACGGAGATGGTTTCACTTTTAATATGGATGCAAATTTACTAACTTATACCACATCACAATTTGCCAAAAGTGGAGAAAAAGTGATGTAAAATAACAATGGTGCAAAGTACAAAGTAATAATTTATGCCATATATATTGTTGCATATTTCCTTGTAAAAGTTCTTCCATGATGTAGGTAACAGTGGTGTAACCTGAATGAGGGGAGTGAGTGTGATGAGGATTACATCACTCCCCTCTCTATATTAATATTTGCACTTGTGTGAATTACTCACTTTTGGAAACAATAAGTATTTTTAAAAAATAAAAATAGTTTACTTACGTAATGTGAGTATACTCAGTTTATAAAAGCGACTTTTCGGGGGTCATACTGCCCCCTTCTTCAGGATTTTTCTTGGCATGTATCAGTACTCCATGCCACATCAATTACGTCAAACAAGGAATAGGGTAAAAGGATTCACTTGGTAAAAAAGTAGTTAAAAACATGCACATGCCTAAATGAAGCTTCCGGTTTTCTATTTCTTCCTTCATGTAAAACCCTTGGAAACATATGAAAGTTAAAACTTAAAACTGTAAAAAACCCACTTTACTCAAACGTCCGTGTTGATTCCCGATGGTTTCCAGTGAAATGCGGGAAGTTCCTTGTGGATATTCCCCTCCTACATTATTCCTCTCCTCCCCACATTATGCTTACATCATGTCCAGTTCGAAATCCTGTGTTTCCTGTGCTGCATGGTTTACTTCCGGTGTGACATGAAATCCTATTTTGTTATTTCTACTGTTATCTCACCTTTTAAACATCTTTATCCAAATTTCATCCATCCAAATTGAATAGAGATGACGGGAACCTAGACGTGTGCGTCGTCAAAAAAAAAGGGTTGAATAGGACGTTTAAAGTTTTAGGGGAACACTAAGATCGCATCAAGTTTACAAAAGAGGAAATGAAAAATGATGAAAAGAGGGAATTAGAACAGGTGTATTTCACAAGGCATTGGCAGGAGACCTATACATTAGTAAAGAATCTGCGCATGCAAAGAGAACAAAAAACAATGTATTTTTAAATTTCTATATTAGGGCGAAAAGGCTATGTAATCGTAAGGAAGAATTGATTAAAGAAGAAAAATGGATAATGAGTGTCTGAAAGAGGAATGGATACAGGGAGAATGAAATGAGGAGAATACAAAGGGGAGCTCACAAAATTTGTATGAAAGAAGAAAAGGGGATGAATATGGAGGGGAGAGGGGAAGAAAAAGGAGTTGAGGAAAGGAAATATAGGCTTACGGGGATTCCGTATTTTAAAGGGGTTTCTGAAAAAATCGAAAAACCAGTAAACGAATATGGCATAAAATATGGTATCAGGGCTCCACTTCATGGAATACAAGAGAGAAGGAAAGGTAAAGAAAAATGAGGAGGAAGAGAAGGGTGTATATAGAATATGATGTATTTGTGATAAGGAGTATATTGGGCAAACAGGAAGAAACATGGAAGTGAGGTGGAAGGAACAGCATAAGGATATCAGGGATCAAATACCCAGAACAGATTTATCTGAACACATTATAGAAAAACAACATGAAATTAAGAAAAGGGAGGTAATTAGAAGGGAAAATCAACAACAATAAATAGGAATGTGTATGAGGCTGCTAATATATGCAAGGAAAAGATTAAAAAATTGAATAGAGATGACTGGAACCTAGACAAAATTTGGATAAAGATGTTTAAAAGGTGGGATAACAGTAGAAATAACAAAATAGGATTTCATGTCACACCGGAAGTAAACCGCGCAGATCAGGAAATGTGGGATTTCGAACTGGACATGACATAAGCATAATGCGGGGAGGAGAGGAATAACGTATGAGGGAAATAGCCACGAGGAACTTCCTGCATTCTGCTGGGAACCATCGGGAATAAACATGGACGTTTGAGTAAAGTGGGTTTTTACAGTTTTAAGATTTAACTTTCATATGTTTCCGGGGGTTTTATATGTAGGAAGAAATAGAAAACCAGAAGCTTCTTTTAGGCATGTGTAAGTTTTGAACTACTTTTTTTACCAAGTGAATCCTTGATAAAATTCCTTGTTCGATGTAATTGACGCAGCATGGAGTACTGATATATGCCAAGAAAAAGCCTGAAGAAGGGGGCAGTATGACCCCAAAAATGTCGCTTTTATAAACTGAGTATACTCACAATACATAAGTAAACTATTTTTATTTTTTAAAAATACTTAATGTCCCCTCTCTAACACAGCTTTTCATAAAAAATGTGCTATACATGAAATGATGACAAATATAGCTAACTGTTAACCCTGTTCTCTTTACAGCAACATTCACCTGAAATATCTGGTCACATCATGGCAGATAAAGTACAAACTAGCATTCGAGACCCTAGAAAACATGTGCATATGGTGTAGAATAGAAAGCAATTATATTAAAATAATTATTTTTAAGGAAAGCAATGAAATGGCAGAGATCTGTCTAGAAACACTTAGTATAAAAAAATAATAAATAAAAAAAGATTAATTTTCAATTTTATAGCAATTTATCTAACTTTCATGCAACTAAACTTATCATTTAAATTATATGAATTATATCCAGGCTAAATACATATTTCTGGAGTATTATGCAACTTAAACTAATAATACAATAAAGACGATCCAATTCCCATGTATTCGCCTCAGGAAAACCTAAAATAATGTTCAAAACTAATCAGATTTCATCCAATTTATAAATAAAGTCCAGAGAATGAAGAAAATCAAGAAAAATAATACAGTTGAGACTGATTTATATGTAACTTTGTTCTGTGTAATTATGTTTTAATAAATTACTGTAGGTTCTGGCAAAATATAATTTGAAAACGTGTTAATTAAACCTTATTTGTATGTGTTGCGTTTGTATGTAATTCAGTTATACATACTAATTTTCATAAAACACAGTTGATTTGTACATAATCAAGTTACAAAATTATGCATTTCTCGTGGTTACAAAAACACAAGGCGATTTTCAAATACGGAACCAAAATAGGTGGGCATGGCAGCAGTCTGTCTCGGAGGAGAAAGATTTGTTGCAGTTGTTCAGAACATGAGACACATTTTCTTTTGTACGTAATCACAATACAAAACTACATACTTTAAAAAGATGCCGATAGCTGACGTTTGTGGTGTTCAATAATAAAAACAGAACAACGGATCCTTCAGTGAACGTTTTCAGTTGCTACTGGTTGGTTATGGAAAACAGGAAGAGGAAATGTTACACGCTTGATCAGAAAGTAAAATTTATGTGGGAAGTGGATGCTAATCAACATAAAACTTAAGAATCTAACTTTTAGATTCGTTAATTTACCACTTCATGACAGAAGTAGTCTGTATTACGTATATATTGTTCCTCAAAATAGATATAATTACAGTATTTTAATAATGATATGGCATGGTATCTATATCTGATTTGCGAGTAATTCTCAGTTATACATATTATTTTCTCTTCACCTTGACATACGTATAACTCAGGTTCAACTGTAGTTCCATGGAACAATTATAAATGAGATAAATACTTAATTTACTTTCATCAAATGGAAATGCACATGCACTATATCCAATGGGATCCCACTTAAACTGTAGGTCCAGCCCCGATTAGCCTATCTGTTCACAAAGTGGACTGAAAACACACTTCAATCAAACATTTTTCAATTGTTTTCTGCACTACTTCTGCGTGCCTTTTTTTCTTATTCTCTTCTTGCATTGCAACCATTTTTAGCATAAGTAGACTCCCATATTTGCAATCACAGATGAATCTGGGAAGGGGTAGCATAACCTGTTCATGGAAAACCTACAGCAATGACTGGGGGTTTATCATGCTGACCGCATGTCACCCCGTAACTGGTTGGCTGATCGCCCGCCTCTGCTGAGGCATGTGGGAGTGAGGCCGGAAGTTGGTAGGTAGGCACTGGCCCTCATAGGCTGTTGCACCATGGGTCCCTCAAAATGCAGTAATGACAAAAAAAGTAGCAACTTTATTGAAAAACCGACAAGCCATGACTTTTACTGACCATTTTCCACCCTGTATATTATGAAGTCATAAATTTTCTTTGATATGCAACTGAGACACACTGCAAAATACAGCAAAGCATTCAGGAAAATCTCACCTGCGTCTTCGTTCCAACTCTCTTGATGCAGCTGCTGCATGCTGAAGCCTTGCAATGAATTTTTCGATGTCGTCAAAGCAATGGTTGAGAATGGTAACATCCCGTTCATATTTCTCGCTTGAAGTTGAACTTGTTTCATCATTTACAGATGCTCCATCACGTGCATACACAGCTGGTCCACCTACCATGGCAGTTCCACCAGGATCTGAATGCTGCTGTGAACGTGAATCTGAATCTGCAAAGAATCAAGACAATATTATGAAGGGACAAGGAAGTGAGTAAATACCACACACATATACAGGGTGGGGCGATGAATCAGGCGATTTTGCAACACTGGATATAACTAGTTGTTCCATCAGAGGTAACACATGGCTACTCGCATTGTGCAGCCCCTGCTTTACCATTTAGTTATGATGGAGTCATGGGGCACAGTGCACATTGTGTACAAGTGTATTACAAAAACAATGATAGTTACATGTCAGCACAGTGTGCATTTCGGAAACATTTTAATATTCCATGTAATGATCTGGTGCCTAATACCAATGCCATCAAAACATGAGCTAAAAACATTGAGTTAAAGTCACATTCTTAAAAAAAACACACTGAGAAACCCCATTTTATCTGGCTCCTTTCCCAACACCCAAGGATACAATTTTCAGTGAAAAGTAAATTTTTAGCTGGAAAGTGTTTTGTAACGAAAATTGGGGAAAGCTGAAATGTTTAAGGTTTCTGACATCGAACAAAACATCCTTTCTCTAAAAATGCAGACTCAACTTCCCAAGTGATCATATTTTGCTACATTTTACCATGAAATGTTTCAACAATATCCCAAATACGAATTCACAGGAAAAGGGTGAGCTTTAGGCAACCATCCTGTCCATCCAAAAACTTCCACATGGCAAGAGAAATTAAAAAAAAATGCTAGAGAAACATACAAAGAAAGAAGGAGAAAGACACACAGAAACAAAGAAGAGAAGAAGAAGCCAGCAGAAAATAGAGGAAAAGAAAGATAACTTCTCAGTAGTCATGACCACCAAAGCAAAACCCAACTAAAGTCACAATTTTCCATTCACTCTTGGGCCCAAATTCTGTGGTGATGAAAGTGGATGAATAGTTTAACATTTGTGGTCAAATGTTTTCAGTAGCGAATATGAGCAGATGCCTCCACTAGATCACGAATGGTCCAATTTGCAAAGAATTGCACCTAACCCAATATGAAACAAGTGTAACGAACTGTTGCATAAGCTTGCAACAAGCTAACTTTTTAAACGGACAGATTGCAGGTTTCTGAAGCCTTCAAGTTTACCTGCCACTTGTACCAGAACAAAGAATCCTTGTAAAAGCTCATTCAGTTACATGCAAATTCCACCTACTACATGACATTAGATGCATAACTCAAATGTAGGACACCACTGTAAATATTGCTAATTGCAATTACATTTCACTATATGCAGAGACATTTCAAGCTCTGAAAGTCATGGCAGTGAGAAAATTAAACAAGTTGGAGCTTCATTCACTCTGGATATTAATCAGAACAGCAGCATATCTCCCCGGTTATTGGCTACATATTTTCAACAAACTGCTACTGAGGATAATTTATATTATAGATGACCGACATGAAATTTTGGCAGATACCAATAAAGTACCAATATAAAATCCACAGTTACCAATAACTGATATTCTACATATCCAATATAAAATTCCAGAGAGTTCATTGACCTCCTTAACCTTTACTCGTATTTTGGTTGATATTTCGAACATGCAGCTGATTACAAAATGCCTGTTTTTTTTTATCATTTTGAAACTTTTCTGTTTGGTCGGAAACACTTACATGCCCGGTTCGCTCAACCATCTTTAAAACGTTCTTAACGAGTTGATAGTTAACGCATCACTAAAATCTTAGCAGCCTGTTAAACTTTTAATGTTCGCTCAAGCGATTTTATAGGCCCGTTAACTAACGACATGTTAGAGACGTTTTGCTTTGATTCCTTGTTATTCTCATACTTTGACACGAGAAATGCAACGTTTTCATTGGTTGCACCGTGGACAGTAGACTGTGCGAAAGCGGGGTTGTATTTTTTTTGGAATGGAATCCCAGGAACAAGAATAAATAAAGTAATGTGTAACACATAAATATATGTTTAAGAAATGAATGTTACTTAGGTATTTACGTCCGCCCACCGAAAATGTTATGTATTAGGATTAACAGTTGCATTGTCATTTCGTAAGTTAGATTTAAATGAGTGCCTACCGACTGCAAATACAAGATCATAAATATATAAATAAAAACTACTGTTCTAGGTTAGGGTAATCTGTTTGAAGTTTGATAAATTTAATTATATTAAAATGGCATTGCAAAAGAGGCCTAAAGGTGGAAATGAACGTGTGTTTGCTATAATAATTTTCCTCAACAAAAGAGAACATTTAACGAAATGTACACCATGCATAACTTAACTTACTGTCGATGGCAATTAAATAATATGTAAATATTGCAAGTCACTTCTATTGGAATTGATGTGAATGTGGCATTGCAAACAAGAAATCTACTGTTTCCAAATAATAACTGACAAGAAAAGAAGGCACGTAAAATGTTTACCAGGATGATTACCGTTCGTACATATGTACAAGGAACGTTTCTGAATGGTTGTGTTTTTGTTTCGTACAAATATTTTTCAAAGAATATATATATATATAATACAATACGATATTTTATATTTGATTTATCATAAATGGTAAATAGGAAAAGTACACTGTTAGACAGTATCCTCACCACTTGTACGAACGTACCGTGCAAAAATATTTTCCGAATGCGTGGTAGTGTGTTTTACAAACAAATATGCATACTTTTACAATGTCCATGCACCAAACTACATTACCAGAAACAGCTTAGGATTAAGCTTTTTTCTTAATGAAACATACATGTGTAGTACGGTACTTTACATTATATTTGGTTATTCATTATGTGATGAAATTGTAGTCATTCAGAAAATGTACCTTGTACATGGAACGGTTGATTGATATGATATTTTAAATTTGATTTATCATAACTGGTTAAAAAAAACAAAAAAAAAAAAACAAGTGCACTGTTAGACAGTACCATTACCAGTTGTACGTAAGTAAAAGGAAAAATTTCCGAATGGATGGTAGTGTGTTTTTCAAACAAACATGTATACTCTTACAATTTCCATGCACGAAACGACAACACCTGTAAACTGCTTAGGACCTGAAGCTTAACATACATGTGTAGTACGGTTCTTTACAATATGTTTGGCTTTTCATTATGTGATGAAATTGTAGTCATTCAGAAAATGTACCTTGTACATGGAACGGTTGATTAATATGATATTTTACATTTAATTTATCATAACTGGTAAAAAATATAACAAGTGCACTCAGACATCTCAGACAATATCACTACCACTTGTATGTATGTACAAGGAATATAATTTCCGAATGGATGGTAGTGTCTTTTATGTCACTGCACAATGTCCATGCACGAAACTATATACCTGAAACTGCTTAGGACCTCAAGCTGCTTTTTTTTTTTTTTTTTTTTTTTTAATGAAACAACATATGTAAGCTATATTACGTGATGAGATGGTAGTCGTTCGTAAATGTACCTTGTACATGTAACGGTTGATTATTTTTTTCAATTTTTAAGTTTGGTATTAATACGATTTAATTTCCATTTGCACCGTTATATGTCAGCCCATTTTCAATATACTGCATAATAATTGTTTTGATTTTGTGATTATATTAAGACTCACGTTATATTAAACAACATGTTTTATTCTACAGTACTAACGTACAGCTACGAGCTAAATAAGTAAATAGGTTAGGCACGTTTTCTTTATTTCTGTATTTGGTTAGGTTAGGCAGGTCAGGTTTGGTGCTTTTAGCATCTCCAGTTTGCTACAGCTGTCCCTAGCCGCTTGTGATTCAGAATATAGAATGATGAACATTTGTGTCGAGCATTCTCGTCACTGCAAAATTATTTTTTTCCATTATGTTAATTGGAGTAGGTGGATAATAATTTGAAAAGTTCGAAAGAACAATTCCCTACTACTTTGAAAGATTGCAGGCTACATTGTGTAATGTCACAGATTTATTTTACATTAAATGAGAGTACAGGACGGGTATTGCCTATTTGTAGGACAGTTGCTTCATTTTAATCTTATCTCTTACGTTTTTTGTCATTTTTCAGTTGAAAAAACAACAAAAAATTGGAATGGTAGTTATAATCAGACATAAGCATAAACACAAGAAACCACGACTTTCTCCAGTTTCTATATGATCCACTGGAAAACGGCGTGGACGACGACACCGAATATTTTGGTGAATAACTTTATCTTATACAAATTGAAATATGTAAAAGGAGGTTACATTATTTTAAAAAGTCATGCGATATTTTGTGTTTATGGTTACAGTGCATTCAAGGTCGAAGCCCAATATTCATTTTAAAAACATCAAGTTCGTATAATTAACTATAAGCATATATTTTTGGCTCGACAGGCAAAATTAATAAAATTTGAATAATGTGTGATGATCATGATGCCATTATTGACAAAACTTGAAAAAGTACATTGATACAATATTTCTCATTTAACTTACATGTGATTTCTGATTTGCAGTACGAATTTATAATATGAAATACGAAATGGGAAAATTATTTTTGCTGTAGAAAGAAATCGAGCTAGTGTACGTTTTGCGATGGTATGAAATAATGTGTTCAAATCGGTTTGGGATAACCTTTCAACACAACAGCTGTCATACGCAATTTCGCCATCTTATTTCCGACCCAACACATCGCGCTGTTAAGCACGTTAATGAAGCAAAAGAGTGCCTTTAGATTTAACGACGACATTAGAGGTCTGTTAGCCTTAACGAAGGTTGGAGAAATGCCTCGATGTGCTAATGTAGCGTTAACTTGATTTAACGCTTCTTTAAAATTTAACGCGCATTGAGCGAACCGGGCAACAGTGGGTTAAACGAAGCTTTGGCACGTCATGTGGATGCACCCCCTCCCCCCGAGTCCAAAGTTACGTATGGAAGTTGGCGCGAATTTTAAATTCGTACACTTATTTGACAAAAAAAATGTTATAACTGGTAGACTATTTGACCAATCTACTTCGGGAAACTTTCGTTTTTCAGCTAAAACATCAGGGCATGCAACCGTGCAGAAATCGAAACGCCAAAGCCAATAAGAGGGGTTGGGTGGGCCGCGGCCTCCAACTTTCAATGAAAAAATCCCCTATTCCCCCGCTATTTTGGTAAGGGGATGCAAACTTTAGCCTTATTTTCAAAGAATGGACCTTTCTCAACCGAATGAAAGTCATTTCATGTTCCTGGGTGCATTATATTATCGAATATGTGAAACAAACTCCCCAGTTTTATGATTTTTTCATTGAAACTTGGGGGCCGTGGCCCACCCAACCTCTCTTATTGGCTTTGGCGTTTTGATTTTTGCACGGTTGCATGCCCTGATGTTTTAGCTGCAAAACAAAAGTTACCCGAAGTAGATTGGTCAAATAGTCTACGAGTTATTTTGTCAAATAAGTGTACGACTTTAAAATTCGCGCCAAAAGGCCTCGGCGAAACCGAAAAAATGTATGTTACGAGATGAATCAAGCTAATGCAATGCCAAAGAATCTGCATATTTAGATATTTACTTTTTAAAAAAGTACAGAATAGAAATTCTGTTTATATTCATAAAAATTGTAACAAAATTGCAGAATATTGCACTAAATTTTAAGATATTTATAGATATATCGGATCAGTAAAATTTATCCATAATTTTACCAATAAGCAGATACACTGATATGCACAGAAGGCTGATACTGATAGAGTACCAATTAATCTGCCCCATCCCTAAATTATATCATTAACATTTGCTTCCTATTTCATTTCACAAAATGCTATCTTTATAGTTTCCTAAATAACCAAATTGAGATGATCATTTTTTCAAAAAATATTAGTTATCTTATTGGCATTTTACTTAGAATTTGGCCATTTGCCTTAGAAAACATAGTACACTCCTACATTTTCAATGTTAACATATTTTATCTTGTAGAGGACATTCCAATGAACAAGATGACACCACTCTTGTAGGTTCATGTAGAAGAGGGGGGGGGGGGTCACAGTAGGATGGGTCGAAAATGGGATCAAAATCTTGTTTGCGAAATTTAAAAAAATCTTTTGGGCCAGAATTTTAGACACTGACCTTAAACAGCTAAGCTTTACTCAATTTTATGAAGCCAGCCCATCGTTTGTTGTAGTGCATGACAAAATGGGATACATACAAGCTTAGGATGATGGATGTCGAGAGGGGAGGGGGTCGAACTGGTCCCCTCCACAAATTGATATCCTTGATTTCAATTCAAGTTGCAAAAAAGCAGAAAGGTTGTTAAACACAGTTCAGTTAGTATTCGAACAGAAAAACCAAAGTAAAAATTTAATTAAATCGAAATAATTGAGTGTGCAAAATACAGTAACTAGGATCTACGATTCTACAGTTTCCAAAATTAAATATATATATATATATAATTTTATGTGAGAGTCAGTCATGCAATAAACTTTATGACTAAAATTTCCCTCTAATTTTTAAAGCTTTTTTCTTGAACAAGGTATGTAAAAGTTAATAACAAAGCAGAATAACTTTACATTTCACTACACTACCTGTGTGTAATGTAGGAAGATGAAAAACACTTATGTTGGATATTCACTCATGTGGTGGATATAGTAGAAAAGTCTCCCAAAGATATAATAATTTTCTAATAAATTTGAGTATTTTTATTAATTTATAATAGTTATCATTGCAGAATAATAATCGCAACCATGATGATCATAATAATAATTGTTATTATTTCCTACTCTTCAAGTTTTACAAATGGCCTGACCCCTTATAGAAACTTCTGGTAACGCCAATGCATAGTGCATGACTGTGAAGTCTTCAGGCTACACCACCTGTTCTGGTTTCAAACATCATTCACGTGTGCATGATTTCATGATCATCTTACTAACTACGCATGAAAATATATTTATAACTACTGATATTTTCCGAGGACACTTGATATTACATTTTGTTCATTATAAGTGTGAATTTCGATTCTCTCAACAGAAACGGAACTCACACTCCACGGCAAATGGACACATTTGTATATCTCGTACGTCTTGATACATTGAGTACAGTAAATATGAAAGTGTCAAGCAAAACCAATTTCGGTCATGACAAACAAGAAGTAAAAAGGTGAAAATATCGGCATCCTTCAAATTTTAGGGACCACTGGGCCCCGGTGAAAAATTAAATTAAAAGGCTCATTCATTTCTGCCAAAGTTGTATTACATAATGCAATTTTTTTAGCCCTATATATTTTCGAAAGAAAGAAAAAAAAGAATGGCTAGCTTTAGTGTACAGTTAGCACACGGCTTACTTGTTTATGCTCACTAGGTGTCACTTGGTTCACACCCAGTTGCAGGTATCATAAATACAAAAGTTTCCGACTACCATTCAAGAGACACTTTAGAAACAAGACTCATCTGCATTTCCAACGTTTCATGCAAATGAACGACCTCGTTGATAAGTTCCTTTGAACACTGTGGGATTTTAGGTCGGTGGTCTTTCTTAGATTGAAGCTGAAAGGCATATGGATTGTCGTTCTGACTGGCTGGGAGAGCAGGTTGGCTCAGTAACCAAGCGGGTATGAGCAGTTAAAACAGTGACTTTGCAGAGCTTTGGCTATAAAACAAAGGTTCTCCGTTAGAACCATAGATAAGGCGTGTTTGCTCTTAGTGAAGTGCAGGATGACAGGCCGTCTCTCTTATTTCGTTTATTTCACGTAGCTTTTCCACCTCTTGCGTTAATCGCGACGATGAAGATGAATGGTCAACTAATGACATGGATACTCAGGGTTCGAACCTGGGACCTCTGGCATCATAGCGAGTTATTTTGACTACTCCGCCGAGATTTTCTCTTGTGGGAGCGAATAATCTCCTTTTAACTGTTGTCCGCGGAAGCGACAAGGGGGTACTCCAGTCCATAAGAATAAGAAAGCATTCACCGTGCATGTGTAAACAACAGACTAAGTCGCTGACCTTTGTGGCGGAGTGGTTAGCGCAGCGAGGAGCGACGCCGCCTGGGGTCCCAGGTTCGAATCCCGGTCTGGGTACAGGTGTTCTTTGCGAGTGTCCATTCATTAATTTCATAATATTATTGCTCATCTTCATCGTCGCGATTAGCCAAAAAAGTGGAAGATAAACGACGCTAAATAAAAATTACTTACGTTTTATTGTTATTTTATTCCTCGAGAACGGATGCATAGCACTTAATTTTTTTGCGTATTACGTGGGATACCTTGTTCGACACAAAGCTACGCTATTTACTTTATGTTAATTCAGGATATATGGTTAGTTTTAGAAGTCTTGGGGAATCGCCGCTCCGTCTGTGGGTATCTCATAAGTTCATCATAGTTTCATAATGTCGCGATTATAATACGGGTATAACGGATATTAAAATACAACTGTATTTAAAGTGTCGGTAATTAAGGACCACAAGTGCTCAAAAATGCTGTTTCAGATCAAACCGTATAATGCGTATTTAAATGTGTTCCAACGACACGAATTCGCCAGCTTCTATGACTGAGTGATCTGCCTAGATCTGAAACGAAGAAAGTTTGGGTGTTCAGCATTTAGTTCACCAATCTATTTATTCATGCTCATCGTCACGATTAAGTTAGGAGGTAGAAAATAGATTGATTGATTTGGTTTATTTTACTTTCCTTTTCTACCACTTTGGCGAAGATGAGGATGAGTGATGATATGATGAAGGGACACTCAAAGTTATACCCAATCCCAGGCCGGGATTCGAACCCGGGACCCCTGGCGTCTTAGCTCGATGTGATAACTAGGCCTCGGATTTTAGGTTTTTAACCTATTTTTTCGTTTGCAGGTAAATAAGAAATAACAAGTTATGTCAGCGTATCATTACAAAACGCAACAACTGACGAAGTTTTATAACATTCAAATTTTCACCACTGACTACGTTTTAGTTGAAAGATAATTAAAATATAAAATAAAACATCTGCTTGTACTTTTGTTTTCAAGTTTTACCAATTTTCACGCATGATTTCCAGAGCCAGTAATTCTCGCATAATTCCCGAAATTCAAAGTGAGTCGCCACCCTGATATTGTGCAGCAAATTTTACAAACTAATTCATTTTTCAAGTCAACAAATAACTTTTGCGAACAGGCCAAGTATAGTATCGCAATTATTTGTGGATAATTTTGAAAATGATTCATACAAATTAAAATTTGGTTAGAAAATTAATATTTGCATATACCTACTAAAATTTCTTACAGTTCTTGTATTTTTTTAACGATTGATCTAATTAGTACTTATCAGGAATTTTACACCATTTACCGTATTCTCGCGTCTATTAGCCGCACGCGTGTATAAGCCGCACCCCCTTTTTTGGCCTTAGATTTCAGGAAAATAAAATTTCTCGTGTATAAGCCGCACGAGTGACTTTTTTTTTTTTTTTTTTTTTTTTTTGCGTAGGTAGCCAATTTCAAGTAAGTATTTTAAAAGTATTTTAACCTTTATTTTAGCGCAATGATCTACATATTAATACCCTATCATTCAGTTTGAGTCCTCAAAGCCCTTATTCACTGTCGTTGCTGCTACTCGTTGAAATATTTTCTGCACAAGACGTATTGTCATCTTCATCACTAGCATCATAATCCCACAACATTTCATCCTGGATACCATCTAGGGCATTGTATATGCCGCACTTCAGAAAACCCTTCACAATTGTCTCCGATTTTACACTTTCCCATGCTGCCAGAATCCATTCACACACTTGCTTGACAGTCGGAAGTTTGATCTTTCCTGTTGCTGTAAGCTCGTGGTTTCCTGCACTAATCCAGTCATTATACAGACGCCGGAACGCAGCTTTAAACGAGCGAATTACACAAACGTCGAGGGGCTGCAGTACAGACGTTAGACCCCCAGGAATCACAGCTACATCCGTTTTCAACTGTTGCAATTTTGTCTGTATTCTGTCTGTTAGGTGACCACGAAAGCTGTCCCACACCAGCAAACTCTTTTGGTTCAGCAATGCACCGGACCTTCTATTCCACACTTTGTCTATCCAGTCCAATACCAGTTCTTCTTCCACCCATCCTTTCTGCTGGGCACGTATGATAATACCCGGCGGAAATGTCTCCTTTGGCACATTCTTACGCTTCAGCACAACATACGGTGGCAGTTTCCTTCCATCTGCAAGAACACCCAACATTACGGTGCATCGTTGTTTCTCTCCACCCGTGGTCTTGATCGATACGGTGTGCGAGCCTCTCGGTGCAACTGTGCTGGGCATAGGCATGTCCCAGTAAATAGGTGTTTCGTCCGCGTTGCCGATCTGAGACAAGTTATAATCATTCGACTTTCGCATTCGAATCACGTATTTGTGAAATTTAACAATTTTCTGATCAAAGTCTGCAGGGAAATGTTGCGCAATTGTTGTCCTACGGCGAAGCGATAAACTTTTCCTACGCATAAAACGAACACCATCCCGCACTAGCTCGGAAAGCTTGACGACTGATGTCTAACTTTGAAGCTACTTCACGAGCTTGAAAGCGTATCATGTCTACGGTTACAGCATAGCCAGCACTTCTCCTCTCATTTACAAAGGCCAAAACTTCTTCTTCTACCTGTGGAAATTTGGCTCCTTTTCCACGAAATGTCTTTCTCTTGCCACTTCTTGCAGCAAGTTGTTCCTTCTGATTTCTCCATCGACGAACGTTAGACTCGTCCACATCGTAATATCGCCCTGCAGATCTGTTGCCTTTTCCTTCAGCATATCGTATCGCTTGAAGTTTAAAATGAGCATCGTAGCTGATGCTTCTGCCAGACATCCTCCCTTTAATAGTACCAACCTTGACCTCAGGCCCACAACCTTCTTTAACAACTTCACTTTACTGAATGGTTTCCAGATCAATACGACAGTAAGGATGATTCGTGTTCAAAGATAAGATATTATCATATTGTTGCAAAAAAATATTTAAAGATAAGATATCATATTGTTGCAAAGCCTGCTACAGATGCATTGTTGTTGGATTTCCTGTTAATGAATCCGTTATGTGATAAAGATAACAAATCAACGTACGTATTTTAGTATCCTAGCAGTAGCTGCACTTTCTTTCATTCGCGTGTATAAGCCGCACATGCTTTTCTTATCATTCGCGTGTATAAGCCGCACCCCATTTTTTGGTCCACTTTTCGGGGAAAAAAGTGCGGCTTATAGACGCGAGAATACGGTAAGTTTTTTGTAACGTAACTCAGGATTTTTCGAGCCTAATTTAACATTTTTAGAACCTATTTTTGGATTTTTAGAACCTGTTTTAAAATTTTTAGAACCTGTTTTAAAATTTTTAGAACCTGTTTTAAAATTTTTAGAACCTGTTTTAAGATTTTTAGAACCTGTTTTA
This sequence comes from Lepisma saccharinum, assembly GCF_977018435.1. Lineage (NCBI taxonomy): Eukaryota > Metazoa > Arthropoda > Insecta > Zygentoma > Lepismatidae > Lepisma > Lepisma saccharinum. Next base: position 39,714,989 of record NC_139230.1, read on the forward strand.
AGATTTTTAGAACCTGTTTTAAGATTTTTAGTACCTGTTTTAAGATTTTAAAAACCTGTTTTAAGATTTTTAGAATCTATTTTAGGATTTTTAGAGCCTATTTTAGGAACCTAAAAGCACACTTTTTAGAACCTAAAAGTCCGAGGTCTAGTGATAACCATTCTGCCAAGGAGGTTGGCGGTAGAAAATGTAGAAATAGAACTAAAAGTTAACAAATTATACATTCTTCTCTAGTATGTGGCATATTTTTCACTCCACGTTGCTTTTCTACATATTTTAATTTAATCGCGACGATGGGAACGAATAATATTAGCGTGGATTTCGTGAGGGTACAGTCGGCGGCGAAGATTAATTGATTGAGTTGGTGTTTTAAGTCCACTTTATGCACAGTAAGGATAATCGGGACTGGACCTACAGTTTGAAGTGGGATCCGAACCACTATGTGCATCCACCGGGTATCGAACCCGGAGGGGTAGATAAAGAGTAGGAATTGTCCATCACCATGTTCCTAACATTCGCTTTCACGTAATGCAAGGTTGAGATGGAAACAAAAGTACAAACGAAGGTGAGGATAATTTCTGCTCAGCATCTGAACAATTCCATTTCCTTTATTAAAAAAGTACATTGAAAGGCAACGAAAATAATGGACAGCTGGCTGTTATATTTGTCGTCTGCTATAAAAACAACAAAGGAACAGCCACGCGCATGCCGAGGTTCAAGCAGTGCCTTCAGTGGCGACATGGTGTAGACCACACAACGCACTCGTCTACTAACTTATCTAGATTTTCTTGGCCGGGACCCACCTCCTTGTGGATGAGTTGTTAGCACCAAGGTGCGTGAAGACTTTCCCCACCCCGCAGGGAGGTAAGACTATGATTAGACTGACCTTGGTTTGCACAGCGCACTACAATGGGTCTCGGGATAGAGTCCCGGCCTGGGCATGGGTGTTCTTTATGGGTGAATTTCATCATCCTCAACTTCGCGATTAGCCAAAAGTGGCAAAAAGTGAAAGTAAAATAAGCCAAATCAATCAACCAATCAATCTTCTTTGTTGAGGGGGGGATCGTACCTGAAGAGAGATAGAATGGTGTGGAAATTCCAAGAAAACAACCATCACGAGGCAATGAAATACAAATACAATTTTTCTTCTTATGCTCGAAGAATAAGAAAGAGGAGGGGGTGCACCCCATACCTCACGAATAAGGCCCCGCCACTGACGCTAACTTAATCCCAGAGGTAACTCCAGCTCACGATTTTGTATATTTCAGAAACAATTGACCGAAGATTATACTTGATCATTTATTATCCAGCCTAGTACAGTCACACACACTTCTGGGCTGTAATGATCCCATTCACTTTCAATGGGATCATTACAACCGAGAAGTGTCCGTGACTGTACAATCATTCGCAGACATGTAAATTTCGGACATGTCTGTGTTGTAACTACCCCACCGAAACTCAATAAGATTGCTACAAGCCAGAGTGTTCGTGACTGTACACTTAATTTGTCCGTAACAATGTTCATCCACAGGGCCGGATTAAGACGAAATTGGGCCTGATGCTCGAAATCTTCGGTGAACAATAAACACAACGACGTTATAGTTACGTCACAGTGTAAAAAATAATAGTAACTGTATAATAAGTAACGCTGTGTCTAGGCGTCCGAAATTGGGGCTCCAAATTTCATTCTGAGATTTATTTTCAGGTTAATATAGCAAAAGAAAACTGTTCAGCTTTCGGAAAATTCTCGTCTGTTTTCATCTGGGCCTATTTCAGGAATGGGCCTAATGCTGCAGCATCAATAGTACCCACCTTAATCCGGGCCTGTTCATCCGTAGTTTTTAAGCTGCGAGAGGTTCAATTGATACAAAAACGTCTACAACACACAGTACAACAGACACATTTCACGCTGCGCGAACACAAACAATGCAAAGAGAGAAACAATTTGGATCATCAACTTCCTACAGTCCAAATATTAACATCACAAGACACGCAGTAGAATTACAAGTGGGTAACAATCAAATTAACATTCTTTAGCACTGTGCAGGCTTGATTTTTTTTAACTTGACGTTGTTTTTCTGCCACTCTTGACTAATCTCGACGATGAAGACTAGTAATGATAAGATGAAATTGATGAATGAAACCAAGAACACAAACGCCCAGATCGGAATTCGAACCCACCGAGCCGGCACAGGCTTGAGAATGATGTTTGGCCACCTTTGTCCTCGAATAGTTAAGTTACAGCAACATATATTCTTTATTTGGAGGCTGGTTGGTTCCTAGTCAGTTCGGCTCTACAAACAGCTGAAAGTCCTAAGGTTTGATGACGGTTGGTTTACAGAACACCACATTGAAACAGGTAGATCAATTTCGCTCGCTTTCGTTTAGTCTGCCTCAGTATCCCAATGTAAGTTATTTAGCTGTTTTAAAAAAAATTAAACACACACAACGCCTCCATTTACAGAATTTTTACTTTCCACGCTCTAATTTGAAACATTGATGGATTTCGAAAAACAAAAACTAGATTTTTAGATCTATTTCTTGGCAAACTGCCAATAATAATTTAATAGGGCACCATTAATTCACCCCAGACATTTATTGTTTTCTCTTTGTCTACTGGCTCGTTCGACGTCCATTTGCCTTCGGGCCTGGCTCTCAATATTGCATTCCTTGCTCTTCGAAGTCGCGGTGATGGTTAAAACCTGGTAGGGTGCGTCAGCACTGCGGCTATTGCTCCTTACCATTCATAGGTCAACACGACTGAGTGAAAATTATCCCCCCTCACCCCGCAGTATGCAGACCATAATCTAGGAAAGTCAAATGAGGTCGAGAAAACTTGAAGCCATAAATTTCGGTATTATCTAAGCGCACAAAAGTCGTTACTATTTTTTAAAGTTGTATTAGTTTAGTTTCGGTCCATTTTAGATTAATCTGAACTGCGCCTGCAGTTTAAAGGAAGATCCGAACCACTTTGTACCTCCACCAGGAATCGAACCGGATCCCTTGATGACATCGTAGCATAGCATAACATAATTTACATTAAGTGTACACTGGTTCCGTCGGCAAAACATCTGACTGCCAGACAGGATACGCGGGTTCGTTGCCTGGATCGTACTAATGTTAAAACCGATATCCTTGTATAAGCGGCTCTGGCGACCACCCAGCCGCTCATAAATGGATACAGGGGAGCCACCATGGTCTAAATATTTTACACCAAAAATTCGTGTATGTTTTACTGGCTGCTATGGGGAATGGCATTTCATTATTGGCTCAGAGAGGTAAACACAATATAAAGCCTTGTTCGCACGAGCGTGCGCATGATTTCTTTTTCGGAGGGAGCTGGAATTGTAAAAGTAGACATTACGTGGCTGTTCTAAGGGAGGGGGGGAAGGATATACAAAAAAATATTTCGTAATTACCATTTTGAACCATAGTTTTAAAAGTTCATCAAAGTAAAAAATGGCAATCCGGGGTCATTTTAAGGGGGGAGGTCCATTCACTACTTTGGTTTTCCCCTTTACTGCTTTCATTTGAAAATTCTGATTTTCTCAAAACTTCGGATGGGACAGCTCCCTCACCCGTGGACACCAATGCTTGTACAGGCACAAACACCTGGTTATCCAAAATAAGTTAGCAATAACAAGGACAAGAGTCGTATCAATAACACTTATTTGGGCATTCCTTGCCCACCCATTAAACCCTGACAAATAAAAAAGTAAGATCCACGTTACCCTAGTTTTTACCAAACAACTATTCAACAGACGGATAAGTGACACGAAACTCACCTGTATCGTCCCAATACGTGGGCAAACACTTTCCTCTGGCATGACCCCCAGAATCCCAAAAATCGTCAAGCTCTTCGGATATCCTTCGTCGCATGTCCGCCTTCATCCGTCGGGAGCATTCGACATCCGATCGCAACACGTGGCGTACACTGGCTCGCAACATGAACTTGCTTAAACATAACACAGATTTACACCTCCTGCTTTTTAACTGTCAACAAGATTGTCCACGAGGCACTGACGGTGCAAGAATATCGAAATCACGACAGCACAAGACAAATCACATGAAGATGATGCTCCTAGATGCCACCTGGTGTAAGAAACTTCTACGTCCCGCATTTGACTGTGCGCCCACCGACATCCAATGTTTGTTGTGGTCTTCCACAGCGCAAAAGCAACCTGTCTCTCTCTCCTGAGAAAAAGTTCCCGAGGTTTCTCAGCAGAAACGGGGACAGGCGTTGTGATTCTTCATGCCGCGACTCAGGAAGAGAAAATGGGCCTGTTTCACATCGAAACTAGCGCGCTACACAATTGTTCTTCGGTGTGGTGAGAAAAGAAATTTTGGGGGATCAGACGTTGCACTTCTTTCATTGGTTCCGCCGTGCCTTCTTTTCTAAACTCAATAATTAAGTTCGATCTTCAGTCATGCAAATCAAGTTTTGGTCTCTTATTCTGAGAGGCTTTTCTGTCACTTTTGACTAATCGCGACGAGGTTGAATGATGGCTCGGATGAAACTGATGAAGGAACACTTCTGCATGCTCACCTCGGGATTCGAACCAGGAAGCTTAAATGACAAGATCGTAAGACAATTCAATCTGCTTGGCCACCGAAGTTTTCGTCTAAAGTTACTATACTCTACTGTATTTACACTTCTCTTCCTGTTGCCATAAACAATTATCTCATGTCCATATTTTACCTCTAGAATAATCGCGGCGATGATGATAAATCTAATGCAGGTCCACCATATGCATAGCAGCGACGGTGCCAGAAAGGAGGACACGGAGGGTGGTTAACCAGTCTTCCCCTAATCCTACCGCCCCCCAACAAAGAAGAAAACTAGATAGATGCTGTCTAAGCTCATGTATATGTAATTTTGTATGATAGTTACATGTATACTAAATATGACCCCCCAGAAATAATCCAAACCATCATCTGTCAGACAATTACTTTTTTTTTTTTTTTGGTGCCGTCACTGATGCATACATATGGTTAATTGGAACATGATCTACGCTTTCAAGTGTGATCCGAACAACCGACTGAGACACTCCGCGTTGTAAGGGTAAAGCGATATCGGATATCGCCGATATCAATTACACTATCAGGGGGGCCTGAAACACATGACAGCAAACTCAATTTCCTAGTCCCCACTTCTCAGCGCGTTACTCCAACCGCTGGACCACGGAGGCCAGCTCCTCACTAATGCTGAATTTGAGAGAGAGAGTGAATAGATGAATATTTACACCATATACAAGAGTTGACCACGACTTTTATTTCTAGACAGGAAATATACATACATAGAAGCACCAAACTATGTCAGTTTTTCAAAGTATTTCCCCTGAACATCCAGACACCGTTGCCATCGTTGTGTAAGTTCCTTGATGCCTTTGGCGTAGAAAGAAGTAGGTTGGTATCGTAATCACTGCAGGACAGCGTTCTTGAGTTCCTCATCTGTCTGGAAGTGCGTTCCGCCCAAATGCTCTTTAAAAGCAGTGACGTGCACTGAGGAGTAGCTAGTCGAGGAGTAGCTAGTCTAGCAGAGATAGATCAATCAATCTCACGTCTCTAATTATTTTCAAATCACAATATTTATTGTCTTGAAGCCTCAGTTCATATGCAACACTTCTTTCCACGCGCTTCTCGTCCCTCGATGTGATCAGCTGGCAAGGATGGATACCCTAGCTGGCTCTTCATCCGCCTTACCAGTTCTAGGTATAGACAACCGCCCGAAGAGAAAGGGAAGATTTCTGCCTGTACCTCCCTTGCCCCCTCGCCCCCCGCTCAATTGGTTGAAAGCCCGTGGTTTCAGGTCCTCCAGTCTATCTCCTATAGGACAGATAGGGCATTGGTTTTCCTTGGATTCCTTTGCAAATCCTCTAAAGAACTCAGGGAAATATTTTCTGCAGTACTTATGTCCTATGTATTTACACAACCTTTTAAACGTTGTACAATATGTATGTATAATATGGGATGTAGTTTTACTTGTATATGAATGGGAACGTACTTGTATTATGTGCAGACAAAAATGTTATGGTTTCTTTTCTCTTATTTTAAAATATGGAATATATAATGATTAAATAACAAATATTTGCTAACGCTCTCTCTCTCTCGGTCTCGTTTTAGTAGTGTTTTATTTAAATGTACTAATAATTTGGCCTCCAATAAAAAAAAATGGGTAAGCTCAACAGTCATAAATACGGACGTATAAATTTGGGCAAGAAAACGTGCGTTCTAATTGTTGTTGTTGGTTTGGTTTATTTTACCTCACCTTTCTGCACATTTGGTTATCGCGAAAATGAGGATGAGTGATGATATGATGAAATTGATGAAGGGACCTCACAAAGAACAATTCAGGCAGGGATTCGAACCCGTGACGAGTGCGTATTCTTGTTCCTATGTGTTGTACTCTGCAGTGAATAATGAAATAATTTGGAATGAAAAATGTACCCCAGAACTCAAAAAGCCAAATGAATATCATTGAAGAAAGTAGAAAAAAGTGTGTTTTGTTACCTGTTTATCTCCTCTAATGTATTGCAGTTTTGCCACCTCCCATCGCTTTTCCTAGCTGTATAGATTTAATTGCGATAAGTACCTAATGAGCTTATGGAAGTCACGAGGGACAATCATAAACAGAGAACTCTGGACTCCTGATTTCACAGTGCCCTGCAGATGCACTGGGAAGAAATTATTTGTATTTTTTTCCCCTTTCTTTAGCGTTGCTTTTCCATCACTTTACCTAAATTCTGCCATGACGATGAACGCTGATTAAATTAAACGGATGAACAGTGGCTACAAAGGAACACTCATGCAAAGGCCAGGGCTCGAGCCTGTATCCTTCAGTAACGAGATCGTGAGATGGAGAAATTAGGGAAATCAAGGAATGCAATATTTTTGGAAAAACGTTAATAATATACGAATATGGTGTTTCAAAAATCCAATTGAAATTTACGTCCTAGTGAGTAAATACGCAGTTTGCTTTACCGATACCCACGTATCCGAATAGTTAGAGCTTTCCACTCACCTTTGTTGTCGGCCGACCACCGTGGGGGAGTGCAAGTGGCCTCGGATCGGTACCCGGTGGAGGCACATAGTGGTTCGGATCCCACTTTAAACTGTAGGTCCAGTCCCGATTAGCTTTTATGTACATAAAGTGAACTTAAACACCAAATCAACCAACCGCGAAGGAGTGGTTATCACTGCATGCTATGACACCAGGAGTTCCGGGTTAGAACTCCGACCTCGGCATGGGTGTTATTTGTATTTGTCTCTTCATTTATTGTATTGTATCATCTTCGCGATTAACCAAATGTGTCAGCGACGCTAAGTAGGATAAATCAAATCACTGATTGCTTTACCTACACTTTTGGCTAATCGTCAAGATGATACGATAAAATTGATGAAGGGACAAACACAAATAACACTCATGCCCAGGTCGGGGTTCGAACCCGGGATCTCTGGTTTAATAGTCAAATCAACATGTTTTGGATTTTCGAAAGTGGGTGGGATTAACGTATGTTTCTTTTCAGTAGTCCTTCCTCATTTTGCAATCCTTTCCTTTCTTTGACGTTCTATTTTTAGGAATACTGGGCCCTAAAAGGGGGAGGGGGGATTATGACCAACACCAACCTCCCTTGCGCACGCCACAGATTGCTACCCCAAGTGTCGACATCACCGCACGTCACTGTTTAAAAGAGCCCCAAACAAGTGGAAATCACTGGGGGCTAAATCTGGACTGTGTGGTTAAACCTCCCAGTGCAAGTTGACCATTGTTGTTCGAGTCAAATGGGCCGTGTGTGGCCTGGCATTGTCATCGAGAAGAATGACATGTTTCGACAACATTTCAGGTTCTTTCTTCCGAACGGTCCCACGTACAGCACTGTGAAGCAGTGTTGAGTAATACTGGGCATTAATTGTGGCACCCTTCTCCAAAAAATCCACATGGATAACACCTTTCATGTCCCAGAAAACAGTTCCCAAAATCTTATCGGCAGACGGCAGCGCTTTGGTTTTTTGGGTGGAGGGGAACCCTTATGACACCATTCGTACACTCTTGCCCGTGACAGTGTTTGTTCACCATACTGTGCTTGCAGTCTGCGCCAAATTTCAGCAGGTTTCACCTTCTTTCTTCACGAGAAATTTCATTATACACCGCTGCTCCACAGCAACAGATACACTACTTGCCGCCATCTTTGCTTACACTACTGTGCATGCGCCAAATGCGTCGCAAAGGATCATGGTTACTCGCAAGGAATCATGGTCTGTCCTACCGAAGTAATGCAGCGCTACATTGATTCATTAATATTTTACGCACGAAAGTCTTGGTCAACCTTGAACGACCCTTGTAATAAAAATTCAATAAATAAAAGTATCATCGGCATTTCAGTTTTCTTACAAAAGCAACAACAAACACGCGGATGACCTTATAGTCAACAGCATAAGCGTGGATCAAATATTAATTAGTTTATGGCGTAAATGAATGAAGAGCAAATTGTTGCAGCATTGAGAAAATCAAGAGAGAGACTGACTGATGTGGGAAGAAATACGCTGTGAGAAAGCTAGAGGTAAAAAGCTACACAGGCTATGGTTCACCGCATAATCACAAGGTGCCGACTTGTACAGGACACATGATATGTGGTGGAGCAAGAGCGGCCATAAATGTTAAGTGCAGGTTGCAATCAATATTATCCAAATTGACATGCAATGCTCGTGACATACGTTGCAATAATATACCACACTTTCGACACTCTCCCAAAACACTGCACATGAGAACGAACATAGCAATTTCTTCTCAGTATGGTTTTCAACGAGTCTAATAAATCGCGATGTAATTACAACTGAACAATTTAACTCAAATTGTGAACACAATGGTTAGAGAAATAATTGAAATTGCTCATTTTACCAACTTTGGTTGCTTATTTTTGCCGCTAGAGTATAATGATATGATGATGAAATAGGAGAAAGAACACGTACAATCGCACACCACGCTACGACGCCAGGGGTTCCGGGTTCGAATCCCGGCTTGGGCATGAGTGTTCTTTGTGAATATCCCTTCATCAATTTTATCATATCATCACTCATCCTCATCTTCGCGATGAGTCTAAAGTGGCAGAAAAGCGAAGTAAAATAAACCAAGTCAATTGATCAGCCAGTCAGAACAACTACAATCACCCATACCCGGAGAAAACACACAGTGGTCCGTATCCCCCTTCAAACTTTAGGTCCAGTCCCGATTAGCCTTTCTGTGCATAAAGTGAACTTGAAAATAAACCATAATATACCAGAAAAAGTCATCATTAGAGACCGGATTTTAAATGGGAAAATTTTACCCTAAAGAGGACCAAAAAAGGGAAAATTATTGCCACAATAAGGACATGAAAAAGTGCTATGGTTTATCATTTTAAATGAAAACAATATATACCATTCATATATTAAAAGGGATTCATTAAATTTATTGTATTTTTTACTTTACTTCATATATGACAGCATTTACTGTCACACAGTAAAGTGAACACTATTCTAAAAAACTTTACAATAAAAGTCTAAATCTATCAGAGAAGTGCACATTCAAGTTCCAACTCAACAGGTGCGCCGCTTAAAACGCGCTATTACTGCCAGGTCGTATTGTTGCAACAATCGCTGCAAACGTAATCGCAACACTCCTGGAGGGAAGGTAGGGTAGAAGACGCTTGTTCTTTCTATTCTCTAAGCTGTATGAAATAGACAATCGTACTAAGTTTTTGATATCTTGTCAATAAAGGGACCAAGGAAGTGTTTTTGGCAACAGCCAACAGCACTGGCGTACGCAGAGTGGGGGCTGAAGAGGCTACAGCCCCCCAGAAATTTTTAGAAATTAAAAAAAAATCAAATGAAAGCCGTAATGAAGTCGGAAAAAAAACTTAAAATAAGTCCCCGATAACCATTGTTGGGTTTGAATAACTTTTAAAACGAAAGTTTAAAATGGTAATTGGAGCTCATATCTCATGAAAATAAAACACCAACAACGGGGTATCATCAAAATTGATTTATGGCGAAGCTTTCTATGATCCAAGCAAATATTTAGCTCACCCTGTTCAGCAAATGTTACATTCATGGCACTGAATCAGCTTCAGATTCAGCTGTAGATATTGATACAATTTGAATTGAATTCACATAATCCTTGAGTGATGTGGAAATGTGATTTGGATTTTCTTTTGTAGATGTGAAAATCTTTAATTAGGGACGCACACATGCTTTTGCTTACGTGAAAGTTCACCTGACATGCCACCATAAAATATTTATATTGTCCACCAAAGATTGAATTTTTTTTTTTCGAAAGTATGGTTTTCCTCTAACTCCTGAACTACGGTTCTCCTACACGGTGAATCAATCGTTTACAACGTTTCAAGAGTAGCAGTGTCAATTTTTGCTTTGCTCTAAGAAATGAAGGATTTCTCTTTTGCATAAAATATTATAGCAAATTTAATCATAAATAACTACTTTGTCAAATGTTTTAGCAATTCTTCAAACCTGAACTTCCCACGAGTCGATCAGGGATAATTTTCTCCGCTTCAGGACCTTAGTTCGAGGATCAAATATTCGCCATTTCTTTGATACTTTTTATAAATAGTTAGGTTGAGCGAGTTGGATTTAATATAATTTCTCGTTTTTGACTGATTTGTTTTATTTTACTTCGCTTTTCTGCCAGATGAGAATGCTTGGTGATAAGATGAGGACAATCATAAACACACATGGAGAAGACAACACAGGCCAAAAAAGGATTATACCGGCCGAGAGTCTAGACGCCAGAGTCTCGTTAGTCTGCAAGAATGCAGTGGAAGAGAAGTTGACATTTGGATGTCTTCATTTACACCCCTAGTAATATATCGTGTTTGTTAGGCTTGATACTTAGTACATCATCTTTCTTTTGGACGCTGTTACTGATTTTCCATATAATATGATTCCGAAATAAAGGTCGAAAGCTCTACTTGCTTCGCGGTTACTCATCCTTCATATTGCATGTATAGTGGAACCACAGGGAAAAGGACTTGCGCAGAACCGTACAGCGGTCGCGGGTGTGGGGGAGGGCATAGGGGAGTAGCCTTCAGCGCGGTCCGAGTCAGTGTTGCCAAGCCTATTGATTTCTCGGGATATTTCCTTAATAATCTGTTGCTATGGAACCACGAAGAGCCTCCTCATTTTCTAGCTTCTTTCTACTTAGGTGTTCCACCTAGAAAATTAATGCCAAACTAAATAGTAAAATGAGAAATTTATAGTTTAACGAAAAGATTGATTGATTGATGTGTTGTTTTAAGTCCACTTTATGCACAGATAGGCTAATCGGGACTGGGCCTACAGTTTAAAGTGGGATCCGAACCACTATGTGCATCCACCGGGTATTGAACACGAGACCCCTTGATTACAAGGCGACGACGAGATTAACGAAAATGTTGATAGTTCCAGATGATAAAAATGTAACGTATTATTATCATCACCATGCACTAATTTCCGCAGGCACTGTCAATACAAAATTAATTCATTCAATAGCCGGAACGCCAATCACAAATGAATAGACATGGGAACTACGTACTTAGATTTGATTTATTTTACTTCGGTTTTCTGCCACTTTTGGCTAATTACGAAGAATGGAACGAGTGATGGTATGCTGAAATTGATGAATCGACTCTCACAATCACCCACGCCGGGATTCGAACCCGGGGCCCCTGGCGTCTGCTACCACTACTACTACTAATAATAATAAAGAGCGTATTAAACAATGTCATTTTATTTATTATAGTGTTATTAATATTATCATCATTACTGATTTTTCTGGGAAGAAAGGTTTCGATACTCTTTAGGTTCCTTTGTTGTTATTATTATTTGTTATGTTCATGATAAAAACGACTCTAAATATTGTGGTATGTTCATAAATTATCGTGCGGGGTGTAAGGAGTGACCCCTTCTCAAAACACCCAAATGTCAACCTCACTGGACTACATTATTCAGGGGTGTCTGAAGCCATGGCCAGTTTATTCCTCTATGGGGCTTGTGCTGTGTGATGTCAATATGTATTTGTGATTGTCCCTCATCTATATATATCTTACCACCATTTTTTTTCGTCTTCACAATTAGCCAAAAGTGGCAAAAAGCGCCAAGTAAAATAAAACAATTCTCATTCATAATTGATCGTGCAAGAGAAAAATGGAGTGATATTATTATTATTATTATTGCATCCAAAGTAAATATATAAATAAACACAAGATCTATCGCGTCTGTCATTTCAGGACAGGTTCTCAATTACAACTTAAACGAATTGCACTGACTGAAATGTATATTTTTTTTCTAAATTTCGAACCACCCACCGACAAGAGACAAATTTAGTTCAAGAACTTTCTCTTTCCTCTTTACCTATTGTTTACGAGGTGGAACAAAGGATGGGCTTTCGTGTATTATGATTGTGTCGCAGCAGGAACCGAGTTCCGCCAACAAATGGAGTTCCGGAGCGTTCCGGCTCACTTTAAACCCGGCATACTGCAATCAAGTATTTTGGTCAGGGTTGTTAAAGGTCCAGGAACCCATAAATTCTAATGGGTTCTATTGGGTTCCGCTGCAGGACCGTTAACCTTTTCTCTCGCACAATTTAAATTCGGTCCAAGTTGAGTATTGTTTCATTGAAAAAAGATTCCTGGATCAAATTTAAATTGATTCGGAAAAAAAATTCCTGGACCGTATTGAAATTGATACGGAAAAAAGTTTCCTGGACCGTATTTAAATTGAGTCGAAAAAAAGGTTCCTGGACCGTATTTAAATTCATCCGGAAAAAGAATTCCTGGATCCAATTGAAATACTACAGTATATACATAAAAAGGTTCTTCACGGCCTAGAACCCATTTACACTTGCTGATTTTCTCTTCCGGACGGGAATTTAATTTATTTACAATTCCTGGAAATTAACAACCCTGGGATTATTAAGGATCCAGAAATCCATACATTCTAATGGGTTCTACTTGGTTCCGTAACAGGACGGGAACCTTCTTTCTCGCACAATTTAAATTCGATCCAAGTTGCGTATTGTTTCATTGAAAAAAGGTTTCTGGATAGTATTTAAATTGATAAATTGATTCACAAAAAAAGGTCCCTGGACCGTATTTAATTTGATGCGGAAAGAAGTTTCCTGGACCGTATTTAAATTGAGCCGGAAAAAAGGTCCATGGACCGTATTTAAATTGATCTGGTAAAAAGGTTCCTGGACCGAATTGAAATACTTTACAGAAAGGTTATTTACGGTCCAGAACCCATTTACGCTTGCTGATTTTCTCTCCTGGACCGGAATTGAATTTATTTAAAATTCCTGGACCTTTAACAACCTGGATTTTGGTTATTTAATTTTAGTACTTGGCAACTTTTCCTGGGAAGCTTGATCCCCCCGGACCCTCCCTCTAAATACGACGTTGCATACAAAAACTCAACAACAATTGCATACACACGTGTCTGTATTAATTGAAAACATTCGTGCCTCCAATGCGCTTCCATGGCTATCGAAGGAAGGCAAGTGCTTCCGCGATGACGTCACAGAATTCTCGACCGCGGGGGTTGTTAGAAAGCTCAGTTATGGTGGGACCTTCTCAGGCAGGGAGGAAGACTGATTCGACGGACCTTACCTACAATGAAACATGTTGGGACGGAATCGTTGAGGGTTTCTGGTCTTTTCCAGGAAAAATATTTATTTATGTATGTCCACAAGAGTACGTTCGTCCTTTTACAAATATGACTCTTTTTAAAGATCAACATACTTTTTTGTATCTCACCAATTATTAAAAAATGATTGATTGATAGCACATACGCTATTTTGCCCGTCACACACAATACGGGGATAAGCCGCTTAACTAAAACAAAATTGAGAACAGGGCCCTAAGAAGAAAAGAAAATATGCCTGGTAAAAATTCCCGGACTCAATTTTTGGAACAACCTAACAAGAACTAAAACTAAACTCTCTTCTCCGAGGACAAAATCTCCATATCCTAGTTAAAAGTTGAGGCTGTAAAGGATCATTCGGGACAAACTAAGGGCAACACGACCCAAGAAGGATTATGCAGACGCTAGAGCCTCGTTGGACTGCAAGGAACAGTTATCGGGGTGTACTACGGGGAGGTTGAATTTTGGGTGCTTTATCACGCCTTATTTTTAAAAATAGATAAATAGCTCTTATCATACCTCTATTGACGCTTAGCTTCATAACTGAAAACGTTGTCGATTCACCATAAATTGCAGAAAGCTTGCCGTGGCTACAAAACACTTCCATAAAAACCTCAATGCTATCTCCAATTTATACCTGAAAGATTCCCTTAGTATTGTTATTTTCGTAAACTGTTTCCATTTTTTTCTGGTTTTTGATTTGTCAAACACTGCTTTAAGTCCACTTTATGGTCAGATAATTCGAGTTTGAATTTTTGCTCTAAGTCCACTTTTTGCACAGATAGTCTAATAATTTTTTTAAACCCCGGACAACAAGATTTCAAGGCTTTATTCTCAGGTAGGCTAATGAGATTGACCCTACTGTTTAAAGCGGGGTCCGAACCACTGCACAGAGACTCTCAAAAGTCTTAGGACATCATCATTTGATACTAGGCAACCCAATTTACACAAGGCGTTGGTGGGTTGCGTGTAGAGTTAGTTAGGCTCAATTTCAGGGTTGGCACGTGCACAATAGATGTGTGTGAAATAAGCGAAAGGGGAAAAGAAACAATTATGTATTTAAAATTATAAAGAAATTCAGTATTATATCGCAAATGACAAAATACTTTTGGAAAGAAATAGAGGTCCTCTACTTAAAGAAAATCGATTTTCTACTATTTTGTCGTTGATGAGTCTGCATAAAAGAAAGGAAGAAAGGAGAGAAGACGAGAGGTGGCGAAAGGAGAATATAAAAGTAGCATATGGAAGGAAAGGGAGGATAGAATTGGAGAGAAGAAGAAATGACATGAGAAGAAAGGAAAGAATGTGCTAAAGAGAGAGAGAGATGAAGAAAACAGAGAAAGGAGGGGAAGGAAGGGAGGAAACCAGATGAGAGGATAGAAGAAAAGGAGACTAGAAGAGGGAAGTGGAGAATAAGGTAAAAGAGAGAAAAAGAAAATAGTGCACTCGAGTCTGCAATCGAAGGCAGGAGATAAGAGGAGTGGAGAAGAGCGGGGTGAGACAAGAGGCGAGAATAGGAGACGATATGAGATAGAAGCAGAGGAGAAGGATGAAAGAGGAGAGGGAGAGAGGAAGAAGAGAGCAGAGGGGACGTAGTTGCAGAAAATATCGTCTGAACGTCAAGAATTGATGCATTGATCAAATTATCAACATGAAACAATCAAGAACATTTTGAAATTGTCATCTGATACACTCTCAGGGCGAAATGTCTTTTTGCCGAGTTCAGAGCAAGATAAGGTGTTTCGCGTAAGATTTTAGATTTTACCTGCGATTACACCACTAAAAACACGAATTTCATTTTCCTATATATATACAAAAAGAAGTTTCCAATTTTTTTCCTCTTCTCAGTTCGTTGAAATGAGGATTTTATTCTTTAAGATTTCATAGTTAATACCAAACGGAACCATCCAATTTTACACGACCTGGACAATGAACAAAACAGGATATGTCTAAAACTTACGAAAAATTCCTGCCACGGGAGGGGTTTGAACCTACGACCATTAGGTTGACAATCCTAAACGGTAACCACAACACTACAAACTTTCGTTCTTACTTTTGATGCTTAAAAGAGATAGGAGAAGCTGGACAATGTGAAATTACACATGTAACTCACCTACTTGTGTAAATAATACTTGATTTTAACAAAGAAATCGAAGGTGGTATGAATCGACAAAATATTGAATGGAAATTTGGCACATGGTGAAAACTATTCATTCGATATTTGCGCAGGTAGACTTGGAGAAAGGTGTGAAATTAGGATGTGTTGAATTGCCACAAATATAAATTGTTAATTCATTAACTCTTGTCAATATATTTGAATCCGTATACAATTATTATCAGAGTATGATAATCTCAAGATAGTCGTAACATTTATTTTCCACATGGAAATGCCCATCTGAACGTGTATCAACTCATTTTTTTTGTATATTTTTGATGAAATTCCTGATTCTTGCAGTTTGAGGTGCCCACAGGGGGGGGGACTATGGCGCAGACTGCGCCATCGAGATTTGGGGGGGGGTTCCCTTTCAAATAACATAGAATTCAACATTTATATATTTTTCTATAATACAGTACTGGCCAAAAGAGTGTCAACTTCGTGTTTTTTTCGCATACCTCTTGCCAATGTTATCCGATGAGGATGAACGTCGCATGATATGTTGTGGAGGATGTTTCTGATGTTCAACGCATGTATTTTGGTCGAAGTGTACCATTTTCACCATAATATTAAGGAATTACAAAACCCGCAGAAAAATTACTATTGTACCTATCCATGCTGGTTAATGATTGTAACAATGTGTACCAGACATTGTCCAATTTGTGTTCAGCATGACACATTTCTATGTTTTCAGAGTATGGGTACTCGCCGTGGATGCACCAATCTGTCTCCGAACATGCAGAGAGGCATTGCTAACGGACGCGCACAAGGGCGAACACTGCAGGAACTAGCGACACAGTTTGGAATCACTAGAAGTGCAGTATCGGAATTTCTGAGGCGGTGGAAGCAACAGGGAGGTGTTGTTGGAGGAATCCCATATAGGACGACCCAGGATCACGTCAAGACACGTCGACAGGACCATCCTCCGCATCAGCAGAAGCAACCCCAGACTGACGTCAGCCGACATTGCTCGGGAGCTATAATTCCCAACCACCCCGTCGCCATCTGGAAGGACCATCAGACGTCGTCTCCAAGCGGCCGGTCTCAATGGACGTCGGCCTGTTAAGAAACCGCTGATTTCGGCGAAGAGTAAGAAGGCCAGACTTGCATGGGTAAAGCTCATCTGGCGTGGACCAGGAGAGAATGGAAAGATGTGGTCTGGAGTGATGAATCAAAGTATTGCCTCTTTGGAACAGACGGAATAGTGTGGATTAGACGTCCTGTCGGCCAGAGATTTGATCCCAAGTTTCAACTTCCCACAGTCAAGCATGGAGGTGTGGGGGTGCATCACTGTCAATGGCGTCGGCCTACTATGCCGAATCAATGGTATTGTAAACAGTTTCCAGTACGAGGACATACTGGAGAACACAATGAGACCATTTGCTCTCCAAACTCTTGGCCGTTACTTCACCCTCCAACAAGATAACGACCCAAAACACACATCCAAGCACATCAGCAACTGGTTCCGCCGCCGTCGCGTTAATGTTCTCGAGTGGCCCAGCCAATCCCCGGATCTCAATCCGATTGAGCACATGTGGAAGGAGTTGGAGCGTTGTCTGGCAGGGAAGAGAGCACGAAATGTTGATGAGAAGGTTGCTCAGTTGGAGGAGGAATGGAAGAAGATACCAGTCTCTTTTATCCACAACCTTATTGACTCCATGTCAAGCAGTTATTGATGCCAAAGGCTTTGCCACAAAGTACTAGATGCTGTTTGTTAATTTTGTGTTGATCAACACCAGTTTTGACCTTTCCCGGTGAACTGAAGTGCAATATTTCTTTATGTTCGATGGTGTGTATTTTTTTCTATTTACATAAATTTGTTCTTTTTTTAGACCATTTCACAGTTTGCCGAACCACTCGGTTATAAGTCGAATGTAATCCATTTGAAGATGTTTTGGTGCAAATATTGTGTAATTCTTGCAATAAATACCTCAGTTATAGCAAAAAAACCAAAAGTTGACACTCTTTTGGCCAGTACTGTATATCTGAAAATTTTACACCTGACATGTACAGTCACGGACACTGCCGGCTTGTAACGATTCCATTGAAAGTCAATGTATTCATTACAAGCCGGAAGTGTCCGTGACTGTACCATATTTAATCCATTAGATGAAGAAAAGAAAGTACTTAAGGGCAGGGGTGCTCATAGGTGGGATATGTGGACGCCTGGTGCGTCCACCCAATTTGGGGGGTTTCCTATGATAGAAATTTGACGTGAACAATATAGCATTCGGCACAAGTTACCATTGCTGCTCTATAAATAGCAATTTGTAGACTTCCAAGTGAATTGTAAAGGGTAATACGTATTATCGGGAGGGGAAGCGGTGGAAGGAAATCCTCTTACATATTGACAGAATATTACATATTCTGGGAGGATTGTGAATTAAATGTTGGGGGGGGGGGGGCAAAATCCAACTCTTGAATCTTAGATCTTAAATCTTAGATTATAGAGTGTATTTTAGTTAGGAGGGATTAAGCGTTAAATTGAGGGGACATCCGATTCTTGAATATTACTATTGGTAACTGATAATTATTTGTTTTGGAGGAGACAACATCCACTCTTCAACATAAACAGTAAGTCTAAAATTGGTACGGAAATTATCGTGGGAGGGTTGAGTATTAAATTTAAGGGGGGAGATATGAAGCTCTTGATAAAGTGTTAAATCTTAGATTGTCAATGGATTTCTGTAGTGGGGGAGGGTTCGAATATTAAATTTAGGGGATTATATTTAGCGGTATGGTGTCCACACATTTTTAGCACCGAACGTGCGAAAAGAGAAGCTGGAAAAGAGTAAATATCGCGGGGTCATAAGAAAGTATTGACATCCCATTAAATTAATATTATTGAAAGACTGCAAAGAAATGGATGTAAAAATTTTCTTGTGTTTCGCATTTTACTAAAGTTTCATACTATAGCTGCATTACATATCATCACATCTTAAAATATAATGCTTATAGTGTTCGTATTCTGCTTAATTTAAAGCAGACGCATCATTTGGATGATGTACTTTTATTAGCAGTATTATTGCCGTATTGATTCCCTGTATGCTGTAATAATTGTACTAAGTGTACTTCATAAAGTAACACCTGCACGTTACCCGCTAAAACAGAAAAATAAAAATAAATAATATCAAATTCCTTCTCATTTCTAACTTCTTGTCGCAGGACAATTTTACTTTAACAAGTGACATTTGCACTGAAGACAGAATCCAGGTAATTATTGCTATGGATTACTAAAATAATTATATTTACCTCAAGCAGGGGGGGGGGGGGGTGGAAGGAGGAACCGTATTAAATCCTCACCATTAGCTTAGGAATTTCTAGCTAAGGTTCTGTAATGTCTCGTGAAAAAATAACGGAATCGGTCACAGGGCTGCAGCATGCTATTTGGTTTGCCCAGGTTGAATTTTCTACCTGTTCTGTTAAATACTCAAATTGTGGGTTTATAAATCTCAGAAATCATATTCTCCATTCACAAACACTGTTTTAATGCACATTTATATAATTTAACTTATTACACTTAACGAATTAGTGTGCTAGCTTTCAGTTATATCGAAAAAGGAACTATTAAATATATATGGAAATTTAACATGGTGGTGTATTCAAATAAACATCAATTATTAATTATATAAACAAACTATTTAGAAGGGAGATTATGATGAACGATTTTGGGGAGGTCTTGGGGTGATGTTTGATTGAATTGGTTTATTTTACTTCCCTTTTATGCTACTTTTGGCTAATTTGCGAAGATGGAGATGAGATATGATATAATGCAATTGATGAATGGACACTCACAAACATTCATACCCAGGCCGGGATTCGAGCCCGGGGTCCCTGGCGTAGCGCTAACCACTCCGCCACGGATCCGGCAGGTGAGTTTCGACTAAAGGTTATTAAAAGTAGGTTGCGTTTCAGTTTGGGGGATTCATTATTGTCAAGTTTGCTTGTTTTGTGTAGCGAGAGTGACATTCATGCACAAATTCCAAATGATGAAATAATAGATAAATTCGCAAGGTTCAGTATTCAGAGACAAAAGCTTCTCTTAAGATCTTCATACTAAAGTTTGTTTTAGTATCAATGCTGTCTTGTAAATAAACAAATTTGAAAACAGCACAAATGTTCGACTTCTGATATTCTTTTTCAATGAGTAATCAGAAAATAAAGCAAAAAGAGTAATATGGCTTACCATTCACGTGATACTCTGAGAACTTATGTCGTCATAAAAATGTAGTGTGTAAGCTATGGTTCAATAAATACGACTAATTGGTTTCTTTCTACAAAATATTAAGTTTTTGGTTCTTACTAGGAAAACAATTGTACATTTTGTTCATATACATCTTTTAATGAATGAGCATAAGAAATAAATAGTAAAAAGTCAATACGTGTATTTTCTTAAATTCATATAATTTTAATTACCTATTGTATTTCCAAATATTGTAATTTCATATAAATTTAAGCAGTTTAAAAATGATAATGCATGTTATGACGTTAAATATGTTAAAAGCTATCTTTATATCCAAACAATGTAGTTTGATGTGGCAAATTATCTCTTATCCCCTGATTAATGGTAAACCTTGCGCTCATACTAGAAGCAAAACAGATCATCAAGTCTTCACTTTGCACTATACAATATTTGATGTAATAGTGGTATGTTAGATAAAGAAAAGGAATGACTCAGGACAGGGAGTATCAAGTGAAGTGTTCATTAAAACTAAAAAAGAAATGTCCTAATTAAATACTTTATGGGGATTATGACATGAACTTGAGGGAGGTGCTTGATTATCTTTGGGGGGGGTGCGTCATTGGCTTTTGGGGGGATTGCGCCATTGGCCTTGGGGAGGATGGGCACCCCTGCTTGCAGTTATAATTGTAATGCCGTTAATATGAATTTCTGATCATATATTTATTTATAAGAACTTTTCCCCTGTCTTGAAAAGGTGAAATCATCCCTAGCGTTTTTCTCACATATTTTACTTTTTATTTACAGCTTACAGGACACGTACGAGGAAAATTTCGATACCAATGACCTGCACGCTGTATCGAAGAGGTCTCCTCAAGACCTTTGATGCTCTTCTTTCCTCTGCAGAATCAACTGTATCAAGCACTGTTCACCTCTTGCACAATGGATTCTTCTATGTCTTAACACGATGCTTTCCCACAGATCCAATTGAAGCATTGTTTAGCGAAGAAGGGATGAGAGAAGAAACAATGGCGTGACCAGCTAAACAGAGATCAAAAGGCCACACAAAGAAACCTCGATTTTAGTCTCCGATTCCAGTCGTGAATGCGGCAGGAAATGGGTCCATGTGGGCAGTGATGGTTCATTAGGAGGAGAGAGAAAAAAGTAATATTGATTTTAATATTCCACGTAAGCAAGTTAGTATTGGAACAAGGTGCGTATAATTGTAGTGCTCCCACAGAAGTAAGTTGTTACTGCTCTCATCTATACAGAGGGTTCATTGATTGATTTTAAAATTATGGGATTTTAAACCTTTGGATACAATATACGAGCTCCGCGGTTGTCCAGTTGGCAGGGTATCTGACTAACACACGTTCAATACTCGGGGTTGAAATTTTTTCATCAAGCTCACTTCATGGAGAGGCTCTGGGTTACACCCAACCTCTTTATTAAATGGGTACCTGGGGCAACCCTGCGGGTTAGAGGCGTTCGGAGCATGGTGCTGACCACATCCACAACTGACAGAGATTGTTAATGGGGGGCTACATCCACATGCGTTCATGGTATGTTGCAATGTGCAAGGGGTAGCTTAACCTTTATACAGGGTGTCCACATGAAACCTCCCCGACTTAAAATTACAATTGTGAGGAAACTATTCGACATAGAGCCTTGCTGTTTGCGGCATCACGTAAAGCAACTCAAAAAGGTTTTTTTAGGTGCTGACTAATTATAACGATGACGACAGCACAAGAGAGCGCAGTACGTGGTGTGATATGCAGAAACGAAATTGCCAATTTCAGTCCAAAGACATTTCAGACGTAACCAAACCGCAAGACTTCCTCGCAATTGTAATTTGAAATCATGGAGGTTTCATGTGGACACACTATATTTTGCTGATCTGGTAAACAAGAGAAAAACAATAAAGATACATTAGAATGCATACAAAGGTTTCCTCGGAACAGATATTTTTTTCTGTTTGTGAAGCAATTTGATTTGATATGATTTTTGTTATGTAGTGTTGCTTTTCTACTATAACTTTGGCTAATCGCGATAAGGATGAGTGATGATATGATGAAATTGCTGAAGAGACGCACATAGAACACCCATGACCATGCCGGGATTCGAACCCGGGACGCCTTGCTATATAGCGCTCTGTGATAATCACTTCGCCATTGGAGATTGACTGTTTGCAAAGTAAATTCATATAGAAACCACATTTACTTCCTGTAACTATTTCTCTGTTGTTTTTTTTAGTAATTTGCCACCCTACGATTGTATTGCATTGCATTATTTTATACTTTAGCTACCTTTATTGCACTTTTCTGCCTTTAGTTTAATAGTGATTAGAATTAATGTGAATTGATGATAAAACGGAAGCTGGCTTAATTAAGGACCAGTTCTAAGACAATGTTGTGGCTCCTGCACAGCCAAAAGGTTAACGCTCTCGCCATTGGTGCGAGCGGTCCCGGATTCGATTCCAGTTGGAGGCCCCAAAAATTTCGGTGTTGACCCAGCATTGTAAGGAAAATTGGGGAGCTACTTGAAACGAAGAAGTAGCAAGCTCCAGTCTCGAAAGCCAGAAAACAGCTGCGATCGGACTCGATGTGCTGACCACGCATCACCCAATGAAAAAGAGGTTTGCAGGGTCTGTTGCGTCATGAAGAGTTGGGAGTTCTAACACGATGTTGATGAAAAATGTAACTTTACGCAAATTTCTAAACGCGTGTTCATGAAGGGACGAAGGAAAAATACTTTCAGTAAGATAACCTGCTGTTCATGGCGAAAAATTAGCAATAATGAATAACAACAATATAGGAGAAGCCATGTCCTAGTGTTCGAAGACAGTTCTCAACGAATTTAGTTTTGGTTTCTTACATTCATTTCAAATGACAAAATTTCTGCATTGCATTCTACATTGCAAATATGTGAAACCAAATTTCGCAGATTTCTACCTCAGTAAAAAATGTATCTTTCTCATAACAGCACGACTTATTATCGGAGAGCCATTTCACATACCTGAGTGTCACTTTCAACTTATAAGATTCAAATTTTACTTGTCATTGTTAAGCTATTCACAATATGAATGAATTTGGTATGAAGAAATTAGCTTTAAATATAGTAAATGGCATTTTGTTACGAAAATGCGCTGCAGTGGTCCAAACGGTAGAGTGTCTCACTGCCACACCAAGATTAAGGCACATTGGCTTCCATGGCGGAGTGGTGAGCATCACATACTGTGAAGCCAGAGGTCCCATGTTCTAACACTGGTCAAAGCTTGTGTTTGGCCTGTCATCATCATTATCATTCATCGTCGTTGTCGTGATTAACCCAAGACGTAGAAAAGCGGCGTTAAGATAATCGAAATTCAAATACAAGACTCAGGTTCGATTCATAGGGTGGCACATATCAGGTGAGAATTTTTCCGGCAACGTCCCTGCATAAAATTGCTCTGGTGCTCACTCAGGCTCTAATCAATTGGTACCTGGGGGCAAGAGCGTTTCCGGTAAAAAAAATCGAGCTCGTAATTTTCATTAATTCTTATATATTGCGCGTGTGCATATTATTACTATTATTTCAGCACATACAATTCTAATAGCGTGAGTATGTACATATTACAAGGGTCGTTCAAGGTTGACCGGGATTTTCGTACGTAAAAAATCGATGAATAGCCGGATCATGATGAAACGTGCGGGTGACGTAATGTATTCCTTCGCGAGTAACTAGCGCCCGGCATGACGTATTTCGCGCATGCAGCGAACATGGCGGCAAGCAGTGTGTCTGTGGCTGTGGAGCAGCGGTGTGTAATCAAATTTCTCGTGAAGGAGAAAGTGAAACCAGCTGAGATTTTCAGACGATTGCAAGCACAGTATAGTGAACAAACGATGTCGCGAACAAGAGTGTACGAAAGGTGTGAGCAGTTTCGCGAAGGACAGGAGCTGGTGACAAATGAAGCGCATGTACACATTCGCCCGACTGCAGTCACACCAGTGAATATCGCACGTGTTGAGCAAATGATTCTTGAGAACCGGCAAGTAACAGTGCGGGATATTGCTGCCGAGGTGAAATCAGTGTCGGGAGTGTTGAGATAATCATTCAAGACCACTTACGCTTCCGCAAAATCTGTGCAAGGTGGGTTCCCCGCCAGCTGACATTCGATCAGAAGTGGACACGCAGGACGGTCTGTGAACAGCTTCTGAATCGGTTTCGAGCAGAAGGTGACGAATTGTTGCAATCCATCATCACGTGTGATGAAACATGGTTGCACAATTCAACCCCAGAGACCAAAAGACGCAGCATGGAGTGGCGGCATAAAGGTTCCCCGCCCCCCAAGAAAAGCAAAACGCAGCCGTCCGCTGGAAGATCATGGCAAGTATCTTCTGGGACATGAAGGGCGTTATCCATGTGGATTTTCTGGACAAAGGATACTCCACATTGTTGAGTGGTGTTGTACGAAAGTCCATTCGCAAGAAAAGACCTGGGATGTTGTCTGGAAATGTCATTCTTCTCCATGACAATGCCCGCCCTCACACGGCCAATGTGACAACAACAACTCTGGCCGACATGCGCTGGGAAGTTCTGCCCCATCCCCCCTACAGTCCGGATTCAGCCCCCAGTGATTATCATTTGTTTGCACCCCTTAAAGACCATCTGGGAGGGAAGAAATTCACGACAGACGAAGCACTGCGGAGCGATGTCCTGCAGTGGCTACGACAACAACCAAGTTTTTTCTACGCCAAAGGAATTCGGGAGCTGCCAGAACGATGTCAACGGTGCCTCGGCGCGCACGGAGAATACTTTGAAAAACTGACATAGTTTGGTGTTTCTTCTGCTACCTATTTCCTCTGCAGAAATAAAAGTCCCGGTCAACCTTGAACGACCCTTGTAAAATCTCAAATTCTACATACTATTACTTCTGGCTATTATTGTTCTTAATTTCTAGAATTAAAATTGCCATTTCCAATAAATTTTCGACACTTAGTGCAAAAAACATCGTAAATAGTCACCTTGTAATCAAGGTGCCCCGAGTTCGATACTCCATGGAAGCACATGGTGGTTCGAATTCCACTTTAAACTGTAGGTCCAGTCCCAATTAAACTTTTAGTACATCAAGTGGGCTTAAAAAGCAGAACGCAAACAAACGAACGAAAAACATCAAGAATTACACACGGCCGTTGAAAATATCCCGACTGTTGGGAATCCCGAATATCGGAAAATTATTTCCAGAGATCAGGATACGGACAGCAATTGTTCCCGGTACTGACATTTTCGGAACTTGAAATGTATGATGTGCGAAAATCCTGGATATGTCACCGAACATAGTCTGATCTTTACATAATTCTATTCCATCTAGGCAAACAACTGAGAACATTGCTATGATATTTAAATATTGTGAAGTGAAAGAAGTGCACAAAGACAGCTAGTTTTGCTTAATTTTTTAGTACTACCATGTCAAAGATATTTCTGGGGGGAGCCAAACTCCAAGCTCCCTTCCCCTCTCGGCACGCCCTGGGGCCATGGACGTCCGCAAGATTTTCTCCAGGGAGAGGCAAGCAAGGTATTTTTTTCAGGGAGGCAAAGGAGGCTTATTTTCTCCCACAATAGTAGTGATGCCTCCTCAAGAAACACTGCTTCAGTCTGAAATTATCATGTTCCTTGAACGCCTTTATAATAATTCATATAAATTACTGTGACTGAAATGAAATTATGTGAAATATATAATTTTTATGTTAACATTCATATTCCATGAGGGGCGTGGACCCCTCTTGCCCCCCTTCCGGACGTCCATGCCTGGGGGATGTAAAGGCAGCCAGGTCCGTAGATAGAATTGATCACCAGGGGGGTTCACGGGTTATCAAGAGGGGGGCTTTGTAAACAAAGTCCATTTTTCCAAAGTTTAACAGTATTAAATGAAGGTAAATTTTGTGTGTGGGTGGAGGGGAGGGGGTCATTTACATAAAATTTAGAAAGTCATTGTACCATCTACTAGAAAGGGGTTGCATTTGAATTGTTGTTTTATGTCTACTTTATGCACAGAAAGGCTAATCGGGACTGGACCTACAGTTTAAAGTGGGATCCGAACCACTATGTGCCTCCACCGGGTTCAAACCCGGGACCCCTTGATTACAAGGCAATGACACTACCACTGTGCCATCGGGGAGGCCCATTTTGACATTAGAATTGAAGAAGTTTTGATGGATGCTCCAGTGTACACAGATGGCAAACTGTGTTAAAAATATGGTACTCACATTGGTGCTGGAATACTAGACATTGGTGCAGGAAGGAACAGATATAGGGAAGAGGAAAATGCAAGAGGCTACAGTGAAAGTGTCTTATTTCACAAATGCAAAAAGTTCTTTTCTTTTTATCTCCATGATCTCACTATCCAAAAGAATTGAAATTACCATAAATCAACTACACCACATTTTGACACTGGAGATCCTACTAGTGAATGCCATTTTGTGTAAGTGGTACACATTTCTAAAAAAGTTATCAATTTGAATATGCAATATAAATCTAATTTAGAACAGTATATGGTTGATTTTTGCCCCTCAAATTGTCAACTGAAATCTTCAGAAAGTAAATACAGTGGATCTTCGATTTTACAGTTTTCAGGGGACCAAGCTGAAAAAACTTAAAATTGTAGGAAAATGTAAAATCGACGAAAATTTTATAACATTTTGCTATGTTTGGACCATCAAGGTTGAATGTATAATGTGGGAAAATGTAAAACCTGGGAACTTAAAAATCAGGGTTCCACTGTACTTACATTAATGTGTCAGCTAGAAGGATTTTGTTAATGTGGTTGCCATGATTAAGGGCTTCGTGTTTGGCTGGGATCAGGTTGGAGTTGTGGAAAAGGTTTAATAGGAATCAATTGTCTGATGCCATTATAACTATGATTGTAAAATAAATTCTCTCTCCAATACCAGTCCCGATTAACCTTTGCAAATGAAGTGAATCTAAAATGATTTTATCCAAACATTGTACCAATACTATTTAAGGAATTTTCAAAGTGTCCTTATATTCCACCCTGTTTCCAGTTATCAGGTTCTGGATTAGTAGCAAAGAGTAAATCACAATTACACACCTATCATAATAATACTTCTCAGGTGTTATTCAGAACCTGTAAGTGGTACACTATACAAACGCAAACCGACATGTAGAATGAGACAGGAATTAAATGATTTTCTCTCTATGAATTGATTTGATTTGTTATCTGTTATTTAGCATCACTTTTATGCCATTTTTGGCTGACCACAAAGCTGAGGATGAGTGATATGATGAAACGGATGAAGAATGACTGAGTGTGTCTTTAAATCCACTTTATGCACAGTAAGGCTAATCAGGACTGGACCTACAGTTGAAAGTGGAATCCGAACCACTATGTGCATTCATCGGGTATCGAACCTGGGACCCCTTGATTACAAGGCGACAATGTTATCACTTTTCAACCAACACTCACAAAGAACACCCATGCCCAGGCTGGTATTCAAACCCCAGACCCCAAGCATCATAGCATGCTGTGCTAACCACACAACCACAGAGGTCCACTATGTAGATTATGCTTTACACTTTGTTGCAAGTTTAAGAAAAGCATGCAACAAAATCTACTCTTAATCAATACTTGCCTGCTTGCAATTTCCAAACTATAAAATGTATAAATACAGAGAAACTTATGTACTCACTTATCCATGAAACTGTCTATTGTTGTTGTTCTATTAACTCCAGTGGCCATTGGAGAGTGAGAACATTGAGCAAATGGAATGACCTTTGCTTTCACCAGACCTGAATCCCATAAAACATGCCTGGGACACTCTCGGAAGCAGTGGCAGTGGTTATGGAGGGTGCATGTGGGGGCAGTCCCCCCCCCACTGTGACCTCTTAATGCTGAGCCTCGTCTACAATTTTGAAAGCTATAATTGTCCTTGCACCCTCCCCTCCAGTGTTGGCACCCAATTGCTGCTACTGCTTCAAGACATGTTGTGCAAAGGAAAGAACCACCTCATACTCATCAGGACCTTAAAACTCCCTTAAAGGAAGAAGAGGGTACTCAGTGACAGAGGCTAAAAAGTTTTGTGGAACAGTGCGTACATAAGTTTCTCTGTATTTATTTACTAACATGTCTCATTTCCTAAAATATAAATTCAAAATGGATCAACCTACGACAGGATAGAAGACATAATGGAAAAAGAAAGGAAGAAAGCATACATTATCGTAATGGGGGATTGGAATGCAGTAGTAGGAGAATGCCAGGAGGGAAACACAGCAGGAAGATCTGGATTAGGGGAAAGAAACGAGAGAAGTGAATTGCTGATCAACTTCTGCAAGAGGAACACACTCTGTGCTGGAAACACACTCTTCCAACAGCATGGGAGAAGATACACATGGACATGCCCAAGGGACGGCAGGAGATATCAGATGGACTACATCCTGGTACAAGAGAGATTTAGAAACTGCCTCAAAAATTCAAAAACCTTACCAGGAGCCGACATAAATTCAGACCATGTACTAGTAGTGGGAGAGATAAATTTATGTTTAAAGAAGATAAAAAGAGGCCAGAAAATAAAGAAACCTAACATCAAGAAACTTAGGGATGAAAGCCGAAGGAAAATGTTTGAAACAGAGTTCAAAGAAAATGTAGTTCGAAGTGAAAAGCATGTTTAAAAGCAGTGACACGATCTGGGAAGGAATAAAAGTTTGCCTTAACAAAGCCATCGAAGACACCATAGGGTACAGGGAAAGAAAGAAATGCAAGAAACCATGGATCACAGAAAGTATACTCGAAAAAATGGAAGAAGAAGATGGAATACACAAGCTTAATACACAAGAAGGAAGAAGAAAATCCAGAGAACTCAATAACCAGTTAAGAAGGGAGACAGATAAGGCACAAGAGAAATGGATGAAACAAAAATGTGAACAAGTAGAGGAATTAGAAAAAAGAGGGAGATATGACCTGATGTGCTGTGAAATCCAATGCCTGGACTTTACAAAAAAGAAGTGCGAAGCAATGTGAATGATACAAGATGAGAACGGAAACGAAATTACGGAGAAACAGGAAATATTAAGAACATGGGAAGAGTATGTAAAAGATCTATACGGGAAAGAAAACCGACCGGATACTCTATGCTTAGAAAAAGATGATGAGGTATCTGAGGATGAAAAAGGGCTACCCATCATGATGGAAGAATTTGAATTGGTACTCAAAGAAATGAAGAATGGGCAAGCAACAGGAAGTGACCACATTTCTGTAGAACTCATAATAATCTGGGTGAAGGAAAGAAAGAAATGCTACACTTGTGCAATGAAATCTATGAAAAAAGTGTATGGGCAGAAGATTTCGTGGAAACAATCTTAGTACCTATAAGAAGAGAAGTAACGCCAAGAAATGTTCTGAGTATAGGAGAATCAATTTGATACCACAATCAGCAACAGTTCTCTTGAGAATTTTAAATAGATGCCTATACTCTAAAATAAACAAAGAGATAGAGGAAGAACAGTTTGGTTTTAAAAAGGGGAGAGGTACCAGAGGCACCATAGGATTACTGAGAACACTTGGAGAAAGATACCTGGAAAAAGGTAAAGAAATGTTTGTAGCATTTGTCGACTTGGAGAAAGCCTTTGATAGAGTGAACTGGACCAGGCTCTCAGGGATCCTGAAGAATATTGGTGTAGATTGGAAGGAAAGGAGGCTTATCTGCAACCTATACATGAAACAATGTGTAAAAGTGAAAATAGGAGAAGAAATGAGCCAGGGAAGTGAAACTGGAAGAGGGATATGGCAAGGCTTTTCCCTACATTATTCAATATCTATTGAGAAGAAATAGTCAAAAACTGTTTCCGGAGCAAGGGTTGATTAGCAGTAGAAGGAAGGAAAATATCTTTTATAAGATTTGCAGATGACATGGCCCTGTTGGCAGAAAATGAAAGAACCATAAAAGCCATGCTACCAGAAATGAATGCCCACTGTGAACAGTTCGGGATGAAAATGAATGTGAATAAGACGAAAGCAATGGTGATCAGAAGAAAGCAGAGGAAGGCAAATGTGAGTATCAGAGGTAAGAAAATCGATCATGTAGACAGCTTTAAATATCTTGGATGCATCATTAGCAATGATATGAAATGCAGCCAAGAAATTAAAGTAAGCACATCAATGACTAAGGAAGCCTTCAATAGAAAGAAAAATATCTTCTGTGGATCTATGAACAAAGAACTAAGGAAAATACTAATATGTTTTGTATGGAGTGTAGCTCTATATGGTGCAGATAGATGGCTACTAAGAATAAGTGAGAAAAAGCGACTGGAAGCTCAGGAAATGTGGTTATGGAGATGAATGGAATGGGTGAAATGGTCAGAAAAAGTGAGAAATGAAATGGTGCTACAAAGAGTTGGGTAAAAGAGATCAATGCTAAAGTGAAGATAATCATGAAGAGAAAAAGAAATTGGTTGGGCCACTGGATGAGAAGAAACTGTATCCTAAGGGATGCTATTGAAGGAATGGTCGAGGGAAAGAAGATCCAGGGAAGAAGAAGATTCCAAATGATTGACGACATCAAAATAAATGGGTCCTACGCCACTACAAAGTGAAGAGTTGAAGATCAAAGAGCATGGAGGTTGCAAAGAAAGACCTGCTGCTGGGCAGAAAACAATGAATTAATGAATTAGCAGCAGTGGGATTGAACATGCAACCCTATGAAAATGAATCAGACATCCCAAGTCATTCAGTGTTCTTTCATATACTTGAGCTTATTTTCTTCCATCCTAGTTTTCACAAAAAGAAGTAATTAGAAACATTATAAAAATGGTATAATTATTATTTGCATTGATCTCCTAAAAAAATGTGTTTGTCATATTTTTCCTTATGAAAAATATAACTACAAGGTGCGGCAAAATTCATTAGACAGTTTGAAATTCCAAAACTATGTATTGTAATATAAACTGATGATCAAACACTTACATTGCTGCAAGGTACATACAAAAGCATTTCATTTGGGGTTTACGATTTGAAAATAATGTCAGTGAGATGAGCTCCATTGTTCTGCAAACATATCTCTGCACGCTGCATAACAGATTCCATTGTCTTGCACAGCATCTCCAGTGGAATATTCTGAATTTCAGCTCTTATGAATTCCTTCAGATGTGGTGGTTCTGAAGGTCTTCACCCAAGTTAAAATTGTCTGGAGTGTTGGAACCTTCCCATTTCTTCTGATATTAAACTTACGTCTGAAGTCACGTTGTGTTGCAGTAGCCGTCATTGTTCTTGAAAAACCACTCCACAGTATATGCTGGGTGCTCACTTGACCAGACCTTCATGTTTACTGAAGGCTTTGAGCTGCTTCACTAAATAACAAGTGAAACAGCAGACTATCTATCCGCAGACGTGAATGGCACTAATTTCAAACTGTCTAATGAATTCTGCTGCACCTTGTATTTCCTTGCATGAGTTCTGAAGGAAATGCTAAGATGATATGAAAGAAAACCTTGGGAAGATAAGGTGGGAGGCAAGGATAGGGAAAGAGGGAGGGAGAGAAAACTCTTGTACCTTTATAGTTCAGACAGATGTTTTCACCTCCAGGCATGCAGCACACAAGTTGTTGTGAAGGAACAATCCAAACGAGTCATAATCAAGATGGTTATTTTGAACTGAATATATTTCATTCAAGAATGGCATTTTTATTGCACCAATAGCTGCAACATGTCACTTTACAGTAATAACGAAGTGAGTGAATGGAATTAATGTGAATTCCTTTATAGACGGAGGAGTAACAATTTGACAAACATATTTGGCACATAAGAACCTAAGGGCTTTGTGATCTTGAGGTCAAGGCAAAATCGCAGAGGCAATTGTCTATCCTGCACATTTCAATGTTTTGTAATGATTGTTGTTGCAAAGTGCTGTCAAACATAATAGAAAGCATAGCCAGTGATCAAAACGCTACTTTTTTAAAAGTAGCTTTGCTACAGCTAATCTTCCAAAATGTAGCTTCGCTACAGTTACAAAAAAGTAGCTCGCTATGCTGCTCCTGTTCGCTACTCGCTACTTTTTGTGCTACTTCTGCATAATAATCTTAAAACAACCATGTGGATATTCAAACGAAGCCTCTAGTATGAGAGTTGTAGTTACTGGGAAATAGATTCTCTTCTTTATTATCATGATTCCAGTCATTCGATAATTTTGATAGCAGTGTTACTTCAGTTACTTATTTTTACTATAGTGTTTGAGAATTATGTACCTATGTAATGGCATATCAATTCAAATTTGATATGTGAGTGTTGCGATTAGGGTGTTATCCAAATTAATGATTACAACTGTACACAAATAAAATTTGGTAGGATTATTTATATTTATGTATCAACATATTTTTCTTGAGAATAAATATTTCATTATTAATAGACTGATATGAAAGCAGTAATGAATATATCTCACTGACTCTTTCAAGGATGATAATTGTCATGAACATGCTAGATAACCATATTTTCTGAATATCTAGATAATTATGAATGATCTCAATCATGGACAAAATAATTCTTCTACAATTAACATTTCCACTAAACAATAATTTTAAAAACTACACCATAGAAACATTACCCCTGCGCATTCTCGCATTTCTGTCTGTTCAATTTAAGGTGAAAAATGAGACATCCAAAAAGTTGTGAGGCCAGCGGGGCACTCAAAACACGATCCACCATGTTGATACATCACTGGTCCCTGACTGTTTTATTGTCTGCTCTTCTAGAGCCCATTTTACTATGTCTACGGAGAGACAACGTGTGGGTCAGTTTTATCAATTATACAGATTTAAGTAGTGAAATAATGGAAGGAGGAGCAATAATTGGAGGGTAAACTATGCTTTGTAATGATCCTTTGTCTTATTAAATATTCCTGCCTCCCACGTGGAAGATTAACGAAACTAGGTCTCGTGTGCATGTTTTCATGAAGCCATATCAAAAATATTTATGTCACAGAGTACTTTTTAAAAAATTGGAATTTATCATATGTATCAAAATTAACTATAACGTTCGAACAGGTGTTCTCAATTCATGATGGATGTGGTAAAATTACTTAGGTGAAATTTAGAAATTTCGTATTTCCACGTTGCACAATTTAATAGTCAAATCCTATTGATTTCGAAGATCCTGTGTCTTCATTCACTAAGGGTACGGTGTCTGGAGCGGAGATGATGGTTCTCAGATTACAAGCCAGGTTAAATCGGCATTAGCTTCCCATGTTTCGAGTGCATACATTGCTCTCATCTTCAGGGATGAGAAGTACGTTATAGTTAATTTTGGTACATATGATCTCATCCCTGAAGATGAGAGCAATGTATGCACTCGAAACGTTGGAAGCTAATGCCAATTTAACCTGGCTGGTAACCCGAGAACACCTGTTCAAATCATGTCACCAGGAAAGCTACAATTCCTATTAACTATAACATGTTGTGCAAAAGAAAAATAACATAAAAATGAGATATTTATCAATTTTATCTTCTTAGCACTTAAAAGGAATATTAGTTTGGGGGGGGGGGGTGTTGGCTCGATAGCTGGGGGATGCTTCTATGGTATAAATGTTCCCAGGTTTGATACCCAGCAGAGGCACATGGTGGTTCGGATCCAGTCTCATTAGCTTATCTAAAAAACTAAATATGCTGACAAAGGCAGTAATTTATTTTATTAAAAACGAACTAAACGTAACGTTTCAACCTTCTAGCAAGGTCATTTTTACGAGAGAATAAACATTTTACGAAATTAAAAGCTGGCAGGATAAATTTAGAGAGAAAATAAAAATAAAGTTGAAGAAGAAAAAAAAGAGGGACTAGGATGGAAAGAAGAAAGGGGAGAAGAGGAAGAAGAGGATACCAGAAGAAGAGTTGTGGTAATAGGGAATGTAGACCTATCAAAAGAAGAGGAAGCTTTTTTAAAACTAGGAAGAGGTTTCAAAGTTAAAGAAAGAAATGTAGATTATGAGGAAGTTATATATGACATTGAAGAAGCAGTGCTCCATATAAAAGAAGAACCAGAAAGTGACAAGATTAGAAGAAGAACAGCAGCCATACTGAAGAAAGAAATGGGAAAACAAGGAAAAGTAGATCATTTGAGTCAAAAAGAAAGGGAAGGGATGAAGAAAATCAAGACAAGAAATGATGTGGTGTTAGTGCAGGCACATAAAGGAGGAGCAATTGTGGTGATGGAAAGAGAATGGTACGAGAGGAAGTTTGAAGACCTAAAAGAAAACTGATATGAGGAAATTTGTGGAACAGAAGAAGAACAAGCTATAAAAGAAAGGGTCATACAAGACTGTAGGAGGAGAGGATTCAAGAAATGCATAAAGGAGACAAGAAGAATACCAAGTCTGAAAGGCTTTCCAAAGATACACAAAGACGAGATAAAGTTAAGACCAGTAATGAACTGCAGAAACAATATTTTGGAACCCTTGGAAAAGAAATTAAAGAAAGTTATTGAAGTGTTAGTAACACAGCAAGAGAGCAGAGCAGTTAAGAACAGTGAACAAGTAGTGGACCTCATAAAAGGACTCAAGTTAAATGAGATGAAGACAACAATATTTAGCTTAGACGTGAAAAGTATGTTCCCGAGCATCAAGAGGGGACACGTTTTGGACATTATTAAAAAGAGAATGGGACAAGAAATTATAGGAGAATGGGATAGTGAAAGGGTAGTGAAGGCGCTGGAAACCATTTGGAATAACTGTTACAGTATAATGGGAGATAAAATAATGTTAATGAGTGAAGGACTGAATATAGGTTCTAGCCTAAGCCCAGCATTGGCTGAATTGGTTATGAATGAATGGGAAAAGAAAGTGATAGAAATAGGAGGTGACAAAATAATTCTGTTTTGCAGATATGTGGACTATTGTTTTGGCATATGGAAGGGAACGAAGAGGCAGCTCGACACTTTTGCCAAAGAAATACAAGATGAAGAAAGAGGGATATTATTGGAACTTGAAATAGAAGAAGAAGACAAGTTAAGCTACCTAGATATATTGATGAAAAGAAAGAGGACAAGAAATTGAAACTGCTTGGCATCAGAAGAAGTGTGCAGCCACAAAAGAAGTGATGTAAGTGAGGTGACAAAAATAAATTTTATAAAGAATATGGAGGACAGAATAAAGAAAATATGCATGAAAGAATGTGAAAAAGAAAGCAAAATAAATAGCCTATGGAAACAGCTAGAAAAGAATGGCTATGTGAAGCAGGATAGACTAGACATAAACAGAAGAAGGAAGAAAAGGGGCAGGGGAGAATTGGAAGAGAAAGAAAAAAAGGAAGAGAAAGAAAAAGAGAGAAGGTTTGGAATAAGGAGTATGAGGAAGACCACAGAAAAGATATGCAAAGTGCTTAGGAAAGTGAGCATTAAAACTTACAGGAAGGGAGGGAGAAGCATCTTAGGAATAACAAGAAAAAGGAAAATAGAGAAGAGGAAGGGATTATCTACGAAGTGAAATGTAAAGAATGTCAGAGCGTGTACATAGGAGAAACAAAAAAGAGGCTGAAAGACAGGTTGAAACAACATAGGGATGATGTACGACTTAAGAGAGAGAGAAATTCAATATTTAAACACACGAGAGAAACAGGACATCACATAGAGTGGGATGAGGCTAAGTAGATAGGAAGGGAGAAGAGAATGCTAGTGAGAAATGCAAGGAAATAGAGAAGAAAGGTGAAGAAGACACAATGAACTGGAATGGGGGACTGAAATTAAACAAAGAATGGAAGAAGGTGTTAGAAAGAGTGGAAAGGACAAGAGAGAAAGAGGAGAGGAGAAGGAAGAAAAATGAAGGAAAAAGAGCGTGAGATAAAAAGTCTAAACCACATTCTATATGGAAGTAAATATACTTAGCCTTTTAGGTGAAAGTACAGTTGACAAGGGAAAGCCACCTGCTAGAAAGTTCCAGTACAACTTTCTAATAGTCTGGAGGGAGTAATGTTTGTGTATATATAATGCCCTGTTTTTGTATCTTGTTACATTTGTACTTGATACAGAGTCTGAAGAAGACCTTGCTAGAAGGTTGAAACGTTACGTTTAGTTTATGTTTTTAATAAAATAAATTACTGCCTTGGTCAGCATACTTAGTTTTTCATATCATGGAAACAAGGCTTAATGGTGTTATAATAGCTTATCTGTGCATAAAGTGGACTCAAACAAAAAACTAGGAAAGACACCTAGTTGGGAGGATGGGATCCTCCTCTTCCTCCATTCCCCACACTGCACATCATCATTCATCATTCTTCCTCATTCTCACAATTAGCCAAAAGTGGCAGAAAGTGACTATAGGTAAGAGAATAACGGAATAAACCATTCACCCTCATTGTCATGATTAGCAAAAGTTACATAAAAGCAACGTAAATTAGAAAAATACATAAATTTGGAAAGTGTATACAGTGGAACCCTGATTTTATGTTCCCTGGTTTTACATTTTCCTGCATTATACATTCAATCTTCATGGTCCCAACGCATCAAAATGCTATAAAAATTACCTCGATTTTACATTTTCCCGCATTTTAAGTTTTTCCAGCTTGAAAAATGTAAAATCAAGGTTCCACTGTATTAACTAAAGAAAATTGTCATTTTGCAGGAAAGTCAATAACTCGTACGTACTTTTTACAATATCATAAAATATATTGAGGAAACCGATGTGTAAATCCAAGTGTTTTGCAATTTTGAAATTTGTGAACAAATATTATGATGAAAATAATTGTAATTTTAGAAAGTATATGTCTATCATTAATTTCTTGCTGGTGAGTTCCAATATACTGACAATGATCAATGCTGATAACATACTGAGCCATTGATTGCTGGCACGATTGCTTTGTCATTGTAGTGGAAAATTGATTACTCATTTTTGCACTGTAAGTTGTGTTTTACACAATGATGTTGTGATAATTTGATATTTTGCTGTTTCTTACACCATGGACATCCACAGGTTTTGTTTCTGGGGGTGGCGCAAACAAGGCTTTTTTTTTTCCCAGGGGCACTGCAAACGAGGCATGTTTCTCACCAAAATAGCGATGCAGCTCAATAAAATGTAGCTGTTAGCCAGAATATATTTATATCTGTCAGTTAGTTATCTGGATATTATAATTATTCAAATACTAATGAAATAAATTACGTGGATATCTATAATCTGTGATATCAAGATATTTATACTCTAGATTATCCGTATTTGCATGTAATAGACTTTTTCTTTATGAACCTCCAGCAAAAGTAAACATTATTGTCGAATTTTTTTGTTCGCTGTTGCTACATTCAAAATTCAGCTCAAAATGCCGAGATGAAATGTAGCTGTAGCAAAATTTTCACTACAACTGCAGGAAATTTGTAGCTTCGCTACAGCTACAATTTTCAAAATGTAGCACTGCTACAGCTACAAATTTTGTAGCTAGCTACAGTAGCACGCTACTTTCGACCACTGAGCATAACTATGTATACTTTAGACCAATGTGTATTGTAATACTGACAAATCGAAGAATGACATTATCATCGATATTGATAGTGTAGGTATCATAGATATCGATAATATCAATATTGATATATTGATGTCGATACATCAATGTCATTATTTTTACAATATTGATGCTTCAATATTTTAAAAATATCAACACGATATATCGAAATATTGCACAGCCCTACTGTTACAATGTCATGTGACATAAGGTGCAAAGGGGTATTACATCCCTAAATGTTTTCTTTGTTAAGTTAGGCAGATCAGGTATAGGGCTCCGCTCAATGCATGGTACATCAAATGTTTAGTTGCAAGTATAAGTTGGTACTCGAAATATATTCTTCAATGAATGATTTGGTTTATTTTACTTCATGTTTCTGCCACTTTTAGCCAATTGCAAAAAATATATTCTTGATTCAGAGCATTCAAAATATATTCTTGACTTGGAGCATTCAAAATATATTCTTGACTTGGAGCATTCAGAAGAACAATGCAGTATCATTTACTCATTTAGAATACTGCCTTGTTATTAGCTCTTCTGCTATACGTTCTATGCTGAAGGCTCACCTGAACTGGGAATAGTTAACGTTGAGGTACTGCAGCTTTGGAGATTTACTTTGATTGGTATTAAGAATAGAGTAAAGATATCTATTCCGTTAGTGCCTGTATTGGGTGCTCAGGTCTGTGCTATTGCGAACCTGATTCTTCATCAGCTTATTTGTAATTGCTGCACGTGACTGTAATAACCCCCTTAACAATATGCTTTCCACACAAACATGAACTGATTACCCATGCAACACATTACAGGATTAATGAAATATTTGTTGAAATTTAAGGCTCTTAGCATTGTAATAACTTAAATGCTTCCAACACCTGATCATATAATATTTGGTGCTTTCCATGTCTGATAAAAACCATCGCAGGAGTAACATGGGGGCAACTTGATTCCCGCCAATTTTCACATTTATTAAAATTTACAAGGGCATTTTTGTTAACCTTCTGGGATCTAAGGTTCATGTAAAAATTGTGTTGATCTGGTGTGGAATGGCCCATTATCCTACTTAACTCCTTCCTGTTTACTTTCTGAAAATGGTCGAAGCAATTGAAGTGAGCAGCACACAAGGTATCCAAGAACACTAATAAACTTATGCTCTAAGACACAACGAAAATAGAATACATAGAGTAAATAAATGGTCTACTTACGATGTGCAGCTGCATTAAAGACGGACACCTGCTCCCTGACATTAACTCCATTGAGAGGTGGTTCTGGTGGGGGTGTTGCAGGAGGTGGGGGTATATGCCGAGACCCCCTGAGGTTATTGCGAGCAGGTGGCATCTTTCCAACCATAAGCAACTTTAAGTCTTCTACTAAGTCCTGAGCAGATATGCTTTGACACTAAAAATGTAAAATTAAAATTATTAGCTTGTTGGACATTGCATAGACAAACAAAACATTAATACAGCAAACCGAATTAAGAACTAAATTAAATATTCAAGCACAATGCGTCAATTATGTGAGAACCTGTTTTAGTGAAATTTCATATTGTAATACACCATTTACAAACAATCTGGTCAAAATTCCCTCTTTGGGGATGCCCACAAAATGCTGAACGTATGTGTAAATGCATAAACTATATGAATTTTGCAATGATGCCCAATACTGTTTGAGGAATAAATGAGTAAATGCATATAAGACACCTTGTACAGAAAAGTACATGGCCTTACAGGTGTAAAAATCATTGACCATAATAAAAACTAGAGGGGCTATCAACCTTTCAGGGATATCACATACATAGAGGCACATATTTTTGGTACACAACAAAGTAAAATTTCGGTACAAAAACAGAGTCAATTTCGGGTTCAAAAGCAGCAAGTAAAATAAAATTTTGTTGTTATAGCATTGAAAAATCAGATCAAACGTGGTATATAAAATGACATTTTGGTGTTAAAATTGTGAATCTAATCCTAAATTTGAAATAAAAACTGCACTTATTACACAAAATAAACATATACCTTCTAATAGCACATTTATGTAGTTACCAGAGTATTACATTTATTCCTGTATAAAGGGAATTTATATTTGCTTCTCAAATATTTATAGCTGAATTAATAAATTTTCCGTGAATTGTATAACTCACAGGATAATTCAAACTGCAGATAGTGTCGCATCGGTAAATAAACTCTAAATTTCGTGTTTAAGAGTCTATTTCGCATAATTTTGTGACAAAACAGGGTAGGAAAACGCACCTCACACCTTTCAGAAACATGAAAAATGAACAATACGGCATGTTATTTCACATTTCATATTTTCATCAAAAACGAAATATGCATGCTTCTACACATATACCATCAGGATAGAAGTAAGGACAGGAGACTAAGACTGTTTACCGAGTAGTTATCAGTGTGATGACACCAACACAGACAGGGATTTTGCACACACGAGTCAAGTTCAAACTGATACCTTAGCAAGGAGTGATTGAAGTGGAGCAGTTTGACCTGAGAAGCCATTGCAGGGGCAGATTAACAATATTTTCTTGCAAGGGGGGTAACTGGCCTTTTGGACAACCTACCAGGTTCATTTATGCAGAGATAGGCTAATTGGGACTGATTTCAAACACTATGTTCCTCTACTGGGTACAAAACCCAGGAACCCTTGACTATCAGGTGACAAAATTACCATATTCTATTGGCAAGGCTAGTTTATGGTTTACTGTAAGTTGTAGAAATCTTGACAGTAATCACTTGAATTTAGACACCAAAGAGGAAGCAATCACCACTTACTATTCACTGACAATTTATTATTAGTTTCAAACACATCAGAGGATGATCACTTACATTTAACCCTTATATGACTTGTTTCATAATGTAACTACAGGTATTTTTTGTACATACTGTGACTCTGACAATAGTCAGAGATATATGTTTTGAGTTCTGCATGACTTTTGAGGTATGTAATTAGCAATTAGTAAAGTTTAAATTCATTCTTGCTATATTTGGGGGTGAGGTGATGTTCTGAAAATTGTGTGCATTATTTGTTCTTTTGTTCATTGATTTTAACAACATCACTCTTTTCGCAATTCTGGTGATTGGAAACACACTTTTACCAAGGAAGAGCACACTAAAAGGACCTTTTGGACCAATATGTAGGTACTGTTTTGTACCTTCATATCCTGGCGTTACCTGCATGCCGGTCCGATGAATTTCAAATTTCATCAATGTTTTTCTTTCGTCATCTTCTTCTTCTAACAAATTACGGAAAATTTGTTTTTTCTATGCAGACATAGCCCAATGTGTACTGAACAAAATGAGGTATAATTTTAACTTTAGCAATCTTAGTTCCAGAGCTAAAAAAAATAATTTTAGTATGGCGAATTTTGAATTTCTCACTGAAAAAGTGCTTGTGTGCTCTACATTGGAAAATATTTTTTTTCTTGGAAAGGGTATCAGAATAAGTGTGCAATTTTTTCCACAGTAATGGAAAACATATCAGGCAATATTCAGGTACCATTTTGTACAGTTACATCCTGGCATTGGCTGCAT
The DNA here is from genome assembly GCF_977018435.1 of Lepisma saccharinum. Taxonomy (NCBI): domain Eukaryota; kingdom Metazoa; phylum Arthropoda; class Insecta; order Zygentoma; family Lepismatidae; genus Lepisma; species Lepisma saccharinum. The sequence goes on from NC_139230.1 coordinate 39,755,990, forward strand.
GGGGGTCTGATGAATTTCAAATCTCGTGAAAAAAAAAACAATTGTTTTGCAATGCTGCATCTCAGTAGTGTGGGCTCAAATATCTAGTGACTGCAATGTACACAATCAAACAGCACGAGTTTGTTATTCATAAATACTGGCAAACAGGCTCTTTTATAGTACCATTTGTCAAAGGGCATTTCAGAATGAATTTGATGTGTACTTTCATCAAGAAATTTGTGGAAAGTTAGAGAAACACTAGAAGCATGGTCACAGAGGAGAAAAAAGCAGATTACTGGCATCACCATGAAAATCATTGTGAAGACTTTCCTGAGAAGCTAATCCCCAATATTCTACATGTCAAAAATCTGCAAAACGAACTCAAAATTATGTGCTTACCAGGTGTTGTGTGTTCAAGATTTGCAACCAAAGCACAATGAAAAATATGTGCAATTTTGCTTATGGTTTCAAAACTTTGTTACTCAGAATTCTAAGATTTTAAACTTCACTTGCTTTACAGATGAAGGATGATTTCATTTAAGTGGCTATGTAAACTCTCAAAACATGTGTATGTGGGCAGAAGAAGTCCTCATGCAATACACACAGTGTGTGGTATCGTTTAGTGTCTTGCAAATTAATAATAGACCCTATTTTTTTTCTTCCAGTTACCATGGAAGTCTACCTGCAAATATATTCTATGAGTATGTCACTCAATTAACAGATGATGAACTGGCTAATTGATATTTCCAACAAGATGAGGGCTGCTGCTTTATATATAAATCCTAAATCCTTGGCCACCATGAGCTCCCCCAGACAACTACTTCCTCTGGAGCTTATTGAAGGAAAAAGTGTTCAGAAATAAACTCCACACAATCAAAGCTTTGAAAAAAGCTATATGTCAAGAGATTGAAGTCAATATTGATTGATTGATTTGGTTTACTTTACTTTGCTTTTCTGACACTTTTGGCTAATCACAACATTGAAGATTGAGTGATGATATCATCGGTTGGATGACATAACGATGTATCTCAGTTTTTTTCAACTTTTCATAAGAAGCAAAAAACGTTTTCACACACATTTTGGTAGATAGTAGTCAGAGTACTATTTGCTCCTGATAAATTTTATTTTGTTGTGAAAGGGACTTATGTTCCTGCAATAAAATTGTGTGGTTGAATGTTGCATATGTTTGCTTTTTGTGCTTAAAATTTCATAATTTGTCGAGACACGTCGGTAGATCAGACCGTAATTATTAATCACTCAGAAATATCTTTGACAAATTAGTATCAAGTTGCAGCTGCATGATTTGACAAATCTTGTTTTAAAATCATACATATAATATTTATGATGTTTTTGTCTGTGAAGCTTATTTGTTTATTTTCTTTTCTTTCCAAACTGAATGGTTATTTTTATTTTGAAGTTCTTTAGATTTACATGTTCTAAATACAATGGACAAGGTACAAAACTTTTCACTACTAAGTACAATTAAAAAACAAAAAGTGCAAAATTACTTCATATCAATGCCACAATATTGATAAATAATTTGTTTGCATTAAGTTAGTATCAAGAAAACCTTTTTGTGGAACAGTGACCTGAAACACGTTGTTGGATAACTAGGGGAATGCATATTTTGACGAAAAAACGAAATGTCAAAAAACACATTGTATTGTTAATTTTTCATGTTTTTGAAAGGTGTGAGATGCATTTTGCTACCATGTTTTGTCACGAAATACTGTAAACTGAACTGCAAAATGCGAAATGAACTCTTAAACATGAAATTTAGGGTTTATTTACCGGCGCGACACCTTCCGAGGTCTGAATTATCCTGCAAGTTATGCAATTCACAGAAAATTTATTAATTCTGTTGTAAATATTTGAAAAGCAAAAAATGACCCCTTCATACAGGAATACTCTGATAATTACATAAATGTGCTATTAGAAGTGAAATGTTAATTTTGTAATAAGTGTAGTTCTTAAATCAATTTTAGGATAATATTCACAATTTTAAAACCAAAACGTATTTTTATATACTGCTTTTTATCTAATTTTTCACCACTTTAACACCGAAATTTTCTTTTATTTACCGCTTTTGAACCCGAAATTGACTCAGTTTTTCTACCGAAATTTTGCTTTTTTTATTTACCAAAAATATGTGCCTCTATGGATAACAGATCAATTGAGTGGTTCAAATTTTAGTAATCTTGTTTACAATCACTGTTTCAAACCATGGGAAAAGGACCAGCACACATTGATAACTCCACATACTTCTCATGCACTATTTTCACAGGTTCTTTGTTCAATTGCAAAGAAGTGGCATTCTTGCAACTATCTCCTTAGGATTATATCTCTTCACTTAGATTTTTGCGGGATCCACTTGCAGTAAACTTGTCTTCATGTAGATATTGTGTGGTTTGCTTCTCTGAAATCGTAGTTCACAAATATCTTTCCAACTAAACATTAAGCTGGAAAATCCTAAGATCATCAGCAAGTGCCTTAAAATCTAGAAAATCTTCAATCTGCATTGTGTGCACGATGTATGGAAGGTTTCTTCGTGTCAGTTGGATGACGGGTACGAGCTGAGATGGTACAAAGATTTCTCCAACTTGCTTTAGCAACCTGGAGATGACACTGACTGTGGACGTGTCTCTCTCGTTTTGCCAATGATGTGGCTCAAAAAATCTCAGCTAACTGACTAACTCTCTAGCCTTCTTAAACCCAAAAATTTATGGTTGCAGCAACACAGGGCTTCCAATTTCTTTTTTGTTCTCTGCTGTTAATATTACACACATCAATGTAGCCACTGCAATCCTATTCTTCTTTTGGCCAACAACTGTAGCTGAACTGATATATTCATAGCCTTCATTACGTAACCTTTTACTTAGTTTTTCTTCCCTTCTTTTCGAAAAGCTGTAGTAACGGCTTCTTTTTTTAAAACATTGACATCAACATTTTCAGGATTTGTTGCAATGTGGTCCGTAGTGATGGCAATGCTATCAGCACTTTGTTTACCTCACATTTTGAATAGTCAATAAGCACCAGTTTCTTGTGAAATGCACAGCCACGATCTTGAATGAAATCATCCCAGCAAAGCAGGATGCGACACTTGGAACAAGAGGTGAAGACTGCATCCTTACATCCTCTTGCTTCACAATGTTGCAATATTCCTGGCACATAATCGGGATCATCCGGATCACTGACATCTTCAAATACTTCACTGTCGATATTAAAGTCACTCTCGCCCTGCTTTTGTGTAGGGAATGATATACCTTCCATTTGTACAGTAGCTGAGACAGAGAAAGCTTTGGGCCTCTAGGAATAATTTATGCAATAATAGCAATTAGATTACATGGATTTATTAATCAAAAGATATTCTTTTGGGCCTTAATACACATCATAGTATTCATCAAATGATACAGCAGATTCTTCATTAATGGTTTCTATAACAGTCCCTTTGTACCACTTCCTTTCTTGAGGGAAGTAAAGTTTTACAGACATTCCGGCTTCGATGTTCCTTTTTTTTTTCTAGCACATGTAGTTAAATTGATGAAACAATATTTATTCAGCCATCTTCCCAGAGTACTAAGATGGCCATCTTCTTCCTAAGGTGGCTGATCGTAAAATGATCTGGGGCAAGTTGAAAGCTTGGAGAATTTTTGACAATGTCTGATATTGCGTAATAGAGCTTACACACAATGCTAACTTTAATCCTTCTTCGGAAAATTGTGCCGCTTCATTGAATTGTGATATTTCCAACTTACGAACAGTCCAATATATTTCTGTATTAGGAAATATATGACATTCCTTCAACAAAAGGTATCAATGTTCATTTTACCTCTTGCTTTCATTATCCTTTTTCAGACTGCTGCTATTATTAGATTGCGACTTCGCAGATTTGTAAATGTTGAAATAGACATTTCTGCATTACTTTCTTTTTCTCCTTTTGTGAAAATTTTCTGTATTGTTTCATTCTGCTACTGTAAACAAAATTAGATATGCGAACTTGTGATACAGTTTAGGACTCACTTGGTCTGACGTAACGACGTAAGTCAAGATATGTTGCTATGTCATACCAAAATCCTTATGAAATTGAGATACACCAAATAAAAAAATCTCCATAACTTCCATATTAGTTGGATTTGAGCTATCGCCACTTCGTCAGGTGATGTAGGGCACCAGTGGAACCACAGATATATTGATAACTCAATATCGAAAAAAATTGAGATACCTTGTTTTGTCATCCGACCAATGATATGATAAAATTGATGAAGGGAGTACCAAAGAACACCCATGTCCAGGCTAGGATTCAAACCCAGAATCCTTGGTATCATAGTATGATGTGGTTTGTAACCACTCAGCTGGATTGAAGTCATGACCAACAGCACTTTAAGAAAAGTGTTCCACAATTTGAAGAGATGTGTTCAAGTATACTTGGATGTGGAAGGGGACCATTTTCAGCATCAGCTATGAGCACATTCTGTTTTGCCTTGGAGGTACACGCATGTAAAATTTCAGGACAAACTTTAGGTTTCTTGCAATCACATAAAACTTTAAAAGTTCTGTAGAAGTATACTCCTGACAATGCAGACAGGAAGCTATTGAAACATCGAACTTTTAAAGTTTTATTTTTGTGTATGCTGTGTTTCCTTTTGTGTTCCTGCTCTCTGATACGTAAGACAAATGTGTTCTGCTCAGTACATGGTGTTACATGCTATTTTTGTGAATAACCTAATTGAATCTGTTTCTAAATAAAAATATTTAAGAGTAGTATTTACAAATGAAAATGATATTAAAGAGGAAACAGACTTAATTCAGGTATTGTATGTTACAATTCTAGTCATAATATTTTATCACCTCATATACTATCAAAGATTCTTTAGAATTGAAAAATACAAAGCAATAATTTTCCAAGTAGTTTTGTGAATTACATCTTCAATTGTTTTAATTTATATGAGGGTTGGGGCATAAGTCACGGAAAATAGGTTACAGTTCAATTTCCTAACAATTGCTGGTTAAGTGCATGATACCTGGCTGTGTATTTATGACACTATTTACTTTCTATAATTGATTGATGCAATCCTTGTTAACACAGAGAAATTAAAGGATGGAAGCAGATTTGAAATAGTGCTGTTAATTAGTATCAAACTATTTATTAACATTAGTGCAGAAGCAACAGACATGGCAGGACTAGTGGATCACCACTTTCTTGGATGTTTGCATAGCCACTGATAATAATGTAAATAGGATTTTTTTTAAAAAAAAAAACTTGCAAAATGTACTATCTGATGCAAGACATGCAGACTCTGACAAAAATGATCTCAACTGATGGGCCAGACTAGTTTTTATGTTTAACATGATCTTGGCTCATTTTATCCTTTCTATTTTAACCATTGTAATCTTTAACATTTTAATTCATGGGATTTCCTGATGAAGAATGTGGACATGACCGCGTCTGAAAGATTGAAGAATAAGTACTTGAGACCAATCACTTCAAAGTGGAAGTGGTTTCATAGAACTTTCAACTTGCAACAAAGTTTCTCATGAGCAATTGTGATAAACAAATCAAAATGAAGTTCTATCAACTTATTAAATGGCATCAAATTTGTTAATAAACAAGAACCTGATGATTGTAATGGCCTCTGCATACAGTGTTATAATGGATGCAGTACTCACATTAATTGCTTTAAAACTTTATATTTTATATACTTTTTCATTGATTTCTGTCTCACTAAAATATATTTTCAAAAATAATACACCACCATGTAGCTGAACTTGATTCAAACTGAAACAACACATGTTCACATTTTTTTTATTCTGTTGATAATTAATGAATATAAGTTACCTGAAAAATGTGCATTTCTGATCTAGTTGTTGACATCCGATGTCCACCACCATCCTGCCCAACAATGAACACAAGAATATTATTATAAATTTCCATTGGATCATGACTTGTGAATGCAGTTGGTTCCTGTATCAGTGCGACTGGAAATTGTTCCATTACAGCCTGTAAATAGGGGAAAAAATGGATAAGAACAACAGAAACAAATATTATTAAAATTTTACACCTAGTCAATTAGATCTAAATTTTCTGCCTTGAGTAGGTGTTATTATCATGGGCAGTATGAGGATTTGGAGTTTAGGGAAATGGAACTCCGTATATATATATATAATCATGAAAAAAATACATTTATTTAGTCTCAAACAAAATAGCTCACAGTCAGGTTATTATTATTATTATATTATCACTAAAATTATTATTAAATCCACATGAATTTATGAAGGAGTACCCTTAAGCTTAATATGTTTTGTTTTTGAGTCAGTTTTGAATAATACAGTGACTTTTTGTCATTTATACATAAAACAAAGAGAGCAATATTAAAATTTATGTAACATTTTATATGCTAATACAACCAAAACCCAGAAAAAAACCAAAATATAGAATGTGAAAGAAGATAATATAATATTTAGGAAGAAGGACAATAACTTGCAAATAAGTTTGTAATTAATTTAGATAGGACCCCATTTGAAATGGAAAAATAAATTGTGACCAAGCTAAAAGAAATTGTTTTGGAATTGCAGTTAAACAACAGTAATTGTGTAACTGGCCCTATAGTTTGGACATGAACATCCCCACCAAAAAATTGAAGCACATCAATATCACAATATACGCTATATAGCATTCTCTCATGATATTCTTAGAGGAAATTTGCATGTGTGGAAAGGGCCACAGGGCATCAAATATGGGGTGCAAAAGCAGCCCTTCACAACCTGTCTCAATGCTGCCTATAGTTATTCTACTCAACTAAAAGTTAGTACAAACTCCACAAATAAACATTAAGCATCAGAAGTTAAAAATATGGCATTGTACCCATTACATGGAAATTATAGGCTAAAAATAATGCTGAAAAATAAAGATGAAAGAGATAAACAACTGAACAACATATCACAAATTTTGTAGTCAGTAACTGTAGGGGTGCTACATTTTGAAAATTGTAGCTGTAGCAAAGCTACAAAATTCCTGTAGTTATAGCGTAAATTTCGCTACAGCTACATTTCTTTGCTTTTTGAGGAAAATTTTGAATGTGACCACAGCGTCGAAGAAAATTTGACAATAACGCTTACTTTTGCAGGAGCTTCATAAAGACAAAGTATATTACATGGAAATAATGTATAATCTACATTATAGATATCTGCGTAATTTATTTCATTAGAATAGAATAAATCTAATATCCAGATAACTAAAATAAATAATGATTTACTTTGCAGTAAGTACAGCTATCATACTAGTGGCTTCTTTTGAATATCCATGTGGTTGTTTCAAGTTTTTTTATGCAGAAGTAGCGCAAAAGTAACGAAGTAGCTTGTAGCGCACACAAGTAGCATAGCGAGCTACTTTTTGGTAAATGTAGCAGTAGCTGTAGCAAAGCTACATTTTTGCACGAGTAGCGGTAGCTGTAACGAAGTTACTTTTAAAATGTAGCATTCTGATCACTGCCAAATACACAAATATTCGATACTTTACTTAATGAAACAATAAATTTTTCAGCAATATAAAATTGTATTAGATAAAAATCAAAGCCAAGCAATATTTAAGACAAATTATATTTATTAAGTCATTGTTATAAAAGTTTGTGATAAGTTTTCATCAGAATTTTAATATTTACAAAAATCAGTTGAAGTAAAATTTATCAATTCAGATGTGTCAATTGGGATAATATCAGAAACTGTATAAAATAAAACCGCATGAATAAATGGTTTAAGGCACAAATACTTTGGTTATCTCAGAAATGACAAAAATTACAAATGATGAAATTAAGGAGGCCAGAGCATCATGATGATCACATCACCAAAAATGGCTGTGACTGATAATGTGCAAGATCCTACCTCCACATCCCCCACCTCATATGCCTTAATGGCATTTTGCAATGTGCAGAGGGTAGCTTTAAACTTTCTACGTTTGTAAGGTAATCACAACAATGAAATTAAATGATAAATTTATGAAATAAATGAGGATACAAACACAAAAAACATCTATGCCATACTAAACCTAGAAAATTTACTACTACTATGTTTATGTTAGCATAAACATTAAATATTAGAAGCAAAGGTCATTACATACCCCACTTTCATAGTCCATAATTAGCACCCAGGACCTATCCAAGCGCATCTGCATTTTTTGTGACCAAATTCCATTTGACTTTTCAAGCTGTAGCAGACGTCTCATTCCATCTGCAGGATATACAATACCCGTCTCTTTCGACACCGTGAAGGTAGCAAGATGCTCAATGAGGTATGTTGGTGCCTCCTTGCTGGATACATGGCTTTGGGATTCTAAAATGAAAAATTGTAGATGTTGATATTATTATAATATATAGTGTTCTTTCATTCTACATTGTTTTTCTGCTTCTGCAGACTATCATAATGGAATATATAAAATGCAAAGAAGGAGAAAGAAAACACTCACCAGACAGTGAAAAAATTAGAATTTTCGCAGACTATCGCTGCATCTTTGGCGTAAGGAAAAAGACTGAACCGGAAGTTGCAGATGTGGCAGAGTTGCCAGGTCTCGATCTTAGAAGTAGTAGTGCATAAAACGTTTTTAAGCATAGTGTGTAACACGTTTTATGCACTACTTCTTCTACAATCGAGACCTGGCAACTCTGCCACATCTCCAACTTCCGGTTCAGTCTTTTTTCTTACGCCAAAGATGCAGCGATAGTCTGCGAAAATTCTAATTTTTTTCACTGTCTGGTGAGTGTTTCCTTTCTCCTTCTTTGCTTTTTATTTAGCCCTTTTGGCCCTCCTTTCTTTTATCCATATTATATATATATATACACACACACATACATACATACATACATACATACATACATGCAAAGATAAATAACATATCTTCTGAAAAATTCTGATCATGACATGCTGTGTAGTATAATTAGGATGTACACAATTTTGTCAACACATGATTCACGAAAGAAGAATGAGATGGCATAGTTTATGCATGAATATTTTTTAATTCTTTATGCCGCAGTTGAATAACATAAGGCATATTTATTGCATTATGTAAAAGAAAAGAACCTATATGCTACTTAGAGGGAGGGCTAGAACTTTGTGCTGTCTGCATTCTTATCTGTTACTTTAACCAGTATGTACAGCATGACATTTTGTTACTTTGTTCTGTAGTTAATTCAATTGTTTCTAAAAGTTTAGATTTACAATTTGTCCATATCTTTAAGTAATTGTCTGTAATGTCTCATCCCACTTTTTCTTGTTGTTACTAATAGTTCACGTTGATTACACTGTTCTACAAATTTAATTCTTTTTTTTTTTTTGTTACAGAAAGGAAAGTAGCAGTTTCTTAATGAAATTGACCTCCTGAACACGAATATGCACTTCATTTTCTAAGATCGGCTCTTAATTTCAAGTTACGGCATAATTCATGTTACCCCTAAGAAATGCATTAGCTCTTATGGTCGAGATAAGCATAATTCATGTTACATAAGAATTAATCATAAGCAATGTGACATAACTTGATAAATATATTAAGAGTGCCTGCAACAGGAGGCCAGGGGCTGGGATGAATTAATACAATTTAAATTTTTAAAATTATAGTGTGGAAACAGATGAGAGGTGCCATGAAAGACTGATCAAGCGTCTATGAAAATTAACTTAGTGCTGGTGATGCTTTATGATAATCTCTTAACTGGGGGAAAGCATAGCTCTATGTTTTCTCCACTTTAAACACTGTCGCCCCCTCCATACACAAAAAATCCTGTGGGCGGCCTTGAAATAAATGGTTACTGAATCCTCGACAAGAATGTTTTTCTGTTGTGTAGGAGAAAGTACCCTTTCTTTACTGAAATAGATCCAGTGAACAGTAAAAACCAGTAACAGCAAAGAACTAAGAATAAAAAATAATACTATGATTGTTGAATTCCCACCCAGTCTTCTCGTAAGACATCAGAAGATTCTCCAAGAGTTGTTCATAGTTCTTCGTTCTCCTGTTCCCCAGAAAATGACACACTTGTCGAAATGCATTCCATGCAATTCACTAACCATCACCGAAGAATGCCTCTCATGTTTTTATAAGTTTCCTTAATGTCAACTACATGTACAACAGGAATTGAAGTTAGATCATTACCGTTGTGCAGCAAAACTGCTTTAAGACAGAACTTGGAGGAATCAATAAAAAGTCTCCAGTCCTCGGTCTTATGTGATATATTCATTGATGCAAAGAATCCTTTGTCATGGCACACAGTCAGGTCCCCTTTTGTTTCCAAAAATGGAAGAAATTCTTTGTCTGTAGGAAGTAGTACCTTTACATCATCCACCAGGTGATTCCATTGTTGCAGACTTAAGGCCAAAAATTCGGCTTTATTTTTAGGAAGTTCAAAGTCCCTGATTAGGTCATTTAATTTGGCCTGTGTTATCTTGTGGTTTACAGGATTCTTGTTGCAAAACCTGATGGTAAGAGACCTGTAGGAATGCCAAGACGAAGATGGAGGGATAAAGTTGAGATGGGCCTAAAGGAAATTGGTAAGGAAAAGATTGGATTGAACTTGCCTAAGATAGGGACAGACGGGAGGCTTGTGTTGCTGCAGCCATAAACCTTCGGGTTTAAGAAGGTTAGAGAGTTAGTTGGTCAGTTTTATTGTGGGGTTTGCTAGCAGCCAGGTGGTGAAATACTTCCCTGAATACATAACATGTCAGAATGGGGTGCTGTTGGGATGCCACGTTGCCAAACAACCACCAGTGTTGCCACCTTGCTGAATATACTGCATATACAAAATCTAACAATACTCTGCAGAACTGAATGCAAACTGGCCAATGTTGAGGGGATCTGAAACAGCAAAGGATGGAGTGATATACTGGAATGCCACATGCCAGACAGTCAGCAGTGTTGCCATATACACTAAAGTTGAGCTGGGTCACTTGAATGTGCCCTCTCTCCCCAACCCCTGCCTGTTACACTAAAACGAGAACCAATCGAACTTTTTTAATGTCATTTTCGTGTTCAGCATCCTCAGGTTAGTAAAGAATGGGTATTTTCATTTCTGTAACAAAATGTGTGTAGAACAGTGTTATTATTTAACAATTTTATTGTCAATTTTAGTTTTTGTTTGTCCTAGTAATAGTATGCAAGGGTATGAAAGGGGTTTCAACCCCCTCCTCTCCAAAGTGACTTTAAAATAATAATGCTAACAATGAGACAGGAGAAATTAACTTTCTTTGTCCATTTCTACAAACTACAACTGCAGAGAAATTATGATGAAAGAACTCAATGAGTTAAAGTAGTATAATTGACGTTCGTACGCATAGAGGTGCGGAATGTGCCAGTGACCATTATTTAGTAATTGCTAAATTAAGAGAAAGACTCTCAGTGTTAAACCATAAGCAACAAAATCTAAAAGTTATAAAATTTGATACAGGAAAGTTTACTGATGAAAGAATTGAGAAAGATTACCAAATTAAACTGTCAAATAGATTTGATATTTTTCAGGATTTAAATGATGATGAAAATATAAATGAAACAGATGTAAATAAGAATTGGGAGCACATACGTAATGCAATAGAATCAGCAGCTAAAGAAAGTATAGGATACCATAAACCGAGAAAAAGTAAGCCATGGTTTGATAATGAATGTCATAATCTAATAGAAATAAGAAATCAGGCTAGACTTAGGTGGTTAAATAACTCTGATGATACAAATCTAAACAATTATAATAGAATAAAGCGAGAAGTTAACCGCACGTTTAGAAGTAAAAAAAGAGATTACTTGAAAAGAAAAATTAACGAAATTGAAACAAACAGCAAAAATAAAAATATCAGAGATTTATATAAAAGTGTAAATGAGTTTAGAAAGGGGTGGCAACCTAAAGTAAACTTGATAAAAGATAAAGACGGTTTTTTAGCTGACCCAAGCGATATTCTAAATAGATGGAACAACTACTTTAATGACCTTTTAAATGTCCATATAGGAGATAAATCAGAAGTGAATGAAGTACACACAGCAGAACCTTTAGTTCCAGAACCTAACTTGACTGAAGTTAAAGATGCTATTAAAAGGCTAAAGAATAACAAAGCACCTGGCATTGATTTAATACCAGCTGAGTTAATTAAATATGGTGGAAATTCATTAATATGTCAAATTCATAAATTAATTTGTTTAATATGGAATAAAGAAGAAATCCCTCAACAGTGGAAAGAATACATAATTGTTCCTGTGTTTAAAAAAGGTGATAAAATGAACTGCAATAATTACCGTGGAATTTCTCTACTCTCAACAACATATAAAATATTATCTAACATTATTTTAACAAGACTAACCCCATATGCTAATGAAATTATAGGTGATTATCAATGTGGATTTAAACGTAACAGATCAACTACAGATCAAATTTTTCACATTAGACAGACACTTGAAAAAAAAAGGGAATATAATCAAAATGTCCATCAGCTATTCATTGATTTCAAAAAAGCATATGATTCGGTCAAAAGAGATAAATTATATAATATATTAGTAGAGTTTGGAATACCTAAGAAGCTTGTTAGGATGATAAAAATATGCACCAGTGAAACAGAAAGTAAAATTCGTGTGGGTATTAATATGTCTGACAAATTTACAATTCATGATGGGTTAAAACAAGGAGATGCATTATCTCCATTGCTCTTTAATTTTGCCTTAGAATATGCTGTTAGGAAGGTAAAAGAAACTAAAGAAGGACTAAAATTAAATGGTGTGACTCAGTTGTTAGCATATGCAGATGATGTAGACTTACTGGGGGATGATGTGAATACAATTAAGAATAATGCTAAAATATTTTTCAAAACTGCTAAAGAGATAGGTTTGGAAGTTAACAAAGAGAAAACTAAATATATGGTTACAGGCCGAAACCAAGTGTTAGGTAATAATAAAAAAAATCTAATTATTGATAACAACTCGTTTGAACCAGTTTCCAAATTCAAATACTTAGGAGTAATATTAACAAATGAAAATTATATTAAAGAGGAAATAAAAAGTAGGCTTAATTCAGGAAATGCATGGTACTTCTCTCTTCATAAACTTTTGTCTTCTCGTTTAATATCTAAGAAACTAAAAGTTAAAATATACAAAACAGTAATTTTGCCTGTAGTATTATATGGATGTGAAACTTGGTCCCTTACATTGAAAGACGAACATAAATTGAGAGTATTTGAATATAAGATCCTTAGGAAAATGTTTGGACCTAAAAGGGATGAGGAGACAGGTGAGTGGAGAAGGTTACATAATTTAGAACTACATAATTTGTATTCATGTCCAGATATTATTAGAATAATTAAATCAAGAAGACTTAGGTGGGCAGGTAATGTGGCACGAATGGGAGAGGAAAGAGGAGATTACAGGATTCTTATTGGGAAACCTGATGGAAAGAGACCTGTAGGAAGGCCAAGACTAAGATGGAGGGACAACGTTGAGATGGACCTAAGGGAAATCGATAGGGATGGAAAAGAGTATATAGATCTTGCTCAAGATAGGGAAAGATGGAAGGCCTGTGTTGCTGCAGCCATGAACCTTCGGGTTTAAGAAGGCTAGAGAGTTAGTTAGTTAGTTAGAGTTAAAGTTATGCTTTTCCATTGGCTTATTTAACTTCTGCTGAAGAGTTTCATTCAAAGCATAATACCAAGGGCTTGCCCAGTTTGATAGGGACATAACTGTCCTAAATAGTACATACATGCATGCATATGCTTAGAATTAAACATTTTCAGCAGGAAATCAAACAAGCCAATGAAAAGGCATGACTAAATGCTTGAAGTCCATCAGAATAATTTCTTTCCAGTTACAGTTGGTTCAAACAGTATATCTTAAACCTGAACAAAGCTACCTAGAAACAGTATAATTTCTGCCATCAAGATTTATACAACAAACTGTAGAGTAGATTCCATGACATCTCCACGACTTTTCAACACCATAAAGTCAATAATCCATGGGTCACACATGATTACTACAAAGGTATAAACTGTCACACAATTACATCTTCGGGCTTTCGCAATCACCCTATTATGATCATGGTTTAATAAAACTTATAGCCAAATTTAATTAAGATTCTGCAGTTACATGTTTCTTCTAGCTTTCACAACATTATGCCAATCTTCAGGGATTGATTGAATATGAGAATAACTTCTCTCTTGTGGGCTCAGAGGATGGGCGCATTTTCTGCCAAAAACTGTGCCTTGTCCTGCCTTACCCTCCCCTTTACCCAATACACACACGTGTGTGTGTGTGCACGAATATACATAAACTTGCTGAATTACTTGTCTTATATTAATAAGAGGAGCAGTGGTCCAGCTGGTAGGGAATCTGACTGCCACGCAGGACACAGGGGTTCAATTCCCAGTTGTCTATTATCTCAGGTGGGAATTACTGTGATGCAGCTCTAGGGTAGGGGTGAATGCAGTGAATGCAACTGGAGAATGGTGCTTACCACAGCATGGCTGAGCTTGATATGCTGAAGACTACTCGCATATCATCCTGCACCATGGCTGTGCGGTCTAAGGCATCAGGTTTTGGGCTCGGGTTGTGGGACATGTGCTGGTTCAAGTCTCTATGGGGAAAGCATAAAAACATTTCTCCTGAGATTTCGGCCAGTGTATGGGACCAGTGGCCACCCACCATCGTGAGGAAATTGGGGAGCTATGAATGTGTAGTGTAACTCAGTCACGGAAACCCACAACCACGACTGGGGGTTCGTCGTACTGACCACACATCACCCTGTAACTGGTTGGATGACTGGCTCCATCTCTGCTGAGGCATGTGGGAGTCAGGCCAGCAGACAGTAGTTAGGCCCTGGCCCTCAAGGGCTGTTGCCCGTATGTCTTCATGGCACTCAAAATGAAAAGCAATGCTTTCTCTTTAAATTAATAAGAATTATTTTTAATTAATTATTAAGAAATATTAAAACTCCTTGGTGCCACTGAAGATAAATTTGTTTTATTACTTTTGTTCATGTAACTTTGTTTCACCTAACCAATGCTAAAAAAATGTTCTTTGCATACTTGAACAAGTGAATATCAGATTACATACCTGAGGTGTAGCCATTTGAATGGACACTGGAGCGATGTTCATTCCGATAAGGCAGCATGTCTCCTTGCATCAAGGGATTGTAAGGAGAACTGTAAGAATAGAGATATAAATCAAATGCTTTTGCAAAATTTATACATAGGAATTTGTAGAACAAAGTAAATATTGTATGGGCAAATGTGAAACTCAGGGGTAAAATAAGAGTATATTATTTCACAAAGTTAACAAACAGGGTTGCCTACTAAAGCTCCTTACTAAGTTGTAAGCTCCAGCCATTAAAAGCAACACATGTTAATTTCTCTATAAACGAAAAAAACATGATCGAACACTCGCAAACATCCAAGCTCATACCAGGACAAGGCAAATGTCGCATGTATACAGTTAGATCAGTACTGGGACCAGTATTTTAATATTCTTTGGAACACAATTTTGAGCTCATCTCTCCGTTGGAAGATCAAATACCCCAAATGAGGGGCCAATGCAGAGTTTGAGAATTGTATATTCATGGACTCCAAAGCTGAGTATGTATCAAGTGACAAAAGTTTGGTGAAAAAGTGCTGCTTGGCTTGCCTCCATCTATATATGCATCTGACCGTACCACTCCTACCGTGGGATAATACCAAATGTAACTGTGCACTGTTAACCCTGGTACCAAAATAATGGAGTTTTGCACTACCACCAAAACTTCATTTAGCCCACAAAAATGATCGAAGTCAATGGCAACTTTTCAGAATAAACTAAACAATGAAACAGCTACTTACTTACAATGGACGCATGTACTTTTTCACCCCCACAAAAAGAGCTGCTTCACTATCTCTAACTTTCAATATAAATGCTTAGTAAATTGAAAGAAACTGACGAGAAACTGATCCAGAATGTTGCCAGTTTGTGTAATTGTTGTGTTAGGCATTACACACTGTTCCGTGTTACCCCTCTGTCCCCTAATTGGCTGTCGAGCACTTGTACCCAGGTTTGTCAAATCTCACAGCTGAGAACAGTATGATTCACTATGATAAGGTATGTATTTGTGGTTTATAACTGTTGTGCTGGATGGGGCCAGCGTTAGATGCATTTCATTTGTTTTCTGTTATCAACTGGCAATCTAGAGCTTGCGACATTCAGGCCGTTTTGGCTAACAGTCATCTTGCAAAAATTCGTTATTTTGTTCCTTCTTCAGTCGTTTAGATGCGAAATTACCTCGTCAAGAGCAAGTTTCCTTGTAAAAATTGAGTACCACTTCCATACCCTCCCTTATCCACACAAACCACTTGCACACCATGCATTTCTACTTTTGTGAAACATTGTTCCCGCAGGATTCAATGCATTCAAAACGTTCACACAGGGGACCAACACAAATAAGTCAATATGTACATATTCACATGTTCGATACACATTGGTATGATCTGCAATACACTTCTCAACTTCTTCTTTGACCGCCCCGAAAATTTTTCGAAGTCCAGAATTCGTAAACTTAGCAACATTGCGCTTCAGCTCCATCAGAGTAGTCAACTTTGAGATGGTCCCCATCTCGAAAATTCCATGAACTTAGAAACTATAAACAAAACAGCTAAAATACACAAACAAACAGAAGTAGTAAACTGGATTGAGTAAACTGCGGACTCAATTTGAAATCAGATAAATGTATGTAAGGTTTGAAACACTGAATAGTGTTTTCTTCCACCTAGAGAAGATCGCCATCAAGTTTGAGCAGAAAGAGGCAAATTTCTGAGGAATTTAGACAACACTGAATTGTTGATTTTCAGAGTAAATTCCAGATTTGTTTCTACTTATAAGTAGACATTAAAGCGATATTAAATTGTGCACGCAAAGTGAATGTATTTACAATTTTCTTATTTAGCGTTGTTATCCTGCCTCTTTGGCTAACCTCATCGAGTCGAGCCTTCGTGACGGTCAAAACAAAATTTACAAATTTTCAGAAGGGAAATGGCGGAAATGGTTCTCTTAAGTCACCTCATTATTGCACCACCTTTTGGTAGTTTCCCCTCATGTTTAAATCTGCGTACCGGTATTGAATAATAGAAATAAAACTCCACAAGATCCATCTTTTCCACGTCGGTAATGTGAAGACAAGCATGCAATAATTATTTTTTAAAAATAACATATTTAATGCATAAAATAATGAATTAAATTTTACTTTATTCTTTCGTTTTGCATTTGTTCAATCGTTTTTCGGCAAGCACCGTTAACGTAGGATCTGTTCTCGATTTCTTAAAATTTTTATACATATTTTTTTTTGGGGGGGGAGGTATTCGAGAGAAGAAAGGAACTTTCTTTCCTTTTCAATTATTTTACGTCGCTTTTCTAAATCTTAGGCCAATAGTGACCACGATTACTATATTTTGTGGAGTGAATAACAGTACATTTTAAAATAATTTTCAGCAAAAAATTGAATTGATTAGCACATATATAACATTTCTACACCAGTGTGTTTGTTTATGCTTTATTACAACTTTGGAATAAGTTATCTTTACAGTATATTCTGACAGTTCGGTAAAAGTTCTCGCAAAAAGATCTTAAAACTTGATTTAAGACGGTCCCCGGTCAGTCATTTTTTCGTCCAATTATATTTAACAAAATATTTCGAAAACAATTGTACTGGTATTAAGTTCAACTGTAAACTTATATTTTCGTTTCGGCATTTCGGTTTTCAAATGCTTTGTATAATGGCGCGACAACAGCACGCTATATGATATCACGTTCAAATACGAGTTCGAGTCCCAGGTAACGTAATGCACGAAGATAGTTTTGTATATTTCTCATATCGACCTATTGCTACGCTTATCTTTAACGTTTTCTATTTCTTGTACAAAACCCGGATTTTTTTTTTTACTCTGAAAAGAAAATCCGCCCGGCGCCCTTTTATTTTCTAAAAAGAGGACATGTTCGGGGGAAAGACTATGTACGATGAAATGGATGACGTAACGAACACACTGTTCGAGACTGGAACTTCGTAGCGGGTGACGCTGACCACTCTGCCACGGAGGCTGGCACGAGAATGATACTGGAGGTTAGAATTCGAGATGAATCAGAGAACGAGACATTATTTCTTCATTAACGAGACGAGACAATGTTAAGTCTCGGTACCATCCTTACACTTGGGGACCGACCAGCAAATGTATGTATGTATGTATATGTATATGTCTCTCTCTCTCTCTCTCTCTCTCTCTCTCTCTCTCTCTCTCTCTCTCTCTCTCTCCCTCCCCTTTCCCTCTGACTCTCTCCCCCCCCCTATCCCTCGGACTCTCTCTCCCTATGGTATAACGTGGAGTTCAAAGGTGTAAAGGCAGTGTCTTAAGAAAAGGCGACAATCATTATGTGGCTTTTGGTTACAACACGGGGTTGGGAACAAATATTTTTTCTCGTGTATCTATACATAGTTTTCAGACAGATCTGATACGGAAAAATCGGTGAATTTAGGCAGTAAAGCGAAAAGACTGGACACAAACACGAGGGAATAGGCTCTATATTCGACATTACATCACCGGAGTAATTCAAATGAAAATATTTTACGTGTTTCGAAAATCATAATTGTCTAACGAACATGTGTTGACTATATTTAAAAATTGAAACTGTTTATAATCATCCAGAATCCCAAAAATTATAATTTTATAATTTAATGTAATCAATGTAAACTTTATTAGTAAAACTTTTACTAACTTTTAAAGTCTTTTCTTGAATGACACTTGCAAAAGTTAATAATAAAATACAATAACTGTGCATTTCAGTATTGTAACTGTTATGCTGGATATGCACTCGAATAGCATTAATAAATAAATAACAATAGTAAATTTAGAATAAAACTTGTTTATTTCATTACTTTAGTAATTATTTATTGTATAACATTTATAACAGTTGTAATTATTATTATTATTATTTCTACTATTCTACTTTTATTACTGGCCTTTTACCCCCTACAAAAATTTCTGACGACGCTCTCTTTAAAAGCCATATGATAAAATTAAAGGGACTGTGTTTGACTACACGTACACAATGTCGAAAATTATACATTTGACTGTTCTAAAATTGAAGTATTTCAATGTTTATAATTTATGTAAGCTTTATTTCAACCTGCAGAAGTCTTAACACGAAACTGTTGGTAGAAGATCAACATTGATTTGGAAAATACTACTATTTTTACGTAAATCTTCATCCAAAGGATCCGGGAAACTGCCAATCTTTTCTAGGTACATTTGTTTCTCGATATCACTTAAAATTTTCAAAAGTTATCCTTGTTGTATCAGATCTTTTATAATCAAATAAGCTCGGTGACGATCTGTATTCCACTTGTTTACATTGAAAAATTGCGCAAACCGGAAGTTCTTTCCCCGCCATCTATAATCGAATTGTCTGATCGATTATTTTTTGTTTACTCAGAAATAACCGCCATATGTTGGAAGAAGAACATTTAATATATTTATGAAATTAATGGTAATGGTAAATATGCTGCAATTTTTTGCGGTGTCCTATTTTTTTATGTGGCCTCCTTTTTAAATGTATGTGTCTGGTCACCCTATCCCTATCCCTCTGACTCTCTCTCCCAATCCCTTTTCCTCTAACAGAGAGAGAGGGGGGGAAGGGAGAGAGAGAATCACCACCTGTTAAGAAATGCCTTTACTTGAAGTTTCCTACGTAAGCTCGGAATCCCGCAATCTTCTCACGAAAACACAATGGAGAAAATTGAAGCATGTAAGGCAGCGACTCTGGTCTGTGATGTTCAAGACGAAGTAGAAGACAACAGAAAGAAGACTGAAAAGAAGGGATGGTCAATTTCAGTTCCCGACGAAGAACTCATCGAAAACGTGCTCAAGCGGATTGTAATTTACCGTTGTACGACCTTGCTAATAATGACAGATTCTTTCATTCTCGGGGTACAACTCGCACAATGTTGGGGAAGATCTACGGAAGAGTACATCAGTTCCGCATTCCTTGTAGAACTATCAACACCATGGCAACGTCGAGAACATCAAACAATTATAGGTCCAAAAACAAGTGGTTCGTTTTGTCTGATACTGTCCCGAAAAAGATATTATGAGTAGGAGACATCCAACAATCAATCGCACTTCAAAAATAACTTACAGCTTTTCAGTTGTGGATGGCCATGCCACCCATTCAATTTATGTTAGATGAAAATATCTGAACTTTACATGCAGTTGTATTTGTATTTTCGTTATTTTTCGTCGCTTTTCTTCCACTTTTTGGCTAATTGCGACGGTAAGGATGAGATGATTTGATGAAAGGACACTCGGAAAATACCACCCATTCCCAGGCTAGCATTCGAACCTGGAAACTTCAATGGGAAGTTGATCACAAAAAGATTAAATCACTAATCTATTTAAAAGTCACCCATGTTTCGAGTACGTCCGAGTAAGGCATACTATTACCACGTTGTGTGGTTGTGTAGGGTTAATGCAGTGCGGTTAACAACACTAGCATGAAACAAAACCGTTGCTTCGTACGCTGAACAACTATTGTAATATAATTAAGCCTTGTAGATTAGTTCTTCGTCTGAGGAAGACCCTGATACAGGGTTGAATCGTTACTTGTTAAGTGTTTTTATATCTTAATAACCTGCCTTGGTCAGCAACTTCGTGTTTTTTAATAACTATGTTCAATTTCGCTTCTACAGAGCTCCACTCGCTCTTGGGTTTCCCTGTTCCTTCTGCGTACCTGGATGTAATTACAGTTGGCGAATCTAAGGTTCCAAGTTCGTCTGCTCAGTGATTGTAACCGATCGAATTTGAAACTGCATGTGCTTTTTCTATTTGTCTACACATTACAAATTAAATAACTGATATGTTGCAAGTAGACAGGTATGTCGGAATAAAACAGGGTTGGCATGTTTAAAACAAAGGCTTTGTTTTTTCACAAATGTTTCAAACCTTTAAAACAAAGTGTTTTAAACATTTTTTCAGTCATGTTTAAAACACATTTTGATACTTGATGTTCGATAGTTTGTGGTTATTTGCGTGTTTTGTAACTTTGTCTTTTCATTCAATCCGTGTCATTTTGTTTATTGTGCATAGAAATCTGTTCAGTGGCTGAAAATGTTATGTTGAATTAACAAAGAAACACATCGTGGGCCACGTTTAAAACACCTGGCTTTTTTTACAAGTGTTTTAAAACATTTTTAAAATCTAATACTATGTGGATGAAACAGTTTTTTTTCTCACTTAAAATACTGCACATAGTTGTTAATGTTAATATTTAGTTGCATTCATGTTGTATTTAAAATAAAAAGAATAGCTATCACGTGGACTGAATGGGGCCTGGCCACTGTGGATTAGTTGAAGCTTCTCGAACAGCCTACAAGCGAGAAGATTAACATAAATGTGTATTTTAAAGAAGTTAGTCAAGCGTTTACTTTACAATAGGAACACAGTCCATCCTTGGATGATTGACGGATTCCTTATTAATCATTATTCTTAGGAAAAAACTTCTTGGAATTATGTTTTAAAAGTTTTATTTGTTCAAAACATGTTTGTTTGGTTTTTGTTTAAAACATTTAAAACATGTTTAAAACATTAAAAAAATGTTTGTTTTGTTTCATTTAAAATACACAAATTTTGCCAACCCTGGAATAAAACAAGTCTAAGTGGAACTATTTTCTGGGCGTATGTTTGTGTCTCGACGTGTGAAAGGTTGCTGCAAACTTAACCTGCCTCAGAGTTTAGTTGTTTTGATTGATTGATTGGTTGATTAATTTGGTTTATTTTACTTTGCATTTCAGCCACTTTGGCTAACCGCGATGATGAGGATGATTGAGTGATTATACGTTGAAACTGATGAAGGGGCACTCTCAAACACCCATTCCTTGATTCGAACCCGGTACCCCTGGCGTCGCAGCGCGTTGTGCTAACCACTCTGCCATGGAGGCCGGCTTTAGTTGTTTTGCATAACTAAACTGTATATAAACTGGATTTTTGCATGCGATTCAAAGGGTTTTTGGCGAGGTAAAATTACTTCGTGCTCATTGCAGCGTGCCATAAAGACATAAGGTGAATGTGGAGATAGGGCCTTATATATTCGCGACCTCTGCTACTGTGGAGGTGATGTAATCAGCACCACGCTCCGGCTGCCTTCAACCCCACTTTGCTCCCAGGCACCCATTTAGGCTGTGCTGTTTTATGCAAGAGCACGGTTCGAAAAAGTCCCACTTCAGATCACCCATCCGGGGAATCTAACCCGGGTCTCTCGAATGGCAGTCAGACGTAATACCGACTGGACCAGCGAGCAAGCAGGAAAATTAGGTACCGTTACAATGACAAAAATGCCATTGGTTCACGGTTGAAGAACTAAATCAGACGTCGCTCCACATGGGAAATCGTAACCGATCACTTATCAACGTAGGAATCTGCACGAAAACAATTATGGCCAAGAATATTGAGCAGTCATATTCTTTCTTGCCTTATTCAATGCGCGTTTTATACTCATGAAAGTAGGTATTCAACCACCATGCAGCACAAATTGGTGTACTAAAGTAGCCAAGCCGAGAGAAAAAAAGGTATCAATTGAGCAAATCGAGAACGATTTTATGACAGTTTAAGGAGTTTAAGGTGACCCAACAAGATCAAAACGATCTTCTCTCTACGGGTTCTTTACAGGTGACCAAGGCCTTTTTGCGATTCGGCAAAATTCAATTCAGATTTTCACAAATATTATTCCATGAATGTCTAGATAATGTTCTTCTTCATTGAACAATGTAATTTTCAGTGATTCTGCCGATTCCATTGCAGAGAAAATCTCAAATAAATAATTTTGACGCCAAAAGTCTAGTCTGCAATGTTCTGTTATCTGTCCACGTTAAATCAATAAAACGAAGACTTTTGATGACATATTCCATTATCTAGAGTTCTAGATATTTAAGAAAAAGAAAATCTCCGTTGTATTTTCGTTCATTGAAAAAAAAATTCTGCGTAACTTCATCTTAAGTTCAGAGTAATGACAAGGCAGCGATTGGTTAATTTGTAATTTCTCTTGGATTTAACAAAATACTTTATCTGGACGGATATTACACAGTGGTTAGAATCCAACTTTAAACTGTATGTCCAGTCCCGATTAGCCTATATGTGCATAAAGTGGACCTTAAAAAACAACAATTCAATTTCAAATAATTTATGATTGGCAATTTGTTTTCAGAATGTATTATAATTTACTTTTCACTATTAAAAACTACAACTTCCTGGTGCAACAGTCTTTGAGGCCAAGCGCATGCCAACAGGTTTTTCACTGTGTGACACGTGGTCAACACGTAAAGTCCCATTGTCGCTTTCGAGATAGGCTTTTCACTGAGAGTTACCGTGAAATATATACTTAAAATTCTTTTTTAAATATGGATGGGCTGATATAAAATTACTGATACTCATAGTGTGCCGACTAGACTAAAAGTGGCACACATATCGTGAATAATTCGAAGTTTAACATGTGTGACAATTGATGGGTTTCCGTCATGATAGAAACTTGTGTATTATGAAACTGACTAGAACAGTACATTTAAATTTACCATAAGAACAGCTGCAAAAATGGCAGAACGAGAAACATATTTTACCACACATACAATTACCGGATACTTAACGTTGATACCTTTACAGACGTTCATCTCGGCTGAAATCGCTAATTCGCATGCTTTAGAAATACGCAGGAAGATGTCTCAAGCACTTCTTGTACGGAAGCAGCACGACAAGAAGCATATGGCGAAAAGTATTATTCGCTGCTCTGAAGTGCTAATAGGGAAACAGGATGTGAATCATCACCATGCATGCGTGCTACAAAAGTAGCCTTACGCTTCCAGCGGGATGCGAGATGCCTGACAAGAATGCTACCACGGATTTGCACACACGCAACGGCAAGGAACACTACAACGTGGAAGCAAAGCTGCTGACTACAGCCGCCAGCAAGTTCTAGCGTTCAATCAGAGGTTAAACGTTGTTCCTTCAATCCAGTTTTACATAAACAAATACTCTGACTCCTCGTGGTTCACACTGGCAATTGCAATCGTCGTAGGTTAACGAGATTGTACCGAGTTAGTTAATATCACAACCCCTTTAGAAATATACTTTAGGACCGTATAAATGTTAAATATCAGTGTAATCAGTGGCTGTGATTGGGGGGGGGGGAGTGCGCCGCACTTTTTGCCACTTTTGCCCCCGCACTATGCTAAACTTTATCTACTAAGGGAAAGTAAACTGTCCTGCCTCCCAGTTTTGGAACCCAATTGCCGCCACTGAGTATAATTACTACAACGTGGAAGCAAAGCTGCTGACTACAGCCGCCAGCAAGTTCTAGCGTTCAATCAGAGGTTAAACGTTGTTCCTTCAATCCAGTTTTACATAAACAAATACTCTGACTCCTCGTGGTTCACACTGGCAATTGCAATCGTCGTAGGTTAACGAGATTGTACCGAGTTAGTTAATATCACAACCCCTTTAGAAATATACTTTAGGACCGTATAAATGTTAAATATCAGTGTAATCAGTGGCTGTGATTGGGGGGGGGGGAGTGCGCCGCACTTTTTGCCACTTTTGCCCCCGCACTATGCTAAACTTTATCTACTAAGGGAAAGTAAACTGTCCTGCCTCCCAGTTTTGGAACCCAATTGCCGCCACTGAGTATAATTATTAAATATTTTTACTGAGAATACTATTTTTGATCCCTTGTATTACTGGTACGAAAGTAAGGTGATAATTTAAATTCACTTTCATTGTTAAAGAATTATGTATACAGATATATTTAATATGAGGACTGAAGAATGATAGACAATCTTTTTCATAGAGAAAAACTATTTTTTTTCTTTAAATTTGTATTAAACAAAGTAGAGTATATTTTTTTCTTTAAATTTGTATTAAACAAAGTAGAGTATGGTTCTTGAAGATTGCTCCAAATGAGAAGTTCACGAAAACAAAGTCCGATTTAATTCCTCTGTGAATAAATTGAATTTTTGTCATTGTAAAAGCATCCTCCTGTTTACCAAAATGTTTTATCGATATACTTGAAAACAAGTGGCTTACGTTCAACGTAGCAACTAAGAAGGAAATTAAAATAATCATGAGACCAGTGTAGTTTGTTACAGAAAATCTCGCTCCAGCATCGGTAAACCAAGCCGTGTGAGTCCGAGCTTCTCGTCTTTTTTTAGAAACTGAACAAATGTAAGAACTCCCACGAGCAAAATAATACTCACCTGTTATCTGTCATCGATTCTCGACCTAACCAAATCGGAGTGTGAATAAAAGAGCTCTATCGTATCTGACGTAGAGATGAAATGGGTTTCAAGGAGTCAAGACTTCAAAAGCAATCATCTATGGACACAGGAGACATGACAATCTGAAACTAGTGATTCTGCAATGGAATTCCACGTGGCAGAACAATGAACCAGCTTCCAAGTGATGTTTACTATCATGAGCATTTAAATTTACTCTTCACGCTGAATTTATAAATGGAAACACTTAAATGCAAGTATGTGGGAAAGGGGGGGGGGGTTCGCTTGCTCTCCACTCCTCAGTTCTCTACAGTTTGTCATTTTAAATCGAATTGCATGTTTTAAAAAGTAGGTATGATGATTAAACTTTGTGCAAATCATTGGATTATCAGATCATTACAGTAGACCTAACTCTTTACCACTTTTTTCGTCCGTTTCATGGTATAAACTCTCCGGTATTAAGAAAAAGTTTGGGACATTAATTTACATCGTTGCGAATAAAAATACAAATGTGAATATGTTGTAAATGTGAAAAATGTATGGTTTATTTTGTATAATTTATTTTTAGCACCGTTCTTTTTTCATAGTATAACCGCATTATTCATTGCTAATTTTACCAACATAAATCTTTAAGTACGGGCTCTAGTGATGTGCATGCATTAAGAGATATAGCTCTGGAGGTAAGTGGACCTCCTTGGAGGAGTTCGTGATTTTCGGGTCTACGTAAAAGAGTATCCCTTCATCAATTATATTATATCCTCCATCATCCTCATCTTTGCGATTAGCCGAAAGTGGCAGAAAAGCTAAGCAACAGAAACTAAATCAATCAAGAAGTCACCCCTTGCCCTATACTGTGAATCGTACTCAGAACTCTGTGTTCAAAGTTTTCAACAATCAGTGCTACATGGAGTTCTTGTGTTTATTTACAAGCTCTTTGGCAGTCTATCTGCAAAGAGGTTCCATAGGTGGAACGAATGCCGAAGCACGCATCTTGACAGTGGCCTGCGTGCCAGGACTAAAGGCAGTGCTCCAGGTGGAAATTACTAGGTAAGGGGATGCTTGTTTGGCCTTGGAAACCAGCTCGCCTGAGGCAAACTAACATTCCGGCCCTCCAAATGCTGAACTTGTAAGAGAAAGAAAAATGTAAAAGTGATGCTGTTTTTCTGTTCCTACCTTTTTTGCTGGAATCTTTTAGTTGTATTATTTTACTCCGGGCCTAAAGCACGGGCTCCGTCAGGCAAGTGCGGGCCGGGGGGCAAACAGCTTTGCAAATTCTTGCTCAACCTATGCTTGTATCATGTTCACTGTGGTGATTTCGCTCATTCACCTCCAATTTCTTTCCAATTCCCCACCTTAATTGGAGCACATTGGTTAACTTTAACGGTCAGGTTAACAGCTAGCTTCTTTGAAGCAAAAAAGTCCAGGTTTATTATCATAACTGCTTGAAGTTCAGCAAAGAAAACGATGGATCACTTAACATATCTGACTGGTTCAGTTCGGAGACCTTCCACTATCTGTTCCGCTTCTCAAACTGTGCCATGGCAATATGCTGCCACATTATCATCTGATACACACTTAATTTTTCTTAAGGCTGCATCTCGCTGAACAAATCAGAACGGTGTGAATAAGCTACAGAGTCAAATGCTTCATTTTCTGTTGATTTTTTTTTTTACATCTTTAGGTTAATCTTGACGATGAGAATGAATGATCAAATCATGAAGTAAATGACACATGCATAAAAGCATATCCATGTCTTGTCTAAGTATCGAACCTAGGACGCATATGACTATTTCTCTTAATTTCAGGGGCAATATGGAAACCATACCATAGAGTATAACCCGGTTTGGTGTTATTGTTATTAATATTATTCCTATTTTATATTATTATTGCATTTTGTATTTTTTTATTTTTGGTAATTCAACATCTTTCTCTTCTTTATGCTGATGTCAGGACCGGATTTGAAGTGTAAAAATGCTACCGATACGTTACATTTATAAGAGAAACGCGTGTTACCTTTATCTGCAATTGCATGTGTCAAATTGCAGAAATTCCTTATGGGAATTTAACACTACAGTCTTGTACTATATGTCAAGAAAGAAAATGCTTGGTTGATGGTGGCGTTGCAAGCAAAACGGCAAATATGAAAAATTTTAAGGTCAAATGTGTGACTGAACACACCATTCCCACTTCGAGTATATTGAAACTAAGGTATTATATTTTCTGGGAGTTGCGTCCCAATTATGTATTCCATAAGGATCTCCATGGGTGGCAGAAGGTAAAAAAAATGTAGGGGTTTGGAAAAACAACTACATCTGAAAGAAAATAAGGAAGAAGAAATACGCGTCGCCAGTGGTGAAACAATTCAAAAACTTACATGACAAGTAAATAAAACATCTACCAATAAAAGCTGTAGGTGAGTGGTTAGTGTTACGGCTTCACCTTCTGAAGGATGCATGTTCGAGCGCGGTTACATATTTTCTTTTTCAGTTGAATGAGGCACCAACATGTGTGTTCGAATCTACATTTAGACAGTGATTCTTGTTTTAAATCTGTAACCAGGTTCTCGAATACATGGGATATGGGAAGTGTACCACATGCATTTTTAATCCAAGATTTCACCTGCAAATTCCGAAAAGCACCTTAGATTTTTCCTTCTTAAAGTCTTTTTACACTTGCAGTCCAAACATAGAACTGTCAGTCAGATCATATCTACTTTCACAGTGACTATAAATTACATGCCTCTATATTTTAAACTAAAGATGATTTCGAGTTTGTTGACACAAGTTTGCATTGTCGCCTACAAATATGTGTAATTTATTCTGTATCTAAAGATATATTTTTTTGGAATCCTACAATACCGATAAGTCACGACGTTTATACTTTTACACAGCAAATGGATATAAATGTAAAGCGAGACTATACTGATTGACCAAAAAACTATGAGAATTTCCACAATAATGTTCCACTGTTTCTTTATCTTGCGTGACACGCAAAGCAAGAACTGTGTCTCGTTCACATGCCTTTCCACATTTTGTAAGAGGTTTAATATCAAGTAGTTACTCTCAAACCATTGCATTTTTATTAAAAATAACAGTCGTGCCAATGTGTGTAATTAATTCCATCCTAGGTAGACACTAGTTGGCACTGCACTGTAAAAAAAAAGTTCTGCCTTTGATGAGATGCGAACCCAGGACCATTGGCATGTTGGGAAGTTATCATACCGACTTGACCACAACGTCACTTTCACAAAGGATATAATTCGCGCACTTAGGTTTCTGTAAAATATATATTATAGACTTTATATGTTATTCGACAATAAATGTAAGTTTCGGTATTAAAGGAAAGTGTAGGGAACAACAAAAATAATTTATTATTTTAATAGAAACTCAAGAAATATAAATGAAAAACTGCAAGAGACATCACTTTATGAAAGGACAGCTTGCCACGAGGCTAGTAATAATTCTAACATTAACGTTTGCGTCTGTTTATGGATCTAGAGGCAGGATTTAATAGCATAGCTACATCAGTAAACCAATGATGCACAAGCAAATAATATAGTTACATCAATAGTATGCAAACACTAGATTTAAATAACACATTATTTACAATTTTGTATTATTACATTTATTTTATTCATGTCTCATTTTATGGTTTGAACTTTATTAAAGTAATTTTGTATTGAGCAGTTTCATAACTATTTGCAAATTCTATTAAAAAAATAAATACATTTGTCATCAAATACACAATAAAAATTTTCACAGGCTTGCATTAGTTGGCATTCTATCCTTTAAAAAACAGTCCAATAGGAAGGGATCGAACCTTCGTGTGGTGAGCAGGTATCATAGTGACCGAACCATACCATCCTTCTTGATTTATCGCTTATATGCTCCTACCCATGTGTTGAAAACCTATTGCACTATTCTATCTGCTATTGATAGAAACAGGGTGGCCACTCTAGGGCCATGATAACATTAAAGTATAATTCCCGGTTTTCAAGGCGAACTTTCCAAAAATCAAGGGTACAAGCAGATGCTTTCTCTATTTCAACCTTACATATTACCACCTCTCACCAGCCCCCCACCCCACATAAATATATTAACAATATAAAGGTTTGTATGATTCCAATGTATCCAAAAATTCTAATTCCATTAAAATTATATATATATATATATATATACTATTTAAAAATTTAGAATATTCAATTTAAGGTACGGAGTTTACATTTGCCATTTCACAAAGTCAGACTGGAAATACATCAACAAAAAGTCACAAATATTACGGAATATACTAATTACGAAAAATTGTTAATTGCATAAGGATTTCAAACTCAAATTTACCTAATCAAATTCAAGATATCTTATTTTGCAATAATCTTCTCTCTGTCAGATAGATTGTTCCGCAAGGGACACCAACAAAGTAAAACGATTGAGAGAATTATCTTTTATTTTCCACGCAGCTTCCTTTTTTCTTCCTCGATAAATATAAAAGTTAAACTGTGAAACACTTGCTTGGAACATTTGTAAATGTATGAATTCATTTGGATTAATAAAAGTTGCATTTTTTTACGTCTACGGTGAAAAATTCACGTAGAATTCACGCATAATTCCCGGAGCCAATAATTCACGTATAGTTCCCGGAATTCAAGGAATTTCCGGTGAGTAACCACCCTGAGCAAGTATTTCAAAGAGTATATTACAATTAAATTATTATTTCTCGAAACTACGAAACATTATGTTTTCTTGTTAACTCTACATATTGTAAACGAGGAAATTTAGAATTCGGTCACAGATAGGATGGCCCATGTCGTGTATGATTCAACAGTCTACCTAAGAAGACTGAGAGCTGAGCATGAGCAATTCTACGATTGCCAAGCTTCGTGATCTCTGTCTGAGCCCACAATTCACACAGTGAACGCGAAGGTTTTCTCAGCAGTATGGCGTCATCCTTGGTTGTTTTGCAGCGGGGTGCCCACGAATTTGTAAAGAAGGTATATGCAGTGGCGTAGGAAGGAGTGGGCGACCGTCCGGGGCCTCGCGCCTCATGGGGTTGATACAAAAAATGTATTAAATAGAAGTGAGGGGAAAATATGGAAAAGGCTAATTTTTGTAGGCAATAGAATTAAAACATTTTGATTTTATCTGGCTTTAAATTCTAGTTAAACGTTATGATACGTCAAATCAGTGGCGTAACATACAGGCGGGCGAGCTTTAAGCCTAACGGGGCCCGGAAAAAGTAAATATTATTGTCATATATCTCATGTGAAACATTTAAGCAAAAATTCACGGTAACTTGCGTGGACATTTTAACCCATTTATTCATTTATCGGATATAAAGCAATTTGTCTTGTCTTTACTTCTTTCTCTCCACCTGTATGTTAACAATAAAGCACCTCCAACTGCCACGAAGCAAGTGCGAGGCATTTAAATGCATGGGTCGTTTGCTACTCAAGAAGGCAATGGATAATAAGTATAAGCGATTCTAACTTCCTTCCTACAGCTTCATATTTCAGCTCCCGGAAAACAAAGAAAGACATTTTTAAGGTGAGTGAAATTATTAAATATAATTTTCTTCAGTAATTTATTATTATTTAAATATGATAATTTGCTGACTTATCCCTCAAGATTTTGTACTGATTCACATTGAGATTTCAAATTTAAAAACGGATGGGGGCCTCGCGATATGTTGCTCCGCCACTGGGTACATGTGTCGTCATGGCTTTTTCTATTTTTTTTAAAAAAAAAATCAACTCATATTGTATCTCACAGGGTGGCTCACAAAGAGTTAAGATTTTCACCAATATATCTCTGTCTACCGTATTGCTTCCTGTAAGAAATAATTTAGTATTGGAGAAACTACATGAAAAACACATCCTAGGTGGTATCGACGAGGAATTAGATTTATCGTATTTTGCTTCTTATAAATCGACAATACACTTAATAAAAAAAATAATCGGCTCTAAAATAGATTCGAACCTGCGATCTTCAGAAAACTGGGCCAGGCCTTTACCACTTTCCCACTCCCAACAAACTAACTTGAAATTTTGTATTAAAGAGTCGTCAGCAATCTTGCAAACTTTGATTTTTTGCTCCATCTCGTCATTTACTATTGCTGGAAATAGACCTCTGCCTGTATTTTGATATGTTTATATTTTTGTATCTCCCCATCTCACTTCACTAGCTCCTGTGTTTACTTTCAATCAACTATGTTTTCGATTCCCTTCGCACTTACCAGTTCTCTTCCTCTATCCAAACCAGGGATTCCCAACCTTTTTTCGTTCGCGGAACCCTTGAGAATGAGATTAAAAACTTGAGACACCCTTGTTAGAATTTCTATTTTTCAATTTTTAGTCTTAAATCGAAGTGGAATCAGGCCCGTAGCTAGAGGGGGGCAGGGGGGAAACTGCCCCCTGAGAGCCTGCTTTGCCCCCCCCCCCTGTGAAATATACAGAACACCTGATCTTCTCACTACTCTTTACAATTATATCCTGTATTACTCTAGCAACATAACAAAGACAATTATTGATTTTGTGATTTAATGAGGTGTGTGGGATTCCGAATAATGTCGTACTAGGATTAGGGGGGGTCCCTTCCTGATTCAGACTTTGGGAAATTATTTCGTAATTTTCAGTATCTAGAACAGTTATGACATTTTGAGTAGTCTTATATTAAAGGTGCCTAATGTGTTTGTATGTTTTTCTTGATGTGTTGCTATGAAATTTGAACTACTTATTTTTTTTGTTTCCCAAGTCTACAATTTGGTAATAGTGATTCATGCAGTAGAGAGGGGGAATGGATATTTAATTTTTGTTACTTAGCTTTGCTTTTCTGCCACTTCTAGCTAATCGCGACAATGACTGATGACGTGAAATTGATGAAGAGGAACTCGCAAACAGTGCCGCAACCACAGGAAGTCCATTCTGGGGGGGGGGGCAAACATTTAAGTAAAAAACAAGACTAACAGAATCTAAGAATAGTAGGACAAATGGATACTCAAGATGGAATTAGTTTTTTTCTTCCAGGCAGCCAAGAGAACTTGCAGGGGGGGACACAGAGGGTGAATTGCCCCCATTGATTTAAAATTTTCGTAAAATTTTCTTGATCGCTTCGCTCGCAATGTCTGCTATTTATTATAGTTCAAGTTCAGAGCCATAGGCAAATAAAAAATGAGTTAAAGAAAATGCCATGGGCTCCTGTGGAAATTTTTGCACCCTATTAAGTTTTCTGTTTGAAAAATTTGGATCTAAAAATTTTCTTGCTCACATCGATCACAATATAATTGTTTTCTGTAATGCATTCTAAATTACCCGAGGGAGAAGTAAGACCAAATATGTAGCTACTTCAGACTGTTGCTGCTAAAACGTTTTGTCTCAAATGCACGAATAATTCTTTTGAGGAAAAGGAGACAAAATTGGTATTATTCTTACTGTTGATTTGTTATGAGGCGGATGAATTGATTATATAATGTATTCTCATTAATATATATATATATATATTAAAGAAACTTTGAATGCATACACAATTTAGCGTTAACATGTTGCATACTTATGTATTTTCTTATTTTACGTCGTTTCATGTTGCATAAATAAAATATATGTTATACATGAAAGTAATACATGTCATATGTACAAATATAATTATGTTCATTGTGCATTTTGTGTCTTTCAAAAATACAGTTGTGTGCTTGTTTTCCAGTATTAGCTAATGTGAAATTGAACGTTTTGGAAAAATATTTTCAAATCATTTGTTCCATGACAAATGCTTTAGCACAGACTACTAACCCCTTCTTGCGTGATTTTTAATAACGTCTTTGATGCTACTATTATTATTACCACTACCACCACTATATTACAATTATTATTTGCACGTTTGTCCTGGTACTGGCCCTCCTCCAGACAAAAAGTCGTGGTTGCGCCCACTGCCGTACGCAGGATTTTTTTCTGGAGGGGCTGGAATTGTATAGGTGGATGCTTTCAATGGCGCAAACTTATAGGGATCCGTGGGAACATAGCGCACCTAAGAATTTGTAGTGTTATTATTATTATATTTGTTATTGTTACATATTTTCGTATTAAAATCAATAAATAATATCTTTAATATAGCGAGTATGTTGCATATTAATATCATAATACATGGAAGAGAGAATTTGAGATTTTTTAAACTTATAAGAACCCAATGTTTTTCAAAATTTGGCATCCCTGACTGCTTTCTAGTGGGCGGCATACACAATAAGATATATATTTACAACTTTCCACTCTCAAAAATGTCAACTGGGGATAATTTTATATGGCTTGAATTTACCACTCTGGTTTTTCCAGAGTTTATGGTACTTTTACTTGAAAATGTCGATTTTTTTAAAATTTCGGAGGGGACTGTAGCGTATGCCAGTGGTTGCGCCTCTGCTCACAAAGAACACTCATGCCCAGGATCGAAACTGTGACCCTTGGCTTCGTAGTGTGTTGTGTAACCATCCCACCATAGAGGTCGGCTGGTGAAAGATGTAGGACAGCTTAGTTGGTCAAATTATTATGAAACATGATGAAAATGTGAGTGTGTTTCACATTTATTATTTTGGTTAATGTGCGTAAAAATCTTGCGTACTGGAAACTAGAGGGAAACATTATGAAGCACGATTTATAAAGGGCTCTCTTAATCAGCTCTCCAGAGAGGCTGAAAGCTGTTGGTACATATTAATCGTCTATTAACATTATCGACCTGTAAATATCAAGTAGATACAGTCCCGACTAGACTTTATCTTTGTATTCTTTGGCAGCCCAGAAAGGTTATTATCGAAATACTGTTATTTGATGTTGCTCTAACTTTTTTGGTCGTTGGAGCCTCAAGATATCATCCCTTTCCTGTTACTTATAGCTTTTTCTATATCTGCCAATGCGACACAATATATTAAAAATTTACCCCCTCTGGGATTGACTTTGCCCCCCCCCCCCCTACTAAGAATTCCTGGCTACGGGCCTGAGTGGAATATGTTATCAGGAGCAAGTTAAATGTATTGTCAAATCAATACCTACTCCAGTACTAATGTTATTCATTTATTGAAATATAATATAAGGAACAAACATCGCAATATAACACAGTTTACTACAATGGAAATCACTCAAAAGAGTTTTGTTTTATTAATGCGAGACTTGCGACTGATGGTTATAGCACAAATGTTTGATATCAGACCTTACAGTTGACAACAAAACACGCATATCATCTTCAAGGTTAGGTAGTCTATTTCTTGCTTTGGATTTAATTGTCGCCATAGCAGAGAAGGCTTGCTCGCACAAATATGAAGTTGAAAAGGGCAAAAGTACGTCCATTGTTTTCTTCACTACGTTAGGATACTCTTCTGCCAGAGCAAGCCAATAAAACAGCCACCGATGCCTCACTCTTGGTGAACTTTTGAGTGTGGAATCAGCACAGAGATCAATGAATTCATCTCGTTCGCAAGCTGTGAAATCTATTTCCTCCGCACTGTCTGCGAAATCAAAAGGTGACACACACACAATCCAGTCGAGATTCTCGGTGAAGAGAGTTGGAAAGTGCATATCTATTGCTGTTGTAATAATGAGGTCTAAGCTTTAATATTTCTTCTGCCTAATATTTTTTTTTCGTGTATCCCCTAAAATATCTTGCGGCTCCCCTAGGGTGCCGCGACACCCCGGTTCGGAATCACTGATCTAATCACTCACTTTACGAAACTGATCTTTTTACATTCACACAACACACACCCTCGTTGTTGCGTTCAGTTTGACAAGGCAGGTACATACTCATCCAAATAATTATTTTGTTATTTAGTTTTTTAAAAGAACGTCAATTAATTCTCTGAATATTAGTGACAATGGTTATTTATTAGCATGCAATATTAATTGGACATTCTCAGTTGCTTAGTGCTTTTTACTTATCTACAAAGTATATTCTATCTGACCTCCGTGGAGAAGCTCGCGCTACCACTCCAGGAGACCTGGGTTCGAATCCCAGCCTGGGTGTTCTTTGTGAGGGTACCTTTATCAATTTCATCATATCATCACTCATCGTCATCTTCGCGATTAGCCAAAATTGGCATAAAAGCGAATTAAAATAAACCAAATCAATGTATCAATTGTCCTCATTCTAACACTACCTTTGGAGAGAACCACATTCTAACACTACCTTTGGAGAGAACCACATCTCTCGCCTTCTGGTGGACAAATTTCTTGTCGTTGGTTGGGCGTCCACGCTAGGACCCCTAGTTTCGTATCACGTTACTCTAACCACTCCGGCACAGAAGTTGGCAGAACCCCTTATAGCCAGGCACTGCTGACAGAACTGTGCTTCGAATGCTGTAATAAGGAAAGATATAGTAAATGTATCTTTCCCGCGTTACTTCTTACTTATTTTACAACACATATATATAGAAAAAATAGGAATTGTAGCTTTCCTGGCGACGTGATTCGAACAGGTGTTCTCGGGTTACCAGCCAGGTTAAATTGGAGTTAGCTTCCTTCCTAGAAGTTACCTACAATTTAACCTGGATGGTAACCCGAGAATACCTGTTCCGAGACATGTACATAGATGTGTTGATACTTCTGGCTCTATTACTTGGAATTCTATCGATATGCTTCATGTAAAAAATACGTCAGACCTTGGTATGGATCCCCCGCCAATATATACACACACACACACAAGTATTACATAAAGTATGTCACAATGAAACACAATAACACCTATTTAATTAATACCACAGCTACTGGGATTATTCCTGTTTCAACTAGCAATTGAAGATTTAAATTAACTTCGTTGCTACTTTACAAGCCATATTGTAATTGTTACAAAATTAAACCTGACTGAAAAATCACTGTTCGCTCACATCATGATATTCTTGGTTTCAGTCCACTTTATGCACAGATAGGCTGAACCTACAGTTTAAAGTGGGATCCAAGCAGGGACGGCGCCAGAAATTTTCGACCCGGTGGGCAGAAGCTGTATATTCATAAATTAGGGTGAGCAGTATAAATGTAAGACCTTATATGAGTTTCACATGCACTCATGCCCCACCTCTCTCCAACATGTACAGGGTGTCCTAAAACAACTTGAACAACGGTTGGATGCTGGTAGATATATAAAAAAAAAAAAGGTAAAGTGCTCCCCTGTGCATAGCACCACGCCATGAAGGCGTATAGGGGGTGTGGGGGTAACGCCCCACACTTTCTTGATCCGGTCGTGAGTGGGGGTGATGTGATCAGCATCACGCCCCTGACCGCCTTCACCCCCCAGGGTTTCCCCCAGGTACCCATGTTATTCGACGCTGGGTGGGCGCCGGGGCCGCTTCCACCGTTAGAAAAGTTCCCGGATTTGAACCGGCCGGGGATCGAACCCGGGACCTTGAGCATGGTAGTCAGACGCGTTACCGACTGAGCCACCGCGGCCACTGCTGGTAGATATATATACAGGAATATATTGAAACAGGAATAATCCCAGTAGCTGTGGTATTAATTAAATAGGTGTTATTGTGTTTCATTGTGACATACTTTATGTAATACTTGTGTGTGTGTGTGTATATATTGGCGGGGGATCCATACCAAGGTCTGACGTATTTTTTACATGAAGCATATCGATAGAATTCCAAGTAATAGAGCCAGAAGTATCAACACATCTATGTACATGTCTCGGAACAGGTATTCTCGGGTTACCATCCAGGTTAAATTGTAGGTAACTTCTAGGAAGGAAGCTAACTCCAATTTAACCTGGCTGGTAACCCGAGAACACCTGTTCGAATCACGTCGCCAGGAAAGCTACAATTCCTATTTTTTCTATATATATGTGTTGTAAAATAAGTAAGAAGTAACGCGGGAAAGATACATTTACTATATCTTTCCTTATTACAGCATTCGAAGCACAGTTCTGTCAGCAGTGCCTGGCTATAAGGGGTTCTGCCAACTTCTGTGCCGGAGTGGTTAGAGTAATATATATATATATATATATATATATATATATATATATATATATATATATTAAAGAAAAAAAACAAGGAACTTTTCCTCATACACATAACCTCGAAAGTGCTTAGTTTCTGATCTATGAGCGCTGAAAATCTAACTTGTATGTATGCAATGCACACCAACTCACCAAACGATCGCTCTGACTAAACTCCCAGGGACGCGTAGCAAGGCCTTGAATTGAAAACAACAACTTGGGAGTCTTATCTGGCAAAATAAGTTTGTACAAAATAATAATTATACTTGCGATGTATAGGTTGTAAGCATGGGTATGCGCAGACTAATTTATTTTGTGGTGCCTTAAGGGAAGTTTCAGTTACCTATCTGGACAAGGCTAGCCTAACTGTCGTAACTTCATTTTCCTTTTCACAGAAACTATTAGGTATATGAACATGAAATTTAACATTATAGAATGAGCATTTGTTATCACTTTAACACAGGTTTTCCTATCACTGTGTCGATATTTCAAGTAATGGAAGTAAACAATTGGAAATGATAAATAATAATAACCCATAGCTCTACAGGTACTATCAGCTGAATCACTCTCACGAAATACATCTGTAGGTTCAGTTCTACCATGTTTTATAATGCACATTACTCCATAAAATATACTGCTGTACCTGGTTACTCGATAGTTAATGCCATGCATTATATATAATTTTAAAGCGTAGAATTCAGATGCAAGCAAAAATCTGAAAATTGATACACTTGTCATTGAAAGAGAAGGGAAAGAGAGCATTCATGAAAGTCTTTGAACATGAAAGTCTTGTTGGAAATGTTGGAAGGTTGCATTAACAAACAGTCAGTCCTCGGGAAAAGAATAAGTACGGGCCGATAGCTATGTGAAGGGGCTCTGCGATTTATAAAGGAAAAAATAATTTCTTTACCACGTGATTACTGATTAGTATAGTAAAGAAATATCACATTGTTTTGTGGAGAGGGAGGGAGAGAGCGGGGCATCTCAAATGAAACGAAATTCCTTACTTTTTTTTACCACGGATATTATTTTCATTATTTTAATGGTAATTCAACATATTTTATTTTTATTTTTTGAGAAGACATTTGGGGTAGCCAAGTACCTTTGGCACCCCCGTGCGCACACCTATGGCTGTAACAAGTATTTGCAGCATTTACAAACTGGTCAAGACAAAGAATTTCCAACAAATGCGGACTGAAATTCAAGACTCTTCATTCTAAAACGTCCCCATCGTGTTTCGAGTGTCGTGTAGTACCAATAATCGTGTATCGCGAGATTCCCATACGACATGTTGATGAAATCGACGAACTGAGAAATGCAAACATAGCGAGTTCGCCACCTTGTTTCAAACGCAGACTGTTATTTTATTTATTCTAAATGGCTAATCGAGTCCCTCACATAATACGGGAATGAATAGTAAAAGCTCTTGCAATAAAATGAAAAAAAAAAAAAAACATCGTTTAAACATTAATTAATTCGCACATTAAAACTAATATAACTAAAATCAATCCGACCTGGATAAAGGTGTCACTACATCACGTGTGCATTCCGAGAGCACAATACAGCTCGCTCAGCGTTTGACGTAAGTATGGATAATGTGTTATTAGCAAAATTTATAAAAAGCAAGAACCCGGGTATAAATCAAATTCTTAGTCCATTCTGCATCTAACCTAACCTGACCTAATTATAGGCTAAAGAAGAACATTTTGGCAAAATATCACCAAAATGTAATAAATAAATAAATAAATAACATTGTATGTACTATGATATGAAGCACAAAGTTCTAAAATTTCGTCCCTATTCTATGTTAGTTAACCACAAGAAAAATCACATGATTACATAACTGATAAGGAAACTATCTGTAAGAAGATTTTTTGCCTCCCTGATGGCATAGTGGTAGAGTCGTCACCTTGTTATCAAGGGGTCCCGGGTTCAATACCCGGTGGAAGCACATAGTGGTTCAGACCCCACTTTAAACTGTAGGTCCAGTCCCGATTAGCATATCTGTGCATAAAGTGAATTAAAACAAATCGTGTAAGAAGATTTCTAAATAGGGTTACTAACTCATTATCAAAGTCAATAATTCTGCAGCACTTTTTCAAACCTACAGAGCTGTTTTATCAAAATCTATTTTTGTGATTGCTTCTTATTAGTAGAACGAATATAAAATTGTTATTTTTTTAAAATTTTGGATACCATATCGAAATTAGAAGATGACAGGTATATAAAATCGTGATTATGAAAGGGACATATCAAATTACCTGTCTTAGTATTTCAATATAGATCTAACTAAACAACTTTGTGTGTTGCTGGAGGAAGCAAGGCAAAGAAGAGTTTTTTTTTTAACAGATTACCTTAATCATACCCAGGCCGAAGCCCGGAGTTGACAACATCAAGCAACTCCATTCCACCCCTTCTACATTCAGTTTCAGTTATAACTTTTTGGCCAAATTATGGCGGACAGTTAATTATATGTATTTCCATATTTTTGCCACATTTCAAGTATCTATTTCTTTTCATTATGTGGCATATTTTCAAAGCAATTTGATGCATCGTCCCTGTGAAGGCCAGGAGCTGCAGCCCTCAGGCCCATAATCCTGTTCTAGTCTTGACCATATTCTGCACAATTTTGCGCCTCCCATAAAGTTTCCTAAGCCTACTGGCTGCTTAAGCATACAAGTGGGCATTAGATCACAGTTTGTGTTTCAAAAGCTTTGGAAATTCCTTTCGCTTTCCAACGATAAAGTTAAGGAAGTTGAAAGAAAAGCTTAAATTAATACCATTCAACTTATTATTTACTAAGACTTTCGTAAACCTATTCACTAAATCAGTGTTTCGGCAAAGGACAACAAAGTTTTTTACTGAATGATAATATGTGAACTTGTCTGTAATATAGATAATATTCACAAGTAAAATATACATGGAGTGAACACCAT
Organism: Lepisma saccharinum; assembly: GCF_977018435.1. Lineage (NCBI taxonomy): Eukaryota > Metazoa > Arthropoda > Insecta > Zygentoma > Lepismatidae > Lepisma > Lepisma saccharinum. The sequence goes on from NC_139230.1 coordinate 39,796,121, forward strand.
AATAAACTTCGTTATTGAACCATTCGCATTTTCTCAAGTGTATATATTTATTGAATTTGATTGGGTGGGCAATCGGGTAGACACAGCAATTTTTGGGAGGGCAATTGCCCACCCGTGCCCACCCCTGTCGCCGTCCCCGGATCCAAGATATCATTGGTGTAGGTATGCATCAAAATAATATATTGCTTATTATATGAACTTGACCATGTAGAAACCATGAATGTGGCCGCGAACATCTAGCAATTGTAAACATCATCACATCCTTCGTATCGTCTATCAGAACTTAATTCTGAGCGCTAAGGAATTTATTATATTATATTATATAATTATACGTACATATTGTGAAAATTTCCTTAGGAAATACTTCAAAACAACATGGCCAAAAATGCAGTTCATTAACGAAAAATTGCCAGGAAAAAATTACACCCAAAAGAAAATGCCTTGAAAGAGAGAGAAAGCGAGGAGGGCTCGAGCAGTGTCTATGCTGCTAAGAATAATCGGGACACACATCAAACCAGTAAAAATGTTTCCAAAGCGAAAAACAAACCTGTCTTGTATTTGTGTTATTTAAGGTCGCCTTTCTACAACTTTTAGCTAATGGCGGCGATGAGGATGGGTGATAATTATATGAAATTGACGAAGAAACACTCATATCCTGGCCGGGATTCGAACCCAGGAACCTCGGTCGCGAATCCGAAAAGTCTACAACTTAACGCTCTCTGCCACCGAGTCGACTGGACTGTCTTGTAATGAAGACGATATAATGACCATATACGTAGAGGTAGGTTCCACAGACTCTCAATCACGTCCAAAAATGGAAGTGGAGTCATCACAGTCTTTATCCCTCCCCGTACTGTATCCTATAAGAAGGTTGGTCTGAAAGTATCTTAAAAAGCATGCAATAACCCAACAGTGGTAAACATGTAGACTTTATCCTCACATAGTCTAATTGGACTAGATCTGCAGTTTAAAGTGGAATCCGATACAATGTGCAGTGTGTCTCAAACGGAAGTCGACCCCGGAACCCTTGGATTAGAAAGCGAGAGCGTGAATCACTACACTATTGGTGAGTTCTTGCACCAGTGAAGATCTATTTGGTTACTTTACGTTGCATTTCTACCTCTTGGGTTAATTGCGACTATGAGGATGGAAATTGTGATCAGACAAACACGATGACATTTCAATTTTTGACCATGGTTCGAACCTGGGACCTCTGGCTTTGCGGCGCATTACGTTGACCACTCCGCCACGGAGGCCGGCAATGAAGACCAAACCTGGGCAAGTAACACTATTCACAGATGACTGTATTGTATTATTACATGGTGGAATGAACCTACATTAGTTTGATGCCATGTCGCTCAAATATACTTACTCTTGTATTATTCACACCACTGCAAACATTATCTTCGGAGTCTCATCTGCCTTCAAATGCTTACATTTCATAAGAGATTAGTTTTCCGCCAAGTTTAATGTGTGCATGGCACACGTGCATACTCTCACCATTCATCCACACATTACACATCTATATTTGGGATTATCAATCTCTCGCAGATTCCCTGTGCGTGTATCGGATGTTTTATGGCTCGCATAACTTTCCAAATCACGTTACTACGATATAAATATACATCTTGTGACTGATGTTCCCATACATGCGTTCACACAAGAGATATTCCTTTATTGCTGAGAATATTTCCCAGGAATTACAACATAATTTTACCTTTCTCTGATCAACGCCTAGCGATATGCTACTGCCTGACCCAAGTAAATAATTATGTATGTAGTGCAGGAAAGAGCATCACGTTGCAAAACTTCTCTTCGTGTATGAATGGAATCTTTCATTGAGCGTACGCAAACGAAATTGACTGTTACATCTCACCTACCCAGAGGCGTGGCGTGCATAAAGAATTGAAGAACCCGTCTTAAAATATCATTACGTACATAAACTGGTAATATTGTCGTAAAGTAAACATTGCAGACTGACATTTTTTCTGACACCGGCAAAAGCGAAGAGGAGGACTGATCCGGTACACTCCACAGGCAACATGAGGAAAGGGCCCTAAGCCCACGCAAGGAAGACTTCGCGTTGCGGCAAAGACTGACCGCGGGAGGAGGAGGCGGGTTTTTGGCATGCCTGTTTAGCCGGCGCAGTTGCCGGTGATCCTTACCGGAAACATACCAGTGTTGCCATATTCAATTGACAGAAAAGAGCTAAGTCGCCTAATCGGGTCTATCTTACTCTGAAGGTGTCCAGTCACACTGGGGAACGATGGCGCAGTGGTAGCGTCGCCGCCTTATAATCAAGGGATTCCGGGTTCAATACCCGGTGGAGGCACAAGTGGTTCGGATCCAACTTTAAACTGTCCCGATTAGCATTACTGTTCATGAAGTGAACTTAAATCGCCAAATCAAAATTTTAAAAAATCAAATCACACTGGGGCAAAAGCAAACTACCAAGTGATATTTCGTATTTACACTAAATATCAGCGATTATGAAAGTCCTCTTTGTCCTTCTTCGACATCATGGGCGAGAGGGATGGGTATGGTCAAAGGGTCCGCTGTCCTTCTAAAAATGTCAACCTAAAATTCTATATTTCACACATATATTATTATTTTGGTTACAGGAATTTGTGATAATTGTTGAAAGGGCCGATTGAGATTGACATACGTTGTCGCAGGAATGCAATAATTTCGGATTAAAGCAATGTTTTTGAGGTGGTAGAACTGTTTTTGGGTGAAAACAATACTTACAAGCATAATTTCCCGATTGTTATCTTGGCACGCTCTGAAGTGTCAGGTGTCGCAGGTTCGAATCTTCAGCAAGAAATGGTTATTTCAATGTTCGTTGTTATTATTTTACTTACATAATTATAAAAATTAATAATTACATACACAAAGCAATAATAATTTTATTTCAATAATTCACCATGCATCCTCATCGCCACGATTATCCTATAAAGCGAAAGTCTTAAAGGTAGCAAAGGACGTAAAATATACGAAATAGTAGTGGTGTCAGAAATGAGATTTCAGTGGATTTAGCGAATCATGGGAGTGGGAGTAGTTAGACTACATCTACTCTACATACGTCTTATTTGAAACGAAAAGTTTCGAGATTTGGGCAAATCTGGTTTCAAAAGAACTAAGATGGCAACATTAGTAGAACTGGACTTCTTGCAGGTTCCCAAGGAAATATTGGGGAAGGGCCGATGCTGAGAGAGGAGGGGGCAAGGAGGGTGCTTCACGTGTTGCAAAAGTAAACAACGGTTTGTGGGAGGGACTGTGCAGTGCGAGTTTTGTGACTGGTGTCTTTCGTCTTTATGTTGTTTTCGGGCATTGTCAATTAATTAATGAAGCTTGCTCCGAGTTCAGAGGTGGCGGGTTCATCCTATCTGGACAGTGTGTGTAATCGTGCGATAGAAGATATTTTAAAGCAATCTTTCGGTTCGTTATTTTGCAGAAAAAATCGAAATTGTGGCGAAAGGGAGGCCAAAGCCTATTTTGAACGATTTAAAAACCAAGTCGTCTGCTGGATATGACCGACATTTCAATGTTTCGTGGTATAACGACTATCCGTGGTTATGTGGATGTGTGCAGTTGTCGAAACTCTTCTGTTAGCCATGTACTCTATTTTCGGGTGAAAAAAAAAACTTGTCGAATTCAGATGTGGATAACGTGGACCATGACTATGACGCTCCCAAAAATTCAAAATTCAAATGAAAAACTTCTCTTTATGGCAGCATCATAGAAGTTTTTTGATTTGATTTGATTGATTTTGCTTCGCTTGTGCGACTTTTGGCTCATTTGCGAAGATGGGGATGAGTGATGATATGATTAAATTGATGAATAGACATCACAAACGCCCATGCCCAAGCTAGGTTTCGAACCCGGGATCCCAGCATCATATAACTATTTTCAAAGTCGGATTGATCTGCTCTATAAGTAGCCTTCGATGTTTCAGTAAGTATCAAATTACGTATTATTGTGTCAACAACCAATGTTTGCGATTTCACTTTAGTCCTTATGTCAACATTTTTTTCCTGATTAATAACTTTACCAAAATCTAGTATTGAATTGCATACGTACCAGATTAATATTATATGAACTACTTGGAAGACATTGGGGGGGGGGCATGAGGTGGGGAGGCGCCCAAGTCTCCCTTAAATGTCCTACTGATAACCGGTAACACTTTTAAAAATCCACGCCACGCCACTGCACCTACCTCTAAAACCCACAACTTGCCGAGACCTCCTTGGAAAAGAATTGACTGCAGGAACGTTATTACTTATAAAAGTAGCTGTGCTACTTTTGATTGTTGTAATTAAGATTTAAGTTCAAAGGTTGACTGGTTGATTCTAATGAAAAGTTCATATTTCCGGGCCTGGTTCTGAGCTCTAGTCACATGACCGACCCAGGTTCGAATCCCCAGAAGGGTGATCTCGGGTGGGAATTCTTCCGTTAATGTTCCTGCTTAAACGGCTCTGGGGTCACCCATTTTCTCGTCAATAGGGTGCCTGGGGACAACTTTAAGGGGTAAATGTGGTTGAAACGTGTTGATAATATCACCTTCACTATGGACGAGTCTAGAATGGGGTGGAACTCAACATCCGCACCCCTACGTGACTTAATAACACGGCGCAATATACACGAGGATATTTACCTTTTCTTTTATTAAATAGTTCATTTATGTTCACTATCTTTGTCCTGAAGGTTAAGTTATCCCTCCACTCAACTTCTAGATTGCGTCAGAACTACTGTACGCCTGAGAGAATTGCAACACAATCACGCTAAGAACTAGATACCGAAACGGAGACGCCAATTACTGGAGCGTGATGCTGTTGACACTACAAAATCAGCCCAGTAAGATTCCACCCATGAAGCTACATGCCTGATGTTTGAGCACAGAACTGGCTAGAAGCTTCATGCGAGCTAGAACCAAAATTGATAAAATTATTATTTCTATTTGTTCAATAGCCACAATAAAATGTAAAGTATATTGTGAAAAATTTTGGAAATTGTGACGTAAAAAAATTAAATAAGTAATTCAAAACTTAGAAGACACGGTTGTTATCTGTTCACCTCGACGGTGCCACTCTCATCAGAGAAGATTCCCAGACAGTCTGTAGCCCATTGTTTTCAGACTTTATATCCTGAGGATAAGGACAATTAATCCGTTAAATTCACATACCCCTGCGCTTCGTAAGCAGTGAAACAACTTTCTCACCGTTGCTTTAGTAAGTGCGACAAGAGAATACACGGAAACAACTACTTTGAAATAATATCATCGTTGTCGATGATATTATGTTTGCTTCCGGTATGTGAAGCAACTCGTAGTTGACAATGACTTTGGAGCATAACATAATAGTTCATTGTCGCTACCTGTTACTACTTGGTCGAGTCAACTAACAGGCTAGTGGCACCCGACACACAAAACAGGAATGAACCCGTTCAGTCCGGAAACTTGGTACAGTCGCAGACCCTGGCTTGTAATGACCCCATTCAATAATTACTTGCATGTTCTTTGTTAGCATGCAGCCTAACTGGACATTATCCATCGTCTATATTTTTTAACTACTATATATTCTAACGTTAAGTTTCGACAGAACATCCCTTCTCTATTCTTCAAGTGAACAAAATATATCTTAGCTGGTGGTGGGGACCTGTAATTTAATTACAATTCAGGTACGCTAGCCAACTACTACTCCAAGTTTCCACTAATCAGAATACTGTTCTTCCATCTTTTGGTCCAACATCATTGATTGAATCGTTGTTTTAAGTTCACTTTATGCACAGAAATGCTAATCGGGACTGGACCTACAGTTTAAAGTGGGATCCGAACCACTGGGAACCCGAACAAAGGACCCCTTGATTACAAGACGACGACGTTACCACTACGCCATCAGGGAGGCCCTATGGTCCAACATTATGTTATTCAAGCCTTTTTCTTTCCGTTCATGTGTTTCTATTATGCACCATGTTCCTAGAGTACTTAAAGTGATACTAATAAGAACCCGTGGGGTGTAAGACACCCAAATTCAACCTCCCTTCCACGTAGTACACCCTGGGTTGCATTTTGCTGACTAGCGAGGCTATGGCATCTGGATTCTCAGACAGCATAATCCTCTGTGGGGTTCATTTTATGTTTGTTTGATTGATTGAGTTGGTGTTTTAAGTCCACTTATGCACAGTAATGCTAATCGGGACTGGGCCTCCACCGGGTATCGAACCCGGGACCCCTTGATTACGAAGCGACGACGATACCATTGCGACATCGGGGAGACCCCGGGGTTCATGTTATGTCGTCCCTGTATGTTTGTGACTGTCCCTTCATCTACCTTATCTTATCGCCATTCATTCTCATCTTCGCGATTAGCCAAAAGTGACAGAAAAACGAAGTGAAACAAATCAATCAATCATAAGAACCTATGAATCATTCTAGCTTCCGTCCGACACCATGACGCGAGATCTTACTCTATTCGGCTTAACGAGCTTCGTGAATGAATTCTACCTTTCTCCCTACAACTTTAGCTTTGGTAGTTCGGTGGCCAGAGCCACCTGCTGCCAATACCAAGGACCTGCGTTCAAGTCCAAAACAAACTGGCAGTGTTCAGCGTAACGCCATTCTAAGACAGTGATCCTAGATTCGAATCAAGGGTAAGCCATAAATGGATCATTTATCATTCTTACTGATCGTAGCGATTAACCCAATAAGTGGAAAAGGGACCTAAGAAAAGATCCAAAATAACGTGTAGAGATGTTTGTCGATGTTTTCCTCATCAATTAATTCAAGTAATCCCTTCGTCGCGATTAACTTGGAAAGGCAGAAAAGGAAAAAGTATGAATGTTCATGGAAGGATCTCTAGTAATTTCAATAGCCAGGATTGGAAATATAAGCGGAAAAAGGTTTCCTATTTGGTGCGTAAAATACATGTTAGAAGAAGGTAAAACGTAATAAACTGAAAAAAATCAGGAAACTTAAAACACACAACAAATAAATTTGACTTTTTCACAAGCACACACAGCCGATTGGAACTTTAATCTAAAAAGCATTAACTGTAAGAATTTTAAAAACTTGATTCGTGTGCGCCTCGGCCCCAGTCCCCCTCCTTTCCACTATTTTTCTTCAAGCGTGCAATTCAACGATCCTGAAAATATAGGACTAAATTTCAGCATTGTTCATAGTGCAGGGGACATTACTTTTGATATACTACAGATAGAAGAAGTAAATTGAATTATATATTCGAATTCATCCATATACTCGTACTTGGAACATTCTTAATAAGCGAGTGATAGCAATTTTTATGCAGATATGAAGAATACTTTCCTAGAAAATTTACATTATTAAATTACACGTAATTGACATAAAATGTGTAGAGTCTATTACAATGCCAATCCTCATAGAAAGTAATACATTTTTAGTGCAAAGCTTTAAAATTGAATCTACTCATCTTGTGAAACAAGAAAGATAATTCCGGTATTGTGCTCTCTGACTATCCGAATACAATGAAATCTGGCCGCAGTTATCTTTCCTTGCACATATCCTCTTGCAGGTGCAGCAGATTGATTACTTAGATACGCTTTACTGAAGCTTCCGACACCATTACGTACGCAATAATTCTGACATCTTTCATCCAGAGTTATAGCGGTTAGTAATCTCGGGTTAGGGAGGGAAGATGCTACAAGCATTCTCTCCAAATATTTCAATGAATACTTCTATAAATCTTACTTGACGCTCTCGAGACAATTTGCAGAAATGTACCCTTGCGCTATAATGCAACAATATGGATTTAGACAACTTTTTACCGCCCCATGGAAATTATAAAATTTGTAGTAGTGTACATTTGTTTTATCAATATTGTAGTAACGCTTCATCTTCAGCTCAATGTGATGTAAGGCTCATGATAATGAGAGTACAGTACTAAAAGAATATCATGATACTGACAAGGGAGGTTATCTAAGTGTCCCCCTCCGATTTCCATGAAACTTGGCAGGTGTATAGAGGGGCCCAAAGGAAGAAATGTGTTGTTTTTTTTTGTTTCAGCTGTTTTTTTGCCAGTGATATGCACTTCATATCTCAAGTATCTCACTTGTTTATCTGCCAGTACTATTAGCACAGAACTTCAACCGCCATCGTCCTTCACGATAGCACTTGCGTTTGGTACTGACAATCCTACAGTTCTGTGCTGTGTGTGTTCCAATTATATGTGCGTGTTCTTCCTATGCCAGATTTACGTGTTTTCGGGGTCAGATCCCTACTTCAATTTCTCCTCATCTTTACATTTGAGAAGGGGGGGTTCCCTAAAACCTTTTTTTAGACGAAACAAAAAAACACGTATTTCTTCCTTTGGGCCCTTCTATACACCTGCCAAGTTTCATGGAAATCGGAGGGGCACACAGGGGTCAGATCCCGAGTTCAATTTCTCCTCATCTTGACAGAAAACCGTTTTCTAGCCGAAACAAAAAACACGTATTTCTTCCTTTGGGCCCACTATACATCTGCCAAGTTTCATGGAAATCGAAGAGGGACACTTAGATAACCTCCCTTGTGAGGGCAAGGTAGATTGAGGAAGGAGACAAATTTCTAACAAATAATTCGGTTTCGAAACTTGCCTGTTTCATTTGTCTTGAATTAGATGATGCATTACATCTGTCTATAGATGCTAGATCACACACAACACAACATTCTTCGATGGCCTCCAAGACAGCGTAGTGACTAGCGCTGTCGCCTTGTAATGAAAGGACCGTGGGTTCGATTACCAGTGGAGGCTGGTAGATCTTGTCCTGTTATGATCAACCTATCCGAGTAAATGAGGACTTAAAATAAAGTTTGCTTTTTATTTTTTTTAATATCATTTTATGTTTCGCATGATTCGTGAATAACATTCACATTCGTGGCTCTTAAATGTTAAAACAAGTTACAGGGCTCGCAAAAGCTACAAGTGTAATTATGATTGACATACAGAGTTCAGCATTTCTAAAATCTACGCGAAGACATAAAACTCCGAATGTAAAATGTGCATGATTCACGGACACCACTTTCGTGACTGAATAAAACCACTGGAACTGCGTTAGATGATTCACACAACCATGAGTTGGTCATTCAGAGTTCTGCCTTTCTATAGTCTAATCGAAGACATAAAATATAGAATGTAAACATGCATTGTCGAAAGTGAGTCACACTTACCATTTTATGCTGGGCTTATGACCTGTTCACCCTCAACATGCACATACTTGAATGTCAAGTTTAATACCTGCTGCTTTTGTGAGGCATACTAAAACATCAAAGGAAATTGTGTGCATATTTAAGTATATGTATTTTCTAAATCCATAAACTCCATTGTTTTAGTTTTTAAGTCCAGTTATGCACAGATGGGTTAATCGGGACTGGATCTACAGTTCAAAATCGGATCCGAACCACTTTGTATCTCCACCAGGTATCTAACTTGTGGACCCTTGATTACTAGATGACGACGTTAGCACTACGCCATCGTGGAGGCATACATAAGCTCTATGGTGCCAACAGCTTTTGACAGTCAAGGTGTGGAAGATTTTCTTTTTGTTGTTGTTGTTGTTGTTGTTGTTGTTGTTGTTGTTGTTGGGCAGCACGCCGAATCCCCTGCCACAGGTTTTCTAATTAATAGTTTCTAGACCGAAAAAACCTTTATTACCATTTTGAAAATTTAAAAGTAGCGCGATGTTGAGTCGTCATTGAATTCGGCGAGAATCGGGTAAAATAATCGCTCGCACTACTGAAAGAGTTAAGGATTTCACTGAAAAAGTTTTGTTAAAAGGGTAACACACATGAAGAGTTTGTCTCTGCTTGCAGACCAGAGGACTTGTAGAGAACATTTCGATCTATCGAAAGGTAAAGTACCTGTCATTTTTCGAGGCGCGTATTTTCATCACTTCAGGCATTGAAGACCAAAGTTCCAAAGATCAGCTGTAGAATTCATCTGCTCTGTAACCTGAATCACTTCCCATGAAAGTTTCCAAACAATTTTCAAAAACAATGTCCCTTACATAATATTTTAAATTGGAATGATGATAATTTTGTAACTAGCCTATACGTGAAGCTTGATTGAATATCAATGGCTAATTTAATGACGATTTACAACTACTCGCAAATAATTAAGAATATGGTTTCCTTGCGCAGTCCGCGTCAAAAGTTTTCCTCAAATTATATCCCAATTGATAAGCAACTCGAATTACACAGGGATGCAGCTTGCTACCTTGAGTTATAAGTCTACGTTATGCAAAGATAGGCTAATCGGGATTGGACCTACAGTTTATAGTTGGATACGAACCAACATGTGCCTCCAATGCGTATTGTATCCGGAACTCTTTTGTTACAAGGTGACGACGTTACCACTACGGCATCGGGGGCGGGGACGGATGCAACTTGCAAATAGAGCATCTCGTGATGGAAAAGTTCAGTGTTCTGTAACTAAACAAATTACTGCACCACGAGCTTACATAACGCCATTTAGCCACCGTTAATCGTATTTTCTACTTATACCGCCCAATTAACAACTACATTCCGAAGTAAATATATATATATATATATATATATATATATATATATATATATATATATATAAAGCATTATCAGCTTCATAATTGATCGTAGGTAGGAGGTAGGTTTTTTTGGGTATGCAAAATTGTATATGTTACCAGCCAGTAAACTAAACTATTGCCTGGCGGTTCTAAGTAGCCTACTTTGGAACATTGGTTCTAACCTAGGTTATTGAATCTTATAACCAGAGAACGGATTTATATGTAGTAAAAATGTGCTAAATATGCAAATACATATTTAGTTATTTTCACCAAAATATTGAGTTAAATATGGACTTAAAATTGTAAAAATGTACCTTTTAAATTATATATGACACGTACGTAACTCTTGAGTTTTAAAACAATTAATTGCGCTTCTCTAGGCATTGTAACTATTACCGTGACTGTCTTGAAGAGAAATCAGAAGCGAATCCCGTACGTGTCACAAAATCATTGCTTCTGGCGCGCAACTAGTAGCGAGGGTGGGGTATGGGCTGCTCGACTTGGACTCTCTTCTAACGTTGCCAAAATAATGCTTGAAACAACCAGGAGCCGATGCTTGAGCTCTCATTCTCTATTGTTGACGATAATTGTAAATAAACAGGAATTTCAAGTGTTTTACAATAGCAAAAGCAAACAGCTGGGAAGTGTAATATATAGGGAACGGATTTTAAGTTGCAAAATTATGGTCGGGAAAGGGAAAAAAAAGGGTCTGAAAATGTATTCAATAAGGTGCAAAAGAAGGTGCCCATAACATGCCTTTATTCAGGTCTAAACCAGTTACATTAACATTCTTTATTCAGCACTGTAACAATAATATAATTTATGGTAAACAAGGTGTAATTTATATTATACCATTTTATAGCTCTCGTACGTCTCAACAAAATGAGACTATAGGATTTTATGTAGCTGCTCAAGAAGAGTGAAAATCATTCATTTATCTGTCCAATTTTTTAACAAAACATGGTAGAAAAGAAAGGAAAATGGTGCTGAAGCTTTAAAGAAGGGGTAAAAAGAGGATAAAAGTGCTAATCTCACGAAAAGGTGCAAAAGGTGCAACAAAGTATGTTCATTTTACTTGATTTCATGTGCTAGAATACATATCTCAAACGATCGGTATATAAACAGCTATATTTTTGGAAAGGTACTGCACCTTAAAATACGTTCCCTAGCTAATATAGACGTATATTTGTTCGGATAACAGAAAACTTGTAATTAACGCAATTGGAGAGTATAAAAAAGGTCGTAATCTTTCGTTTCTTTAACATCGCTTTGGACCTTGTTAGTTTTTCGCAAGAAATTCACCCGCGAATATGTAGTATATGTAGAGAAATGTTCTGAAATATGGAAATAATATGTAAAAATAACTAAAATATATAAAATGGGAAATAATAACGGATTTTTTTCGAATCTACGTGTCATAATGCGCAAAGATAATAAAAAATATTACTGATTTCTGCTTCATACATAAATATATATTTACATATTGCTTAATAACATTTAAATGCATTTTAGAAACACTTAGAGCATACATTTACATTCTAAGAAAACCCAGACTCTCTTTGTGTAAGAGTTATGGAACTAATAACACCAAATTTCTATTGGAAAGTTCAAACAATGTCCATTTAACCTACCTACAAGTTTCTTGTGAACACTTTATACGTGTAAAATTTCAGCACTATGCCATGAATACTTAAGTGGAACCCGGATCGGTGAGGATGGTCAGTTGTACAATGGTGTCCCTTTTTAATCTACAACGATGCATACATGCATTTCGACAGAGAAAACGTTGATGACTGGATCATTAATGGACACGAATTAATTTTCAATTGTGTTTGTTACATGTAGTTAAGCATATATTATATGCTTTCAATTCCATTTTCTTTGAGGGGAATAAAAACATCCCTGGCAGGGAAAATATAATTGTATTTTACCACGGATAAAAATGTTTGTGGGAGGAACCCCCGGCATCCCCGTTAATTCGCAAAATGCGTGTAAGTTATACTATTTTTGCATTTGTGTTCAACTGTTACAAGTAATAACATGATTTAAATTAAGTACGCGAATTAATATAAAGATCATATTCAATCATTCAAAAGCTGGGGAACAACATATTCCAATTCAAAGTACATATTTTCTGATTTTGCTATTTGTTTTCTGTGCGTCATATTCTCAGAAGCCTTATCATTTATTCTGATATTTTAATTGTTCAAGACTGTGTTGTAAATAATAATCTAAGTGAGCAATTCTGATGTTGAAATATATAGTATTCTACAAACTATAATTCAGGGGCATTGATAACATTACCCCCCCCCCCTTACGGTTAAGAAAGAAAAACTAGATGTAAATATGCAGTTGCAGAAATAAAGATAATAAACAAGAACTTTATGTTAACAGTATGTATAAAATACGTATTATAATATCTTACCTTTACTACAACGCCAACGTTCTAACGGACAGGGTCTGAATGAATATTTACAATGTTCTGCTCTACCGATGTTCATTCACAAATAGGCTAAAGAATGAAAAGTCGTTCTTGTTCTTTACGTAGAGTTCAGAGAACAATGCATAAGAAAAGTCTTAGTATTCGCGTTCATTAATTAATTAGGACGCCTAATCTGCTACCTACGTAGGCAAAAATCCGTTTTCAAGGTAGTTCTTGCGAGAGAGTTTGCGATATATAACAAGTGTATCACTAGGTTACATAATGGCTATTTTTATTCATTTCAGATCGTCCAAATACCGGTTCAGATTTATGCATATTTATGACGCACGATTCTTTTCAGTAGAGCAGAGGACTGATTGGGTTTGTTGAGGGATATGAGACATACTTTTTCTTCTCAAATTCTCTTGAGGAAACTAATCAGTGAAACCAAACATTTTGCGTTACATCTGAACTGTATGCTCCAACGCATATCCTCACGGACACATACTGATGAATACTTGATGATTATACGAAATGGATAATAGAACACGCACGGATACCCACTTCTTTGTATTCGAACACGGGAATTTCGGATTGTGCTATGCTAAGTCTCTCGATCCAAAGGTACGGTGTTATTCAATTCCATCGACAGGTGCTTTTTTTCCGCATTCAGTAAATAATTCGATACAGAATTTTCAAGTAATACAGGGTGATTACAAATGATTCATCGGGTTTTGACGTCTTATAGCTTCAAATATATAATGCCCACCAGTTTGTACTAATAACCAATGAAAAGAGCATATTTTAAAGTTTTGTTTATGTAATTTCAGGTGTCATTGTGATGCACCAGGCGGCAGGGTGATAACAGTTTGCAAAATGGCGACTAATCAACAGAAAGCATTTTGTGTGTTGCAATATGAGAAGACTGAATCCGTCACAACCGTGCAGCGTGCGTTCCGAAGACAGTACAGCATACAGCCACCAACCCACTAAAGCATTCTGCGGTGGTATCGACAGTTCAAGGACACAGGTTGCCTCTGTAATGGAAGAAGCTCCGGACGACCAGGTGTTGCAGTTGAAACAGTGGAGAGCGTCCGAAAGGCGTTCCTTCGTAGCCAAAAGAAATCTACACGTCGTGCAAGTCGCGAACTGGGCATTCCTCAGCCAACTTTGTGGAAGATTCTGCGCAAGCAATTACATCAGAAACCATATCGCATACAGCTGCTGCAACGTTTACGGCCAAGCGAACGCACCATCAGACGCAACTTTTGTGAATTTTTCCAGGAAGCAATGGAAGATGACGAATTTACCCCCCGACTCGTGTTCATTGATGAGGCGACGTTCCACGTAAACGGTCACTTGAATCGTCACAACGTCCACATATGGGGCACGGCAAATCCCCATGTTACAGTCGAGATTGAAAGAGATTCTCCAAATGTGAATGTCTTCTGTGCTGTTTCACGTAGCAAAGTGTACGAGCCTTACTTTTTCCCTGGGAAAACTGTGACGGTTACAATGTACTTACATATGTTGCAAGACTGGTTGTTTCCTCAACTGATAGCTGATATCCCCAACTTTATATTCCAACAAGACGGAGCTCCGCCTCATTGGCATAGAGAAGTGCGTCGCCATCTCAACGAGGAACTTCCAAACCGGTGGATTGAGCGCTGCGCTCAGGATGATTTGGCACTCTTCAGGTGGCCCCCAAGGTCTCCTGACCTTACACTTTGTATTTTTTTTCTTTGGGTATACGTGAAAGACAATGTTTACGTACCACCTTTGCCGACAACACTGCCTGAACTCCAGGATCGCATCACTGCTGCGCTGGTGAACGTGTATGGGTCGAACTTGACTACGGCATAGATTTTGTCGTGTAACGCGAGGAGAGCACATAGAACATTTGTAATGATGTGTAAGAAACTTGAAAATATGCTTTTTCATACAATGTATCATTCACTATGTTTTATGTAATACTTTGTGCAATACATTCAACCAAAACCCGATGAATCATTTGTAATCACCCTGTATGTTCCCAACTTACAGTTGAAACTATCGTCCGGCAATATCAGCATTCGTTTGGCATTAGTCAGTATGTCGAATGTACTCAGTGCTCGAAGTGGGGGAGGGTGATGCAGAGGGGCGCCATCCCCTCAGCTATAGTAAAAGTTTGTGTCAAGAATCCTCACCTTTTCTACTGTCTCCATCGATCCCACTTATCCCCAACATCCTCAGAGTTAACAATTTTCACTTCAAGCGCTGAATATGCTGAAACCCGAACCAATGTAGAACTACTTACCTAGTGAAGCGAACAAGTTAAAAAGAAAAAAGGAAGATCTGAAAACTAAGCTCAACGTTTCCTAGCACAAATGGAATTACTGGATTACGAACGTGTGAAACAAGCTTTGAATGTTGCAAAATAATACAAAAATATTGGACCACGTCTCACAGTAGAAGTAGCACATATGACAGCATGCTACAACCCAAATTGACACATGTTTAATAGTAATATTAAGTAAAATGGTGCATATGGAATCACAGGAGCCCTAACATTTTCCTCCAGTATAATTCAATATCACTCATTACATGAAATGATTATAGTTCCGGTCCCAATCAGCCTTTGACCATTGAGTGGACTCTTAATACAATTTCTGACAGCTTTTACAAAACTTTTATCAAGCAAAGAATACAGGAATAAAAACAAACAGGAGTCCAAGATATTGTAATAGGTAAATAAATCTTTGTAGCTGAGGATAGCCATTCCCATCTATTTACTAAAAGCTCGGCGGTGCAACAGTCTTTTGAGGACCAAGACCTTTGATTTCTCTCTATATATATTCCTGACGAATGGTCAGAAACTCTAGTATCAACGGATTTTTTACACCGCATTATGTTAAGACTTACTTTCAACTAATACTCAGTGTTCCCCACGATGCTAACTAAAATACAAATGCAAAAATTTCTGTCACATAGAGGAACGAAGCCTGTGTACCTGGATCAAAGGTGCGAGCGCTAACCGGTTAGGTTACGTGGGCTCTCCATTTATATGTACACATTAACTTTTAGGGTATGTTCGCCGGGTCGTCATGCTTCCTCTTCAGCGATTTAAAAATGTAACTGATTATTTTGTAACTCCGTTAAAGTTTACAATCTAAGACATTTTAATATTCCCAGAAACTGTGACAGAAAACAACACTTTCATTGCATTTGGAGTAGTGCACGTGTTTTTATTTACCTCGTAGAAAGGAGTAAAAAAAAATGAAGATGTAGGCTGCTTCAAGTTTCAATGCAGTGTTTTAACCTTGAACGACATTCTTGGAAAATAGCATTCCTTGTCACGAAGGGCGTGGACATCATCCTAAAAAGGCACGGATAGTTTCAAGGACTAAACATCAGCACTGGGTCTGAACATAAAGAATTAATACGCACATCACGAATGAATTTCGTAATTTCATGCTATAACAACTCTCATTGTATTACAACAACATCATATCTCTGCTGAATGCGCAACTTCTCGGACATAAAACAAACGCTAAACATAAATTTGGTACGTAATCGCATCATAAAAGAAAGAAATTAAAAGACAATGCTACACAACCTATGAAGGTAAAATTCCATGGATACTACTCGTATCATGCATGTGTTAAAAGCAGTTTCAAATCCCACTCGCTTCTCAAGAACAAGTGAACGTACATGATGTAATGTATGGTGAATGTAAGAAGGCCCGGGCACGCCTTGTAGGTGAAGCAAAGGAGTAATCATAGCATGAAACCTTCCTAATCAAGAATTCAAGTATACGAAAACACCGGCATAATAAGAGGATCGCACAACATTCAGAATGTATTACACTAGGTGGCATTATTAAAGTTGAATGTTGATATTTAAACTAGATGCAAAATAATGCCGTAGTTCAGTCGGTAGGGAGTCTACTACTACGCGGGAGAGACTGCTTCGATTTCGGGGATTAGGGTCTTGCCCCATGGCGTAGTGGTAAAGCTATTCCCTTGTAATCAAGGGGTTCCCGTTTCGATCCTCCACTAGTGGAGGTACATAGTGAATCTGATCCAATTTTAAACCGTAGTTCCAGTCACGATTAGCCTGGACTTTCATTCCCGGGATGAGTGATCTTAGTTGGTAATTTTCTCCGACGTTATCCCTGTATAAAGCGGCTCTGGGCTCGCCCAGCCCTTAAAATGGGTTCCTGACGACAAACCTCGAGAAAGAGGGGGGAGATGAGTTGAGTTGGTGTTTTAAGTCCACTTTATGCACAGTAAGGCTAATCGGGACTGGACCTACAGTTTAAAGTGGGATCCGAACCACTTGTGCCTCCACCGGGTATCGAACACGGGACCCCTTGATTACAAGGCGGCGACGCAACCACTGCGCCATCGGGGAGGCCTAAAGAGGGAAGGAGATGAGAGCATGGTGCTGATCACATCATCTTTAGATCGAGAATACGTGAGGCCTTTGTAGAAGAGAGCAATGCACAGGGAATAACTTTATATTTCATTGTGTCTCATTTCCGTAAGAAGTTGCAGAAAATTCATTATTACCAGATAACATTTCAGACAATGCGTAATTTTTGTTTCTTCCCGATAAACTTTCGACACTAATTTATTTGTCACCCCATATTCTTTCACTGAAGCATCGTTACTCGGAATCCAATTTTAATCATAACGAATTATAAAGGCTAGTTATGCGTGGCCTTCCATACTTTGCAAGAGCCAAAATATATATATTTTTTACATAACATGTTACGCATGTTAATTTGGCCAAGGACACTGGAAACAACAATGTAACAAACAATCTAAAGAATTAAAACCACTAACAATATTTCAGGAAAGTTAAATATGCAGAGCTGTCATTGTTTTTAGAAGGGAAGAATTCCCCATTACAAGGTTTTGAGGCAAGCACTGAATTCCTTTTGGAAAGTACCATTGTTCTTTTATTTCCATACGTACATTTCTAAGCAAAGCAACCAGTTACATAAAAATGCACTTGCTTTGTCATGCGTCAGATTATGGCATGCGCACTCAATTTCTCCTGAGATATTCGTGCAAAGAATACAGTGAAAACATGCACAAATTATTTGTAGTATGAGCATTCACTTTATGGAGGCTACTTTACTTTCAGATTTAGCCTGACTAGTGAAGTAGCAATTCAAGTAGCTCAGGATTAAACTTATTCAATACTAATAACATGTGTCAAAAGGTAGAAAGAGTAGCAGCTGTTTCCAGAATGTGTGAAGAGAAAAAAGAAAAGACAAATGATACACACACTACTGCAAAACGGACAATCAAAATTATTTCCTTGTTGGAAACAAAAAATTGACAACTAATAAATAGAGCTTCAATTAGAATTATCCATCGATCACATTACAAACCAACTATAAACGTACATTTTGTGATCAAAAGAATCAGGAGAGGCTCAATCTAAACCCTTACAGAAAAAAAAACCGACACGATGCTCGTCTGATTAAAGAAAATCTAAGAATATATCTTCCTATTTAGCAGGAAGTAATAGGGAAAGTAAAGGACCATATTAGTGTCACATCACGTCAAGTTCGTTGTGACTACGCAACCTTTCCGCGAATTTTCACTCTATTCTTTATATATTTTGCATGGGAGTTTGATTGCAAGCGCATACCATTTCAATGCCCACAAATTTGAATTTACATATCATTTCTTACCTTGAACGACTGCCGGCTTGATCGTCCCAATACTGATTCCTCACACCAGGCATAATTCCTTATTTTTACAGTGAGGATACCAATAACAACCACTTCTGAAATGAAAGTGAAAATTATGTTAGTGAACTTTTATTTTCATGACTTTTATCTATAGATAAAATTCTTCAGCGACAAGTATGTGATTGTGTCACATTTAAACATAAAAAGGTACCAATTTTTAAATTATAAACATGTAAGAACTTCTCCAAAATATATTTTATAGTTTGATTAACCACTGCGAGAAGACACTTTTCAGAACTATTGGGATCCAAGGACAAGTTAGCACCAACATATCTTCTAGAACACTAACATATAGGAAGCAACCTTAAGTTTTCTCATTTGTAAGAAGGTACATTATTCCGAACCAAGTGTACTCCACATTGACAGTATTTTTATGTATTTCTAGCAGCGAAGGGCATTCAGCCTCAATACAAATCCTTTCCTGGTTGTCAGTGTTAACGTTAGAGCGAAAACGTCAATATCCCTAAACCCTGTTCCAGCTAACTGTAGAGCAGGGCCGTGCATATCGGCAGAGGAGAAGGAAAATCGAGTGGTGAAAGCGCAGCGTTGCCAACCGTACGGTCCTGACCGTACATGTACGGACGTACGGTCCAGACCTTAGTCCGTACGCTAAATGCACGGCTTGTCAAAATTTGATCTTGCAGTTTTTTTTATCCCTAATATTTCCCTAAGAAATTCTTAGACCAATCGTACGGACCTGGAGACAAAAATACGATCCGTTTGCCATGTGCGTTCGGTATCATCCTTTTCAAAAGTTTGCAACGCTGCATAGGAAATCGGGTAACTCCCGTCACCCATTACACAATCCCGTTTCTCTCACTGTTCATTGGTGGAGCCGTCTCGCGTCACTACTTGCGCAGAGACTTCTTCTCGTTCGCCTAGTCTACAGTTAGCTGGTACGGAGTTTAGTAACGACTGTCTATTTACCTCAACACAGAACTTACACCATATTTCGCATTCCTTGCCAAACCCTTGCTTTTTTGATCATTCAACGTACTGAGAAAGTGGACGAAGTTTCTCCGCCAACGAACTTCGAATGTTCAAATCCATCGCAATACAAGTGCTTTGTATCAGACACCACGTCGAAAACAAACTGAATTTTAGCTTTTGTAATGCAATATTAACACCATTAACTTTGGAGTAATTTAGAAGGAATAACTACGTGGGGGTTGATGGGCGTTCTACCCATCTGAAAGTGCAGAAAAAAGTAAATTATAAGTAAGTCGTCTTCGTAAAAATATTATGTCAATGTAGTTTAAAGTGTACGACCACCAAAATGCGTTTTATCCAAGAGTTGAAACCTTAACACAAAAATATACATTATGTTAGCCATATTTATTTTGTTCTTATCACCGTTGAATATATTGGAAGCTTTATCCTTGAATGTAATCTAGGCCGGAGAATAATAATGTTATTTGGGTTGTCTATACACAAGGCGTTGGTGGTTCTTCGGATATCTAGGATTTACTTCAATACTTTTTCAATAGGGTCGATACAACAAGCAACTGGTTGGGAATATACTCCCGTGACTACATTCGCTCATGCTGTTGATTCGTTTAATTAACGTAGCTTATTTATATGGTTAGGCTAACCGCGACAATTGGATAGACGTAACAGGAAACGGACAAGGAATGGAGAGAATATGACCCTATTCTATCGATCTACCATTTCGCTGGAGTGATTATGGAAATCCAGAGAAAACCTTGATCAGGATAGTCAGTTTTTCTATTTTTATTTAGTGCAACATTTATCTGTGGAAATAACTACGAGATGAGGTAATTGTGCAATATAACATTGCTCTAAAAAAACAGGCAAGTCTTTCAAAACAATATTTCATGGCATATGTTTTTAAAAATAAACTTTATTTTGTTGCTCCGTGATTCTTATTCATTTCACAAGTATTAATGCCGCATATCAATGTTGTTAATATGTATACAAAAAGAGGCGGAAACATCCAAGTTCTCATATATCCTGGATTCAAATCCTGCACAAACATGGGTATTTATTTCTTTTATTCGTTCTTGCATGTTTTCATCATTACATCCATCTTCATCGTAGCGATTAACCTTGAAGGGGAAGGTGACGCAAAAGGTGGACTGCTGGCTGGCTCATAAGAATATGAAGTTTTGGTAAATGACTTTCTTGTCTTTTCTATTTTGCTGTGTGAAGGAAGTGTCAAGAGAACTGACAGTGAACATCATGAAAAACTACATAACAAAAAGAACAAAACTCATGGCTATTCTTGCATGTCAACGATCATACACTCCTTTCAAAGGAGTCGATTGATAGAATCACAGTCCAAGTCTTAAATGACCTATCACATATATACAAATTTGATCCTTATAAGAGGCCTGAGGCAATGAGAAAAAACATTATTAATAAAAAATGATAAATCTCTTGAGTGGGCTGGATGGTACAAACTAGAAAAATGAGGAACGAAATTTAATTTATTGCTAAGGGTGTGCTCCCTTATAAAAATAAAATAAAGGTGTATCAATCAGCCTCAATCATTTCAGGGTTATAGTAATAAAAAAACTTACACATACCCAATATTACCATTAATTTTAAGAGAACTAATAATTCAAGAAAAATCTCAAATCATCAAATACGCACTGGAAGTACACCCACTCTCCCAAGTTGCACAATGAGGTGTGGCATAATTCTCTCTTCCACAAAGCCCTAGATAGAACCGTGAAAAGAAATGCATTTTTGACAACTGCAATTTAACAAGACATAAAATTTTCCAAACTGCTAGTTTTTCTTTGTTTGTTTTCTCAAAATTTCACAAATACGATACATTAAGGCGTTGTGAAAGTTGGTTTTCAACCACACGATCTATCCACGTCCACTTTAAGCATAGATATAGACCTAAGCCTAATACCTCGCCCTTTTCAATATTTTTTTCAAATTAAGTTTTACTTCAGACGAAACAACGATTAAACCTCTGCTTGAAAAAAGAATGGTCCCTTCAACATTTTCTCCACGATATGATACTAATGAAACAAACACGCAATACATTCAAAAGGAATGAGATAAATAAGAATTGTTTTACTTATCCAATACTGAAACTTTCTGGGCTCGCGTATCACACGTGTGCATCGAAAAGCTACCCATTCCCAAGAATGAAAAAAGTTTCCTGTAGAATACAACTCATCGTCTTGTATACATCTACTTCGCAAAAGAACGCTGACGCGTTGCATGACGTTCCGCTCCGTTGATCTCGGGTTCGCTGCACGACAGGAGCCAAAGAGAAACACCACCATACCACAGGTGAGGAAAGAGGGGGGCTGTCTTGCAAGTAAGTCATGGAAGAAGAATATCTGCTACTACTTATCTGAATGTAAATTTACACCTACGGAATGTGGTCCGTTGCTGATTCAATGCCTAATTTGAAAGCAATGCCCATATCGTCAAGCTCCACTGGATCTTATATATAAAAAAAAAACTTTCTCGAGCAGGCCTCATCTCCAAGAAGATATCAACTCGAGGCAAGCCCGGGCACCTATCGGCCTGTTGGGTGAGATGAGTCAAGGCAAGAGCTTATAAAACCTTTTCCTGCTCCCCCAAAAATAGGCAATAGTTAGGCTGGAGAGTTCAATGAACTAACCGACCTCTTAATACAACTGTCAAACTTCACTGCATTTCTTAGTTCCGGATTTATATACGTGTGTGGACCCCCACCCCATACAATTTCAGTTACAACTTTAGGGCAAAGGTCCGGATTTGCATACGAGTGTGTAGAGTCCCTCTTCTCTATACAATTTCAGTTATAACTTTTAGGCCAAGATGTCAGATGGCTAGTTAAATTATCTATGTTGTTACCATTCAAGTATAAATATTTTTTTTTCTTTTGTGGCCATTTTCAAAGGTATTTCTCCCCAGTGGAGGCCCCTTTGCAGGTGGTCTGGGACTGTAGTTCCCTCTGTATCAGAGCCTGGAATTTCCTTACTGTAGCATCAGTCTTCCATATTGAACAGCAGAAGATTGCGAAACTGCTAAAAGGTGAAAACTGGTCAGGAAACAAATTCCTTTCCAAGCCGAGAAAACATTGTCTTACGTGAGGATGGCATGTATTGGAATAACCTGTTATTTTTTTTTTTCAAGGTTGTGGGTTCGCTTGCATAATTTGGTGACGTGTCATCTAGATATAGGCAAGTAACATTTCGGTTAACAAACTGAAAATAATCGATTGAAATAAGGAAGGTTATTGTAATCAAGGAGCTTCCTTGTGTTTTTTATGCTTGTTCTATTTTCCTAAAATCAACAAAAATATAGCTACATAAAAAGAGCTTATGAAGTTACCTGCATCAGATCTCAATATATGGTTCCTATTCTAAGATTTACTGCTTTATGCAGGGATAGATCAACCGGGACTGGAAGTCTAAAGCAGGATCCGAATTGAACAGTTAATGCTGGCATTAATTATATATCATTTCTATCCTCACATCACAACTATGTATTTTAATCAAACAATCATGGAAATACAATTTCGCATATATAAATCACATGGCTACTCGAGCACTGGGGAAAAGGGAAATGTAATGGATGACATAGAAAAAAACACAATGAATGTCGAATGAGAAGAGTAAGAGCTTGAAAAGTATTAGAAAACTAAATTGTGAGAGGAAAATATGAATAACTTGTCGTAGAATATGTTTTCTTGAAGAGTAAATTGTACATGGTGAACTCGGGGAAATTTCTACAAAATTTTCGCAGTACGGTTAATTACGGTCTCATAGCCAAGAGAAGTTGAAATTTCAGAACAAAAATTGTAGTTCGAAGTTCTTGTCAAAAATGTGTGTGCAATTGAATACGAATTAATATAACTTGTGAGCTATTCGAAAAGTGCTATAACGAAAGAAAATTCTAGAATCAAACTAACAAGTTCGAATATCTAGAGTTCATTAGCAAATAAGAAGTGAATATATTATATAAGAACACAATTTGAGGGGAAAAAATTGTACAGTTTGGAATAATACGGTGTAAATAACTGATTCCATGAAATGTTTCAGTTATCTCGCATTTGTTCAAGTTGCCTCCAAAAATCTTAAAACTAAAATTTAGTTAGGTGTGCGTTAATCTAAGTATAATCTTCTGTGCCTGTAGTGAAATGTTAGTTCTGCGAGTGTGAATCGCAAGTTGTAGTGAGTATAAAACAGTGAAAACAAAGTCAAATTTTACCGAAACCAAAGTACTGGACTGCATTGTGGAGTTCTTTTTACTGTGTTATTAGAAAAGCCATGTGAAAATAACTGCATTTGGACCATCATTATTAATTAAAGTATGTAAGTAAATCCTAATCACTGTGATAACTGTTCTTTACAATGTGTATTGTAACTATAGAATGGTATTAAGAGTTAAAATTTCTAAAAAAATTACTTGTAGGTTGATTCCACAGTCTGTCTTTTTGCTATTGTTTTCATGAACATAAAAGATGATCTCGCACACATTGCTATGGGTTATCCATATTGTTTTCCGTATCGGCAAAGTTTCCATATCGATACTCTCCTAAATATATTGTGAAGTTTACAATAAAATAGATTACAATTCGAATTAAGTCAATACAGCAACATTAATTGACATTTCGACCACCTACAGAAATATGCACAAATATACAATCGTAATACTGGTTGAAGAACTTTATCCCTATAAAAAATCGATCACTAAGCACAAAACTTTGAAAGTTGTATGTTGTCATCGATCAACTTCCGTTATCAAAAGGTTAAGTTCACTCGACCAGTTACTCGAGATCGGCAGCTTTCACAACAAAACAATGAACTCCCTCCCCTCGCACGCTTTCTATGAATTGCAGCTAAATTGGGGCATAGCATTGTTTGCTATTTTATGCAACGTTTCGCTTAGTATAGTAGCCTCCACAGAAACTAAAGAACGAAGCTTAAAGTTTCATCTTTCCAGACTGTTTCTAATTAGTTAAAGTCAATTACTTGTGACATTTTTTCATTCGGCACACCATAAGTTGGATGTAAACATAAAGAGCAAAATATAAAAACAAAAAAATGTAAATGCCAGTAATTTGAATAATCTCGAAGGACAACAATATGATTGCACTACTTTTGGGTTTTTTTATTCCAGGGTAGAAATACATGGAGGTGTATACAGAAATTACTATCGAGACATTTTCAGTAAAGGACGCAGACACTGGAATCTATAGTCCAGCGCACAAACTTCGAATAATAGACAGCGTTCATCTTAAAATTCGGAGGTAACAGTGTTGCACAGACTGAAAACATCTACTGTCGCGTAGTATTTGCGATGACTTGGTGGTAACCAGATGTATTTACAGCGTTTCAAGAGCACTTCAGCGTTGCAACTCATTGCTTTAAAAGTGCATGTTGTTTTTATCTTGTGAAGTGTGCGGCACGTGTGTTATGATGGCACAAATACGCTACTTGAAAAAGTATAAATCATTAATGTCTACGAGAGAGAGCAAATGTTCGAGACAGGTCCTTAGGTGTGCTGTTGGAAAAACTCGGATCAAGACAGAATCTTGGAATGGTGGATTGTTATGAAAACCGTGTTGCTAAAGCTGGCAATATATTTATGGTAAAAATAGGGTTTAAAAAAAAAAAAATATATCACCGAACAGTGGACACTTCTCAATACCGGACATATTAACGTATCCCATCCCTGTCTGTTACAGAGACGTTCCACTTTGTGTGTGTGCTATTTTTGTTATTTAGAGTAGCTTTTCCGCCACTTTTCGCCAATCCCGACGATCAGGATAATGATGATTCGATTAAATTAATGAAAGAACCAGTGACGTGCCACGGGGTTTCGATTGGAAGATTACTTATACTTTCTCTTAGTAGTCAACCCTCGTTTTGCCATCTTTTTCTGCCTCTTGACGTTCTTTTTTTCAGGAATACTGGGTCAAAGGTAGAAGGTTATGACCCCCACCAACACTCCTTGGGCAAGCCACTGGAAGGGACACTCGCACTGCACAGGCCTGGACTCGTACACTCATCTCAATTAGTACTCCGGCAGTTTGTTTCTTTATACATCATATTTGCAGAAAATACAATTCAATCTACAGGTGTACCAATATGCGCTGTATAAAACACAACTTATTACTAACTTCGTTGACCCTCTGCCAGAGAACTTCGGTGGAGTGCGTGTCGCCCATTCACCAGGCGTGTGTATATTGATGATCTTATCAAGCATCTGATATACATGACACTTTCACTTCTCTATAGAGATACCCACAACGTCCAACGTCCAGGAAAAAAGTTCTTCGGGCGCATTTAATATGCATACGCTTCTGGAAATTTCCAGTACTCTTGTACAGTCACAGACACTTCTGGATTGTAATGATCCCATTGACTGTGAATGGGACTGTTACAACCCAGAAGTGTTCGTGACTGTAAAAACAATGGACATTAAATGTTATTGGAGGTATTTTTATGTGAAATCAAACGTTTTTGTCTGTATTACTTCTATCTATGAAACACCCTCGATCATCAAAAAAACTTCCATTGACACAACATGATACTAATAACATTGCTGTAGATACTTCTAGTTTTGTTCGGGTTTCACAAATAGCTGAGACTGGGTTGACTGACAAAAACAACTGACTAGGAAAGTGCTGGTTTTTTAGTGATTCTGTGAAACTGAATAAAAATATAAAATATGCAGTCAATAATGTTTTTCCATAGTCATATTGCCATAAATGAAAGAAAATGACAACTGTCATCATTCTCACTAGTTAGCAAAATGGTCCTAGCAAAAACATTTTCCAAGGTTTAACTTATCTGTATTTTATAGTACATATAGAGGATATTCCAGAATAACTTAACTACATTGTGGGCGTTACTGGTGATTCGTGCGTGTATTATTTTTATTACATGCAAGAAATGCTCTGACAGATTAAATTAACAGTAAAACTATGAATACAAATTTATCAGGTATTCATAGATCGTCGCAAAATCCTTTTTCTTAGAGTGGCTGCGTCGAAAGCCTACTCTGTACCTGAAAGCAATCTTCCCAGCCTCCCTTGTTTGAATGAGTGCGTCCATGTGATGTTTTGATTACATTGCGATATAATTAAATATTAGCTTTATGCCTCGAAATAAATGTCTAAATATGGTTTCGTTGATGCCGGTTTTTGCCACGTATTTCCTGTTACTTGATATCTATTTTTAACCTAATTTTGATTTTTTACATAAACTATAGAATGATGACACAAAGTATCAAAAATACTTGTATCATGATACAATTTGTTTATTTATTTACTGGATTGATTAATTGATTGATTTTGTTTATTTTACTGCCACTTCTGGCTAATCGTGAAAATGAGTGATGATATGATTAAATTGATGAAGACACACTCAAAAAGACATCCAGGAGGCCCAGGCCGGGATTCGAACCCGGGACCTTTGGCGTCGTAGCGCAGAGCGCTAACCACTCCGCCACGGAGGTCGGTTATTGATTTACTCGAGCAAAACTCATGATAATAAGCATTTTGATTAATATAATGTTACATTTCAACTTGGTAGCAGTGTTTATCGATTTTCTTTTCAACTCGTCGGAGAGCTAAAAACCGATTTAGAGAAATTCTACCCAATATAAATGGCAATCAAAACATGAAGAAAGTTTGAGATTATATTTTTTAAACATCTGTAAATCTACTGAAAAAAGGAGTACAGTGTGTGTATATATATATTAGCATATGGTATGGTACAGTATCTTTCTGTGTCCATGTGCGCTCTGTCTCCCCCCCCCCCCTTCCATGCTTGCTGGTCATTTCTGTCTCATTCGGTAAGTCTTTTCTGCACTTGTTTCGAATGTTCTCAATCCATCCTCCACGTCGTCCTCTCTTCCTCTTTCCTGGTGGTAATCAAGGGGTCCCGGGTTCGATACCCGGTGGAGGCACATAGTGGTTCGGAACCCACTTTAAACTGTAGGTCCAGTCCCGATTAGCCTTACTGTGCATAAAGTGGACTTAAAACACCAAATCAATCAACCAACCATCTTTCCTGGTGGAGTTCAGTCTAGTACTTTCTTTGATTTACTCTTCACATACCCGAACCATTTTAACTTTGAATTTAACAAAATCCATTATTGCTGCATTAATTTCTCCAACCACTGTTTCTATCTTTTTCCTCTCTCTCTCTCCCCTTGAGATTCTTCCAAGAATCGATGTCTGGTGATTTTTTTAAAAAAATAATCGAATTAAGGCTCTCCTCTTTTTTTAATGCCAACTTCTGAACCGTTTGTAATTGTACTTTTTATCATCGTAATATTGCAATCATGGAAACTAACATTTAATTGTGATGTAGCTGCTTTATCCTAATTTACTCTGAAATTTTATTCAGCTTTATGACATCCAACTTTAGTTAATAATAACTAACGCTTCGTAATGTTTCCTTCTCGAACATCTAATATTAACACTCTTCATTCTTCTCATATTGCTATTCAGTCAGGAGAAAATTGACGCCGTAATGGTCTTTCTGAAAAACACGAAATTCCATAAACTTACATTCAATCCTGAAAAACAACCTTGCATCCAGTTTATCTTGATTGTACTATTACCATACTGGTCTACCAAAAAGGAACTTTAGTGTGTTTTAACACGGGCCTGCATTTTGGGGGGATAAAATCGGATGTTTTCAAATCTATAATTGATTCTGTAAGCATTTTGAATGCTCATCACGGAAATAAAAGGTAAAGTGTTCCCCTGTGCATAGCACCACGCCATGAAGGCGTATAGGGTGTGTGGGGGTAACGCCCCACACTTTCTTGATCCGGTCGTGAGTGGGGGTGATGTGATCAGCATCACGCCCCTGACCGCCTTTACCCCCCAGGGTTTCCCCCAGGTACCAATGTTATTCGACGCTGGGTGGGCGCCGGGGCCGCTTCCACTGTTAGAAAAGTTCCCGGATTTGAACCGGCCGGGGATCGAACCCGGGACCTTGAGCATGGTAGTCAGACGCGTTACCGACTGAGCCACCGCGATCACGGAAATAACATCCATTTTTTCCCATCAGGTCAGAATTTTTCACATTTTCAAAATGAAAATTCTCATATTCGCCATTACATCACATTTATTACACAACGCAACAAAATAAATTTACAAGGGAAATTTTGGTTGTTTCCAAACCAATGTGTGATTCTGGAAATATTTTGAATGCTGATCACAGAAATTACATCCATTTTTTCGCATCACGTCAGGATTATTCACAATCATAATTTCCATATTCGCAACTACAGTTGCCCCCCCCCCCACCAATTTTCGCCACTTTTGCCCCCGCACTATGCTAAATCTTATCTACAAAGGGAAATATACTGTCTTTGTTCTCCAAGTTTTGGGACCCAATCTCCGCCACTGCGCAACTATATTACATTTATTACATAACGCAATAAAATAAATTTATACAAGGAAAGTTTCAGTTTTCTCTAAACCAATATATGATTCTGGAAGTATTTTGAATGCTGATCACTGAAATAACATGCATTGTTTCCCATCACATCAGGATTTTTCACAATTTCACAATCAAAATCCTCATACTCTCAACTATATTACATTTATTACATAACGCAATAAAATAAATTTACACAAGGGAAGTTTCAGTTTTTTCTACACCAATATGTGATTCTGAAAATTTCTAGCCATCACGTCAGAATTTTTCCCTAGGTCAGGATTTTTTCCCACGTCATAAAGTTCAAACAACCTACTATATTATAACATTGAGTTTTGGACATTTTCTGTAGGAAATTTTTATTCGAAAATAAAACTTACGTAACCAAAGTCCATACAATTTTTATGCCAAGATATCACGTGAATGTGGGCGGTAGATTAAATGTTTACAATTCTATATTCATTTATAGTTCAAAATTGATTCTGATTTTTTTGTAGAAAATTAATTTTTTACTACCATCTAAACGAAGCCATCTATCGGGGAAATAATGGAACTACACATATTATTGTGAAATTAAGGCAGTTAATATATTGCTATTTTCTGAAAAAACTAGACGTGGTGGGTAAAAATGGATTTCACTTTTGGAATCAGCATGCAGAAATTATTCAGACAACAGTCATCTACGAGACATCCAAACCCACGTCGACCAATGCAATCTCGATTTTAATTAGTAGTCTGTGGATTATCTTGCCATGTATTCTAATTCTGTGTATAAGTAATCCGCATATGATTCCTACTTGATGAATCCAGTACATGGGTTCATTCTGTGTGCAGTCATGTTTGAGCTTCATTCCTCAGTTTCCTCTCTTGAATTGTTTGAACTCGAGCTTTTAATCCTGCGCTCTGTCTCAGAATTATAGAATATATATAATTGATCTGAACTTCAGTCTCTCCTGATTGAGAAAATCTATTACTATCATGTACGATACTCTACTATTAAAGAATATAGGAGTAAAATGAAAATTAGTTGAGAGGAACGAATCAATACCTTGCTTGTAAATTTTAATCTCGATACCATATACCAGGGGTTTCCAACTGGCGGCCCGCGATGCCTTTTTTGCGGCCCGCGAAGCCAGTTTGTAAAATACATTAATTTTATGTATTTTTATTAAAATGAGTTCTATTTATGAACTTCCTTAAACAACTGGCGTTTCTAACAGATATCACAGGTCATCTGAACGAACTGAACTTGAAACTGCAGGGATGAAACCAGCTGGTGTGAGATTTAATGGGAAACATAAATAGGTTTCGTAATAAACTGAAGATTTTCAACGTTACTTTGGAGAGGAATAACCTGGTCCATTTTCCAAGCTGTCGGCGGCTAGCAGAAGTTGAAGAAACACTGGACTTTTCTGAATTCAGTGCGAATATTAAAGAAATAATGGATGAGTTTGACTCCAGATTTAAAGATTTTGAAAAACTTAAAAGCAGCTTCCAGCTATTTAGCAATCCTCTTGGCGTTAACATCGAAGAATAAAAAGCTTCTCTCCAACTTGAATTGTGTGATTTGCAAGGCGATGTGTTCCTTCAAACTAGGCAAGAAAAGGGGCCCGAGTTTTTCAAATACCTGTCAAAGGAACGCTTTCCAAACCTTCGTAGTTTTAGGCAAAGAATGACATTGATGTTCGGCAGCAACACGTGAAAGTGTTTTTTATTCAATGAAGTTCATCAAGAACCGCTACAGAAACCGACTGGCAGATTCTTCACTGCTTCTCCTTCTAAGACTTTAAAATACAGAAATTCAAGTGGACATTCCAACTTTAATAAAAGGAGCAGATCGGCCTCAATTTTCACATTGAACAAACACTTACTATGAAGGATTCTTATTTGTATGGTGTGTTTTTCATTTCTTTCAATTCATCCATAAGTATTGGGTTTTTGTGAAATAAATTCTAATTAAACAATCTTGATTTGCGATTCCATTGTTTTTATTCCCTCATTTTAGAAATTTAGGTCATGCAAAAGTACTACATTTTCAGTTCAGTACTTACAATTTTCGTAATTTTTAATCCCCCCCCCCCAAAAAAAAATGTGGCCCGCCAATCAACTGCTGGATATAATTTTGGCCCTCGGACCTTTTAAGTTGGAAACCACTGCCATATACAATTACGTTGCCAGAAATTTGATTCCATCTTCATTAAGATGGATGGATAAGACAACTATGCCATCATGAATGTATCTCTGTTGACATTTTTGTTTACTTTGATTGAAGGTATCAGTGAAAAAAAGGTCACTATGTGACATTTTCTGAATAAATATATGAATACAACATATTTTACCTTTTTTTTAAAAAAACATTGTGCACGCATTAATCAAATAACTGGAAGTAAATGTTTCTCTCGGTTCATCAAACTGTAATAAAATGCAACATTGTCTAACAATATAGTTACTGCAAGTCTTAGAACCCAATATAATGTCTTAAAAGTACCCGATATATGCACCTCATTAAAACTCACATTATTCGGATTAATCGCTTCATAAACCAGTCACTGAATTGCACGAGAAACCCATAAATAAAGTATAAAATAAGAGATAACTAGACCCATTCCTAGCTTTCACAATCAGCGGATTTAATGCAGAGTAATACAATGAATGCTGCCAAAAGTAAGGCTCTCTATATTAGTAGAAGAAGTACCGGGTGTCCGAGAAGTCTTTGTATGAAAACAAAAATTAACTGTATCCGCTATGTGCAACACAGACATGAAAAAATGGTACCAAAATGTTCGGAAACTATTCAAGTTTTTTTTGTTTCAGGTTTCTGTAACGTTGCAGTAGTGTAGCAGTGCCAGTGTCCAGCAAACCGGAAATGTACACAAATCAGGAAAAAACTGAGTGTGTCCTGTGGTTTCACGAGAGCAGGTCACAAAAAACAGTGCAGAGACAGTTTCAAACATCGTACGGAAAGGTGCCGCCCGATGGTAGGAGCATTAAGTCGTGGTATGACAAATTCAAGACCACAGGATCTGTTGCTGACGGACCGAGAAGTGGCTGACCATCAACCTCAGACGAAAGGGTGGAAGATGTCAGAGTGGCTTTTGTGCGTAGTCCGAAGAAATCCGTGCGTACGGCCTCACGTGAATTACAGATGCCAAAAAGTTCTGTTCATGATGTGTTACACAAACGTTTACTGTTTCGTGCGTACAAAGTGCAAATCCTGCAGGCTTTGTTGCCCAATGACGGCAAACGTCGGTATAACTTTGCGGTGAAAATGTTATCACGCATTGACGCTGATAATGGCTATCTGGAACATGTTGCTTTTTCAGACGAGGCGGTCTTTCATGTCAGTGGTTTAGTGAATAGACACAACGTGCGTATCTGGGGTAAAGAGCCCCCTCATGAGGTGAGGGAGTCGACCATGGGCAGCCCGAAGGTGAATGTTTGGTGCGCGCTGCTGCATGACAGAATAATCGGACCATTCTTTTTCTGTGAGGACACCGTAACATCTGGAGTGTATCTCGATATGTTGCAATTGTTTGCTGTTCCTCAATTGCTAGAATATCACCCAGATGTTATCTTTCAACAAGACGGTGCACCGCCACATTGGAGTCTGGACGTTCGTTCCTACCTTGATCAGACATTTCCTGGAAAATTGATTGGTCGAGATGGACCGACAGCGTGGCCTGCACGATCTCCAGACATAACCCCTTTAGATTTTTTTCTATGGGGTTATGTGAAAGACAATGTCTACAGAACTCCTGTATCCGATCTTGCAACTCTGCGACAACGGATAACCCAAGTCATCACATCAATCCCTCCTGTGATGTTGGCTAATGCATGGCGAGAAGTTGAATTTCGACTAGATGTACTCCGTGCTACCAAGGGTGCTCACGTGGAGATTTATTGATTTCTTTCCTATTGCCAATAAAACTTGAATAATTTCTGAACATTTTGGAACCATTTTTTCATGTCTATGTTGCATACAGCGGATACAGTTAATTTTTGTTTTCATACAAAGACTTCTCGGACACCCGTTATAACACGCTTACCATTTAGGAAAAGTACCGTACTACTAATACTAATTTCTAAACTAAAATTAAGCACCACTTAAGTTCCATGTGAATTCTACATCAGCAATCAAATTTGTGGGGAAATGTATTTTGATAAATTGCACTGGATACGGGAAAATTATTATAACTAGATAAAAACTGTTCCCTTCCTTGTTTTTACGGCAAGTTCTAAAATTTTATTACATAAAGTAAAAAGCGCCTACATCTACTACGTGCTATTGGATTGTGTAAAAGGAAACGAGAAATACAACTCTAAATAAATTTACAACATCCTCATACATTACAGCTTCTACAGTACATAAGAAGCGGGACGTGCTAACAAAATTTCAAATCGACGTAGTTCATTCGATTCATCAAATGTTACTTGGAGCATAGGTATATTCGCCTATATTCAAATCATAGTCTGGAAAACCGCAGCAACAGCACCGACTAGAATATATTTCTGACCCACTGTAATGCCGTGATTCAAACATCCGGTTTTCACTACCGCACTCCATACACAAAAGCACGAGACACGTGGAGGAAAATCACATTCATCTCCAACAATTTCGCCGGAAATTGGAACTGGGGTGAAATCCGACGGGAAACGCCTTACTCTAGTTTCAATTTGTCACAACAGTTTTATGTTTATGATGGTATTCAAGGCTTGAATTTTACTTTCAGTCTGTAATGAGCTCTAATATTGACTGCATGCCAGATCTGTAATACAAATTTATAATACAGGCGAATAACAAACTCTCTACATTCTACGACTACACAGGGCTCTACGTACGCTGCATTTCTACTGAAGCTAGAGCATGTCAAGTATCTCCGCGCTCCTAGCGAACTTTTCATTTGCTCACCAAAGAAGTGGGTCAAAACAGAATTTTATTGTGTGATTCGGATGTATATATTGCTGATGAGAGTATCATGGCTCGCTCGGGGAGAAAGTTTTTAGGCCATTTGTTATTGACTGCTTTCCATTCAACATGAATCACATCACAACTAATACTATTTTTTTTCACTTGGTATGAACTGCATTGTAATGAAGTATGTATGCATGTATCATCGTTGTAATAAGTAAAACCAATTAAACCCTTCGATCAGACCGCTCAGCGGTCGACAACTGGTTACTGATTATAATTATTGTTCGGATACTTGACGCGCCTCTGATTTCGCTACGTTAGTTATGGATGTTAGATATTTTGGCGATGTGATTCGCAAAGTACACTGCCTGTGCCAATATCTTCGAATAAACAATAGCTCTACAGAATGGTTCTTAAATCAGTGGATGCTTATTCAACAATTGAATGACGTGAACATAAAAACACACTAACACATTAGTAAACTCCTAGATAGCAGTGAACTGTTCTATGCCATATTCGTTGTCGGAAAAATATGAATATGGTCACTCAGGGGTCTGAGAAGATTGAACGTAACTGGTTAATTTGAACACTGTCGTACATAATCTAATACGTATAGAATATACTTCAAACAAATAAAAATAATTCGGTCGTGTAATTGCAATCATATGTACAGTAATCGGTGAACTTGTACGAGCGATAGTAATCCATAGTTAGCTTTTGGGGGTTTCATTAGAACTTTTGAGCTTAGAGAACATTACGATAGGAGCTTTTCAATACATATTTTTAAAGAATCAGTAGATACTGTGAATGGACTAAAGGAATATCGACAAGTGCTTGTGTCAGAGTTATTGAACACACTTAGACTTAATTAAAGGGAAGCAGAGCTATACTTATTGCAATGGTTCGTCCGATTATAGTTCCAGACCATGTCGTAAGTGATGTGCCTGTATAAACAACATAATGAAAAAGTACGATATTATGAAGAAAGTTCTACAGGTAGAAAGAAATTGTAATTTCTGTACACCTCCAAAGACAGTTGAAGAGTTTCCATAGTATCAGAAACACTTAGCAATCGACGTGTACCTTAAATATGAGTTTCCTACAAACATAGCATTTGAATCGTTTTACTACTACATAGAAGGTTACATAGTTTACAGAAGACTCATATGTTTTCCTTTAATGCAAGCCTCATGGCAGCAGATTTTGGAAGTTTCGAATCTTAATTCTTTGCATTAATATTGAAATTGTCCGAATCAAATGAATCAAACTTGTGCAGATCAGAAGTTATATTTTTACTTTATTTCTTTTCTACAGTTCCTCCCTTTTATATGTAAGGGAATTCCTCCCAGTTTATCGTCTACTCGCAGACAATGTAAAAATGTAAATAACATGGCGGCAAGTATGGGGTCTAAAAACGAGGATTGTAGACGTGAAATAGAATTATCCTGTGCTTCAATTGTTGAAGAGTGAGAAGTTCCTTGCACTCTTCTTTACAATTACGAACAATTTCGTGCCAAGTATTCTCATGATTGGTGGGAAAATATTCTAAGTTTGTCTCATTATTGCCACGTGTTTTGCCATATTTTCGCAACAGTTGATGCTTCAAAGAGAATATGAGAACTTTTTGTTATAAATCGAGCAGTGTACATGTCGATACGAACCAACATTACTGAAAAAAAAAAACTGCACATGGTATGTAAAATATAAACCAATGTAATCTACGTGTAAATTGTGTGTCGACAGGGCATGTAGAGACAGTCTTCTAGGCCATGGCACATCACTGCCTACCACATAATTATGAGTGTGAACATGCCCTGTGCATGTTCCTCGCACACTTTTCAGGAACTCGTGAAGTATACGGTCCTGACTACTCACCGAGAAAAGTTTCCGCTCACTGAACGAAATTATCATTTACTTGGCGGCTTTGTCTGTTTGATTCAGTTTTGTTTCTAAGTCAACGTCATGCCCAGAAAGGCTAATCGTGACTGAATCTACAGTTCAAAGTGGGATTCGAATCACTGTACAATGCGCCTCTACCCGGCGGACCCTTCGATTGCAAGGCGACGACGATACCACTATTCCATCAGTTGACGAGTTTGTTTAAAAAAATCACGTTGTACAGTCACGGACACTTCTGGCTTGAAACAAATCCATTGTCTTTCAATGGGACTATTACAACCTAGAAATGTACTTCAAGGCTAATCGGAACTGAAACCTGCTGCTTAAAGTGGGACCCGAACCACTGTTCAAAATGGCGCTACAGGGAAGGTTGGCATTTCTATAACAAAAGCGTTTAAAACAACAGGCTGCGTTTCATTACAGGTGTTTAAAACACTTCTACAATTGAATAGTATATGGATGAAACAGATGTTTCTCCATACTAAACTTACACTGTTGTTATGCCAATGTATTTTGTTGCATTCACAATAAAATGTGATATTTCGAAAAACAGAGTAGCTACCAAGGCGAGAAGCCTACATGCTAGATTTACAAGTAACATAAAGAGGTTATTTTAAGAAGTTGGTCAGGTTTTGCTCTATAACTAGAAACTTAAGTCCTTGGAGGATTAAGATAGTCCTTATGAACCAGAACTCTTAGAAAATAATTCTTCTTGACACAAGTTTTAAGCGTTTTATTTGTTTGAACATGTTTGTAGTTCTTGATTAAAACATCATTTAAAACAGTTCAAAAAATTAAAATATAATTTTATTTGTTTATTTCAAAGAACACAAATTTTGCCAACCATGTTCACAGGGGTATGAAACCCAAGACACCTTGATTACAGGGGAGGCCCTTGATGGCCTCCGTGAAAAATATATGGACAGTTTGCATACACCAATACTTTTATTACAACGCGATTTATAACAAGTGAAAAAATTATATCACCTCCAGTTGCTTGAATTTCTAAAGCAACCGCAACGAATTGCACACCGCCAACAACAAATACCTCGCAAATACTTTCACCCTGGCAACGCATTCGCACTTGCCTCAGCCACGGACAGCCGAATAACACAATGAGAAAGTTTGCTCGGCGAACGCTCCTGTTGATGCGGTGTTGCGAACACGGAGGACATACCACAGTACTGTGCAGCCGCAGCGTCATTATGAAGGTTGAAACAATTTCAATATCTTGAATTTATTGCTATTCCCATCAAATTTCGTCTGTAAGACAGTGATTCCCAAATCTTTTCGGAGCAATTAACTCCCCCTCCTGGTTTAACTTGCAGAGCCACACCCACAAATATCAAAATGTTGTTCTCCCAACCTACACTTGAATTGATTGGGTTTATTTTACTTCTCTTTTCTCCAACTTTTGGCTAATTGCGAAGATGAGAATGAGTGATGTGTGAGCGACAGTGCGTTCGTTCTCTTTCCTATGTCAACTCATAAATCATTCTCATCCTTTCAATTAACCTAACAGATGAAAAAGCAACGTCAAATAAGAAAACTGCGTTCAGCTCAGACGGTAAAAGTATGCAATACGTAATTTAAACTGTCAAATCATCCTGGCATTTTCATTAGCAGTTTTAACCACGCACTTACAAATGTTTCCTTCCGTAACTTATTCTCGTCTCAGTTTATTCTATCATTTCCCCCACAATCCCTAGAAACAGCAGCACAAACTTTCACATGTGGCTTTTCCGGACGAGCATTTGAAACATTATATTTTTGCGAATCTTGCGGATACTTTACGAGAAACTTGTTCATGAATGTTCAAAGTACTCCTTTCACTTTTATCACTTTATATCGAGTCTCTCTGAAGACAACAATTTACATGATGCTGATTTATTTCTTGAGTAGGGTGTGGTATTAAAACAGGTGTAATATGAAATTCTCTGAATACTGATACTAGTGACTAAATTCTACCGAAGTGATATGAAAATACTTTTTACCGGACCATAAAACCATACACTGATCAATCCAGCAGTTGGGGTGGAATGGCCTCAATCATTGTCAATCATGCGATTTTCAATCGAACGAGTTTCATCACAAACGAGATAGTTCCAAGTCAGCAGTGTCTTTCTTTCGAAATGCTCATGGAAACATCTCCATAACTTTTGATTACTCAGTACTATCACAAACACATACTCCCCTAGTACTCCCATTTCTACTTGTCACATTGGAACATAACGTACACCAGAAAACTTATTCGAGAAAACACCAATAGGAATAACTCAGTTCTATCAGTCATACGTGACAATTGTATTGACCCGATTGACGTTGGAGTAGAAAAGCGACAAAAAGAATAACAAAAAGAGAAATAATAAAAAGCGCTCTCTTACAAATTGGGCACAAAATTGAACTTTACACCGGATCACACAAGAAATAATAAACCATTAACAACTAGAACAGACAAGTGTAATTTTCTTGAAATTAATCTTAAATAGTATGCCAATATAACGTTCATATTACAAAGCAAGGGGAAATTAAGGAATTGTGTGTATATGTATGGTAGATGACTGGGTAGCGATTTTTACCCAATGAAGGGTTTTGGTTGCATCATAGAAATCGTGACATACATTACAGTTTGAAGAATATGGATATGTGACTTGGTATACCGTTCGTGTTTATAAAAAAAGAAAACTCACGTCAAGTAATTTGAGGCCCATGAATTCCAAAGAGGCTCTCGTTGACATGCAAGAAACGATACGTATTCACACAAACATATGATTATGAAACTCCTTATTTGTCAGCATATTAGAGGAGATGGTGGCCTGAGGACCAGCGATCATGCTGCTTAAAAAGTAGTACGCTTGATAAATTGAACAATACCACATTGGCAAAACAAGTCACGGAAAGATGCGAGATATCGAACAAATATTTGATATTGCAATGTGTTATAACTCTTGGAGACGAGCAGTTTTGCACAGGAGTTTCTTGAAATGGATAAATATATAAAATGCACAAATTTCATAGATATTTGTTGCCCACGGGACGAGACGGGACAGGCTTTTAAAAATTCGAGACGAGACGAGATTGATCATGTGTCCCTTCGACAAACGAATATTTTCGAGATGAGACAGCATTTCACAGCATTTCCACGAGACGAGACAGGCCAAAGTCTCGTCTCGTGGGCAACACTAATTTTATATTAAACAAAACCAACTAGTTGTATTAAAACCAAACAGGAATCACTTAAAACCTTACTCCTCCAGACGCACCACATATGTGTGAATCATATTGGTAAAGAACGGAAAGCTCTGATAAGATAGTTCAATAACATCCAAATTTTACAACAAATGCCAAGAAATATATTCAGGAAAAAGAATACATTTATAAATAATCGCAACCCTATCTCCACCAAGAAACAATAGGTGAACTTTATAGGTATGAGGACGAAAAAGCTAAACATACAAGAAAACATTCACGAGCATAAAATACTAAAATGGGTGAACAATTTACTAGCTTTCAAGATTTTAACAATGGGTGAACAATTTACTAGCTTTCAAGATTTTAACAATCTTGATGTTGGCAGCACCCATGTTTTATGGTAAGATAAATAATACATTGGCTGCTACAGAAATGAGAAAAAGATACGATATGGAAACAATGTTTCTTGTAATTGCAAACCAACATCAAGGTGCATATCAGGGATTATAAGAGAGAGAAAACACAGGAAAGTGGTGTTTAGCAACGGAGAAGTCGCAATGAGATGGACGGACTATATTAGAAAAACCTTTGTACAGTGACAGACACCCAGATGGTGAAACAAAAGAAATCTGGGAAAGAACTAATAATCTATTTCGATAAACTAACCACAAACAAGATAACGTATTTGAAGTTTGAGAAAAAGCTGCGTAGAGAATTTCTCAAAAATAAGTTTGCAGATCGCTATACAATTTTGACACGCACCACTGAAAAAAAAATGTCAGGAAGAGAAAATACCTGAAGACTGGGGTAAGGATCAAGTTAAAGAAAAACAGGGTATGTGAAAATTGCATAGGAATAAGTTCAGCAATGTACTGTAAGAAAAGAATTCCTTAGAATGATCTTAGTGACAGTTAAGGCTCACGATATAAAACTGAAGTCTAACACGACTGAATTTCGTACACTCAAATCCTATACTCTTTAATTATCGTTCAGCAAATTGGAGTGGCATATTGAGATAACTCTTAATTTTACTGATTTTGAACAGGAATGAGATAATATTAGCAAAAATGAAAATCAAAACAAATGGATATAAACAGTAATAACGATAATAATATTAGGGAAGTGTATATGCCTTCAAAGAGGAAACAGCGAAAACGTATAATAAATTGTATACTGAAAAAGTACGAAATTATGAAGGAAGTTATACAGCTAGAACGATATGAAATTTCTGTACACCTCCAAAGAGAGTTTAAGAGCTTCCATAGTTTCAGAAACACTTAGCAATCGACGTATTCCTTAAATGTGAGTTTGCTTCAAACATAGTATTTTAATATCTTTACTACTTCATCGAAAGTTACATAGTTTACAGAAGACTCTTATATATGGTTTCGTTTAATGCAAGCCTCATGGCAGCAGATTTTCGAAGCTTCGAATCTTAATTCTTTGCATTAACGTTGAAATTGTCAAGAGATTATAATGGATCAAACTTGTGTAGATCAGGAGCCTTTTCTACAGTCGCTCCCTTTCTTCTTAAAGGAACTTCCTCCAAGTTTATCGTAATATTTCAGTGAAACTTATTTGGGGTTGCAGCACGAATACCGACGCTGTTGCTTTTCTGCTGAGTTCATTTAAACGTTGCGCTCACTTGTTGCGAGTCCCACGAACAGACAAAAGACTTTCCCACAATTAGAATTAATTTTGTTAACAATCACACCATACATCAACGTTGGGCTATCATTCTCCAGACCAAGGTCATTAAACCATGGGGTGTTCACCTTCCCGAAACTTAAGTACACTAAGGTAGACTGTATATTTGACAAGTAAACTAGGATAGTTCTAGGATCATTCATGGGAATGTTTGGCCAGTGTCATATGAGAATAAAATAGTTTAACAATTATTACGCTGCTCGATTTTCGTGAAAGTATACCTGCAACGAAGAAATTAAATCTGTAAATTTGACACTACAAATATCACATAAACAAACATTTGCCTAATTTTTTAGGCAAACAAAGCTTATTCTTTAAACATAAACATCAACTTACAGTGTAGTCTTGTACTAGTGATATATCTGTCGCAAGAAAGTAGAAAAAATTGATGCCACTGTACGTTGGAAACTGGACTAGATGAAATGGATATAAAATAAGACAATTTTACCAGCCATTGTCTACTAAAAGGAAATGCGTACCAATCTTTGCCCCATCCCCAGCAGTCATTCAGCCTGAGAAGAAAATCTTATATATTTTTTTTTTATTATTCCCATTCATAATGTTAATTAATATCCATTATTAAAATATAGAAAGATTTGAAAGAAGAAATAGCTACAGTTTCAAAATTGTCTACAATTTCTGAAGGAGATAAAGACTGTTCCTGAAAAACTGGTGCTGCAGTTACCTACAATGCATAGGGAATAAAACTGTGATTCTATATTAAAAACAGTTTTCCTTTCACAAAGTTAAAAGTAATCTGATATATGGTATGTGTTTTTAAATAAAATTTTAGCGCAACTTTACATTTTTATCTTCCCCAGGTTGTATGGAGTATGAGTAAAAGCATCTCCTTACATAGACCATCTATCACCGAGGAAAGGGACGAGAATACTTATTTCCTGGTCGGGTCTTTATAATCCGCAAAGAACCCAACTATGTGAATGCTTGATTTTCAAATTTCAAACACTGGCGTTATTTCTTCGTTGTCTTTTTTAGGATATTACATATAATTTATATCATACATGGACGGCATTCTCCCCGATGCAACCCAGAAATGTTTAGCTTACACACGGGCGTGCACACAAAGTGTTTACCACATATGAGGAAAATCTACTCTTTGTAACATAGATAACATTACATTTGCAAGATTTGTTGGTTGTTATTGGTCTATTTATACAAATGATAGCTAAAACTGACTAAATTCATATATACACTCGTTATTTACTCAGATTAGAAGTTAAGTTCCACAATACCAATCAATGTTTGAGTCTCACAAATAAGTGGAATTCATAATTTTCTTCGAATACAACACTACAGTGATAGCGGAAATATACAGGATATGTTTGTAAAATAATTTAATGACTAACTGCTGTTATCGGTTTGAATACTCGGTTTGGTCAGAAACTATTCAGTTTTGACGAAACTGAAATTGCACCAATTCCATATTTGTATCAAAAACGACGATAAGAATGATCGGACATCGTGATTATGATATAATTTTCTTGTAATGCTGAAATCCGAACGTTTGCGTCATGCGAACGACTAGATTGTGAGGTACAGCGGTCTAGTGAAAACATAACTGATTTTTACGAGAGTGCATGAAGGTCCGATTTCCCTAAAACACAACGCATGTCGATGCGCTGACCAAATCATAATGAGTGAGAAACCGTCCAAGTTACGAATCCTCAAAGAGCTACATAGTCACAAACATACTTTGCATCATCTATGATGTACAGAAGAGCACAGACAGCCCAGGTTCAGATTGTTTAATTCCGAATTAACCATAGTACAGAGGCATTTTTTACATGGTTCGATTTCTGTTTGTGTCTGTGAACACACAGTTCCGAGTCTGAGGGATTACATACTGCTTCTTGTTTGGAGAACATATTTTCCCCTCCCATGCATTTTTTTAGAGCAGTATTGTCGTCTTGGATACGGCCTACTGCTTGTCATCTACTTCACATACGCGGGGTGCGAAGGGGTATTACGTCGCTAAGGTTGGGTTTAAGGCTCTTAGCATTAAAATAATGACCCTACATACTTCCAACACTTGATCACATAAGATTTGGTCTCAGACTTGAAAACCCCCTTGGATTATTGCACAAGAATCTGCTAATCAGTGTCCGAGAAGTGTCAGTGTTCGAGAAGACTGGAAACCAAGAATGTCTGCTAAGTGCGGACACTAGCGCTACTTTTCAAATTATAATTTCTATTGTAAATAGCGACGCTTTAAACTGTGCTAACTCGTTTCTCCATGATTCGAACTTACTTCCACAATTGTTTCCACTATTCTAATGCACTTCATCATACTCCTATAAAACTTGTAAAAAAAACATTGAACATTCGGAACCGTTACCGACCAGACTGTCAAAGAGTGAAAGAAACCTTATCTCTACACCCCCACAGTTATCACAAGTTTGACTTTCAAAGGAATCGCGTTCATTGCGCACAACAATTATTCTTATATTGAAGCGGCGACGATCAAAAGATCTGTAAAATCATTTCTCGAAAAACACACTGATATCATCTCTCCCTAAGACAATTGAGTCCACTCTACATTAAGTACTAATCCTTGTTTTCTCGTTGAAAATTGATTTCATAGATAATTCAATTTTATATAACTACAATACAGAACAAAAGTGACATTCCTCTTACCAAATTTCAAAGCTCTTAACATCGAGAAATGCAAGGTCACTTTATATCTTACTCATCCGTAGAAGATCCTTACTAAATTTATGATCATGTCAATAAACATAAACCTTCATAGAAAATAGCGTATCGAAAAGAACATGTAATTGATGTGGTGACAAAAGTAACAAAACCGCTTTGAATAGCAAGTAAGGGAGATAGCACACACACAATGTTCTTTTAATTCAAGCCTAAGTGTCATGCTCTTCGGCTGAAGTAAGACGTCATCCCAGCAAACGCGTCCACAAAAGCAAACTACTCCTATTTTTCTAGTAACTAATCATAAAGCTTCCCAGAAAGGAGTTAGTTGAGTTTGCTATGGAGTTATTACACCAATGGTAAAATCCCCACAATTTCGTGGTACACATCTTGTTGGCAGACAAGGCATTTTTTACATGGTTCGATTTCTGTTTGTGTCTGTGAACACACAGTTCCGAGTCTGAGGGATTACATACTGCTTCTTGTTTGGAGAACATATTTTCCCCTCCCATGCATTTTTTTAGAGCAGTATTGTCGTCTTGGATACGGCCTACTGCTTGTCATCTACTTCACATACGCGGGGTGCGAAGGGGTATTACGTCGCTAAGGTTGGGTTTAAGGCTCTTAGCATTAAAATAATGACCCTACATACTTCCAACACTTGATCACATAAGATTTGGTCTCAGACTTGAAAACCCCCTTGGATTATTGCACAAGAATCTGCTAATCAGTGTCCGAGAAGTGTCAGTGTTCGAGAAGACTGGAAACCAAGAATGTCTGCTAAGTGCGGACACTAGCGCTACTTTTCAAATTATAATTTCTATTGTAAATAGCGACGCTTTAAACTGTGCTAACTCGTTTCTCCATGATTCGAACTTACTTCCACAATTGTTTCCACTATTCTAATGCACTTCATCATACTCCTATAAAACTTGTAAAAAA
Organism: Lepisma saccharinum; assembly: GCF_977018435.1. Lineage (NCBI taxonomy): Eukaryota > Metazoa > Arthropoda > Insecta > Zygentoma > Lepismatidae > Lepisma > Lepisma saccharinum. The sequence continues at coordinate 39,840,532 of NC_139230.1, forward strand.
AACATTGAACATTCGGAACCGTTACCGACCAGACTGTCAAAGAGTGAAAGAAACCTTATCTCTACACCCCCACAGTTATCACAAGTTTGACTTTCAAAGGAATCGCGTTCATTGCGCACAACAATTATTCTTATATTGAAGCGGCGACGATCAAAAGATCTGTAAAATCATTTCTCGAAAAACACACTGATATCATCTCTCCCTAAGACAATTGAGTCCACTCTACATTAAGTACTAATCCTTGTTTTCTCGTTGAAAATTGATTTCATAGATAATTCAATTTTATATAACTACAATACAGAACAAAAGTGACATTCCTCTTACCAAATTTCAAAGCTCTTAACATCGAGAAATGCAAGGTCACTTTATATCTTACTCATCCGTAGAAGATCCTTACTAAATTTATGATCATGTCAATAAACATAAACCTTCATAGAAAATAGCGTATCGAAAAGAACATGTAATTGATGTGGTGACAAAAGTAACAAAACCGCTTTGAATAGCAAGTAAGGGAGATAGCACACACACAATGTTCTTTTAATTCAAGCCTAAGTGTCATGCTCTTCGGCTGAAGTAAGACGTCATCCCAGCAAACGCGTCCACAAAAGCAAACTACTCCTATTTTTCTAGTAACTAATCATAAAGCTTCCCAGAAAGGAGTTAGTTGAGTTTGCTATGGAGTTATTACACCAATGGTAAAATCCCCACAATTTCGTGGTACACATCTTGTTGGCAGACAACCAAAAATTAAAGGCCGTTAAGTTTAGAAAGAAAGCTTTAATTTGATTTGATTTATTTTACTTCGCTTCTTGTGCCACTTTTGGCTAATTTGCGAAGATGGGGATGAGTGATGATATGATGAAATTGATGAATGGACACTCACAAACATCCATGCCCAGGCCAGGATTCGAACCCGGGACCCCTAGAAAGCTTTAAGAAAGTTAAGATCATAAATTGAATTCCATTGACATTCACACACACACACGAACACTTACAAGATACTTAGGAATTCCTTCTAACCTCGTTAAGAAACAATCAGAATGATATATATATATATATATATATACATACACATGGTACATGGGTAAATAAAACTTTAAAAAATTCAGACGCCAGTCCCTTTTTCTCAGGAGCCGATCTAAAAAAACATGAATCCAAACTACAATTTTGAAATATGATCTCAAAACATTTAATTTATTAATAAATACAAGATTGTATTAAGGTAATTAATTCTGTGCCGGAGTGGCCTTCTAAAGAAGGCTCTACCGAATAACTGTAGTACTATATATTCCGACTCTACCATATCGTTGCAGATTTTAAAATTCGGCTATCAACATGGTAGCATCGTCGCATAGTAATCAAGGGGTCCCGGGTTCGATACCCGGTGGAGGCTCATAGTGGTTCGGATCTCACTCTAAACTGTAGGTCCAGTCCCGATTAGCCTTACTGTGCATAAAGTGGACTTAAAATACCAAATCAATCAATCAATTCGGCTATCAACAGTGAAAAAAATGTTTATTATTCTGATGAAATAATACACGTGATACAGAAAACACACGAACAAAAAAACCTACTGTACTCGTTATTTTAGAACAGAATTTGAAAATTCAAGCGCCAGCTTCAAACTTTCTAGCGCCATGGCAATCGGGAGCCCTGTGTTTTTCTACCTATATTTTATATATTCCCTTAATGCAACAGGAATTGTGACAAGTTCTAATGTTATTACGACAATGACTGATTTTACAAGTTTAGGTTATTGTTCGTCGAATGTGATTCTAGTTTCATTATTATAAGTCAATTTTTTGTAATTTTAAGAGGAAATATTCACGAAGATCAACTGTATGCTTCATCACATGGACAAAAATACATCAATTTCATTTCTGTTGGTTCGCCGGAATATGGAGTATGACGATATCTAAATAATTCGAATTCAGTCAAGTTACAAGGGATTATTTTGCAAGTCCAGTCCAGATTTTCGTTGTTTTTTTTTGGGGGGGGGGAGTCAATTTGAGCATAAAGTAGACTCGAACAGACTTTTACAAGGGATCATGTGAACATTCGTTAAGCGAACAAAAAGCCCATTAATTACGTATCATAGCAAACATTTCCACAAAACTATTTCCGCTGAAACATGCTTGTTCAAAATTCTACGCCGTGAACATATACTAAAATAAATTAAACAAAGAAACTAATACAACGTAAGCCACAAAAGTTTACTATTTAAAGACACGAACAGGACATCGCTTTTATCTGTTCTGTGCCATACATACGCTTGGCAGGAGTGGGCTATTATGTTTAATCCACTGCATCCGCCATTCGACCACTCTATAAAATGCTGGCCAAATTAAAATTACATAGATTTCATGATGTACTTTGCGATCGCAAGCCCTAATATTATAATTAATATTATAAAACAGTACATAAAATTGTGGGCAGATGGATTGCATGAAGGCTTTCAGATATTATAAACCTACCTCTCCGTTCTATCGCTATCCTCAGTTGAGATACATACATCCCTTTCAGAACGATCCTAACACATACCCGAATTTCTCAGATTTTATACTCATTGTATTAGTCTACAACCGTTGTAACTTTCCAACGTGCATTTACTATTGTTTGGGATTACAGATTTGTAATTTCATCACGAATACAAAACAATCCTCCGATATATGCTTTTTCTTGCCTGAACTTGCCACAGCTCCGAATGAAGTTTTTTTCCTCCATAAATTACATTAAATAAAATTGCTACTGTTTCGATTTCTCAATTTGGCCTAGAACCATTGTTAGGACGTGAGAGAAAAATAATTTTGCTCCATTCAAATCACTACACTTTTTTTCTGGATGTCAGTCATATGAAGTAAATAATGCCCACTTTGCAGAATAGCCAACCTGTATTTGCATGTTAACCCTGACTAATCAATCACAGTAAAACTATCCAACGAAATTCTAATAACATCAAAGAAGAAAAGGTTTATTGGTAAAGTCTGTCTAATCGGGAGTAGACCGAAGTTAAAAGTTGGATTCCACAACCTGGAAAATAGAACGCGAAACTCTTTTGAGTTGTTTTTTAAGTCTACTTTATGCACAGAAAGACTAATCGGGACTGGGCCTATAGTTTAAAGTGGAATCCGAACCACCTTTCAAGCAGTGAACTTTCACACATGGATTGGGCATATTCTCAGGCAGGCGCGCGCGCACACACACACACACACACACACACACAAATACACAATAACATATCAGAAACTGTATGCCAACGTTTTCATGTCTGCAAAACAAAAGTTCATAAGATACTATCTTACCTCGTCCTATCAGGATACTGGAAGATGTCTTGAAATATAAAATAGCCGTACGATACGTCCAGATTAATCCGAATAAACGTACAGCACCAACAACTCAGACCAATTTCCCTACTTTACCCAAATGAATGGAGGTACGGTTGACATAAAGAAATAAGCTAGACTGATTTGACGGGAGAATGCTTGCAAGTGCAACAAGCAAAGTTACATTCCACCACCAGTGCAAGAAATTAAGAGTAAGCCCTTGCAAAATAAAGAACACTGCGTTTTCGATTGTCTGTTCTACACTTTACAAATTCACAGGATTAATGCCAATTAGGTACGCTGTACTATCTTTTTGTGCACTTCTACATACTTTATTGCGAATGCGGCTGCTATTGAATAATTTTCAACACAGTCGTGAAACCGATTAGATGACTGAGTTAATATCCATCGTGATATCACACTGACATACAATCTTCGCCATCATTCTTCACTCTACGTTCATTGCTGTCATCCTAGCGTGAACTTAGACCGTCTGAACACATTCCGCTCCCTCACACGTGTTTTTCCAACGAAAACGGTCAGTGCACAGGGTGAAACGAGCCAGAAACAATTCACGTTGCTCCTCTTGGCGCAGGCGGAAGCATGCATTACTTTCCAAAGTAGGTCACAGCAGCCAAGCTCTTTCATCAGCACAACTGCCAATTGATGAGGTTTTGAAGCTACGTAAATATCCAGTAAAATCCTTCAATGAAACGCGCAGGCTATACTTGTTTGTTCCTCACCGCTTTAGACTGTAGTATAATCTGGAGTTGGTTGTTGAAGTAAAGCACAAAGCTTCTCCATCAGCTGGAAATCTAAAATCAGTTTGAAGCGCAAAATGTACATTTATCTGTTCGATGGTTGCTTACACGTAGTTTGAAAGTAGCGAGATTTGATTCATTGGTTTATTTTACTTCGCTTTTCTGCAACTTTTGACTAATAGCGAAGATGAGGATGGGTGATATGATGGAATTGATGTAAAGGACTAACACAAAAACACCCATGCACAAGCAAGGATTCAAAACCGGAACCCCTGGCGTTTCTGCTCATTAGACCATGTGCTCGAGCACAATCGAGCTGCACGTTAGCACATGGGAGTGATCAAAAAGTATGAGGCTGAGGCCAATACATACTTAACACTCTACTTTCTGCGTGGCAAGTATTATGTTCTGGACGTAGGAAAGGTTAAAATCGGTTAAATACAATCTGATAGGTTTGGTAAGGTAAAAGGTAGCCCTGTGCATATGCACACATGGCATGAAGGCATATGGGGTGATGCGGAGGCACAGCTCCACATATTCTTGATCTCGGCCATGGTTGCGTGGACCTAATAGCAGCGCACAAACAGGGAAATGACTGGGAAAATTCCTGGTCCGGATCACCTGCCCTGATGGGTTAGAGTTGGGCAAATACTAGGCCTCGTCTCGATTTATAAACATCTGTCTCGTTCTTGTAAACATGTACAGCAACCGCACGTACGTTTACAGAGTAGAGTGGTATAAAGGGAGACTACATATCTTAAAATGTATGTCCGTTTGACGCGTCTGGCCTTGCTTATGGCGTAGTGTTGACGCCGTCACCTTCAAATCGAAGAGTCCGGGGTCGATCCGAGGTGGAGGTCCAGTCCTGATAAGTCTATATGAGCACAAACGGAGTACTCCTGGTTTCGATGATGAACCTTCGAAAAATTGCATTTTATACTCATATATGCAACTAAGTAGCACAGGCTCCCAACTACCACTAACAGAATGACTTTGCAATTATTATAAACAAAATATATGATTTCTATAAATAATCAGGTAGATATCCACTTGGTACGTCTAAGGAAGTGTCAATTCTTGGCAACACACCAATTGCATGGTCATTTTGGAACTAAATATACATTTACGCCCCTTAGAAATTATCTTGCCCCCCCCCCCCTGGCCGGTCTTGATGGTGGAGAAGTGGTCGTGGTCAGCGTAGCGCCCTACGAAGCCAGAGACCCCAGGTTCGAACCTTGGTCAGGCATGGATGTATGATTGTGTTTCCTATCATCAATTCAACATTCGTTCTACCCTAATGATTAGCCAAAGAGGTACCAAATCAATGTAAAATAACAAAAGTGAAATGGAAACCCTAGTTGAACAATTTTGGATAAAGCCCTAAAGTCTCGAACATGACCAGTTTCTTCACACGTAGTTGCTGTCTCTTCTCTGTAACATCTCTAAAGCAGGTAACGGACACTGATAACCTGGTAATGGGTAAACAAGTGCCCGCAAACTCTTTCTCTCAACCAAATGTATGTTGAGTAATGGCTGTAATGGTCTTGGGCACTTAAGAAAACAAGGGAATCCAAAAACTTGAATGTCAGATATCTCTACATACCTGGAGGTTGGGAAATAGGTTGGTAAATAGTCTTTTATAACATCCCTGACAGGCGATCTTCATATGTGAGACATTCCACTCCGAGTTTCAAACACTCAAACGTTACGCAAACAGCACTATACTAAAAGCAAAATCAGTACTACAAAAATACAGAGACTATCAGGATTCGAACCAGGGACTCCTGGCGTCGCAGCGCGGTGTGACAACCTCTCCGCCACGAAGGTCGGTAAGAGACTATCAGTGTATCATATTACAATGAGTATCATTTGTAAACAAATATGCAGAATTGGACGAAAACTAAACTAGAATATCTTGCAAGTAAGCACTAAAAGTCTGAAAGAACAGCTTCTAACCCGAGAAAATTGTAATCGAGTGAGTGGCAAATTTAAGATTCACTTAAGTCCACACACACACAAGCTAATCGGGATTGGGTATACAGTTTAAAGTGGGACCCAAATCACATAATTGTATCACCACAAGGGAACGAAACAGAATACCTCGTTTACAAACAATAAAGTTAATATACCGGATTTGATGTAACATTTGGCCGTGTGCTCGACCTACAACATTACAAAGCAGTAAATGTCATAATTCTTAGTTGTTAATCAGTATAAGCTTTTTATACTCCTATCTCGATACAATTTTGGGTAGGGCGTCGGCGTACACTAGCGCCTACAGCATTTTAGCATAGTATTCGATGTGGCAACTGTTCAACTCCCCATGCAATCGCAGTCTTCTCTGCATTAAAATTGAAGAGGACTCGAAGTAATGAAAATATAGTTTAACGAATAATTAGTAATATAGGTAAACCTCCAAAGAACGTTTTTCACACCGACAAACAGTCTATACGCACGTCACTACCGCTACCTAATTTGACAAATTACCTATTCAATTATTCTTTGAATGATTGATTTATTTTACTTCGCTTTTCTTCCAGTTTTGGCTAATCGCGAAGATGAGGATGAGTGATGATATGATGAAGGCACACTCACAAAGAACACCCACGGCCAAGGCGAGATTCGAACCCGAAACCCCTGGCGTTGTAGCAACCACTCCGCCACGGAGGCAGACTTCAATTATTCTTGATTTAGTCTTTATAATATTTACCTAAAGTGCATGTACCTGTGACCGTATGATTTGAACACAACCGAGCATCGTTCGTTACTCAAAGACCTGTATGTCTGTATCGAAATTAGATAATGATGAGAACTACACAAATGAACTTCAAGACATCTTCACCGCATTTCTTAGAAATCAAGCAATGAAAAACATGTGAAAGTAGAAGAGAAGGAGGAGTCCTTCAAATGCAAGTAACCAGTGCGTACGTTCGGTTCCAGGTACCAAATAAAGAAACGCGTTTCACCCACACGCTTGCCACAACAGCTGGACAAAAATTAAGTTTCCCCTAGTTCACCTTCGTTAACATAAAAAACACGCGACTTCAACCAGAGCAGGTGAACAACTAGGACATATATAAACATGTCGTTAAAACGATAAAAATACGAAATCGTGTAGGTGCATCGGAATTAAGGGCATATATTCGATGACGCAACGTAATTTTGTATCCACTTCACGTTCACTGACTTGAAAATTAAATTTGGTATTGTTGGCTATCCCGCAACGGAATTATTTTATTCTCCTTCACAATGAACTGCATCGACGAATTGTATTCTAATTATAATTTTTTATTGATTTGTTTTATTTTACTTCGCTTATTGTGCCACGTTTGGCTAATTTGCGAAGATGGGAAGAGTGATAATATGATGAAATTGATTAATGGACCCTCGAAAACATCCATGCACAGGCCGGGATTCGAATCCGGGACCTCTGTGTATTCTAATTATTAAATATAACAAAATGCATCTAATTATAAAATGTCATATTGGATTCAAACCAAAATTTCTTACACAATGTTTCATTATCTGTTAGGGAAACAGCGTTGATTCAAAAACATTTAAAAAGTAAAAATTTCAAAGATTCTGCTCCTCACCTTGTTTCACGATGGGACCAAAATATAGACATTGTTGTAAGATCAATTTTAATTCATATGAATGTTACTGTCAACCATGAAAATAATACATTAAATAACATATTACCCCTTGATTGCAAGGTTACAACGTTAGTTATTAAGCTAGCGGCAAGGCCCATCGAACCCATAAGTACCCCATTATGTTTGATGTGCTTTTATTAATGGGCACTGGGCCTCCTCGATGGCGCAGTGGTAGCGTCGTTGCTTTGTATTCAAGGGGTCCCGGGTTCGATACCCGGTGGAGGCACATAGTGGTTCGGATTCCACTTTAAACTGTAGGTCCAGTCCCGATTAGCCTTACTGAGCATAAAGTGGACTTAAAACACCAAATCAATCAATTAATGGGGACTGGATCTACAGCTTAATAACCTTTTCGAACTATGATATGCAGCCTTACACAACCATACTATTTTCTATCTGACAGCTCGATAGCCGTACACACGTAAAACCTGGTCGTACATGAACAGTTACACGTTTGTAGACTGGCGTCACCATTACCGCATGCATGCAAGTACTACAAGTACTCTTATGCGTAGAAAAATTCTGTACGATGGAATAGAAAAATAATGCTGCTGGCATTGCTAATCAGGGAATCATGCCACACGTCGTAGGAGGAAACAAAACAATTCTACAACGTCAGCATATTGCACAGACGAGGAATTCGAGAACTTAAATGAATTCCGTACACTCCGTGGCATTCTTTGCTTGCAGCAAGAGTCTGTTATCTCTAGTACCCCGTCGACAACATTCGGACCAAAAATTCCACCGCTAAAGCTGCTGCGAACCACTCCACATCTCTAACCTTGATCGCTTCAACTTGCAAACAACGCAGCAGAAAAAGTCCAAGGTCAAAGAAGTAAACAAAACAAACTGGATGCTACTTTCAGGTACGACCGGAACAGTCTTATGGTGCGAAACATGTCAATGCGCGGGTGATGTTTTGGGTCCTGGTGGATTTAAACTACGGCCGCAAGTGCCTAGATGCTGCTAGAATCCCTTGCCTCGCCTGCCTCGATCTATGATGTCGTTTACAGTGATGGGTGAATCTGCATATGAGATTCGAAGGCCATCCCTGCGAATGTGCTGGAGAAATCAAATAATAGTAATAGCCCTTGTGGTTGATTGTGACGCGTCGCTTATCTACCACTGTAAAATGACTGAAACAAAGAAGAATGTGTGGTCAGATGAGTTTGATGAAGAGGGTCTCACGAAGAACGCAGGCCGGTATTCGAACCCGGAAACTTCGGTAGCGAGATAAAGTAGACCACATAGTCTCGGTTGGACCTTTGACCTACGCGAGGGCTGCTGTTTACGAATTTTCCTCTCCTTTCGAAAAACCGCTAAGGTATTTCAAAATCTGAACAATTTCATATGATTAGAATTCCTTCCGTGAATCATCCGTGTGGTTTACTTTTGATGTTGCCTAGCAGTGGCGTACACTGAGTCCAATATCTGGGCTATCTCACTATGTCACGTGGTCCTAGACTATGAATAGAACTCCTAAGAAATCAGTTTGCCAACTCATAGGAAATCAGGTTGCCAACTCATAGGGAATCAGGTTGCCAACTCATAGGGAATCAGGTTGCCAACTCATAGGGAATCAGGTTGCCAACTCATAGGAAAACAGGTGACGAACTTCAGAATCAGCATCATCATCTCACTGATATGAATAATATTAATTACAATTTCTGTATTTTATTCTCTAGACTTCAGGCTTCGCAGATAGCCTAGAATATATGCTCCTGTTGCCTAGATATTCGCAATAGTTTCGTGGCTAAGTAAGTATTGACAATATCTAAACAACAGCGAAAGCAAACCACACGAAGATGCACATGAATGCTCTAGAAGAAATTCTAAGCAGATGTAATTTTTCAGATTTTCGAATATCACAGCTGCCTTTGCATAGGTAAGAGGTCCAGCCGAGCCCGAACCGTCTCATTTTCAAGTAACGTAATTAATGTATGTGAAGCCAATCAATAAATTTTTATTTTTGTTATGTAACTCGATCAGGGATGTCCATTCATGCCTTATTCATTGGATATTGTTGATGCATTGCTGAAGCTAGTAGGTATATATTCTTCGACTGTCGGTTTCGGCTTTTTTTCACTCACGGGCATTTCTGTGTTGTAACTATCTTATTGAAAGTCGATAGGGTCGTTGCAAAAATAGATGCGCACGTGACTGTACATATTCTCCAACTATATTAACTTTGTTTCTGTCCTGGATTTTCGTTGAATCCTTTCGTAAGAATAATAATTCCAGGGGCAAACATGCATATCATGCATCTGAATATAGTCAAATCTTCATAGTTGCTCAAGCTTTCTTTCAGGTCATTAATTAGCAAATTAGCACGGAATTGGAGAACATTTTAGAATGACTATGATTTGTTGAGGCAAACATAAATTCGTTCAATATTTTGAGCAAAAGAAGAACAGAATTTCTCTATTATATGCGACCATCCCATTTTGTAATAAACTAGGAGGGTCGATAAATTACTGGCCGAACGTGGCATGCAGATAAGTCAATAGCAACACTAGTCTATTCTGGACCTGCCCGATGATGCATTTGTAACGTCGTCGTTCTATAATCAAGGGGTCCCGGTTCGATACCCGGTGGGGCACATGCTGGTTCCGATCTCACTTTAAACTGTAGGTCCGGTCCCGATTAACCTATCTGTGCATAAAGTGGACGTAAAACTCAAAAACTTCCCTCGAAGGGCACCGTACTTCTTATACTTCTTGATTGATTTGCTTTATTTTACTTCGCTTTTTGTGCCACTTTTGGCTAATTTGCGAAGATGGTGATGAGGGATGATATGATGAAATTGATGAATGGACACTCACAAACATCCATGCCCAGGCCAGGATTCGAACCCAAAACCCCTGGCGTTGCAACGCGATGTGCTTACCACTCTGCCACGGGGGTCGACTTATACTTCTTAAAACGATACTGGAAAAAAAGCATCTGTATTTCTACTGACGACAGTGCCACGTATCATCATCATGAAAATGCGTGCTTTCAAGTACATTTTCAGTTTAATGAACACAATAGTTTAATAGTTTATTGGGGTTAGAACAATGTGGATAATCTTCATAAGCCTAATGGGGTCCACACTTGGCATTGTATGTTTCCAGTGGTGTGCCCAGAGAGGTGTAGGTTATAACTCCAAATTCTACATATAACCAACGTTATACTACTAAAAAGTGCATAAAAAATAGACCACTTTCTGAGTACGCCACTGGTTGTCTTGTGCATGTTCGTTGGTCATCGCATGAACACAAGTATTTGTGGTCCTGCATAAGAAAACATATGTTTGGCCAAATGGGAGACAACTTGCAATCAGTACTTTCAAACGGTATATGTTTAACTATAACCCCTTGATGCGTCAAATGAGAATTAAGTACAACTGTCAAGTCAGATGGTCCCATAGGATTGCCTTTGAGGCCAGCTGCCTAGGTAAGGGTAGATATGACACCACAATTAATTGTATTGGTGATCTTTACGATAGATTAGAGTTAAATTTTTTGGGTGCTTCCGCACACCCTTATAAGTATAGGAGGAAAAATTTCCGGGTGCTTCGGCACACCCTTCTAAGTATACAAGGAAAAATGTCCTTATATAAAAGCCAAGCCACCTTGAAGTTTAAAAGCGGGTGTAAAGAGCCCCTTGAGAAAGTGCAAGTTGTAAAGAAACCTGCACAAGACCAGACACAATATTAAAAAAGGTAAGAATAGTCTAAAAACTTTCTCAGAAACAGTGTAAGAGGCCCGTTCTTCTCAAAGAACTAAAAACATTAGCTAGAACACTGTCATCATCTCCCGACATGGATGACAAATCGTTGGGAACTTTAAAACTCTGTCTTAAGAAAGTATAATCTACACATGTACCCTCTTCACATTTGCCATAAGGGAAAGAGGGCGTTATAATTATTTTGCATTCGTTATCACGTACCCAAGCCTATCTCACCTTCTCGTTATCTGAATCATCACAAATTTCCACACGAGATACCAGTAGTTGGAAATTTCATTCCTTGAAATGTGTAAAGCCTTGTTACGTTCGTTTTCTGTTTACCTAACCTGTTTACACTCTATAAAGTTTACATGAATGATATGCTAAACGCGATGCGATAACCAGGGCCAGAATAGACCTACGCTCGGTAGCAAAGGTTGAAAGTTCGGACGACCCGGTTCCAAGGGCGTATACGGTAGGGGAAGAAAAATCGCCGCATCTCAATGCCAAGAGACCCTGGCTTTTACTTACATTCATTTTACCACTTCATTGTTTTAATTTACCAGCCATCGGAACTGGATGTTGAATTGAATTGTTGATTTCAGTCCACTTTATGCACAGAAAGGCTAATTGGGACTAAACCACAGTTTAAAGTGGTATCCGAACCACTGTGCCAGGTGTCTCCACCGGGTATCGAACCCGGGACCACTTGCTTACAAGACGACGGCGCGGAACTGGATGTGTCAAATTGTTATGCAACGAAATTCCTTAGGTCCACCTTGGAACAGCGAAGGTTAAATATCTCTGCTTTGTATTAGAAGCATAAATAAACTGCAAGAATTTGCTCACCACAAGGCCAGGAAGAGATGTTTACAACTCATCAGTTAACCTGAGTGCAGCCACTCTTTTGCCTCTTCCTTGTGTTCAAGGGGTCCCAGGTTGGATTAGCCTACCTGAGCATAAAGTGGACTTAAACTTCAGCTCTTGGTGTCTTGGAATTATACACATGAAAATAGTAAGGTAGTGGAGCTGCTTTTGGATCAGCGCCCCCCCTCCCCCTTCAAGTTAAGGTTCTATGAGGGACAGAGAAAGAAAGCTGTTTATTCTTTACTGCTATATCTGCCAGCGACTGAATACAGTAACAAAAATACGGCGATTGTGCGAGTTTCAGCCGCAATGGTATGCCCAAGATTTTCGAAAAGAGAGGGAGAGTACATACATTTTTTTAGTGGTTAGTCGTCACTTTGCCATCATTAACCAGACAGATAGAACTGAATTGAATTTTTGTTTTAAGTCCACTTTATGCACAGAAAGACTAATCGGGACTGGACTTACAACTTGAAGTGGGATACGAACCACTATGTACCTCCACCGGGTACCGAACCCGGAACTCCTTGATTACAAGGCGACGACGCTACCACTGCGCCATAAGGGAGGCCCCCAACAGGTAGAAAAATCACAAAGTAGAAATAAGAGTTCGATAGCCTGAAGAGCCGCAAATGTTTTGATTAAGACTCCATATAAAACTATGCCCCTACTGTAGATATTATTCATTCTATGGGCATATAACAATACAGTTAAACTTTGTTTTCCGACATTCCTTCCTTTACCGGGAAAGGGAATACAACAAAAACTACTACGGTTAACCCATTTCTTCCAGTTCAAGCATTTTGAAGGTTCTGTGCATATTTGCCTTGGGCAAGTTCTAACACAGCATAAGAATAGATTAGATATCACATGATGAATATGCTGTTTCTGTGTACAAGTATATAACATGCCATTATGTGCGTTAAATCATGCCATTATGTGCATTAAATTAAGTATCGTGCACAATATGTTTTAAGTCGCCTTGTAATTAAGATGTCCTGGGTTCGATGCCCGCTGGAGGCACATAGTGCTTCGGACACCACTCTAAACTTTAAAATACATTACTTAATTACAAACTCTAGTATTCATATGAGAAAGCCAAGAAAAATACAGCCGGTTTCAGACTAGTTGAATTTCATAACTCATACTAAAATGGCAAATTACTAATATAAATTCAATTGAATGGGGATTCTCGATGTACAAGAGCCTCACGGGATAGTGTAGAAAATTAACATTTCGGATGAAGTTCCGACATTTATCCTTCAATCATGTATGCTATATGTCTCGCTCGGTGAATGAATATAGCTGATGATGATAATACTGGCGCCAATAACACACACATCAGGACAATCCTTCGCATTGACTAAACAAAGCATCAGCTCTGGCAAATGTACGTATTGAAACCCATTTGACTAAAATTGGAAAATGTCATGTAACGTCGTGATAAGACACGCATGCGGACTTTTCTAGGAATATCCTGTTCGTTGCCATATACGTGCTTGCAAGTAAACAATACAAGCTTACATAAAACGAATGTGTCCTCCAGTGTCACACGGTTGCATATGGGGGATATATTGGTTTAGACAAACTTGCTGGCAGGCCTAACCAGTCCACGACTTCCTGGTATGTAGGTCACGGCGAGAAACAAATTACATTTGCATAGTCTATTCGATGTCAAGTATACAGAAGGTAAACTGCATTGGAATTCTCAGCCTACTGCAGTTAGAAATAATGAATCTACTTCCGCTAAACCCCTATCTTAAATATCTGTACCCCAATATGGCCACGAATTGAGAGGCACTTGAAGCCGCACCCCACGTACGTTGCGACAGACGTGATTGCCGCAGGACTTTTTGTCTTCTAAACGCACGAGAAGGAATGTCTTTCAGGCAGCGAGCCTTTAGCGAATCTGGCAAGGGGCGCTTCACAACTGTTTATTCTAGTGACGTGTCAACAACACCACAAATCATGTAAAATGAATTTCATTGAGCTTCAGAAACAATTAAAAAGTTGAAATTTCCAGGTTATGTCAAAAATCATACAATAGGAAGTAAGTTGTCTAAACAGTTCTTTTAATATGCCTCGTCCCCAAATCTAGCTAAGATTTTTTTAAAAAACTCCCAAACTATAAGCCATAATATTATTACAGGCTACAAAAAACTTGATTTACATGGTTTATCTGGCATGGTCTTTTATGAAAATCTAGAGCTGTAACACAGGAATAATATTATAAATCTTTATAATCTTACTTTAGACAAAACAAATCAAATGATCTGCCCAGAAATGTACCTGGGCATTTCCTGAATTTACTTACACATTCAGTATTTGCTCCTTTCATATCCGGTTAACTGATTTCCAAAAACACTTGGACGCTTTCACCAAAATTCTGACACTTCAATAAAAAAAATATATATGTGTATAAATAACGCTACACTTCACTTTAACAACGGGAACACCTAACACTGACACCGATTATACCACTCGATTTGATTCTATACCGATGAAAAGTTCGCAATCGTGCAATACACCGAAGAGATACACTAGACAAGTGTAGTTTCTCACTATAAAGTTTACCTGACTAACGTTACATTACGATGAGTTGGCGCTGCTGTCGCTCTTCCCCGCTCCCCTCCTAAGCTGCATACCATGGTGGTAGATGGCGCCTGAAGCACCTGTGGGGCTCGTGATTTTTGTAATACCTCGGACGACTTTGATGGAGAAGCAACAGGTAGGCAACAGGTGTCGGTGACTTGGGCTGGTGTTATCAGGGAAGCGCTCGCTCTTCATTTTAGTTGTTTTGTAGTGCTTTTCGCACAGGTGTCAGACCTGCATGACATCTTTGGAGAGAAATAAAAAAAGTCCCACTCCCAGTTTGAACTGCATGGGTGCAAATTAAGGTTTAACAGTTTGTGTTTTTGTTTACCTATTAACCTTATCGATTTCTTACATATCTTCCTTGTAAAAATAAAGCTAAACTTCCTTCCGCAAAATCCCTTTGAGAGCCAAGGCTTGCCATGCTTCTTTTCATTGAATAACGAGTGACCTGTGACTTCCCGCACACACACGCACCAGTGGCGTGCCCAGGAGTTTCAGCCCTATATTTTGCCACCCATTCCTGCATTGGAGACGTTCTTCTTTTTTTTAGGAATGCTAGGCTATAAGAAGGGGAATTATTCCCACCAACCTCCACCTTAGGCACGTCACTGTAACACAGCAATACTGTTTCACGACACCCGCTTTTCTTAAAAAAAAAAAATCTAATTTATGGTCATCTTGGCGCCAAATTTATCATTACACTTTTAAAAAATATCCTTACACTCACACATATTGAAAAATCTCCTAAACCCTCAAGTATGGCCAGTACATCGAGTCCCCCAGTGATTGTTATTGGCTAATCGCGACGATGAGGATTAATGATTTGATTTTATTTTTGTTATTTAGCTTCGCTTTTCTGCCTCTTTTGGCTAATTGCGACGATGAGGATGAGTGATGATATGATGAAATTAATGAAGGAATATTCACAAAGAACGCCCATGCCCAAGCGCACTCTGCTAAACACTCTGCAACGGAGGTCGGCACTTAAAATCTGCATGACGCACATTTTGCAACCTAATGACTTTGATAGCATTTTGATTGGACTTTGGTAGAGGAAGATTATTTCCGTAACATCTTTGGCTGTTATGCATTTGAAGCATCGGAACGAGTCACAACTCTCGAAGCAGACAATTAACCAAGCGAGCCGCTGACGTCATCTCAACCCAGAACCTATCGCTAGGCCCGTTGCTCAGGTTCTACACGCCCACTAGGCTCGCTAGACAGATTTGCGCAGTTCGCTGAAGATGTTCCGAAAGTAATTCGACTCTACTAGCTTGAACAAGTTTATGAATACAAATTGTCAGTAGCGTGCTCAGGAATTTCGAAACCAGGGGGATGGGGGGGGAACGTACAGCCCTCGTTTTGCCATCTTTTCGTGCCTTTGACGTTCTTTTTTAGGAATACTGGGCCAAAGGGGGTTTACGACGCCCACCAACCCCCCTTGGGCACGCCACTGCAAATGGTTGCACAATTTACGAGAGCTCCTGCCTAGCCTATTGGGTACAGTTCTCGTCTTCAGTGCCAGCGGTCCCAGGCATGGGCGTAGGGAGGAAGGTCGAACAAGTCCGTCGACCTGTTCATTTGTTCATTTCAAGTTTTTTAAAAAAGAAGTAAGTTTGTTATTTTTATTGCTAATAACAGAAATAAAGTCCGTTAGTTAGTATTCGAACAGAATAACCAAAATAAAAATTCAGTAGATTGAAAAAAAAAAATAGAGAAAAATACAGGTACGTACCAGGTTATTTCATATTCAACCATTTAATACACATAATAAATGGTTCCACAGTTTCAAAATTCCAAAAATTATAGTTTTAGGTGAGAGGTCACACAACATAAACTTCATGAGTAAATTGTCCCCATGGGCGCCCGCAGGGGGGCACTTGCCCCACCTGAGATTTCTGGATAGAGTTAATGTAATTCGAATGGTGAATTTGTAAGTTACAGCAACTAGTATTATTATTTGAAATAGGGTTACATTTAAGCTTACAGTCTATTTACACTGATTATCTAACTATAAAAAACAGCTTTTTGTCCTACATGAATTAATGTTAAGTATACAGTTATTCAAATTGTATATAGATATACAGAATATGGAAATTACAAATGTATGTAATTTAAAAAAAATATTAGTAGTAGTAATGTAATAATAATAATAACAAGAACAACAAAAATGAAAACAATAATAGCAATATTATTAATAATAGTAATAGTAATAATAATAATCCTGCGGGCGCCCTTGATTGTCCCCCTAACTTAAAATGCCTTTCTTGAACGAGACGCGTAAAAGTTAATAACAAAATACAAAACTGCGAATTTCAGTACACTATCTGCATGAATTTTTTTAAAAAATAGAAACAGTTGTGCTGTTTGTCCAACTTGTCTGTTGGATCGAGCAGCAAAGTCTCCCCATTTATACAATACATACTAATACTAGTAATAATAATAAATTTGGAATAAAATTTGTTTATGTTTGTTAGTTTGTAATATTTATAATTGTATGATAACAATAATGACCGTGGAAATAATAATTATTGTAGGTATTATTTGTACTATTCAACTTTTATCAGTAGCTTGAGCACCCTGCAAATATTTCTCGCGACGCTCCATGGTCGCAGGTTTGATTCCCGTGTAAGCTCCAAAATTAAAGTGTTGAGCCAACATCATGAGGACAATGGGGAGAGCCACCCGAAAGCAATAGTAGCGGATGTTAAAGGCAGAAAACAGCTGGGATGGAATCCGATGCGGTGACCAGGTGTAACCCAACGAAAATCCGCTTGGCAGGACTTAGGTCCTCAACGCACTCTTTGCGCCACGGTTTTTTTTTCTTTGTTTTGTTTTGTTTTTGCATAATTTACCGTTTCAGTAGATTGGAGGACTATACTCTGAGCAAGCCCTCAGATTTTCTGCCAAACGTTTGCCAGAGGCAATGCAGGTGGTGACAAAAACAGATGATCCTCGACCTCCATACCAAGGAACTTGAGAAGCAGGTAAAAAAACTGCGTAAAGAACCCATACTATAAGAGGCAGCAAAAGAAAATAATAATGTTTTTCCACTTGTCAAAATAGGAAAGCAGCTCTAGGAAAAAACATTATTATCTGTACCTAATCGAGTCTTTGTTACCTTGACACTTTGCAATATAAAGATTACATGATAAGTTTTTGGTGTGTGTATGACTGTATGTGTTGATTTTTATATAGTAATTTCAATAGCACGTCTATGGAGGCCCTATAGGTTATATTACCATGCTGAGAAATTATTCATATTATGACATTTATATATGATAACAAACAGTTTGGCTACAGTTAAAAATGGCATATTTTCAGGACTAAAACAAAAGCTAAATTTATAGATAAAATTGTTCGCGGTAATCAAATGTCTTGGGAAGACATTCATCATTCAATAATAGCAGTAATAATAGCATTATTATTATTATTATTATTCATAATAATAATAATAATAGTTTTCAGGATGACTATTGTGTGGGTACTCAAACACTTCAAATGCTACATTCAAAAAAGAGAATAAATTGAAGCGAAAGTTTGGTTTGAGTTGGTGTTTTAAGTTCACTTTATGCACAGTAAGGCTAATCGGGACTGGACCTACAGTTTAAAGTGGGATCCAAACCACTTGTACCTCCACCGGGTATCGAACCCGGGACCCCTTGATTACAAGGCAATGACGCTACCACTGCGCCATGGGGAGGCCCTTGAAGCGAAAGTGTACTATAATTTCGGCATGGGTTCGATCCCGTGTTCAGTCTCCGGGAATTTTCGGCCTGTGTATAGGGCCAGTGGCGACCCACCATCGTGAGGAAATTGGGGATCTCCGAGTGAGTGAGCGTAATCTGGTCACGACGTCCTATGTACAGTCATGGAAAGTAGTTCTTGGGCCACGAGACCTACGATATCGTAACATCTTAAAGCCTGTTGTCTATGCAACCCAAATAACAAATTGTCGCTTGGGTTTGCCTGGCGGACCTGGATTCTCGGGAATGATTGAGTATTGACAGCAGCGTGAGTCATACCCCCAGGCCCAGCCATAACAAACGACAGCTGGGTGCCGTGAGACTACCAGAAAAAGTTTCAGGAATTGGTTTCTTAACAACAGCTATTCGTAAGAAAATGTTATCTTTATTGATATTAGAGTCATTGTCAAGAAAGTTCACTGAAATGGTGGTTTTCGTAGAATCATCATCGCGCATCACACATGCTGTCAATCCAGAAGTCCTTGAAAAAGATTGGAGTTAAAAGTAACTACTTGACAAATGATAAGACGAATCGATATTCATTAGTCCCAACTTAGAATTTTGTGTAAGACATGGATCATCATGTCCTATCATCCATTTCATAACTTCATTAATCATCCTCATCGCCTTTGTTGACGCCAAGTGCTAGAAAAGCAATATAAAATAAGCAAAATTAAGAAATTAATAAATGACATTTTCAGCAATTTCACGCAGCGACTCAGTTGCATGTAGACAAAGTTTCATTAATTGGGAACCAAGGGCCTCGTTGTGTTTCATTGTCATTTTCCCTCCACTTTGCCTGCCGCGATTAACCTGATGTTGATTAATGCACAATCCACAAAGTGCACCAAAGGTATGAATAGGTAAACTATGTGATATTATGCTAATTTAGAATTTAGTAATAAAATGTGAATTTTGGGGGGTTCAGTTAAGTGGCTGCACATCCATTACGTAATCGCGATATCATCAAATTGTACGAAGCGTGTCTACACCTACGTAAAGTGTCAGTCCCCGTCATATTCGTGCGCAGACCCTCTGATTAGGGGGGATAGCCTTGATGATAGTTCAGGCCGGAAAAGAATAACGTAATTTCATCTCACTTGTTTAAATTTTATTGCATTGATGGGTGTGTTTATATATACACCCCTCCCCCCGCCCCACACACACATATAAATACATACATACATATATATATACAACACACACACACACACACACACACACACATATACTTATATACCAACAGTAAAAATCATATAAATTGTCTCTCAAATCTGCGCGTTCCTTTTCCTCCAAACAATTGTTCATGCACTTAAGAGAAAACCTTTTAGCAGCAGTACTTCTCTCCTCAGTAATTTAAAATGCATTACAGATAACAAATTGCGAGCGAAGCGACCAATAAATTTTCAGATCCAAATTTTTGCAAAATGAAAACAATGTCGATTTAATATGGGGAAAAAAATTCATGGAGCGCCATATTTAGTGTTGACCACGAGACGAGACTTTGGCCTGTCTCGTCTCGTGGAAATGCTGTCAAATGCTGTCTCGTCTCGAAAATATTCGTTTGTCTCGGGACACATGATCAATCTCGTCTCGTCTCGAATTTTTAAAAGCCTGTCCCGTCTCGTCCCGTGGGCAACACTAACCATATTATTCTCTTTTACAACTTTTTTCATTTAGATCGTTTGGCGTCCAGGGTTAACACCCGTCGACTCCTAGCTACGGCTCTGAACTTGACTAGACTGCAAGAAAAGCAAACATTGCGAGCGAAGCGAGCAAGATCATTTTACAAAAGGTATTTATATTTGTATAAAATTTGAAATCAAGGGGGCAATTGCAGCTCTGCCCCCCCCCCCCCCCCCGCAGGTGCTCTTGGCAGTCTGGAAGAAATAATGCAAGAAAGACGTGAAAACAAAATCCATCTTGAGTATCCTTTTGTCCTGCTACTCTTAGATTCTGCTACTCTTGCTTTCCTTTACTTCCATGTTTGCCCCTAAAATTGATTCCCGTTCAAGGTTGTGGGGGGTTGTGGTTTCGCCACTGCACCCCCTTCCCCCGTAGTTGCTTTGAACTTTCATCGGCTTGAAAATACTTAACTTTCCTTAAGAGTATACTATAGTTTAATATCGGCCATAGGATTCATCTATCCTAAATTTTTAGGTGAAAATATAATACTTAATATAGGGGCATAGATGTCTGGAAGGGGGGCAAGGATTGCCACATCTTTCCCTTAGAAAACGAATGTCAACCAAAAAGTACGTTTTCACATGTATAATTTGATTTCAGTCATAATAATTTACATTAATTATTATAATGAGGATGCAGGAATGCGATAATGCAACACAATTATCGGGGTAATATGCCCCATGGAAAAATACCTTGCTTGTCTCTTCGTGGAAAAAATTTGCAGACGTCCATGATTAGGGGGGCATTTGCCCTCCCCCTGGCCCCCTGGGCGCACGCATATGATCCCCGTGATGGAAGATGTAGCGCAAAGCCAGGGCTTTAAGATCAAATTTGTTTTGTTATTGTTTTTATTAGTAATTACCTCAGTTTTCTTCCTCTGAAGTTAAATTATTCATGACGACGATTTATGATTACATTAAAGACAAGAATGAACATACACAATGAACCCATTTTGGTCGGAACTCGAACTCGGAACCTTGTTCGGCAAGAAATACAAATATCCATAAGGCATGAGTGTTTCATTGGAGATGTTCCTCTACTTCCGTCATTTTATCACTAATATATTTCTTTAATATACAATAATAAATCACAACTACCTAAAAATAAATATTATTTTGAATTTTCACGTGCATATGTTTTTTTTACGGTTAGAGTGTGAACTGGCACCTTTTTATTTAGATTGTTCTTTATGTTTCGTGTGTAGTTAAAGATAGGAAAAATGCTTGAGGAACGATTAGGGCTATAAGAATTCCGCCCGTGACAGAGTGGTTAGCAGAGTGCGCTACGATGTCTGATGTCTTGGGTTCGAATCCCGTCGTGCGTATGGGTGTTCTTTGTGAGTGCTCCTTCATTAATTTCATCATATCACTCATCTTCGTCGTCGCGATTAGCAAGAGGTGAAAGAAAAACGACGCTAAATAAGAAAATAAAAATACTTATAAGAATCATTCTTATTTCCGGACGTGTCCTACATTTTATAGTTGTGTCTGGCCTCCGGAAGGAATTTGAAAGAAATCTCAAATGCCTTATACGTATTTTGGGCATCACGTAACTTCAAATTAGATGGAGAAACAGAAAAACTGAGGGGAGTCTAAGATAACGTGGTTCCTTGGAGAAGTATGCTTAAATCAAAGTGTGTGCATGGTTGATACTGGATGTTCGGAAAAGCTCAGAAATTACTTCACGATTTTCTAGATCCGGAAAAGTCCGGATATATGTATAAAAATGCTTACTTTGTGAAGTTTTATCGATATAAGTGTCGGTAATTTGTTCGAAGTAACAAGTAATTATTCTCCTTATTGGAGAAATAAGGCACACAGTTCTGTTTTTTCCCAGTGTATAGTAGTTTTTTACATATTAATAAACAAGAACTTCCAGACTTTGTTTACGAAATTGTGATTTTTTTTCCTTCCCGAATTCATGGATTGTTTTCTCTTCCTGGCCCCACATCGACGAAAAACGTTCTGTCTTTCATACACAAGTTGAAATCACATACAGCCGTTCTATTAATTAGCAGTTGAGGAATTTTCAACTCAACCGTTCACTTCAACATTAATTTTTGAGCTGAAGATGTCATACTCTTGTTATATGCTAAGATGTCCTAGTAAATACGTTCGTGTCCAACATTTTGAGACAATTTGTCTTACTCTCCGCTGAAGAGCGATCTGATAGCCCTATGCGTGATGAGAACAGTTTTTACTCAATTTCTGATTTAATTCATTCCAGCATTTCCTTCAACTTCTATTACCTTGTTATTGCCTCCAATGCTTACACAACCTTTCCTTCGTGCTCGACCTTTGGGTTCAGAAATGTTTACAACACCCCCATCTCCCTCGTGTAAATAGCAGGAGGCAACAACACACTGGAAGACCATAATGTATACAACTTGTTTACTACATATTTTACGAAAATATTAGAATGTTACCTTGATATAACTGTGGATTAGAACGAACGAAATAAAATACCTATTTTATACGCACACTGGAACGAGCGCAGGCCTGCTGTGAGTCACTCTGGCAGTGAAGGTCACTGATCGAAGCAGTTGGTGCTTGCTTCCTACAAACAGACGCCTTATCTTTCCTCAAGGAAACACGGAAATCTTCGTTACTTTTTTTCGCCAGACTAATGGTGAACATTTACAGGAACGTAAGGAGTAGTATCGTATTCTATTGGAATTAGATTTCGTGGTGTTTAAAAGATATCATAACAATATGTAAATCTCTTTTGTGACCTACACTGAACTTATTTTAAAGTTTCATTGACATGTGAAAGCGGAAATTTAGAGATCCTTCTTCCTTACGATTTCTAAACAACCGAAGAGTGTGGTGAACGTGAAACTACTTATTGTTCGCAACAACGATATGTATTATACAAATGGTCTCTAATCAAAAACCCTATTACATCACAGGAAGTGATATTTAAAACAATTCTACCACGTATCCAACGTAACCAATATTCAGATTGATTCCAAGCTTCTGTTTGGGTTATTTTGTGTCGCATTTTTACCTCTTGCGATAATCGCGACGATGAAGATGATGGGTAATGATACGAATGCAATGCTACATCTAAGCCTCAACAGGTTTCAAAAATGGATCCTCTGGCTTTGTATAGAGTTACGGTGATTTTTATTTTTATTTTCATTTGGTATTTTAAGTCCACTTTATGCACCCAGAGGCTAATCGAGACTGCATCTACAGTTTAAAGTGGGATCCTAACCACTGTGTCTCCACCGGGTATCGAACCGGGGAATCCTTGATTACAAGGCGACTCCTCTACTACAGCGCCATCGGGAAGGATGAGAGAGAGAGAGAGAGAGAGAGAGAGAGAGAGAGAGAGAGAGAGAGTTACGGTGACTACGATAATGAAGAATTGAAAGTAGCAGAACGACTAAGCTATTCTTTTGTCAATATTGGGATTGTTAATGAATGTTATGAATGTCAGTTCAAATTGAAAAAAAAATAAACTAAAAAATTTCCAGAGTGCCGTTACAAATCGTTAATTTTTCTCTTTCCACACATTACTTTGCTACTATGTAGATATTTGCATGCTAAGATGTAGAAAGTGCTGCATATTCAGTGTGTGGAATTGAGATTTATTTCTGAGAATGGAGTGAGTAGTGGGAAAAGGATCACCTCACATGTTTGGATTATACCTCCCCGCCAAAAAAAGACACAAAATATATATCGGCTGTTGTTCTTATAAGGAAATATAACATGTATGAATTGTGTCAAGAAATATTGGAGCCTATTCACATCCCTACGGAACTTGGAACAATGCCCACGTAGAGATTGGGAAGTTTTGTTCCGACAAAATCGGGATGTATAGTAAATTAATAAGCAAAGTCCTACCTTGTGCTTTGCACCAAGCCATGAAGGCGTATAGGGGGTGTGGAGTTAGTGGAGTTGGGGCCCAACGCTTTCTTCATCAGGCCGAAGGTGGGAATGATGTGATCAGCACCACGCTCCTGGCCGCCTTACACCCCCCCCCTTCCCCAGAGTTTCCTCCAGGTACCCACTTTATACGACGCTGGGTGGGCACCGAAGCAGCTTGAACAGGTGGACAAAATCCCGATTATCCCCCGTCGGGGATCGAACCCAGATCTCTCACATGGTAATAAAACGCCCTAACGACTGTGCTACTGCGGCACATACAGTAATTAAGGCAAGAATTGTTTTAGCGTCTCGTTCAACGTTTTTAGGGGAATCATTTTCGGAGATATAACGTGTAGCTCTTGTCGGTTCTGCGACCTGGCTTGAGAAAAGGCGATTTTCTGACGAACAACATTCCACCTGACAAGTCACGTGACTTTCCTACATTTCCTGTGCCTGTTGGCTTTTGCATGAAAGGCGAGTTGCTCTTGAGACAAACAGAATCACCCGATCACCTAATGGTGCAATGTGTGTTGCCTACCCTTCCGGCATTATTTACTGCCATTAAAGTCTTATGGGGAAGAACTTTTTTCCACCACTGTACAACGGCTGGGGGTTGGTCGGGTCGACCAGGCGTCCCCCTAATCTCACTGCAGATCTGCACACCCCCTGGTGGCCCGCGTGGGAGGGAGGCCAGCTGTCGGTAGGTAAGCCAGGGCCCAATATTGGGCTGTAGCGCTATAGGATGTTTTACTATAATTTATTTTTGAAATTGAATGCAACAAGCGTCAAAAGGGAAGGATGGTTAAACCAGCCAGGACTTAAATCTACACCATTCGAAACGAAGCGATTAAACCGACTGAGATTGGGTAATATATATTGTAAAATATATATTTTACATCTCTAAGCCCCGTGCTACGACGCCAGAAGTCACTGGTTCGAATCCTGGCATGAGCATGTGTGTTCTTTTATGTCCAATCATCAATTGCATCATAACATCACTCATTCTCATCTTCGCGTTTAGCCAAAAGTGGCAGAAATGCGATGTCAAATAAACCAAATCAAATCTCTAAGCGAAACACAAAGGAAACTCGGTTCATTCATTTTGTAGAATTTAAATTTTTTCGATGTCGGTTTATTTGCCCACTTTGTGCTCAGAGAGACTACTTGAGACTGGACACACTTTATAATGGAATCCGAATTGCTGTGCAGTGTGACTCCACCGGGAATCGAACCCGGGACCTATTGATTACAAGGAGACAACGTTGGCCACTACACTATCGGGGACACGCGTGCTTGTAACTTAAATCGTGATCTCATAATTGTTGAAATGGAACATTGTAGAGTGGAAGCATCATCCTCAAAGAGAAGATATGAAAAAAGAAAAAAAAACAGCACCGGCCATATACTACAGACTATACCTTGCTCCAAATTCATTTTTGGTATATAATCTAGTACATATTGCTTTGAAAGACTTAGAAGAAGATTTTAGAAGAAGGAGATTTTGGAAGAAAGTAATGTCCAATGAAGTTTTAAAGGCAAGCAAACACAATGCCACACTATATTTGTAACCACAAATTCAAACCATAATGTACATTTATAGAACGATGGTCTCAATATCTTCTCTGTGAAAAAAGCCAACACAAACAAGGTAACAAAGTTAACTGAATAAATGAAGATCTAAGACCGTCAATTTTCGCTGCCATTCAACTACGGTAAAAAAATTACCATGACCGTTTTAAAGGAAAACGGCCATTACATAGTTACCGTAATTAATTTATCTTAAATGGTTCAGTTTTTAAAAATATATTAATGGTGCATACAACTATCTATTTTCAACCATGACGAAATTTCCAAATTTAAATTTTAAAAAACTGTTGCGTCCCGTTTTCGTAAATTAGCAGGCAGGCTGTTAAATTTTAACGGTAGAAGACTTTAAACTTTGCGGTGACCTGTGACAGTGCAATATTAATATGTATTTAAGTTCTACGTTTCGAAGATCATCACCTCTTTTAATCCAGATGGCGGGGATGAAACCTACGGCGAACCTGTGACTATTACTGATCCACATTGCTAACCACTACTTCATCTCCCGCAGTAGAGGGCACTGTAAAAGTTGACTGCAGAAATGCTGGTCTAAGACAATTCAATTTCACCTTGTAACCAATGGTTCGGCGGAGGCACATTGCACAGTGGCTCGGATCCTACTTTAAACTGTAGGCCCAGTCCCTATTAGCATATCTGTGCATAAAGTGGACTTAAAATAACAGTTTAAAAAATTCAAGACCCGTCAATTTCTTCTGCCATCCCGTAGTGCACCCTGCACTGCATTTTGCAGGCTTGCGTGGCTCTGGCGTCTGAACCTACGGCCAGTATAATCTTCGTAGGACTGTGTGTGTGTTGTCCTGCGTTTTGTCCTTATGTGCGCTGAGTGCCCTTTTACGGCCTCAGCTTTTGACCGAAGTCAGAATGTTTTAAATATTTTAGTTAACGACATTACCGTTAGTTGAGTTGTGGTAAGGGGCTGGATCCCGTATCATGTGACGGGTGAAAATTGTCCTTTAAGTGCTGACGAACCCAAAATTTTAAATTCAAATTCAAATTCTTCTGCCATCCATCTACCGTAAAAAATGACCATGGCAGTTTTAAAGGAGTAGCAGCCATTATATAGTTAACCTCATTCATGTAATTTTAATGATTTGGTTTATAAATATATTTATGGTGTAAGCAATTGTTATTTATAATTATTATCTGTCATTAAGTAAGACAAAATATTACATTTAGATAAGTAACGGTCACTTTTGGTTCTTGTAAATTACCAGAAAGACTGTTATATTTTAACGCTAAGATATTGTAAATTTGACGGTAATTCTGACAGTGTAGTTAAGTAAACGTCATACTTTCATGATTCTAGTTATCAAAATCATATACACGAAAGATCACGGACTATTTTTTTGCGGATAATCTTTTGGTATACACATGCAAAGCACTACGTATCCGCAACAAAATGAAATAGAGGTGAGAAGCTCATCAACACCATTGGGATTGTAACATTTGTTCTATGGTCATGTTCAGACAAAAACTGATATCCGGAATAAAGGAACAGTATTGAATTCAAATTCAGTAAGCGTACGGATACTAAAAATGAAAAGTAAACTTCTGAAGAAAGAATAATTCAATTTTTTGTATCACACGCAATTTCTCCTTTCATGCACACTGTATCACTTAATATACAATAATGAGGAAGTACATTTACCCGAGCGACGGGAAAATTGACGCCGTCTTTCTCAACTGCAGAATATTTAATTAAGACGCATGCAGAGTTGAATGTTGAAGCAGGAAACAGACATGTCGTAAGGAATTGTCTTTTCAAGTTTTATACGTATTTTCTTTATTGCGTGGATCGATTTTTCACTACGTATAATGAGGCATGATAGGATGGTATTAGCGCAACAGAATTTTTCAACATACTCTAGAATTTTCTCTCCCTGGTTGTTGACCAAAGAAAAAAAACGCAGCCCAACATTGACGTTACACTTAATTAAACAGACATTACGTTTTTCTGAATTTTGTACAACAATATGACCAGGCACTTCGTAATGGCGGTAAATGACTTAGGCTATATATACATATACATACATACATATGTATACATATATATTTGAATTGTTAATACACACACACACATACACACACACACACACACATATATATATATATATATATATATATATATTAAAGATGAGTGTACAGCCAGGGATAAGCACTCAGCTTATCCGGAACGCGCCTCTGCACTTCGATAACGCAAATTCTCTATTCGTCATGTACACACCTACCCACCTACCCACACTCAAACACACACACACACATAAATAACTCAGGATTGAAATATTTCTTGAAGCTTTCCTGGCGGCGAATATTGAAGAGTTTTTCTCGAGCAATCAGCCAGGTGATTTCCGGAAAGGGTTCCGAGCTTTCGAGAGCTAACGTCACTCTCATCTTCAGGGAATGAAGTGCAGAGAAATTCAGCAATTTTGAAATTCAGAAATTTTAAGTTTTCCCGGCCCCCAAAGAGCCCGCCGAGTGTGGGCCAGCACAGATCTGCGGCAACGCCTCGTCTTGTAAGCGTCCCCCTAAGGTTTGGGGTTCTCAGAAATGAGTACCCTTCCCCCTTGGGGCCCTCCATAGCATGCTTGTTAGGGAATACCTATAAAGCACACCTAGTGTGTATGCATAAAACGGTGTCTGCCGATGTGGCACTTACCGGAAGTATAATTAGAAGGCGAAAGTGAAGGCGAAGATAGAAGAGAAGTGCAGAGAGAAAAAAAAAAGAAAAAACCTCGCCCCCAAAGGACTGCGAGGATGAGTGGCGCCCGACCTAGGTCAACCGGCAACCACACCGAAAGGTGCAGACCTCGCCTGAGACACTAATGCACTCTCCAAGCACATTATAGCCCCATGGCTAGTCTTTTGCCTATACTCCTTTACCGGAATGTCTGGAGTAAGAGAACGCGAACGCGTCCTGCGCGCACGTTGCGGTGTGTGCCTCGTCCAATAAACGCGCGGGAGGGGGGCGACTAGACTGGTCATTCGCGGTCCAGTAGTTCTGTGGGAATTCTGCATTCAGGAGAGCGCCGCATAGTCTGGCCCCGCTCACAAGCTTTCGCCTCTGCGCGTCGCTACTCCAGACATTCCGGAAAAGGAATATAGGTGCAATCTTCCCCTCAGAATAGATCCAGTCAAGCCGGATTTCTCCCTTGGGAAAGCTTCCATTCCATGCAGGCATGTACTAGTATGCAACTCTACCTACGTAGGATATCGGGTATCTAAACTAAATCTGGTTTCAATCCTGGAAAGAGGATTTTTACCAGATGGCGAAAATTAGAAAGACAGAAAAAACTACAAGAAACAAAAAAGAGAAAATGAAGGGAAGCTCCCGAGGACAAACAGAGATAAGTCAGGGTGACGTTATATGTATTTGGTGTGGGAGGGGTCCGGTGTAGGTGGCGGGACAATCAGGTGGCGTTTCTCCGACGTCAGCGCTCCCAGTCGACTATCGCTAACCAGGCGGATGTTTCGAATAGAACATTTAAACTAAACATGATTACCAGTGCGTAGTTAGAGATCGATTAGTTCATTGAACTCTCCAGCCTAATTATTGCCTATTTTTGTGGGAGCAGGAAAAGGTTTATTATCCATTTTGCCTTGACTCATCTCTCTCAACAGGTCGCTAGGTGCCGTGGCTTGCCGCGAGTTGATAGCTTCCTGGAGATGAGGCCTTGCTCGAAAAGGTTTATAACCATGTTTCAAATAGACAACAAAAGACAAACAAAAATCTTGACAATTCTAGACAACAATAGACGCTGTACGCAGCAAAACCTAACCAAATCCTAATTATCCAAATGAATCCAACAAAAGACGGCCTTAAACCAATACCAGACGAACACCAAACTTCAACCATTTTACTTCAAAACCACCCTACCCCAGAACTTATAAAAAACCCAATCATCAAACAAAAATCCAAACACCTAGTCTCACCTTCATCAGTCCCAAAAACATTACCCTCTTCATGAGAAAAGTCAGGTCCTACGGGACGATACTTAAACACCTTCATACCCATAGAGAATGATGATGATGATGATGGGTCCAGTTCGAGTTCCGTGTCCCTGTTGAGGTTGTCCTTTTCTCCGTGTATGGCTATTGCTTCTTTGATGAGAATCCTTTCAGGATTGCTCATTTATGGGGCGGGGTACAACAGTCATCCCCCGAATATCCTATATAGACACGTTTACCACTGATATTTCGAAATTAAACATATTTAACGTTAATATCTGCAATTCTTATAAATCTAATATAATGTTTGAGACACATCTGAGGTATATATGTTTTTATGTACAGCGTAGAATGAAACAAATTTGTAAGTCCTTCATAAGTATGTTAATAAAAGGAAACAAGACCTTTATTCAAAACAAAGCTTTGACATTACAGTTATCGCCGTGTTGCTTTACCAGGAAATAAATTATACAATGAGATCACAAGAAATGTTGTGATATATTTATTCTACCAAAGTGGAGGAAAATATGAAATGACAGAACCACCACTTAATATTAAATTTGCTAAAAGCAATATGACTTTATCATACTTATGAATTTATCATGCAGCGTGTTTGAATTATGTACATTAATTCCTTTCTATATTTTTCCCCAAGGTGTTGAGCGGTGGAATGAGATTGCACATAATCAAAAGATAAAATTTCCCATAGAGCCACTATCGTACCCTTGATGTTCGTAATGAGAGGTTATAATTTATCATATCTTTATGGAATATGTGACATTTTCATGTACATAGTTTTAAAGCTGGGTTAAATCTGTTATAACCCTATTATGCTTACTATGCCACTTCACTCAGCTAACAATGCGTAAGTGAGTTTATTTTCTGTTTATGAACTGCAACATTTTTGCACAGACTGTAGGCTACAAATAAAGTTTTGTGCACAGAAGGAAATCGGGACTAGGGAGCCGTATCTGATGGTCAGCGCCAAAAATCCTCCACTAAGTGGTTTTCTAACAAGAAAACAAGCTAATGCAACATTAAGACCACCATAATTGGTTTCTTGAAGTAGTTTATACCGTCAGGCTACAAGAACAGCAGAAGTAGAAGTGGAGCAAAATTACAGATAAATAGATGTGTCCATGGCCTTCACTAAAAGTGCCATCCCAGCAAACGGATGGAGTGGCTAAGAAAGTCAGAAGTCCAGTTAAGATTTAGACTATAGCTACAGAAGTGAACTGATAAAACCTAACTTCTTGAAACCAACAACTACCATTCCACACAATACCTGCTTGCGTTAAACATTAAGGATAATTACTCATCATTGTGCAAAATAAAAGGTTCTTTCGAAATATACCGAATCTTACTTCCAAATTTGGGGAAGTTCCATAGTAAATAACAACGACACAAATTCCAACAGGTGTAGTCAGTCGCCTAGAGGAAGGCCCACGCCTTTCATTGTATAAAGGCTAGTCAGTCAGTCATTGTTAATTTTGAAAGGAATTCAGGTCACACTTCTGCCTGGAAGCATCAGTGAACCACCTGGCATCAAAAGTCACCGACATTTCACTTTCTTTTTTTCACTAAGACAATAAAAAGACAACATTCTTTGCTTCATATATATATATATATATATATATATATATATATATATATATATATTGGACTGTTGGAATATAACAGATAACAGAATTTCGTCATCTTATAGCATCACATTGTAATGAAGATGCAGTATGAATTATTTATTTTTGTTTTCTTTTCACTATCTTCAATATAAATTAACCAACATAAATTTGCTTCAGTTTTTTGCAGCACATTTTGTGTAATGAATTTTGTGTTTTTCTCTTACGTTACATTGCCTTTCTGAGTATTGCAATTTTAAACTCATGTTTATTATTATTAGTATTTGTAATATCTTCCTATATTCATAATTGAATTTTTGTACATGTCTGTATATAATAACTTTTCTTTGAACTTGCATACTTGGTAGTAAGAAGGTAGATACATTTCTGTACAATAACTATATTATTTCGAATACTTTTACGTGTTTGCATGATATTATCCCTTGAAAAAATCAATTAGTCAGTAATCGTAGTTTATGTATTACCGCAGTCGAAGGTATGTATCTGTGTACGGAAACAAATCTTGTAACCTCAATTATGAAGGCACTTAAAAGCCAGATTCTCATCATGAAGCAAGCCCAAACAACGCGACGAATGAGTAAGATTTCCTTTGAACTTTTGAACCTTGCCTCTATGATCTGTTGTAGATATACCTGTAAGAGGAGTTTCTCTCCAGCATATATAAAGATTATTCTTGCATGCGTTTTACGTTTAACTTGGGTATACCCAAGCCACTAGCAAGACTGGTACTGTACAGTGTGTCAAGCTATATATTTCAGTGCCCAGGTCAGCAGAAGTGCATGACCCACTCAAATCCAGGAACTAGTAAATGGTTACACAGAAACCAGATTCTGTTCGGGTAATCGCGGGTGATTTCTTGATTACAGAGAATGAATAACGAGGAAATATTATTTCCGACACACAAAAATTGATAACATGGTGTGTCTGATTCATGTTTGAATTAAAATATCACAATGAAATCTATTATTTTTTTTAAACTTTCAATCATTACATCACGGTGGAAAGTTGAAAAAATACAATGAAATTTCACAAGTAATATGAAGGCTCAGAAAGAAGTACATTCTTGTTGATAGTAGGCGATGGTGTGATTAACGTCATTCTCCTGTCAACTTTAACACACGATATTGAAAAAGTTGTTTTAAATCTACTTTATTCTCAGATGGGCTAACCGGTACTGGACATATAGTTTAAAATGGAATCCAATCCGAACCATTGTGACCGGAATCGAACCCTGGACTCCTTCAATACAAAGCGACAGTCGTACCACTACGTCATCGGAAAGTCCCGCATGATATTCATAGAAGCCCTATGACATTGCTGCATACCAAATCAGAGATCAGCCTAGCCATTGTGAAAGCTGTACGTACCTTACATTCTGGACAGAGGTTGTTGTGTGTACGTAACAAATTTTGCGATTGCATTCCAAACGAAAGGTCATCCCACTTTCTTTCTGCGCACCTTTTTGTTTGACAAGTCCCATTTGCGTATAGGCTTATGGCATAAAGCCACCATGAGATTCGAATGCGCTGGCCTCGCGTCATACAACGAAAAGCCACTTGGCAGGGGCAGGCTTTGACCTTGTGTGTGTGTGTGTGTGTGTGTGTGTGTGCGTGCGTGTGTAAGTGCTGAATACAGTTGAAGCCTTGGTACAGAAATAAGATATAACATGCACAAATGTCATATTGCCCACTCCAATGTACATAATTAGTGTTACTCGGATAGTAATAAAAAATAGAGTGGTTAGCTAAGGAAAGCTCAAGAATCCTCCTTAAGTTGTATTTTGGAATTCTGAGTACAATCCTGGATACAATGTACGGAAAACATTCATATTGGAGGAAGCATTTTCTCTATAAAACTGTTTCCTTTAAGGATTTATTATTCTGATACTATTATCATTACTTCCGTCTAAAATAATTGCATATTCATAAAAAAATTGAAAGGTCTAAATTTAAAATGTACACGTAGATAAATAATATATATAATTATATGTAAATAAATAAGGTATAAATATACAAAAAATATACAAATATTTTTAATATATCAACCTTTATAACATCATTGTTCTCTGAAGCATCCAAATAATAATACCATATTTCAATATCGACCATGCACACACACAAACAAACGCACTATAAGTGTTTTGTGTGTGTGTGTGTGTGTGTGTGTGTGTGTGTGTGTGTGTTGTGTGTGGGTGGGTGTGTGTGGGGGTGTGTGTGTGTGTGTGTGTGTGTGTGTGTAAAAGTACAAAATTACTTGGTGTAAACTAGTTTTATATGCTAACACCATTACACATTCCAACATTTCCCAAGCGTATTATAGAGGAAATCCCAAGAGTTAGTACATAACGCAAGGAAAGAATTCGAGAATATATAAGATACATTTTCAACGTGCCTCGCAAGTTGTAAAGAAACTTTTGTCCAACTATTTTCTCAGGGTCATATCCTTTTAGTTAAACTTCTTCCCCCTCTAACTCGTCACAATAGAAAAACTTTTTCTGCCTAGTAGGTGTTACCTACAGGAACGGCATTGACAAAGAGAAAAAAAAAGAATAAAATTGACCTCTCACCCCTCCAAGACAGTCGCACCTAACAAGATAAATCCAACATATAATGACAATGTGTAACAGTGTATTTGAATTTCGATTTGCTTCTACCATGGAAGGATATTTCATATATAATTAACTGTGTACACAGCGCATATTCCATTATTTTCAATGTTTTGCTTGCTTTACGTGTAATTATTTTGTAGAATGTGTATCCACTCAACATTAGGAACCCAAAAATTCATCTTGCCCTATGGTCCGAAAATTTATTTCGGTGATATTATTTGTGTTTGCTCGTCCATTAGCTTCTCTTTCATTATTCAGCTACACACACACACACACACACACACACACACACACACACACACACACACACATATATATATATATATATATATATATATATATATATATATATAGCATTAGATTTTATAATTGCTTCTGTCCATATATTCATGCAGCATACAAAAGTGTTGCCACAAAAAGGGCAGGAGTTTGTTCAGCCGGAAAATTTTCCTTTTCAAAATACTTCGAGTATAACTTATATTTCTCATCTTTATCTGCATTTGCATATACGAATGCCAATTTCCAATGAATGGAGGCTAATACTTTAAATATTAAATATTTTCTACTAGATTTTTATGCGCTTCTCACATTGTAACAAATGACAGGTGTATGGATGTTCTTCGATGAGAGTCTGAGAGTACCCTCGGGTCCTGTATTTGATAATTCATTAATCAAATAATTTGTGGAGTGCCACAAGAATCTGCTCTCGAACCTACTTTATTTGTAGTTTTTTTATTAACGATATCATGTATAATATTACATATTTGGATATATAAGGATTCAACTTATGTATGGTTCGGATGTTTTAAAGTTACAAAATGATCTTGAGGGAGATATATTATTGTGTGAAAAAAATGGTATGCTAAATATGTACAGGGGAGATTTCACACCGAAGCTCCAAGCTGCAAGTGAAGGTGACAAGCGACACGTAGAATTCACGCCGAAGCGACACATAGAATTCACACCGAAGCGACAAGCGACACGAGCCCTTTCAGTCTAATGCAAAACATTCACTGCGCAAGCGCGAACCACGGACTGAGGCAACACAATGCACGGTATTGAGAAAACGGCCCAGTCAGTGTAGTTTTGAAAAAGATGTTCCATACTGTAATACTAATTTTGCTTTCCTGGTGGCTATTTGGAAAGCTCTTCCCAATACCTTAATGGGAAGAACGGCTGTCACCTTCGGAGCAAACATGGATTCCATTTGGACCCTGCCTTAAGCTGTCAGCCCCGACTTCCATATGTGAGCATAAAATGCACTTGAAACAATCTTTGCAGTAAATGTTTGGTTAAGTATTCTACAACACATTCCGAGCACGAACTGAGTCTTGTGTTCGAATCTCGTATGTGCAGAAAGAGT
The DNA here is from genome assembly GCF_977018435.1 of Lepisma saccharinum. Lineage (NCBI taxonomy): Eukaryota > Metazoa > Arthropoda > Insecta > Zygentoma > Lepismatidae > Lepisma > Lepisma saccharinum. Next base: position 39,875,904 of record NC_139230.1, read on the forward strand.
GTGTATTACCGTTTACATCATTTTCTCTTCCACATATATCTTAAAAGATCATGTGTTCGGTTTCCCATGTGCAAAATCATGCGTCATAAAAATCTACAACAATACTTTCGAGTCAAAATACTAAGCCATTACGATGTTTTAATTAATATAACTGACGCACCAACATAAACTACTGTTTTAGACGAGTAAAAGGTCTTGTGCACCATTTTCCATTCCTAATGAATGGGTCTTGCATATTCATTAGTGAGAGAAACAATGTCAGGAGAGAGAAGTAATTATGCAGGATTTCTACAAACAACTACTGTCAAAAACGCAATATTCCGTAACAAGTGTTTACTAGAGAAATGTTTAAGATAGCTAAGAAATTCAATTACGCAACTAACTGTTGTAAAAGGCACGTGTCAACTTATCATGGATTGTAGACTTACCGTTCATAAACTTCGTAATCTGACATTTTGAATTGATGTTTAGGGATGAATGTTCGAAATGGACAACCTCTGATTTTTAGGTGTGCGCTCTCGCAAGTGCAAAACCTCAAAGAAAGCAACCTCACTCCCATCGCGAACAATACACGAACATGATGTAATGGTATTGTTTCCTAAAGCTATACGATTGTCCAATGCAATTTGATTTTTGGCACGTATTTCTGAAGAGAAACACGGATATTGCTGCTCGAAAACGATTAACATATGCCTTATTGTTCCAGCATCAAAAGAAAAACTACATTATCGATTTTTTTAAGAATGATAATATCCAATATCAAGTTCCTGGTTGCGATGGTTTATTATGTTCTCCGTCGAGGAACAAAACATTCAGGTGCATTAACTCGTGCGTTAACTGGAAACAACGGAAATGAACAATGACATCAAGAATTGGGAAAAAAACTGATAGCTTGCACGAAATAGCAAAAACTAAAGCAAGATTTATTTTCTAAAAATTAAAACAGAGAGAGAGGAGAAGGAGAAAAAAGAGTAATCTGCAACTATACCATTTCCATCATCCACCTGATTTCTTTCTCATTGATAAAAAGGCGCCTGTCTGAAATGTGGCAATTGACACAGATACTTTGACTCCAACACATTAAAGTGTATGAACCTTTGGTGCATCAAAATGCACACGGAAATGCATCGAAGGCACTTTTACCAGCCACTGTTGCGTGTGGTGCAATAAAAATGCATCAAGTGAGATCAGACACTATAATTTCAAAGAAACCAAAATTACACGTTTAATTTTGTCAATTGATGTCAAAATGCATCACCCATGATTGGATGTACAGTATTTCGAGTTCTAGTTAGTTTAATTAAGAATAGACTGATTTTGAGGCTGGATTCAGGTTATCAACTACATGGAAACCAATTCATTTGTCTGACCCATAATAATAATAATAATAATATTTATTTAAGGCACGATTAAACAACCAGGTACATCACTATGTCAAAATTGGTTATACAAAAATTATAGAATTGAATACATAATTATAAAATAATACAGTGGATTCTACAGTCTTATACATCATCATATATTCAAATTGTAGGATTCAACAAGGTCAGCTACCAAACCTCTGGCCTTATGTAGACATGTAAGAATTGAGATATACCTATGGGAATATCTGGGAATTTTATAAGCTATATTATTCAAAAAATATTCAGTCAACTTGGAAAGTTAAGATCTTCTCTACAAAATTTATCCTTTTCATTTTTCTTCTTTCTTCTAACGTAAACATATTCAATGTTAACCATTCAGAGTAATGTTGGTCATAGTATTTTTTTTAAAAAAAAAACTTTGTGCATAATAACCTGATAAAAAGTTTTTGAACTGATTCAACTCTTTGAAGGTGACTGGTTGCTGTCAGAAACCATAATTCATTAGGATATTCAAGAATAGGTCGAACTATCGTTTTATACAGGAATATGATGGTATCTTCTTTTTGAAAAACTTTCCATGATAAAGTTAATGCATTTAATGATAACAGAAAAATTTAGTTTTTTTAACTATCTTACTTCATATAAATAGCACGAGTACAGGAACAACAATACAACAGTTCAAGTGTATGGAGGCTGTCAGGCTAACAGGAACTGGGCCTAACCACTGTGCAATGCTCCTCCACCGGGGATTGAACCAGGATCCCTTGATTCCACGGGGACGATGCTATAACTACGTCATCTGGGAGACCCATGTGTGTTTAGTAAAAGCCCATTTTACTTAAATAGGTGAAAGTGATATATTATCGTTTTCTCCAATTTCATCTTGGCGTGTAAGGGGTGACGTGAGAGTGCACCCAAAAGTCAACCTCGCTTCCACACCCCGGGAACTGCAGTCTTGCAGGGTGACGAGGCTCTGGCGCCTGAACCCACGGCCAGTATAATTCTCTGTGGGGTCGTGCTGACTTGCGTTTGTCATTATTTGTGCTTAGTGCCGCTTTACAGCCTTAGATTTTAACCTGGGATCGGTCGGGCTCGCTGTAGTCACGTCGTCGGTCGCGGGTGAGCGCGGCGCTCACCCTTGCTTTTCAGGCATATTTCACCGTATTTAGATTTTTTTAAATTTATTTTTTGTACTTGTAATGATGTGTTTATTATAATCCTTCTTATTCATTACATTTTTGTTTCAAAATGTTGATTTGTTTTTCACACAGCGTATAGTATACATCGTCGAAGCCAACAAATCTCAGCGTTAACAAAAAGCGCATGTTCCTCTGAGGTAGTTCCATCTGATCTCCAGAAATCTGAGATGATATAATCACTGCGACACTTTTCGAATTTTCTATTAACACGACAAGAACATAGGTACGAAAACTCACTAGAAACAGGATAGATCTATTGACTAAGTAATGTACAAATGTAAATAAAAAATATATAACGTAATCGGTTGCGTGTGAGCTCTGCCCTCACTCTGACAACACTATTTCCACAACAATGGTCTCTCTAATAATGCCGTTTACGTCATCTCATAAAAATGTGATCAGGTCGCTCGTGAAACTCTAAAAGTCAGCTAGAGAGCACCACAGGCCAATATTTTAAATACTGTTAAAATGGCACTTCATTAAAATTTAAAGCGAGAGTGGCGCTCACTCGCGACCGATCGCGGGTTAACTACGGTGTGGGGACTTTATCCTTGAAGACAGTAAGTTATAAGTTCTTGTTAAGGAATCTATGACTTTTTTAGAAATTGAGTAAGGAAGTTTTTAACAGGCATTATTTTCTTCTCTTGTTAGAGCCCTGTTCTCAGTTTTGTTTTAGTTAAGGGGCTTGTGTCAGGGAGTCGTAACGTACCCAATTTGCGTTTCACGGTACGTTCCATTTTGTAGGAGGAAGAGTATGGTTCAACTGCTGGTACCCATGTAACGTAACGAAATGCAATATCTTATAGAGTGACGTTACAAGGAACGTAACAAAATGTATTATGGTAGATATTAACGTTATAAAGGAACGGAACGAAATGAGCACATTGGAACATAACGTAATATGCAATATGGTATATACTACCGTTACAAGGATACAAGGAACGTAGTAACGAAATGCATTGTGGTATATACTAGCGTTACAAAAAAACGTAACGAAATGCAACATGGTAGTAAATAACGGTACATAGGAACGTAATGAATGCAATCCTCCGTAACGGAACGAAGTGAAAGGCAATATGGTTAATTAACGTTACATAGGAATGTAACAAAATGTAAACCACTGTAGCGGAACGGAACAAAATGCAGTTGGGTACATACCATCTGCATAAGGAACGTAAATAAATTCAGTATGGTAGATGTTAACGTTACAAGGAAAGAACAATTCACAAATGTTAGGTAGTAACGTTATAGGCGCGTGACGAATATAATCTATTTAACATCAAGGAAGAAAAAGGAATAGCCCAAGTCTCTTACCTTTCAGTATATCGTATGGGATTAATGTGTAATAGCCGTTAAAAATATGGTTGTTTGTAAAAAAATGAATTTCAACCAGGGTTGATAAAGGGTCAGGAATTTTAAATCAATTCAATTCCGGTTCAGCAGGGAATATTAGCAAGCATAAATGGATCTGGACCGTAAAGAGCCTTTTTATGTTTAAAATATTTCAATTCGTTCCAGGAACCTTTTCTCCGGATCAATTGAAATACGGCACAGGGACCTTCTTTCCGGATCAATTTAAAGACTGTCTAAGTTCCATATTGAAATGAAAGAATACGCAACTTGGACCGAATTAAAACTGTGCGATAAAGAAGGTTCCGGTGTTGTTGCGGAACCCAATAGAACCCATTAGAATTTATGGGTTCGTGGACGTTTAACAATCCTGATTTGAAAATTACATTTTTGGCTCGAAATTGAATACAGCTTCCAACTAGTGTAGAAATGAGTAGTCATAGACGTGCGCACGGGGTGCAAAGGGGGGGGGCACATGCCCCACCCCCTAATCATTGACGTCTGCCGATATTTTCGACGCAGGGACAAGCAAGGTATTTTTCCATGGGGCATATTAACCAGATAATAGTGTTGCCCCCTCAAGAAACACCACTTGAATTCGAAATTATCGCATTCCTGCATTCCCATTATAATAATTAATGTACATTACTATGACTGGGATCAAATTATACGCGTGAAATATATACTTTTAGCTGACATTCGTTTTCTAAAGGGGAGATGTGGCCATCCTCGCCCCCTTTCAGATTTCCATGCTCCTATATTATTATACTTTAATCCAGAAATTTAGGGTTGAGGAATCTTATCACCGGTTATTAAACGATATTATGCTCTTGAAGAAAATTAAGTATTTTCAAGCAGATGAAAGTTCACAAAGCAACAACGGCGGAAGAAGGTGCAGTGGCGCAACCACAGGGTGCAGGGGAGATTAGCTCTCAAACTTGTACGGAAATCAATTCTAGGGGGTTAGGGGGCAAACATTGAACTATAGAAAGAAAGGTTACAGAATCTAAGAGTAGCAAGACAAAAGGGTACTGAAGATGGATTTAGTTTTCACGTCTGTCGTGCACTATTTCTTCCAGACGGTCAAGAGCACCTGCAAGGAGGCACAGAGGAGCAATTGCCCCCTCTTGATTTCTATCTTTATACAAATATAAATAAAGTTATATAAACTTGGACAGTTGCTGCTGCTTACGGTGTACGTTTTGCCCGTGTAAGGTAATATATAGATGTATTATTAATTTTTGAAACCCCACCGTTCATTTATAAACACACTGTATATGAGTCATTGTGAATTCGAGTCAATTAAAACATTTTGCGTTGTTGGGAGATTATCTATTAGGATAAAATTTGGACATAATGAATCTAAGTAGAGAAAAATCCAACTTGTATATCAAAATTGCCATGTCCAACTGATCTCCGAAAGTAGTGTTTAGCACGTCACATTTCAAGTATATTGTAATAATCTTCAATTAGGCCAAACGTTAACGAACAAAACAACATTTATTTAACTTATAACTTCATGTTATATAAACTACATGAAATACATTTAACAAAGACAAAAGACAAAATACAATCTCTCTCCAATTCGACTTGTTCACAGTATCTCTTCTAAAATTTTTATCTTTTTCTTAACTTCCATCATATATGATTGATTGATTTGAGTCCACTTTATGCACAGTTAGGCTAATCAGGACTGGACCTACAGTTTAAAGTGAAATCCCAATCACTTGTGCCTCCACCGGGTATCTAACCCGGGACCCCTTCATTACAAGGCGATGACGCTACCACTGCGCCATCGGGGAGGCCATTTCAAGTATAGTCCATGATTGTATCTAGTAGTATATGAACGAGATGTGTCCCTCCATTCAAACAATACGTGGCTTGTCCCTATAAGTGTGTCACTTATAAATTAAGTTTCCGAAAGCAGGTATTATGCATGAACAGAACAAAATATACTCGTGAGAAATTACAAAAATTATAAGTAAGTTCGTGGCGGGAGTTATTGACGGTTTTCCCCACAACCTATCCGCTTTAGGTTCCGGGTTCGAGTCCTGGTCTGTAAATATCTTTTTTAGGTGTCTCTTCATTAATTTAATCTAATTATCATCCATCTTCATAGTTTCGATTAATTATAAAAGTCACATAAAAGCGAAGCAAAATAAGAACAAATAAAAATAATTGCAAAATGATTACAATGTCAGAAGTACATTTGAAAAATAAAATGCGGACAGGAGATTCATTTTCAAACAGGTATTTGGGTAGAATTGTGTAGACAGACAGCATGCTCCCGAAAGTTGCCATTCCACGTGTAGCATGACCTTCGATACTGGGGTTGTGCTTTTTCAGGAAAGTTTGCTCGACGCTCCTCAAGCGTCTTATCAAGAATGCCTCGGTGTTTGCAGCATTACTAACTTATTTTCCGTCGGGAAAATCTTTTTTCTCCTATTTAATCTGCGGTTGACTCTACAATACAGCATATTAATCAAGATACAACAACTGAATTACGGCGAAGTAGGTTAGAAACCCTGCGTGCTCAAGAGCAGCTTCGATAAGGCACCTGAATTGTTTCGAGCTGAAGCAGGAAATGGGCGATGTTTATTCCCCAAGGCCATTCTGTAAAACTAATGCCACAAGAAGTTTTCTGTGTGGATTTGTGAGCATGAAATTGTAGGTTAATGATAGTACTACAAGACGTCAAGTGGATTTATTTTTCTGTTTCGTTATTTTATATAGCTTTCCTACCTATATAGTTTGAATAACTAATTAATCATTTCATAAGCAGACAAACACGAAGAAGCCGATCCCGTGGCAAATTGGTTAGCGTAATAAACTGCGAAGTCTAATGTCGGATTAGATTGATTGATTTAGTTTATTTTACTTCGCGTTTTGTGCCTCTAGGCTAATTTGCGAAGATGGGGATGAGTGATGAAATGATGAAATTGATGAATGGACATTCACAAACAACCAAGCCCGACCGGGATTCGAACCCGGGAGATGTCGGATTAGAGCCTGGACTAGAAAATATGGATGGGTTGGGTCATTGTCTTTATACCACTTCCATCACCTATCACATCCTTTATCATCGCGATTAACCGAAAGTGGTAGACGCGAAATAAAAATAGAACCTTTGCATGGAAGTCCGAAAGAGAGGCAAGGAGGGGGGGTGCACGACCCACCTGGAAAATGAAAGTCAACCAAAAATTATATATATATCTCACACAATTCCATTTCAGCTGCAATAATATATGTTAATTATTGCATGAACATAACTAGCTAACTAACTAACTAACTCTCTAGCCTTCTTAAACCCGAAGGTTCATGGCTGCAGAACACAGGCCTTCCATCTGTCCCTATCCTGAGCAAGATCTATATACTCTTTTCCATCCCTACCGATTTCCTTTAGGTCTATCTCAACGTTGTCCCTCCATCTTCGTCTTAACCTTCCTAAAGGTCTCTTACCATCAGGTTTCCCAACAAGAATCCTATAAACTCCTCTTTCCTCTCCCATCCGTGCCACATGGCCTGCCCACCTAAGTCTTCTTGATTTATTTATTCTAATTATCTCCTCATCCCTTTTAGGTCCAAATATTTTCCTAAGGATCTTATTTTCAAATAAGATGAATATGATAACTTCAAATTAAAGCAATGTTTTTTGAGGAGACAACACTGTTATGCACCTTGTTTGCCTCCCTCCCCCCGGAAAAACTACCTTGCTTGCCCCTCTTTGGAAAAAATCCTGCAGACGTCCATGAACCTTTAGTATCGACTTCGGACTATAAAGCATTGATTCTTCAATGTATAGAGCGGCAATATACCGCGACAGCCTCTTACAGAGTATTTGCCAGGAAATATCAACACGAGAACAGGGATAGGAATTCCTCTTATTTTAGATTTTCTCAAACTAATTTCAAGTATCTGGTGAAAATTCTTTCTATTTAGTATGCAAATAAAGGTTTTAAATTTGAATGGGCGTATTAATTTTCTGGGTTTTTCCAGAGACGATATGAAGCACTGCGGATACGAAGGGCGAACTCAACAAAGTGCATTGTGAGGGAAATGCGTTTCAAGTTGTCAGGCACAATTCGAGCTCCACAAAAACTTGGTAACTGTAGATCGGAATGTTTCATGCGTGATTTTCAAAGATTTTATGGAGTTTGCACTGTGCCTGGCAACTTGAAACGCATTTCCATCACAATGTACTTTGTTGAGTTCGCCCTTCGTATCCGCAATGCCTCATATTTTCAATTACTTTGAAGCATTTTGGACCATTTTTTATTTTTATAAGCAACTGCATTAATTGATAGAATGATCTTAAACATGAAACTAATTGTTTTTTCCAATGATTGACTGTTTTCTTTGCCTTTCATTACGCTAGGTCACTCAGCCGCTATCTTTGTTGTGAGCCTAGATTAAGTGTGATTGGAGCTTATCCTATATGCTTTCTTCATACAACATGGCTGTCGGCTACATGTTTGACATCTTAACACAACTTCTTTGAAACATCGCTCATGAAATGTATTTCACCTATCGTCCTACGGGAATCAGAGGAACGTAACTACAAAAATTCTGTTTTCAGTTTCGTTAAAAAAAAATCCTCTGAAGAGTATTTGGAGAAAATCGACATTTTCCACTTCTAATTCTTATCTGTAAGGCGGAGTCACGTTTAAGAGTCATATTCCTAAGAATACATTATTTCCTCTCCTATTAATTTGATAAATTAGAGTTAAGTCGCTCTGGTTCTCACACACGCTATCAGCCCCTATTTTCCAAAATTTGGCACGTTAGGTATTACGCCAGATGTGTCATTTGGGTATGATGCATTTTTGTTATATGCCTGTGGAGATTCGAACAGTGTTCTCGGCTTGCGAGCCAGGTTATATCGGCGTCAGCGTCCAACGTTTGGAGCGCATACATTGCTCTAAGCAGGATGCTCTCTACCTTATGATGGGACACTTTTTTACCCATGAAAGTTATTGTCCGTGGCCTGCAAGCAAAGTTCTTGCAACAAACTGCCTCGAGAGAATTATGCGTAGGCTATGTGTGACTTTTCTGTTTCTCAGACCACGTGTGACTACCTACAAATTATGTGAAACAATAACATAAACAACTTCCCATGTGAGTATGAGAAAACACTTGCATTCTAGCCGGGTTCGATTCCTGTGATTCGAATTCCACTTTGAACTGTAGGCCCACTCCCAATTAGCCTATCTGTGCATACAAGTGAACTTAAAACAAGACAAACTTTCATTCTAACCTCAGTCACTTATGGGAGCTGCTTAGAAGTAGTAGTGTTGACTGCCATGACTAAAATTTCTGGATCCAAGTTCACTTCCTCTCAACGATTTTATTTGTTGTTTTAAGTCCCCTTTATGCACAGTAAGGCTAATCGGGACTGGACCTACAATTTAAAGTGGGATCCGAACCACTTGTGCCTCCACCGGGTATCGAACCCGGGACCCCTCTCTCGACGATTTGACTGAGTCTGCACTCCTGCGCTACACTCCGCTGTCTATGCAATGTAGTTTTAAAAGTTGTTAACTGAGGTATCCTAGTCACTAATTCCACCGCTGCCACCAGTTAGTCAAGGTATGACTCATCATCAGCCAGGCTCGGGCGAAATGCAACTCATTAAACCGTCGCGGACGAACTGTGGCATTTTTCTAGGAATTTCGCTTTCGGACCAAACGCTACTGAACGTACAGCAGTCCCAGTGCCTGCTCCAAGTTGCACTGCTGCTTTCGGAGCCCTTGGTTTGGGAAGGGGATGGGGGTGAGGAAAGGGTCTTTATTTTTCATACTGAAGCTCGTTCATTTCGTTCTCCTATTTCTCTTGGTTGAATTTTCTGAGATACGGAATCTACCTCATTTTCCTTTTCATTTTGTTTTATTGCGTCACCCACGGTACTCTTACATGTACTTAACATTTTTAATTTCCCTGTACCTGCACCCTTTGGTTAGGTAAAAATAAATAGCTGCAGTTCGTCAAATGTTGTATTTTTGTTTTTGTTACCCATTTTTCTCGTACTTCAGTCAAGGGCAATGGAGCTACTGGTAACAGACGTAGTTAGGAAATAGCATGAATTGTTTCTTCCCCGCACTGTAGTTGACCGATAAAAGAACTATGTAAAGTCTCGTTTCTATTACCACAAATTTTACCGCGCAACATGACACGCGGCATGCGACGCTGCATGTGCCAAGCATTTGTTGAAATGGAAACTGTCTGCAACATGCCGCGGCGCAAGTGCCGGGGACAAAATTGCCCCAAACGATTAAGACGCACAACGTGCGCGGCGGACAATGGAAACAGCCTGCAGCAAGTTCCTGGGGCATACGAACTAGAGTAGAAACAGACGACGCGACTACAATCTGTGGTCCAACAAGATTTAATAACAATGCAAAATCACTTGCAGTCATTCTTACAAAGTTTTCGTATCCACTTTGAAGACGTAAGTCTCTCATCAACGAGTTAATTTTTTGCTAGAAAACTTCTAATCCACCATCTAGGTTGTTTTCGCCTCTTTTTTTAGAAATTCATGATACGCGCCTGCCATAACCAACAAACCCGCCATAGCTTTATTGTTCATCTTTACCCAAGTTAAATCACCACCAAATTATTACAATACAAGAGAAGGAACACTGACTACTCTAAAGCACTGCACAACGCTACACTGCGATCCTGCACTCCAGTGTTGTTGCGGACGTATTTTGAAGAAGTAGTTTTGAATTGGAAGCAGTACGAGTACACTAAATGACGCGCAACATGCGCCGGCACATGTTGCACGTCATGAGTCTGGAACTTGTCTGAATGGAAACGTAGCTTAACAGAAACAGAAGGCTTTCACGATTTGTCTGAATATTAAAGTGATCTCTTCTTTCACACCAAAACATAAATAACTATTCTCAGATTTGAAACCGTAACAGGGGTGTAAGGGGTGACCTTCCACGTAGTACACCCAATCGTCAACTTCATTCCACGTAGTACACCCTGGACTGCTCTTTGCAGACTAACGAGGCTCTGGCGACTGACCCTATGGCCAGTATAATTCTGTGTGTTCTGTTTTTTGTCATGTGTGCTGAGTGTCCCTTTAGAGCCTCAGCTTTTAACCTAAGTCAGAATATTTTAATATTTCAGTTATTCGATATTACAGTTACGTTATTTGTTATGGTAAGGGGCTGGACCCCGTATAACGTGGCGGTTGCAAAATAGCCTAAGTGCTGACGCACCCAAAATTAAAAAAGAAAAAAATGTAACAGGGAATATAGCTTTAATAAATGCCTATAAATATTTCACTATCGTTTATATTTATGTACATGTTGTTAATTTCGAAATATTGGGAAGAAATGCAGCAAAATGCTACATATTCGATTACTAATTTGAGCCACTATACATGTTATGTTTTTATTTCATGAACAATGCGACACCACAGGTCCCGAGTTCAGATCCCAGCCTGTGTATTGTTTTCATTATTTTCTTCGTGATGTCCTTTCATCAATTTTGTCATTGCATCACCCATCCTCGTCTTCGCGATTAGCCAAAAGTGGCAGAAAACCAAAGTTAAATATAACAAATCAAATCAAACATTACTTGCAAGACAAGAATGGATAGGTTATTTTGAAGCTTCTGTTATTAAAAGCAAATTGTGTGTAGCTTTCCTAGACAGAAGTTTCAAACACAGAAAGTGATTGATTGGATAAGGGCTGTGGATTCCTACTCGAGCAGAAAATATATATGTTTCAATTTATTACTTACAACAATAGCAAACTGATTTCCCGCTAAATCAAAGAAAACTTGCATTCACAGTTACAAATTGACGTGTTGAATGACCTTAACTACAGATTTCTCTCACTCCAATTCTGATTAATCGAACAGCACACCACAACGTGGGTCATTAAATATTTCCAACTTACTCTCGAGTTCCTCAACTAAAAATAAATTGACTGCGAGACAAAAACTCCTCTCCGATAACACATTATATGCAGAGTATACGTAAGTTGAAATTCCATCATAATAATTTGAATTCTTCAAGTAGTAGCTACAAATATAATTTTTCATGCATATTTTCTTAGCAGAATATGAAGTTTCTCACTTCAGAAGGATAACATATACACAGTATTTCACAAGCGTTTTTAGTTCGAGCTAGTCGTAGGCCTAATATGAATATAAACGTGACTTCATTACTTACTTTAAAAAAGTGCCAGGCAATCAAAATTCGAGGGTATGCCTGAAATTATTTGTAGTATCTCATGTGTCAAGGGGGCTTTATAAGTAGTAGTAGTAGAAACGTAATTATACTGCATGTTGCAACTGAAACCGTAGCCTCGAAGACCGAAGTCGTTGAGTGGTCCACTCATACACTCGGTACCAAACATTCCAAGTTCGAGTAGACACCTGGGCATGGCTGTTTTTTTTTTTGTAAGCATCCCTTCATAGATTTAATATGATCATCATTCATCTTCATCGTCGCGATTATCTACAAGTGGCAGAAAAGCGATATAAAACAAGAATAATACAAAAGTATAACAAACAAAAGAGGATAAAAGGATGAACTGAGTTAATGATAGGAAGTTTTATGAAATTACTGTTTCTTGAAGAATCCTGTCCTTTGTTACGATTGTATTTCGCAGTCACACGTTGCTCAATGTTCACGTCGACTGTCGTCCTTACGTACTTGAAAATTACTTTCATGTCTGCCTATGCTCTTCTTTCAAACGTGGTAGGTGGGCGCTCTGTCTGTTTCTACACCAAAAAGTTTAATGAACCTCCTGTCCAAGAAGACAAGAATTACTGAAAGTAATTTTCAAAATTGTAAGCGGATGAGGGCCCTTGTAAATGATAAAATATACTGTCCTTTTATTCGCTTAGTTTTGAGGATCACTTCCCATACAATTCTTGCCTTCTTGAGAGTCCAATGGCCCTGTCTAGCCACAAACCAGTTGCACAAACGCGGTTTCGTTTGTTTCGTACAACAATTCCATCTAACGTTTCGTTTCTACGTAGTTTCTACTTGCTAAAAGTGCCTTTCATATCGCCCCAGGGCGTTGTCTACTCGGCTGCTTCGTGACCGAAGGTCACGTGTACAAAGTTTGAGGATTCACATTTTCCGATTTTGCGTGGTGCTGCTGCTGCTACGAGCGAACACAAGGGAAAAAACCTTGGACGAAAAGTCCGCGCACAGCTCTTCTACTCTTCAGCTCGGCCCATAAGGAAGAACGGTCAACTCTCCCCCTCCCCTCCACGTGGTAGTACAGTGCACAGGAGTTGCGGGTCTGCACAGGTTTCTTTCCTTGTGGTTCAGTTCGTCTTATCAAGGTCGTGCAGCAAATAATTATTTTTCGTCTTCCGATAGGAAAAAGCTTGCCTCTCGCTTACGTGGATGAACGCGTAGCACAGATGATTCCTTGGTTGGTCCTTTATGTTTCGTCCTTCAGCAATTTAATCTAAGCATGAATCATTCTCATCGCCAAACATACTGTATTTTTTAATTGATGTAACACATGTAAACTGAAAGAGAGAGACAGAGAGAGAGAGAGAGAGAGAGAGAGAGAAAGATATACATAAACGTTTTCTTACAACAAACGTTTGTTTTCTATCGTATAAAGTGAACGCACATGTTAAAATTCATCTTGCATACATAATCAAATTAGAACAAATCCACGTAAAGTGATTTAGTATGCAGAAAATAAATATATTTGTGATAAATACATAGTTAATCAGTAAATTCCAATAACCAGAACTTCTGTCACGCTGAATCTTGTTTACGGATGTTTTCAAACGTTTTGTTTTACAATTTCATTTTTTCACTGACATCCAAAACGAAAATACGTATTATAATTTAATGACTTTCAAAATGTCAAATGCTGTAATGTTAGTATGCTGCCGATCATAATTGTGAGGCTTCTTCGAAAACGCCTTCGATAACGGTATTTACTATTCGTAACGGATATGTGTATCACTTTTTTGAAACAGACTTTTGTGAAGGGAAAGAACTGTAACGTTACAAAAGTAACGAGCACAATTATACGAGAGACCTATGTTATTCTCTCCGGAACACGGCATCGGACACGTTATTGCACATCGGAACGTCTGTATGATACCAGCTATAAATAACGTTGTTGCTTTGAAGCAAAGAGTGTAACGTTTTTACAGTCGTGACCTCAATTAAGTTACTGGTTAATTGTAGCGTTACTATCACTTTCCACACACACTAAAGTTACTAGTCAATCGTGACGAACTTGTTTCTTACCCTGTAACGTTACTGGTTGCCGGCAATGGATGGAACGTTAAAGCGTCACCTAACGACCTACTGATTTACAGATCAGTTATGGTTCGGTACCGTTATGCACACCTGTAACGTAATGTTCATATACCTGAGGTAACGTTTCTGTTCACGAAAAAAGTTATTCAGTTTCTGGTTGTAACGTAACGGAAACCGTAATTGAAAATACCGTTCCATTTCGTTACGTTACGACTCCCTGGCTTGTGTGACCGACAGAACACGTGCTGATATGCCCTTAATATAAAAATCAATCAATCCAATTTCAACATTATTTAACCGCAGTACAAAAATAGAACCGAGTGTTATTTCTGGGGTTTTTAAATAAGGAAGAACGTTGGACGTAGTGTTGCTCACGGGACGGGACATGTCCCGTCTCGTCTCGTTTTCGAGACGAGACACGAGACGGGACAAGCCTTTTGAAATTCGAGACGGGACGAGACGGAATGCCTTTCTCGTCTCGTTTTCGAGACGAGACACGAGACGGGACGGGACGGCTTTTGAAAAGTCTCGTCTCGTCTCGAATGTCTCGAAAAAATAAAAGCAAAATATTTAATCAGTTGCAAATACTTGTTTGCTTGGAATAAATTATTTCAATTAGAAACGTTGATAAGCGTGTATTAAGTCAAAAGAAGACTATTCTAGAGGGAGTTATGAATGAATACCTAAACTTATTTTCAATACTCTTTCCAAACACAGCATTACTTCCCATTTTTGTTTTTCAATTCATTCCAGGTTAATAACTTTATGTTACGATAGTACTCCAGATACTAATACAATTCTGAATAACGTCAAGTAAAAGGGCAGGTAGAGAAGGTGGAAGGAGGGGCCAAAAGATCGTGGAATGTCTGCGTCCGAGGTTTATCTTGTAAAAATAGTCTCAGCTCTATAGGTTGGAAAGATAAACGGACCGACGGATATGGTTTATTATTATTATTTAATTTTTACATCAAAGGGTGTACAGAAGTGAATGTTATTAGGAAGTAGGAAAAACATTGTCGGAAACATGGCAGTACAAATTGATAAGCAGTTGTTGGGAAAGTTATTAAGGAGTCCAAGATATTAGCAAGACTAAGAGAAGGAGATAATTAGGGACAAATAATCTTTCATTATCCCACTCCGAACAGCTGAGAGCTAAAGAGATGGAAAGAAGTAATTTGGTGATTTTAGTGTTTACAGGAAACCACGACAAGATTTTACCACATGATTATTTGCACGGGTTGCGAAATTATTAGAATGTTATGAAAATTTCGGATATGTCTTTGTTGAGAAAATTCTTGTTGTTTCCCTCAGGCATTCTACAGGTGGTTGGATTCGATTTTTTTACGTCCGTTTGAAGATTATTTCCAATGCTTTTATTTTATTTATTAATTTCTTATTTAAGGAGAATACTATTCCTTGGATTGTAATAACGAAATACTGAGGCTGATATAGAATATATTTCAAATGAAGGAAGTGCACTAAGTTCTGTATAATCTTCGTAGAAGGAAATTTTGTTCTATGAGGGGACTTCCCGATGGTACAGTGGTAGCGTCGTCGCCTTGTAATCAAGGGGTCCCGGGTTCGATACCCGGTGAAGGCACATTGTGATTTGAATCCCACTTTAAACAGTGGGTCCAGTCCTGATTAGCCTTTCTGTAAATCAGATGAAGGAATGTTGTAGCTGTTCTTTTTATTCTGTAAATTTAGCCTTCAAGTTTATGAGCAAAATACATGTAGTATCTACTGTCTACATTTTCACTCGTTACTAAACACATTTCACAAAGTAGTTTTATCGAACTTCAGAGGGAAGCTGACAGCAATGTCAGGGTGGCGGGAGCTTGTTTACGACCAGGGTGTATTCCGATACTATTTTTCAGCCGTTCCGCACTGACAGAGGTTTCGCTTTGAACAATGGACACCTTTGCTTCAAGGGGCAAACACCAAACATAGGGCGAGGTTGACCTGCAGTAGCGGGTACGTGCCATAAATTCAGGCCTAAAGTAGGAATGAAAGTTGATGCAATAAAAATTCTGTAATTTGGTTTGCTTGCTGACAGAAAGTTTTGCAGGAAAAGCTGAAAAGGAAAACGGCAGACTTTGAATGGAAGAGGGACAGTGAACACAAGTTCTTTGTATTATTCGCCGACACACAAGCTTCCATTTAGAAGGTGAGGCTATCAGCAGCGAAGTTATTAGAGGGTTGGAAGCAGTGACGACGCCAGAGGGGAGCAGGGGGACGCCCCATGTCAGACACTTCGCCCCCCGCCCCCGCCCGGCCCCCCAACTGAAGTTAATTAAATATCGAATAACAAGAGAGTTCACCTTTTCAAAGTGGTGTATTCTGCATCATATCACTTTCCTGCTTATAATACCAACTTGATTAACAAATATTAATTTGTTTCGTCCAAGATTCGAGCGCCGACCTGGGCATAGGTGATTTCTCATTCATTTATGTCCTGTAATAGCCAAGATTAACCTAAGTTTTAACCAGTCTTACGAACTGGGAAAAAGTGTTGAATGTGGATGGTTTTAAAACATCACGAATATTTTCAGGACCACAAGACATCATCTGTAGTACGCGCAAGTTATTGTAATCGTGGTCGTTAGTGACAACGCTAATTATTAAAAGACATTCAAAGTTGATTCAAGATTTGGTTGGTTGGTTGATTTGGTGTTTTAAGTCCACTTTATGCACAGTATGGCTAATCGGGACTGGACCTACAGTTTAAAGTGCCTCCACTGGGTATCGAACCCAGGACCAAAGGTGATCGAAGAAAACCCGACACTACATGTCTGTTGTTGTGGATTCATCGCGGTTTCTTACTATTCAGGGACTTGAATTTCGAGATGATGAGTCTGAGGAAACCTTAACAAAGGGAATTTCTTCGATACTCTTGAAGCTAATAAGGGGATATTATTTGGAAATGTATTGAACGTGAACCTTAAAATGCAAATTACACAAAATTCGATTCAAAACATATCGCGGGCAGGTAAAAGAACGCTTATTAGGATTTGCCACTCTTCAATCATTAGATGCAGGTTCGCTCTTTCTCGTACATATCAAAATCGAAAAACTTCTTCCCGCGAACTCCATAGGTGCCTGTAATTGTGCAGCACAGACATACGTTGGAGTGGTAGAGTAAGAGTAAGTAATGCCAGGGTCCGAATATTTCTTGAATTATGAGATAACTGTAACCTTTGTCTGATCTTTTATCCTGTGATAACATTTCTCTGAAAGGTGAAACACAATTTTTGCTCAAAACTCTTCAGCGTTACGAAGATGGTTGTCCTTAAAATCTTTGAAAGAGCTTGCTCGAAACAGGATGCTGGATGCAAACTGCCTCCCTCATTTGGCTGTTCTTGCCATTGAGAAGAAATGTCAAGTCCTGGACGTGACAAAGGTGGCAATGTGTTCTCCAAAGCACACAGAGCAGAATTCTCCTACAGGAGAATTGCACTTCACTAAGTGCCTCACATTGTTTCTAATACTTAAGAAGATTCATTTCTTCCAACGTCACGTATATTTTGCAAGAAAATTAAACTCTTCGAAGCATTATTTTCATCATTTATATTATTATCTTATAACTTAAATATTTATATCAGTAGTTTCATCTCAAGAAAGACGATGAATTATAAAATTATGAATGTCTTTCAATACTGAAATAGGCCACTAGAGACAACGCAACTTACTAATAAAAAAAATTAATGTCTTTATTAAAACGAATCATGTGGAGATAAACTCGTAATCAAGAAGTAAATTTAGGCAGTAAACGTCCACTCTAAATAAAAAACAAACACAAAACACCATACATGAATATAATAATAATATATAATAATAGTGTTTTCGGGCGTTTTAATGTGACTGCCCCCTTACAATATTTTGTTGCCAGCCTTCCCCCCCGCAGTCAAATTTCCCTGGCGCCATCACTGGTTGGAAGTAAATTTATTAGGACGAGGAAAGTAACATTAGCTGTTGACAGTGTTGTACCAAAGGACGTGACATGTGCTACTGTTTGTATAAATAATAGAAAATTTAAGCAACAATTTATAATGGACATTTCCACTCAATTTTTTTTACAACAATTTTAAAAACTACACCCTGGAAAAATGACCCCTGCAAGTTCTCGCGTTTCTCTGCGTCCAGTTTAAGGCAGAAACGAGACTTCCAAAGTTGTGAGGCTAGCGTTGCGCTGAAAACACATCGCCGCCATGTTACTACGTCACTCCTTAGGGAAAGCTCGTTTGTCGTCTGCTTCGAGCGTCCAGTTCCGGATGGGTAGCCCACGGTGAGCGAACACGTGCAGCAGTTTTACAATCTGTACCGATTTAAATACTGGAAGAAGGAGCGATAGGAGAAAGGAAAGCTATGCTTTGTAATGATCATTCTTCTATGAAATATCCGTGCTGCTCACGTGCAAGGTAAATGGATGGGTTCAGTTGCGTGTGTGTTCTCAGGCCATGCGAAAAATATTGCTTATAAAATTGGTTGCTGACCAGACACTCAAAAATATTTTTTAAACTTATATTTATCGATATTTACCGTAACCTATGTAGTGCAACATAGGAATTTTCACATTCTTCACTTTATTTATAAAGCCTATTTAACTTTCTTTTCCATAAAGCAGTTTCAGTTTGTGTTCCATTTCTGTTGCGCAAATTATGATGAAATATTTTTGTGCAGATAAGAGAAAATACACTGAGAAGATTACATTAGTTGCACAGTACATATCTATACTTAGTTTATGTATAATTATTACAAGGAAATAATGTGTATAACCATGGGCGTATTTAAGGGGGATTCAACGGGTCCAACCCCCCTCTTTTTTTGGTTCACTAAAATTACCAGTTTCCTTGTTCTATCCGCTTGTTTATAAAAAAATCCTTTGGACTTATTTCATTCTCTTAAATTAGAGACGTATAGGACGGGATACGGATGGGAAGGAAATTTCGTAATTCCACACACCAGATGGGACTGCAGACCAATATCTGCAATTTCCTGATAGTTTCGGAATTTCTGCGATAAGAAACTGCATTGAGACTGTCAAATCAGTTATTTTTCACCCTCGAATCATATTAAAGAAATTTGGTTCTTAAAAACGTAGTGACACAAGATGAACAGAAGAGTATCAATACTAAGTAGCGTGACTACAAACACACAACTTTGTCGGGTCCAACATCCCCTCCCCCCCATGCTCCCCAACAAGCTTACGGCCAGCAGTGTCGTGGATTTTTACTTACGAAATAAAGCAACCTTAATCATACCAAAAGTTGATCCATCCCTCCCCACCCCCCCGTGAACTATATATACACGCCCATGTGTATAACAATATCCCATACTGAAATGGTACGATATAATTCTTTTGAATTTTGTACTGCGAAAAAAGCCGCCTCAGCTCGTTACCCCGAACGCATTAATTGGTTGGTTCATAACTTCACCACTAAGGATCCTATCGAGACGAGACATGGCAGCCTTGGTCTCGTTCTCGTTGAGAGTTGTAAATGTCTGTCTCGTGTTTATTTGTAAATGTCTCATTGACAGTCTCGTCTCAATTTATAAACATCCGTCTCGGTTTGGGAGGGCAATTCTCGTTCTCGTATCAAGTCTAGAAAAATATAGAATTAACAACGTATGAAAAGGCTTTTCATTGTAAATACAAAACAAACCTTTCTTCTTCTTATTTTTTTTTTTGACTCCTCGTTTCGACGGTACAGCCCTCGAAAACTAAATATTATCCTGCTTATATATGCAAACCAAACTGCAGATTCAGAATTACCAGGAATGAACTGGCGTTGTAATTATTATACACAAAATTCATGATTTATCTGAGGAAGTCGCATGTTCCAGGTTTGACTCTCGACCTGGGCATGACTGTTTCCTTGTGAGTGACATTTCATTGAACTGGAAATTGTTACATGGGAGGATGTTTGCTCGAGACTTTGGGGACAGCTAGGGGGATGCTTCTATTGTTAATGTTAGTGTTGCTCACGAGACGAGACATTTTCCGTCTCGTCTCATAAAAGGAATGTTTTCGAAATGAGGCAGGTTGGGTGATACTTAGATTGTGCAGTTGGTGGTAGTGTGTATGTGTGTGTGTGTGTGGAGGGGTGTACTCCTGCACCCCGACTTCGAATATTGCTTGTAGTTATTCATCTTCATTGTAGCGATTAGCCAAAATTGGGAAGAAATGTGATGTTAGAGATGATACATAATAAATTAACCATGCGTTCTCATCGTTGCGGTTAAACTTAGGACCGGAAAAGCGACGTAAAAGTAGGCTAAATACAAAAATTTGCAATATATATATTAACTGAAGAAAACTGTCATTTACTGCAGGAAATTTAAAAACTCACCGTACCTTTTTATACCGTATCACCTCTTATATTGCAGAAATTGGCGTGTAAACCAGTGTGTTCTAAAAGTATTATCTTAAAAATTGTGTAGAAAATATTATGACGAAAATAATTGTAATTCCAGAAAAGGCATTCCTATAACATTAAGTTGTTGCCAGTAAGAACTAACCTATGTATTCGCAATGAACAAGGCGTTCACGTGTTCAGCCATTGACTGTTACAAGGCAGTAGCGAAGCGTAGTCTTACGAAGGAGGCAAGCAATGTTTCAGTACAACAAAACATGTAGTACAACGACATGCCGAGGGGAAAGATTCAAGGTTTATAGCCTCATTTACCCAGTCGCTGGATTTGTCAAAATATCGTAATAAAGTGACTGTACTAAAAATAAACCATATGATCCGCAAACGTCACATTTACTTTTTAAAAAAAATCCAGGTAACGTTATTCATATGATATTAAACGTTTTGCATATGCGAACTTTCCGCATACGACTAAAGGGAGACGGAATTTCTTACTTACTTGTTAGTACCTTTATTTGTTCATTATTATTTAATATGGTCAAACGGTGACCAAACCGATTTAGATAAAAAAAAATGGGAATCATTTGTTTATTTTACGCTGCATGATGTAATTTAGTATTTTTGGTCACCCTAAAAACCGCATTGGAGTAACTTAAACACTAAATAAAAAGTTAAACACAAACAATAAAAAATTCATTTCAAAGCAAAGAAACACATGCATAGACGATGTGCTCACCACAATAAATTTCAAACTCTTGGTGTTGGTCGACCCCCTTCCACGATTTTCATTTTAACACTTATCTCTCTCGAGCTAAACGAAGCAATTTTCAATTGCTCAATAATACACCCGCACTTCACATCAACCGTTCCTAAATACGCGTTCATTCCGATAAATTCACAGCACAAAACACGAAGCAACAAACACTCACACTATCCCACGCGCTTTCCACAACTGCAAAAACAAGCATCCACACAAGATCACTTTGAAAATCTCTGAAACAACAGAAAGTGATACCAACCTATTTCCTTAATTTTATCCGTCACAAAGGAAAGATATATCAGTTTGGAGATAAAAATTACGCGGAGGAATCAGAATCATTTCAGCAGAACGAGTATGTACATTAATATTTAAGTAATAAAGTGTCATTCAATGGCGTGCCCGGGGCGAAGGGGGGGTGGATGGTAGACATAACCCCCTTTGGCCCAGTATAAAGATGACAAAATGGGGACCGTAAAAAGACCCTGGGAACACCACTTGCGTCATAATAATAGAACTTAAAACATATTCGGGCCTCCCCGATGGCGCAGTGGTAGTGTCGTCGCCTTGTAATCAAGGGGTTCCGGGTTCGATACCCGGTGGAGGCACAAGTGTTTCAGATCCCATTTTAAACTGTAGGTCCAGTCCCGATTAGCCTTACTGTGCATAAAGTGGACTTAAAACAACAAATTAATCAATCAATCATTAAAACATATTCTTGTGCTCATAATATGCAGAATGTATACGATTTACTTCTATGCCATGTACAAATATCAGTAGATAGTTCTTTCTCAGATAGCTTTATTTTCACCCCAAGTTTTATTCAAAAGCAGTCAATTTATTGATTGTAAAATTTGTGAAAGAGCTCACTTGAATTACTGCGTAAATAATTTGGCAGTTGCAAACACTGGTAGCGGTCAACACTTCTGGCGTAATTTGAGCTGGACCGACCAGGAAGCAGGGTGCGGGACCAAGGTCCGTCCAATCTTCCCTCCCTCCCTGAGAAAACTCTTCACGGGGGTGCAGAAATTCCACTGCCCCAACTCCCAATGTCAACTTTTTTTACGCGTTTTACATTTCGCGAAATCTAAAATAATTTGTAATATAATATGATATATATGGAATTTAGAACAGTGATAATAACTTCTTTTAGTTATTTTATGACTAACAATTATTATTATATTTGCGATCTTGTTTACGTGTTCATGAAGACAAATATTCGTTACTAGTTTTTTGCTGGCAACGTACCCATAGATGAATCCTTCTGCTTTCGGTTGAACTCGGCTATTTTCGGGAATCACGCAAGCTCGGAAAGCACAGCTTTTTGTAGAAGCTTTGTGGACGGGTTCTACCAAAATTTCACGCTTCGCCATGTGACTCCTTCGGAGGCCTTATTTTCCCGCAGAACGGCTGCAAGCATTGAGGCTGGTGCTTGCTACAGAGCTGCTGGGGGAGTTTGCGGCCGCATTTTTTCGCGAAATCGAGTGCGATGGAAACTAAATACGGTTAGAACATTAAGTACATTAAATGATATTCGAATTATGCAAGCAGTGCTTGCATTGCTTGTACTATATCTTCGCCTCTGTTACAAGGTTTGCTTTGTCACCCTAATGGGAAAACCCTCTACCGAGTGGCTGAAATATAGTAAATACTACTATACTGCTTTGGCATAATTCATCTCCAAGAAATGGAGCACAGATTTTTGCACTGGAAGTTGTAAGATACTTGTTTTACACAGTAACAAGTGAATATGCTGTCGCTTCCGCGGCTCATGCTAAGTTGACGGGACGAGCAGAAGCCCCGCCTGCACGCATTTCTAAGTGATGACGTCAGAGGACCACCTGTCTGTGGAGAGGACGTTTTCAAATCCGTGACGTAGGAGGTGAATTTCAGCGGTGTTTCTCGAGAACCGAAACAAATATCGCCGAGATATTTTGCACATCTCATGTTTGTGTCATTATCTGTAAAATGAATGGATTTAAAACGTTTTTCATGTCAAAGTGGAAATGTCCATTGTTGAGACTTGAGAGTTGTTTCCTTCATTTGATCGTAGGAAGAGGTTTTCTGAGACAATGGGATTATTTTACACATACATGGGAAAGGGTGGTTGTTTAAAGATAGAGACGTATTTTGCACATTTTTTAAAAGTTCAGATAAAACTAGAATTTAGCCTTACTGTTATGAAAAGAAATAACGCAGTACAAGGAAATAATAACTTCACATTTCTCGCACCTCGTGGGATGCAACACAAGAGTATTGCATGAAGTCTATGATGATGAAGAGGGATATGTGAAATTTGATTTACCTGCGGGTGAATTAGTGGATTCTAATATTCTTAAGGTTGATTTTTTTTTTAAGTCCACTTTATTCACAACTAGGCTAAATCACGAACCAAACTACAGTGCGATCCGATCCACTTTGTGCCTCCATTGGGTATCGAATGCGAGGACCGTTCATTACAAGACCTCGACGTTATTACTACGCCATCAGGAAGGCACCCAATTTACACAAATATGTTGATTCCAATAACACGTTATATGCATAATCTGATAATGATGCACTATTGGTGCATCTAAACATATTTTTTTCAACTATAGCATGTCTAAAAGAATCATGGAAGTTGGGATTTTTATAACTTCAGGAGGCACGGCTCTGTAAATGTGCGATATAAAATAAATGCAGGTTTGCCTTCAATACATGGTGGTTTTGTCACGTTTCTTCGCTTCGAAAAACATACACTTTTGCAGAAACGTCTTCTTGCATCCTCCTGGAGCCTTGCTCTAGCTAAACAAAAAATATATTTGTTTAGCATAATCGAGGCTTACATATTCCTGCCGAACTTACTAGAAAACAAGGATTCTATTGGGATCATACTGCTTTGAATGACAGTATCAATGAACATTTATGCACGCTACTACTTATAATAATGAGCATAAAATATTAATCAGGAACTTTATTTTTCGTCAACTGGATGTAACATCTTTTTTTGTTATTCAGCAAATATTCAATTCATCACCTTTTTTGACATTAATTTTCTTGCCAGGACAGCTGTTTTTATGCAGATTTTGACGATCTTAACTACACGTAAGCTAGATATTGGCTAATATTTGTGCTGTTATATTAATATTCTTCTACCATCTTTGTAACATTTCATGCAATAACAATAATAGAATTGATTAATTTACATATTCAAGTGAATAGACCTATGAATTATATTAATGTATTAATTTAAACATTTGCTTAATTGTTGTCGTTAATGTTATTATTATCATTTTTTCTGAAACACTTGGCTCGGACACCCTCCCCCGACATATATTTCTAGATGCGTGCCTGCCGAAGGATAAATTAGATCAAGCGGTGGTGGTACCGGACTTAGAGGCTAAAGGGAAAACAAAGAAGTATGTGCGTCATAAGCTGAGCATAAGACACAGTACAATATCACAAAGAAACACTTTTTGAAACGTATGTCATAGAAGATGTTTAACAATATTAAGAACAATAAATGCTTTCTATTTGTAATATACTAAATATTGAAATTTTAAATAGTCTTTTGTGTTCGTACTACACATTTAAAAACTTTTTTGTTGCTCCCCAGCGCCAAGCTTAGAATTTAAAGAAAAAATGTACATTTTCATAGTGCACGGAAGTTCGACATTCAGAAAGAAAGAAGGTCTATTGGAAAACATTTCAAGACTTCCAAAAGGTATAGCAGTAATGAAAAAGAGCACTCACTTATACCGTGTTTGTTACAACCTGTCCCGCTTCCCGCGCTAGCTGATTGCTGGCTTTTCTAGCATCAACCAAGCGGTGTTGCTGCTGAAGACCGCCTGAACTCCGTGCTGGGGAAAGCCAAAGCCAGGCAGCAAATTAAAATACGCAACGTGACAACAGCGTCTACGTAAGCTCCTCTCTTCTGGCTTCCATTCGCTCCTCGCTGCCCAGCGGACGACTTTCTTCTCGTTTCTCATTGGCACCAAAATTGTCGAGCGATCGCTAGCGCGGGAAACGGGACAGGTTCTAACAAACTCGGTATAAATGTACGATGGATAGATAGTTTTATGAAGCGAGAAAAACCACAAGGTAGATTTCATAAGATACCTAGCAATCAGTGACCAACAAACTGCATTTTTAATATTAATGTCCTCATGATTAACGAACCTTATTTATTCTCACCACGCAATGGGTAAAATATTTGAAGCTTTATCCCACTTTCCGGAAAAATATTGTGTTTCTGCTACTTTTGACTTTTGTTGGCATGATATCCCGGATCACTTTTACGAGACGAGACGAGACAAAACGAGACGGGACGAGACGAGACGGGACACGAGACGGGACAAACTAATATTTTCGAGACGAGACACGAGACGAGACAGCGTTTTCACGAGACGGGACGGGACAGACCAAAGTCTCGTCCCGTCTCGTCTCGTGGGCAACACTAGTTGGACGGAAGCCCCGGTGCGACACACCACTTGCATCACATTTTTTTCACGCACTGCATCAACCACGACAACAGAACCAAAGGATCTCACCCGGCAGTCAGACGCCTTACAGACTTGAACATCGCGGCTCCTTGCTTACTTATGTTATTCTCTTTACTTGTATCATATTTTAGTATTTTCAGAAATAGTTTTACGAGGTATATTTTAAAGTATAACGTTTATAAAAGTATATAGCCTCCTTACATTTTCTAAAATCTGTCAGTTTCGAATCTATGATTCGATTACTTGACGGTTTTAAAAACAACCCCGAGTTTTCCTTGGCACATCCATGCTCGTTGCATTCCTTGAAGGAACGTGGGACATTTCAGAGATCGTGAACCTACGTGAATACCTACCCGGTAATACATTGAATACTAAGCTGACGCATAACCCCTGTCACTCCATTCACATAAATCGTCGAATTAGGTAGTGTAATGCAAGAAAGAGACAGAAACTTTAATATTTATAGAGGTGAATTGACTGAATACTGCATGATTCAAAATAACTTTGAAGCAGCCATCTTGGTGGTCAAGCGCGTTGAGTGTTCGACTCCGAATCTCGTCCTTCCCTGGGCATGCTTTGCGAATGTTCATAATTTTAATCCATTGTTCGATTTTGTTCATTTTACTTCTTTTTTCTGACACATTTGGAAAGATGAGGATGAGTGATGATATGATGAAATTGATGAAGGAACAGTCACAAAGAACAACCATGGCCAGGCCGGGATTCGAACCCGGGTCCTCTGGCGTCGTAGCGCGCTGTGATAACCACTCCGCCAAGGAGGTCGGCTCATTTTAATCGAAATCATCATCTTCGTCTCGGTTAGCATGAGGAGGCAGAAAACGGGGCGTCAAGGAAAAAATAGGCGTGTGTTAATATTTGCTTTTGTATCTGAAGTGATTGCAGCAAAAATGGACCCATCTCAACATCACGAACATGGTGGCAACTTTACAATCTCGTGAAATGTTACAATCAATGGTTGCAGGTTGAGTTGCTAGACGATGATATGAAACTTGAGCAGCGAAGCGAAATGTGGAGCGAACAGTCTCTCGAACTAACGGTTACGTGCCAGGCAGGATAACAGTGATTGCATTTTAACAGAGGAATGGAATGTCAAGGATTGTATGGTTGACGCACGACCCAGAAGGAAGGAGATGGAAACAAAGATCTGTGATTGGACAAAAAACACCATTAAGGGTGGGGGTAGTGTTCATCAAGTGAGGAACTGCTGCCTATTATTCTCTTGATGGAGAGTCGACGAAATAATTATTATTTGCTCTTTAAAGGAAGAATTAATGAAAGCTTGCTAGCTCAAGTAAATATCCACGACATTCATTCAATAAACCGTCCCAGTATAGTGATTGAAACATCTCAGGTTGGGTGCCCTTTGCTAATGGTAAGAGCGAGAAACATCCAAATAGCTTTTCTTAAATCCATTTTATGCATGGATAAGCTAATCGGAACTTTACCTACAGTTTAAAGTGGGATCGAACCACACCCCTTGATTACAAGGCGATAGCGTCACCACTTCGTCTCAGGGAGGTCCTTCCATATAGAGACTACAGGCATAGTACTACAGAGTGTCTGGTGTAACGTGATTCACGTACATTTCCATGTTTTCCCCGGGGAATTTTCCAAATTTCAAGGATAAAAATGTTATGCTGCACACCCCGCTCCCTAATTTTTGTTACAAAAATATTGTCAACGTTTGATATTTGTCAGATTACAAGCGATAAAACCAAATTATTTATGCTATATTAAATTATTGTCGTTACTAGAATATTAGCTCTTTGGTATACTTTTAATAGTTTGATAATTAAACCACTTAATATAACGATATTGACCAATATGAACATTACAATTGTATATGCTTGATATATGTCACGTTTGCCGCATTTCTTGTATCGACCATAACCAAAGAGACTTTACATGTGACGATGAACATGTCGTTGCGGTTGTTTAGGGCATCTTAGTATACCGAATCATTTACGTATAATCCACCCTGACCTCAATAATTCTATAAAGTACCAACAGTGGCGGCGATTGGCTTCCATAAACGGGGGAGCAAGGTGCCAAAACTGGGGGGGTCAAGGACAGTTTAATTCCATTTGTATATAAGGTTTAGCATAGTGCGGGGGCAAAAGTGGCAAAAAGTGGGGGCAGCTGCCCCCCACGCCCCCAACTAATCGCCGCCACTGAGTACCAGGGACTTACGAAATTCCAGGTCGGTAAACATTCTGTGGTACTATTGATTGATTGCTGAGAGAGGGAGGATGAGTGGTGATATGATGAAATTGATGAAGGGACGAAATTGATTAATTTGTTAAAAGGCATTCACAAAGAACAGCCATGGATTCGAACCCGTGACCTCGGGCATCGTAAAAGTATTTTTGAAACACCCTGTATATGTATACACACATATATAATACAAATCAATAAAATAAGCTTTGGTTTTTCTAATAGCATGACCATGGAAACATAAAATCTATTAGTGAAATATACGTAATACAAGAGAAGCAAACAAGATTCTGAAAACATTACAGAGTTGTAAAATGGAAAACATGTTTTGGAACTGGGAGAGAGTTCAAGGGAGTTCAAATCTTATGTTCAACAGTAGAATTAGAATAGATATAATTAGGAGCAAAAACCTTGAGTGTGTTAACACAAATTTGCTTATGTTAGAATCAGTTCCATTTTAACTGATCTAAGGAACAAGGAGAATTAAAAACAATCGTTTAAGAGGAGAAGATTTTTTCTGGCATGTAAGGCAGAAATATATAGAAATATACATAGTCACAATACCCACAATTTAGTGTGTTTGTTAACACTGCCGTAAAAAAAAAAAGTAAAGTGTTCCCCTGTGCATAGCACCACGCCATGAAGGCGTATAGGGGGTGTGGGGGTAACGCCCCACACTTTCTTGATCCGGTCGTGAGTGGGGGTGATGTGATCAGCATCACGCCCCTGACCGCCTTTACCCCCCAGGGTTTCCCCCAGGTACCCATGTTATTCGACGCTGGGTGGGCGCCGGGGCCGCTTCCACCGTTAGAAAAGTTCCCGGATTTGAACCGGTCGGGGATCGAACCCGGGACCTTGAGCATGGTAGTCAGACGCGTTACCGACTTTTTTTTTTTTTTTAACACAAAGGAAAGCCCCCTAAGCGGAAGCTTCCCCCATCACATTCACTCATATCATTTCATTTACATTTCTATTTCAGGACTTTTTCAGGACAGACAATCACAAATACCCATGCCTTACCCGGGACTCGAACCCGGAACCCCTGGCGTTGTAGCGCGCTCTGCTAACCACTTCGCCACGGAGGTCGACAACGTTACCGACTGAGCCACCGCGGCCACCAACACTGCCGTACCTGGGCTATATTTCCAGAAAGATGTTATGCTTTGTTAAATAAATAAATAAGTAAATACATACTCTGTAAATATTAACGAAGAACACTCAACAGTATCATAATGAAGAATGACATTTTTGTTTAAAATACAGATAGTTCTACGACGTTTTTGGTTATCACTATCCAAATAGATAGTTTTAAAATAATTATTGGAGTTATTATTTAAGGGATCTTGGTATCTTTTTAAATCCTCAGTATTCTGGTTTGATTGATTGAGTTGATGTTTTAAGTCCATTTTATGCACAGTAAGGCTAATTGGGACTGGACCTACAGTTTAAAGTGGGATCCGAATCACTATGTGCCTCCACCGGGTATCGAACCCGGGATCCCTTGATTACAAGGCGACGCTACCACTGCGTCATTGAGGAGGCCCCTCAGTATTCTGGGTAGCGAGTACTGCCAGTCAGGCACGTATCTAGAAATATATTTCGGGAGGGGTCTTTACACACTCCCTCACACGTAATAGTAACGAAAAGTAATAATATCTTTGATTATTACTGATAATATGAAATATAACATTGTTATTATCACATGTAATAGTAAAAACATGGTGTAAAATATGCAAAATTAAAACAGCATACATTCAATCTCTATACCATAGATCAGACCGCTATTTTTTTTTTTTTTACAAAAGAAGTTGTTCTACGAAGGAAATAAATAACGAAATAAATAGAAAAATTCAAGATCCGTAAGATGAAAATTTGTTATTTCCAATGAAGCTTTTATTATTCTTAATATTATCCATTAACTTTTCGTAAACTTATTTGGGCCTCGTAATCAAAGGGGTCCCAAATCCGAGAATTGAATTGAATTGGTGTTCTAAGTCCACTTTGTGCAAAGTAAGGCTAATCGGGACTGGACCTACAGCTTAAAGTAGAATCCGATCCACTATGTGCCTCCACTGGGAATCGAACCCGGGACCCCTTGATTACAAGGCAACGACGCAAAATCCGAGACAAGGTGGAAGCACATAGTGGTTCGGAACCCACTTTAAACTGTAGGTCCAGTCCCGATCAGTCTTCTGTGCATAAAGTGGACACAAACCAGAATTCAAACAAACAAATACTTATTTGCCGTAACTGGAAATCTCCCATTTCATTTGGACAGGAGGGTGACATATCATTTAATGGTAGCCCACCTTCACACTAGTTTGTTAGTTGCTTTTGGATCATCAAACGAAAAAAAAACACCTCCACATATCCGGCCTTAACTTCCCTTCGGCATATCCCTTCTCCCTCTTTGACGGTACGCTTCCAAGATGGACGTTCCATCAGCTCAGGAAGTGAGGTGAATGAATGCTTCAAGGGCCAGACTTCGCAGAGTCCTGCATGATTGTCGGTCTCCTTCAATGGCCGTGTGCACGATCAGAATTCCCCAGACATTCCAGTGGGTCAAAGAAACAACTCGGATGACCCACAAACAGCAGGCCATATGTGACGTCACGCATATGCCCTCAAAGTCTGGTTCCTGGGACAAACAATCGACCGATTTCCTCTACGTAGACATGGGAGGTTGGGCCACTGGAAGGCGTGTGGAGGGGTGCCATAAAGGAAAGGTGTCACGGCGAAAGTTACAAGAAAGGAATTTAGTCATTCTAATATCTCACCTCTTCCTACTTGTAATATATATATATATATATATATATATATATATATATATATATATATATATATATATCGATGCCGATACTTGTATAATTCTAGTATAAAATAACAAAGGCTAGTTACCGAGTCATACTAACTCGTCACAACACTAGAACGTATCAAGAAATATATTTGGGGAGACAATCCGAGATAAGTGTCTCGGAAATATAATAACAAAAGTGTTTCAATTTAATACGTTACTAGGTCGATTCGTAATAATACGTAAATTAATTTATTAGTACTTAATTTCTCCGATGCGTATGGAGTATTGTATGTAACCACAGACTAAGAAATGGAGGAAAGACAACATTAATAGGTACCTATTTTGTTCTTTTTGTTTCTGGACTAAAAAATATTGTTATTACATAAATAGTAAAATGACGCTATAAAATCAGAGAAAAAGAGCAAATTTTCATCATCTAGCTTACGTGTAGTTAAGACCGCTAAAATTTGTGTAAAAGCAAATGTCAAAAAAGTAAAAAATTGAATATTTGTTGAATAACAAAAAGAACGATGGTACGTCCATTTGATGAAAAGTAAATTTCCTGATAAATATTTTATGTACATTATTGTAAGTAGTGGTGAAATCTTAAGAGTGTCATTCAAAGCCGTATGTTTGCAATCTATTTACATTTTTTTTTAGCCCTGTCACGTTTGTTTCTTCTTTTACTGCATCTGCTAGATGGTTGAATAATTTAATTGCCATCTGTTCAGGTCCTTCATGAACTAGCGTTAGAAGTATGGCTTAAAAGTTGTTTATTTCGGGTGTTATGTGTGCTCTATTAAGCTTCGTGTTATAATATTCTATTTTGCACATAGTGCCACTTCGTAAATGTATAGTGAATGCAGAGTTAGTATTTTCTACTTCCTAAATAAAGTTTTACACGATCCGCTCTATTAAACTTCGTGTTATGATATTCTATTTTGCACATAGTGCCACTTCATAAATGTATAGTGAATGCAGAGTTAGTATTTCCTACTTCCTAAACAAAGTTTTGCACGATCCGCTCGATTTTATACCTGCTATGGCTTTCCTTTGTTTCCCACATGCTTCTAAACTTGCCGATGAATTCCCGTAGTTTGTATATACAGTGTACACACACACACTACACCGACACAAACAAACACACCCACACACACACACACACAAACTCACACGGAAACACATTTATAAGCGCGATTGGAGGAGGAATGAGACAGGAAGCCACTTCTTCTCCAAAGATGTAAGAAACAGAGAGAATCTATCAACCTCAGAACTAAATCATTTTAAAACACTCGCAAGAGTATTGTGCCTGTAAAGCCATAAATATTTTTGATCCACCCTCAAAAAAAGTTATGAAATCTCGGATTAAATGCTAGTTGAATGGTCGATTCAACGTCGCCGCTCAAGGTTCCTTCATCAATTTAATAGAATCATCATTTATCCTTATCATCGCGTTAAATATAAAGAGGAATAAAAGCGAGGTAAAATAAATATCCAAAATACAAATAAGGTCGACATTCTTGTGTTGACTCTACACTCCACATTCACTTCCGTAAATATATTCGTTTGCAGTTTAGAAATCTTCATTCGCCTCATGATTGCATTCAAGCTTTTTTTCATTCGGAGAGGCTAACTATAGATATTCTTTAACACTAGGCTATAGAGGAACGAAGATACAAGTTCTGAACACACGAAGAAAATTCAAACGTACCATCACAATTGTAGTCACGGACATTTCTGCGTTGTAACGATTACATCGAATGGAATTCAGTGGAATCTATAATAATTAATGGCTCAGAATATATTTAACTCGATCATACTAATATATTTTTAATTGATTTTTCGCAAATTTACTACTCCCTCTGTCCCATAATTATTGTCCGGTACACCTTTGGTTGTTGTCTCATAATAACTGCCCAATATTCAAACTGTGATATTGGTGTATAAAGAAGAAGAACATAAAACAAGGGAATGAGTCATACAACTTTACTACTCAAGGATCAGTACAAATTGTGCTTTCCATCTGCCTCTTCGTCTGTCATTCCTGTACTACCATTTTGGTATACCGGACTATAATTATGGGACAGAGGGAGTAATAACCAATAGTTTACAGACCGAGTTTTTGTGCGAGAACCTGAACTAAACTTATGTGGCTTTACTAAACACATCGAAATCAAAACAAGAATTTCAGAATTTGGTGTAATCCAGTTATTAGCAAATCAGTATGGTGTCTATTTTGATGTTTTTTCGTCTGTTTCATTAGTTGATCCAATGATTTATTCACACATACATTTTTATCCCAAAATCCCTCTCCAAATTAAAAACAAATAACAATATATTGTCATTTTGGCACTTTTACCCTAATACCGACCATGAAAACGACCTTACACCTCCCGGATGGAAACTTCTCGAAAACCTCTTAGATTGTCATCATTCATCCATCTTCATAGTTGCAATTAACCTAGATGAACAACGAGGAATATAAATACTCTCTTCCGCCAAGATTACCTACGTGCCATTTTATTCATTAACATGTATGAAGAGAAATAGATGTTACTTTCGATTACAGCATTCCAAAACTTATAAGCTTTATGTCACCAAGAAAGTTCTTGTTTCAGTGTTAGAACATATGAACATAACAACTACATCATTCCTTTGTAGACCAGCACGCGTACAGAATGCCATATCCAGCCTATTATTTTCCTGAATTGAAGAAAGTTGCCCGAGAGATGACCGCAGTTTTATAATAGATTCACTTTCACCGAAATTGCTTTAGGATTAAAGTCGGTGCTGCTACTACGTCGAAAGCATAGCTCTCATTTCTCTACAATCGGTTGCAAAGAGAAAACAATAGAAAAATAAGAGAAATCATCTTACCTTCTATTCACAACCCATATTCTCCATAAGGTACATACCTCAGAAGATGAAAAACAGATTAACTAAATGAAAATATTATACGTAGCACAACACCCTTGCAGCTATATTGAACTACTTATTGTAAGACACTCAGCAACGGAGCACAGAAAAGAAAAGAATGCCTGATATGTCGTTATCTATCATAATCCATCGCAGATAACTTTATCTGCAGAGACCCGAAATAGCAAACGTAATCGATCACTACGTTGTTCGTTGAAACACTTTTTCAATTTACAGCGGAAAGAATCGTAGCGATGGACGAAATAGATATATCGAACCACTATGTTCCTCCACCAGGTATCGAACGCGGAACCCTTCATTACAAGGCGACGACTTTCATTACCACAACGCCATCGGGGAGGCCCGACACATGTGTGAGTGTGTGTGCGTGTAATTTATTCCCTTTGTACAGCCACAGACACTTCTGGGTTATTGACTTTCAATGAAATCGTTACAATCCGTGACTGTACTGTACAATAAATATTAGAGTCGGAAACACATGTTATCACACAAATAATAAAACAATTATTGAAAATTCAACTAAATTCAAAGTTTTGTAGAGATGAACATAACGGATCTCCTCATACTTAGTGGTTTTAGACTAACTATACAAACTATAACGAGTTAAGTAACTATAACGAGTTAATTTTTTTTTAAAAAAACGAACTGTAATTGTAAAATTTTAGAAAGGATTCTGCACGATAGATGGGGATAAAAATCTCACATGTTCAGTCACACCAAATGAAATTTATCAATGAAAGGGTGAGCGATTTCCTCCCCACAATATCTGAGAATTGTTTGCGACAAAAATGCTTCTATCGCTTGTAAGTCCCAACTAATCTTTTCCTCCAAGCATATCTTGAATTCATTTGTTCTCTCCGAAAAATCAGTGATAAAGTATTCGAGACGTGACAAGCATGGACTGTCAGATTTTTAAAAAATGATTTATTTATAATAAATTTTATAAGTCATTGTGAAATTTCTTAGAATCGAACCCCGCGGTAGCCGAATCCCAGTGCAAGCTCCAAAACTTCGGTGTTCACATAGAATTGTAAGGACAATTAAGAGCCACTTAAACGCATCGGATTTGCAGTGAAATTACAGTCTGTCGTAGGTTCGATTCCCACCACCGCAAAAAATTATTGCTCACCTGGAGACGAGAGCAGAGGCATGGGCGTCGCCGGAAATGTTTATAGAGGGGGCCAGGCCACTGATATAACTTGGATAGTAGAAATAATAACAACAATATTTATCATGGTTATGGTGATTATTATACAATAATAAAAATAAACCAATTTTTATTCCAAGTGTATTTTTAGAGAGACTTTGCTACTCGATCCGCCAGATGAGTAAATCCCGCACAACTGTTTTCCATTATTATTGTTACATTTCATCCATTCTATTTTGTTATTAACTTTTACACGTCTCGTTCAAGAACTTTAAAAGTTAGGTGGAAATTTTGCTAAAAGTTTATATTGTTTGACCTCCCACATAAAACTCTAATTTTTGGAATTTTGAAATATGTGGAACCACTTACTCTTTGACTGAAATGATTGATTGATTGATTTGGTTTAATTTACTTCAATTTTCTGCCACACTTGGCTAATCGCGAAGATGAGGATGAGTGATGATATGAGGATATCATGAAATTGATGAAGGGATACTCACAAAGAACATCCATGTCCAGAACGGGATTGGAACCCGGGACCCTTGGCGTCATATCGAACTGTGATCACCTCTCTCTCTGTCTCTCTTTTTTTTTTTTTAAAAAAAGGGAAACCCCTAAGCGGTAGTTTCCTCTGTCAATATCTTTCAATTCTGTCATTAGTTTTTCTCACTTGTCTATCTTCACATTCAGGACAATTACAAACATCCATGTTTCACTCGGGATTCTTGGCGTCGTAGCGCGCTGTGATGATAGAATATGAAAACCAGTGGCGTATACTGGGCTATCTCATGTCACGTGGTCCTAGGCCATGAATATAAATAAATTTACCAACTCCTAAGAAATCAGGTTGCCAACTCATAAGAAATCAGGTTACCAACTCATAGGAAATCAGGTTGCCAACTCATAGGAAATCAGGTTGCCAACTCATAGGAAATCAGGTTACCAACTCATAAGAAATCAGGTTGCCAACTCCAGAGTCAGCAACTCTCCTGTATTTTATTCTCTAGACTTTAGGCTTCGCAGATAGTCTAGCTAGTCTAACATAACCCGGATCCTATATTTTAAACATATTTTTTTTCCCATCAAAGCAATTGTTTCTTTACCTCTATTCGAATACTGACTAACTGAACTTTCTTTCTGTTTTTAATAATAAAAACAAGAAGCTTTCTGCTTTCTTTGTAACTTGAAATGAACATTGTGAATTTTATGAGGGGGTCAACCCTTCTCCCGACGCCTATGAGAAGAGGTTCTCTCTCGAAACGTTTGGTTAGAATTTATTGATTTGGTTACTTCGCTTTTCTGACACTTTTGACTAATCGCAAAGATGAGGATGAATGATGATAGTCGGACCCGAGACCCCTGGCGTCACAGTGCGGTGTGTTACGTACGTCGGCGTACGATTAGAATAGGTAGAAGTACTAGACAATGCATAATGTCAAATTAACATCTCATGTCACTAACATCCAGAGAATGCCTATTATAGATGACTTTTTATATTTATACAAATACAGCGTTAGCCATTTTACATTGGAACGTATTAACATCAGAAAACAATAACAGTGTATATTTTGCAATTTTAGTGCATTTTTCCTGCCTAATCGGCCAGTTTAGCAGTCCAGAAATTTTAAATAAATTAAATTCTGGTCCAGGAAAGAAAATCAGCAAGCGGAAATGTGAACTTGACCGTAAAGAACCTTTTCATCTGTAAAGTATTTCAATTCGATCCAGGAACTTTTCTTCCGGATCAATTTAAATGCTGTCCAGGAATCTTTTTCAATGGAACAATACGCAATTGGACCGAATTTAAATTGTGCCAGAAAAAAGGTTTCGGTCCTGTTGCGGAACCCAATAGAACCCATTAGAATTGACCGTTATAACAACCCTGGTTTTTAGTGTCTAGATATCCAGGCTCCACTCATCACTTTAGTTTCCAAGACCCAGTATGCAGACGCCTTCCCCGCCGTGAAAGTCTTCCGAAGGTAAGGAAGTGGCTGAAGCAAATGACCCGGAGCTAAGGCAACGACTAGTTTAACAGGAAGCTGATTGTATTCCACCGAAATCACAGCTCCGTGGTCGTGCGGTTTCCTGGTTTCCAAACGGCTCAAATAACCAGTGTTGCCAACAGCACGAGAGAAAAACGGGCTAAATCGCACCCAAAATGGAGCTAAAATTCACATCCAAGGGGCTAGATTTCCAAATCTTTGGTGTTTTGGTGCAAAATTTCTGAAACTCAAGAACCAAAACTAATCAACTGTCAAGATGAGGGGCATACGTTCAACTAAATTAAATTTTCTTACCTTAAATAATTCATTTCCCCCGTAAATTGTGGTGCAGTAAATTACACATTTTCGGCATATTCCTCCTTCATATATATGCCCACGCACAATCCTAACACACACACGGCCGCACACACGAACTAGTCTCTGGTCGAGCCTCACTGTTACGAACGATTCGTTGATTCCACATCGCATTTCTGTGAACTTTCAAGGACCAGATGCAATACAACTGAACAAAGATTCGCATTTTCTGGAATCGACGCTATCCGTAATTCGCCTCGGGCTACACAGCATATCAAAACCAGAAACCAGAGGATAAAGTGACAATGTGCACTTGCTACCTGCTTCCCAAGAGGGGTCGCAGGACGAGCTTGCAGGTGCAGAGGAGGATCGGTTAAGTGAATTCTTCTTTGCAGTTTACATTACTGAAAATACCATAAAACATTTCATTACTGAAAGGGCTAGATTTGTAGCAAGATTTCTCTCTGTAGGGCTAAAAAGCCCCTTGGGGCTTTTGCTGAATTTTGGGGCTGAGTACGTACTCAAAAGGGCCAGTTCTGGCCCCAAAAGAGCTAACTTGGCAACACTGCAAATAACGAAAGTGGCATTCTTCCCCAATGCAAGATCTAATGGACCACGCGGTTTCGGCCCAGGTGAAAACAGGACCGCAGAGGAGAGATGATTTATCGAAAAAAGAAATGTTCCAAGCCTCCATTCTTATATATTTTTTTCTTGTTCCGGTTTACAGCCGATCAGATTTTGCACTGTGACAACAGGTAATAACAGATCGCTAGTAACATAAGTAAGAGTTACATTTTCTAGTAACGATAACGGAAAGTAGTTGCTATTTGAAATAAGTACTCTCGGTTACTTTCTACAGTAACGAGGAACAAAATTCCAGGGTGCGAAATCCCGGGGGGACAGGGGGGAATTCCCCCCACCAGCGAACTTGTCCTGAAATTCCCCCCCACCAAACTTTTCCATCGGGGAGAGTTTTTGTTCCAACAACACACACAAAAGATTAGTTTTGGAGTGGAATGTACTTTTACTGGAATAATATCGAAAACATACACAAAGAACGGACAACAGAGAGCCTCATCTCTAAGGACACTGAACCCAACAATTCCCAGACACATAAATTAGTCAGACTTGTTATTTCCTATCCATTTCTCATCACCTTTCGTCAGCTACCGCAAAGTATATAAATATATTAATAAAACACGCAATACGATTTACATGTCAATTTTATGAAGGAAACTATTATCTTCTTAATGTGTTTTAATTCTTGCCCCTCCCCCTAGTCACGCAAATCATTGTTCATATCATTAGTAGTATATTTAAATCTTGAATTTGCAATTGAATTATTGTATACTTTATAATATAATTTGATTATGTAATAATTGATACATATTTAATTATATGTATATATGTATGTATGTATGTATATGTATCTATATGTATGTGACGTACGTACACATCTTAAAGAGAATGGTGTTTGAAATAGCTATTTTCCTATTTGCTAAAGGGTTAATCGATAACTTGTTCGAATATTAAAATCCGGTAGTCCTCCAGATAATTTCTTACCACTAACATTGCCTCTGTAACTACCGAATTATTGCCATGAATTCCTAATGAACATTTAACAAACAACGAATTCATCGATCGCTGCGTTGGTGTGTAAGATTATGATTTCTACGGTTGCTGTCACTACTATCATAACTTCTAATCTTTCCAGCTTTTGCTTTTATATCCTGCCTTTATTTTTATCTTATCTTTCCATCACAAATTCTTGGAATTGTTTTCAGTGCTCTCTTCTTTCGACATGCGGTACTAGAAAACCTAATATCGAAATTCAACTATTCCCCTCCTCTCTTTTTCCTTCTTTGAAAGTCTCAACAACTAAAGTCCGCCCGGCCAAATAATGGACTTGAGACAGTGGCGGCTTGTGGTCTGGCTCTATGGGTGTGCACTTCAGTCTATCGTCCAGAAGACCACCCCTGTGAAATACTCACACCCGTTTGTACGTACATAATGAAGCTTAATATATTGGCAACCCAAGTTTTGATCACCTTTCACTGAAAATGGGACTATGACAGAATTATACGTATTTCATTATTTTTTTTAACACGGATTTTCTACAAATTTCTAATATTTCGGAAATTATCCAGCCAATCACGAGAAGAGCGATGTTATTGTCCAGTATGTAATTCAGCATTCGATAATCTGACAAAATCACTCAAAACATAGAAATACCGATCTACAATATCAATACTATTGTCGATTTGCAAAATATTTCGTAAAAACTTTCTCCCCCGCTCTGCTGATATTAATGAACAAGGAGAATAATAACATTGGCGTACACCAAAGAAGCCGATCCAACTACCACATGGAGGAAATCAGTTCTAATCTGTTGTTTATTTCTAATGACAGACTGATCAAACCAAGCAAATCAAGCGAAATGAAGATAATAATAAATGTTAAAGCAAATAACAGTACTCACGAAGTTCACACTGCCCTGCTTCATTACCTTTACAATCATTTTTATGAATATTTCAACAATAGTGAACAAAATTATGATTTGTTAGAATAATATAAATTAATGTGCATACATGTTACGTCATTTTTGTGACGTAACATTCTCAAGTATAAAGGTTTATTTTCATTTATCCACCCTCTGTGATTTCATATTTAAACAAATGAAATGTAATGTTAATTTTAAACAGTTATTAATTGAAAAGGACAAAGCGCTTGCAATTCATGCATGCAAAATATCGTATGATCTACATCTGATCTAGAATTAAGTAACTGTAAAAGTAACTACAAGTGTAACAGTTACTTTTTGAGCAAAGTAAGAGTAACTGGAACTTGGTTATCTTACATGAAAAAAGTAACCTTCCAAACAGAACTTCTGAGCAGGTTATAGCAGACATAATTAGTAGGGAGACTTAGAATGTAAACTACTGCTGGGAAGTTCTGAATACTTCGGTAGCCATAAAGAAGGTTAAGAGAACTTAACACCCATACAGTCATTATTGACATCGTTTCAGCATTTTAATGCATGGTACCAAGACTTTTTGCGACCAAGCTTCCGGATATAGCCAGTCCATACGACGCATTATCGCAAATTACGAACACATTACCAATTACTTCCAAGGAAGCTCATAAACTACGGATAAAGTACTATAAAAAGCTTTACTAATCTACTGAAATGTGGGTGAAGGTCTTCTTAGATAGTTTCACCAAACCACAAGAGCAAAGAATCACAAATACATCGGGACAAGTCTTATGGAGTTTATGGCAGGAAAGGAACATCATCCACACATGGTTTCCATAGCAATCGATTAACAAGAAAGTGATTGTGAGATAACAATATGTGACTCCTGCTTCTATCTTCAGTATTACATAACCGGAAAATATCTCGAGTGATCTTGCTACAGCTTCAGAGTCCAAGTGTTTGTATTCACGTTTCTACACAACATAACATCCCTTGATGTTCACTTTTGTAAAGCAAGCTGGAGTATGACAAAATGCCAACCACAAGACACTCTTAGAAGTATATCAGTATTAGCATATGAAAGAAAATAACCTATACATAAATAGCTCAAGGCGGTTTTTATCGACTGATACAGATTCATAAAATCGAGTATCCAAAGTTCATTGTAAAGATAAAATTTTGAGTAGAAAGACTTGGAAAACTAGGAAGTACTCAAAAATGATTTAGCGAGTTGAGAGTATAAATAATAGTAAGGTATAAGTAATGATATTTATTTATTTATTTCGATTCAACAGAGACAAGCCTCCACTTACAGAAGGTAATATCAAAATATTACATTTTCATTTACAACTTGTACGTACGTACGCACATACACACTCTCCCTCATTCCTCCTTTACACACACACACATTCACAAACAGACAGAAAATACATAATATATATATACATACATCTTGGTGACAGAATAGGTTTACTGCTTAACTGTGACAACAGAAATTTTCAGATATTTACACATTTCATCTGAATTACACAAAACAAGTATCACAAACACTGGTAAAATACATCATTACAACAAACTTCAATATCAAAAATCCAATTCTCATAATAAATACATTAAGAGAGATACCACTTTAACATATTCATAAATTTGGTTCGTGTCATACCGAAATCCAAGTCCACCAAATGATTTGAGATCTTGTTATATTCAAGGGTCATTTTTTGTAGTGGGGAACTTTTATACATTTCTGTTCTTTGGGATTTTGTATGAGAGTAAACGTCTATTACGTAAATGACCCTGTCTCACATTAAACCATATTCTCTCTAGTATAGAACTACTATCAATATGTCCATTTATTATTTTATACAGAAACATTTGTTGAAAATATCACGTCTATTTGACAGGCTTATAAAATCAAATTCATTTAACAAATCATTGTACGGTATTTTAAGAATTATTGGCGATATTCAATACTTCTTACAATATAAAAATCTGAGAAATGTCTTCTGTATACGTTCAATCATATTTTTCTGGGAGTCACAGGTTGGCTCCCATACAGATCAAGCATATTCTAATTTGCTTCTAACTAAACATTTGTAGAGCATACACAAAGAGCATATACTGTATCATTTAAACTTTTAGCATTTCTTATTAGAAATCCAAGATTCCTGTAGGAATTCTGGGTAATGCAAGAAATATGCTCAGTAAAAGTCATATTATGCGTAAATAATTACTCCTAGGTCTTTAATGGAATTCACTCTTTTTACAAATTCACCGTTAATAACATACTTATCATTTTGCACATTATTTCTTGCTCTGGTAAATATCATGTATGAACATTTCTTAATATTAAACCTGAGATCATTCTCTACACTCCACACGTTGCCTCCCCGATGGCGCAGTGGTAGCGTCGTCGCCTTGTAATCAAGGGGTCCCGGGTTCGATTCCCGGTGGAGGCACATAGTGGTTCGGATCCCACTTTAAACCAGGGTTTCGGAGCGGAGCGGATCAACGCTCCGACTGTTGCCAACGCTCCGGAGCGAGGAGCGAGATTCTAAGAAATGGTTCGCTCCGCTCCGGAGCGGAGCGATGTCTTATCCCGCTCCGCTCCGGAGCGGAGCAGCGGGATTCGGAAAATTTCTCGCTCCGCTCCGGAGCGAGGAGCGAAATTTTAGAAAATGGTTCATTCCGCTCCGGAGCGGAGCGCCACCTTGACACGCTCCGCTCCGGAGCGGGATTCGGAAAATTTCTCGCTCCGCTCCGGAGCGAGCAGCGAAATTTTAGAAAATGGTTCATTCCGCTCCGGAGCGGAGCGCCACCTTGACACGCTCCGCTCCGGATCGGAGCAGAGGAAGTTGGAAAATTTCTCGCTCCGCTCCGGAGCGAGGAGCGAAATTTTAGGAAACGGTTCACACCGCTCCGGAGCGGAGCGATACCTTGTGACGCTCCGCTCCGGAGCGAGGAGCGATATTCTAAGAACTTGCCCACTCCGCTCCGGAGCGACTCCGGAGCGCTCCGAGGTTGGATAATACGAGTGTATACAGAAAACTAACGATCAAAGGTTCCGAGTACATTAGTAATTTTGTTTGTGGAATTTGTACGGCATTTGAAAATCGCCCGTTATTGTTGTTATAAAACTGATTATTACTAAAGCTAACGCCACGGAAACAGTCCAGAAAAGATTACGTCACTCACCTACAGTGTTGCCAATAAGCAAGGAATAATCCTTCCACAATACACCAGGGAAGGCACAATCAACCGCATACGTACTGTCCGTGACTGTACAACGCGCAATGTGTCAACTGTGAAGCGTAGAAGAAGTGTGGCAAACCTGGAGGGCCAGGGGTGTGGAGGAGGCAAGGGGAAGCTTCGATCTTCACTGGACT
Organism: Lepisma saccharinum; assembly: GCF_977018435.1. NCBI lineage: Eukaryota > Metazoa > Arthropoda > Insecta > Zygentoma > Lepismatidae > Lepisma > Lepisma saccharinum. Next base: position 39,918,950 of record NC_139230.1, read on the forward strand.
GTTTTCGCGAAGAGAGCGATATTATTATTATTATTATTATTACATTTTCATTATCACTTTTACTACTCTACTACCACTTCTGGGGACAATATATTTCAATAGCAGGTGTGCCACCTGTGGTTTTATAAGTTGAGAGAATGGAACCACTCTCATTTCCTGCCACCAGGGATCGCGACTGAAACTCATTTCGATTCAACTTCTGGTTCGGGCTAAGCACTTCGGCATATCGGCCCGACGTTACAGTCCACGCCGCGGGAGAAGTGAGTTATTCCGGAATATTGGTTCGAGTAACACTGGCGAAATTACTGCAGAGAATCCATTCGACCTTCTAAAAGGCCAGAGGAAAGGCGAAGCAACTTGTACGGAGGAAGATAAAGGCAGACAGGTGTTCATGCAAAACACTCGCTGGTGCATGATTGTCATATCTAACTTTCTTTTACGCTGGTTATGTATGATACTTTGAATGTAGCGAAAGGGAAAAGTTTAAAGTAATTGGAAATTCAGGTTGCTAATTTTAACTTTTCGATTTTTGAATGTATGAAGTTGAAAATCGGAATCATGCTTATTAATGTTACCGTCGGCCAATAAGGAAACGTTTTAATTTGAAATACAGAGTTTTGATATCTAACTTTTTAAAAATTCTGACACTAGAAAGTTGAAAACCGGCTTAACCAAAAATGTAAGTTGCCACATTTGGTTTACTTTTATGAAGGTATAAAGTCGAAAATCGGAATGCTGTTTGTATACAGCCGAACAGGGGAATTTAAATAGTATGAAATACAGGGTTGTCATATCGATTATTTTTCCCAATTTTAAAGGCAGGAAGTTGAAATAGGTATTTAATGGTTACATACGTATACTACTGCAAAAATTACAAAATGTCTGGTTGCCATATCTAACATTTCAAGTTTGTAAGCAGTAACCTGGAAATAGGCATGGTGGTTATAAGAAAATTGAAAAAATTTTGGAAAGACGACGAATGGAATGTTGCTATATTTAACTTTCTGAGTCTAGAAAGCCAGAAAATGTATACGTATAAAATTAATATTTTTTGTATTGAATACGTTGTACACAGCAAACTGAAAGCAAGTTTTCAGTAATGAACAATGTGTAGTCAGCAGATAAGTCGAAACAAGATGTATAAACCTTAATAACCGTGATAAACACAAAATGTAATATTATCTACTTGGATAGGGTCATGTCCTGAATTTTATGATTTCATTTTGAAAAACAGGGCTGCGAGCAATACGTGCCTTCCTCACTAATGGCATTTGATTTGAGTTTTGTTACTTAGCTTTGAATTTTGGCTAATCGCGACGATGATAATGAGAGAATTTATAAATGTGTACTGAAAAAAAAAGTTGCGCCCTGTACCCCGATAACATAGTGGTAACAACGTCTCCTTGTAATGAAGGGGCACTGGGATCGATACCTGGTGGAGGGACATAGTGGCTCGAATCCCACTTTAGGTAGGATTTAAACTGTAGGTCTATTCTCGATAGCGTATTGTTGAGTCTTAAATCCACCAAAAGTCCATAACAAAAGGCATTGTTTCAACGTATGTTGAATGTATAATTGCAATGTATATTGTGATAAATTAATCCTTAAGCAAATATACATTTGTAATTCTGTTTAACAATAAGAGATGTCACTTTCCTTTAAATCTATTCACAAAATCATAAAAATACAACTCGGAAATTCATTTCCAAATGAACAACCTCTTATGCATATCTTTTACGTATGTGTGTGTGCGTGTGTGTTTTTCCTGAAATCTGGCAAAGTTCTTATAATGTATTCACTTCATAAATGTCTATTACATAACAGAAAGCATCATTGGGTATTCAATATCAGACGAATAATGAATTCCATTGGAATATTTCAGCGAGTTCGTGGATTTGAGTTCAGCTCTCAACGACAAATGGTGTTGGTTTGACCCGCGTTAATGTCATTGGTGTTTCCTTTGTGTTTGTTTCTCTATCACAGTATAATTCTTTTCCATAGTTTCGGGGTCCTATTTTTTTACCGACTTATCTAGGATTTGTTTAAAATTACGGATCATGAGAAATGTACGATTAAAGGCAAGGTAAAGTCCGGAAAAAACAAATTGAAACTTATACTTAGTTGAAAGGACAATTGGTTATTGTTGATTACAATTATAGAAATAACTTTATCGAAATACTTGGTTTTCTTTTACATACATATTTGTAATTCTTTTTGTGCACCATTCCATTCCTACTTGAATATGTAGACTATAAATAAAAACTCGGCATGGTTTCCTTCAATTCATTATTACAGTATAGATCTTCCATGATTCTCTTGGCTTATGATGTATAGAATTAACAATTACGGATTTTTTTCGTTCTTTTTTGTTCTTTTATATTGATTTAACAAATCTAGTCACCTTATTATTCTATTAAACGATACTGGTTGGAATGATTTCTCCATTCGCATGGACGTCCAGAAATGGAGGGGGCCACGCCACCCGGAAATTAAAGGTAATCAAGAAGTACATATTTCACGCATATAATTTCATTTCAGTCACAGTAATATATGTTAATTATTGCAAGGGCGTTGCAGGAACATGATAACTTCAAACTGTAGAATATTTTTAATGGGAGTAATACTATTTTGGGGAAATTCTGCCTCATTCTGCCCCCCTCCCTTGGACAAATATCTTAGTTGTCCCTTCCTGGAAAAAATCCTGAAGACGTCCATGTATCAGCGGCGTTAAAAATTTCATTAAATGTCCATACATCACCGTTGACAAGCACACATAATATGCATGTAATGATACAAGAGAACACAGCTTTTAAAGGCTTCTTTTTATGACAGTGAAGAGAAGAACAACACGCGCAAGTAATACTTTTAAAGGAGAACAATCTAGCCAGAATTGGTGTAGCATAATTCTAATACAACTGGCAACACCGGATCTGTCTGGCAAAGACGATGTCTCTACCATGTACTGATAAGTCGAACGCAACGTACAGCGAAGCGAACGAAGTTCTCAACCCCGAAAGCACACACAAACAAGCTATGTACCAGTTTCACCCTCCTCCCCTCTTGAAACGGGCACAAGACCAATGAGCTAGCCGATTGCACTGAGTCACCTGCAAGGAACACGGAATACGGCACAAAACGAAGCTGTCTGTTGTATGGGGGAGGTGGGTCGGAAAAATCCGTAAAGCAGAAAAAATTGATTGCTCGAAATTATTCGTAACCCATTCAACACATAACATTCAAACTCTTATATCTAAGAGTCACAATACAAAATTTGAAATACCCCACGGATCCCTGACGTCATAGGGTGCTGTGCTGTAGAGCGACCACAAACAAAAAAGCTTCGGTCAAAAGTCCCCGCGCACCTCCTCCTTCACCCGTTCGACTAGGGCCATAAGGAAGCATGATCCACTCTGTCCCTCCCCTCCAAGCGGGGGCGATCATACAGACAATCAACTAGAGTACGTGGAAACAGGACTGCAGGATCTTTTCCATGTGGTTCTACTATAACCATTCCGTCACGTAAGTCGGCTTTAACGCGCCCATTCCATTATTCATAGTTGCATTACAGCATTCGTGTAAAAAAAAAACCTCCTAAACGGATCGGAGCGTGCTGTCAAAAGCACCACGCTCCGGAGCGGAGTGCTGTTGCCTCACGCTCCGCTCCGGATCGGAGCGTGCGTCTAAAAAATCTGAACCACTCCGCTCCGGAGCGGAGTACTGCTATATCACGCTCCGCTCCGGATCGGAGCGTACGTCTCAAAAAGCTGAACCACTCCGCTCCGGAGCGGAGTGCTGTTGTATCACGCTCCGCTCCGGATCGGAGCGTGCGACTCAAAAAGTCGAACCACTCCGCTCCGGAGCGGAGCGTGTCTCTCAAAAAGCTGAACCACTCCGCTCCGGAGCGGAGTGCTGTTGTATCACGCTCCGCTCCGGATCGGAGCGTGCGATTCAAAAAGTCGAACAACTCCGCTCCGGAGCGGAGCGTGTCTCTCAAGAAGTCGAACCACTCCGCTCCGGATCGGAGTGCTGTCGTACCACGCTCCGCTCCGGAGCGAGGAGCGGAGTAGAAATGACGCTTCGAAGTCGCTCCGGAGCGCTCCTTTAGTACGCTCCGCACTCCGCTCCGAAACCCTGCTTTAAACTGTACGTCCAGTCCCGATTAGCCTTATTGTGCATAAAGTAGACTTAAAACACCAAATCAATCAATCAATCTACACTCCACCTATGAACCATGTTTATATCAGTCTGTAATTTCCTAGTATCCGTAATATCCCTAATTTCTCTACATATTTTAACATCATCTGCGTACATTAAACACTTTGAAAATTTGACTGTACCTATTAATCTAAATTGCAAGGAATAGAGGACCCAGATATGAACTTTGTGGGACCCCAGATTTTACATGATAAACAAAAGACTTCGCTCGTTTTATAAGTTACATATCGTTTTCGATTAATAATGTAAGATTTGAAAATATTACATATTGTGTTGAAAACCCAAAACTTGCAAGTTTTCTTAGAGGAATATTATGATTAATTCTGTCAAAAGCTTTTGCGAAATATATACATATTGCATGTACGTACACTACAGGTAAGTCTCTTACGGAACGCATCATATATATTCTGGACAAAATTTATCAGATTTTTTGTGTTGATCTACATGGCAAGAAACCATGTTAATTGTCACTTAAGAAACATTTTACATGATTAAATATGCGATTGTATAGGATGGACTCGAATACTTTCGCAGGTGCACAGAGAATTGATATGGGCCTGTAATTTTCTATTTTTGAACTTTCGCCAGATTTTAAGATGGGGCATACACGCGTTTCCTTCCAGATAGATGAGGCAACGTTTGTGTTTTCATTATTAAGTTATAAATTCGAAGTAGAGGATACATCAATACCTCAGAACATCCTTTCAAAATGTAAGGTGGTATGTCATCTGGGCCGCTAGATCGTTTTTCATTTAACTATTTTGTAACACTTTCATATTCTTTCTGACTAACTGGCGAAATTGCTAATGTGTATTATATAATGGACTCAGTGCGTTCGTCTATAATACATGGTTCAGATGTTTCAGCATATACAGACCTAAAATATTTAGCAAAACCGTCAGAAATATCTTTTGCAGATTTGAGAGAATTTTTTTCAAAATTCATTGTGCTGTTACAAGCACCATTATTATTTTTCTTATTTCTAATAAAACTCCAAAACTCTTTAGTATTTGATTTCAAATTGCTTTCCAATTCCTTTATGTAGTTGTAATGGGCACTACTTATCATTGTTTTTACCTGCTTTCTAGTTTGCCGAAACAATGTCTTATATTCTATTCTAAATTTTATATTTTTTCTGTAATACTCTTTTAACTTTATCAATTTAATGATATCATTATTAAACCAACATGGGTATTTATTTGTTGCCTTTCGTCTTCTTTTTTGGGACTGTGGCAAGAAATACTTCATGAACTCTATTACAAAGAATATTAACCGCCTGATTTACATCAGTCACATTATCTAATACAGACCAAGCAAATGATACAATTTAATCATCAATTAATCATCATTTAATGTATCAATTAATATATCAATTAATAATGTAATATTACATATTAATAATGTAATAATGTATATCAATTGTGGTTACTGTATTACTTTCTGTGTGTTTTGCTGTGTTCTTCACTGAATATGTGTAAACTGTATAATTCTAAAGAAACACTCAAAATCAGTAAAATTGCTAAATTGGTATTGTTTTGCGATTTCGTATGAATGAAAAATGTGTTTACCATGTCATTTTATCTACTTACAAGCAATATTTGGCAACGATTAATGATTTTCGACTTTATGGCGATTGCAAAAAATGTAGTCGTCTTTGTATATGGCACATGATACATTTACAGGTAATTTCAGTTATATTCCCTTGCAGAATATGAAAACAAGCAAGAGCTAATCAACAAAAGTTAATGTCATTTTCGAATTCAGCGCCTCACAATGTAATTGAAAAAATGGCTACTTTTATTTCTGTAAAAAAATGCAATTTGGAACACTGTGGCAAAATTTCCAGCAAACGTCGTACCTGGCTACGTCAGTGGTGATCGACCTTGAGTACCAAAATGCCCTCGAATAAAAAATTATCATGGTTATCATTATTACAAATACTTGTAATTTAAACCACTATCCTACTACACTACAATTGCAATCATTTATTATTCACCAAGTAACTCAACACAAAATACGTAAAATTTAAGTTATTATCTACAGGTTTTAGATGCAAGTCAATTAAAGCCACCAGTGGCGCAGGAACGTTTTTCATTTGGGGGGTACAAAATTCAGCCTCCCATATATATATGAACACACATACTACTGCACCAAGAAATACATTTCGGGGGTCCAACCAAGTGTTGCAATAATAATAACAATAATAATAAATAATTATAATAATTATATTTAATTAAATTAAAATATTAATTAAATATGCAAGTTATCTAGCTTACGCGTAGTTAAGATCACCAAGATTTGCATAAAAACAACTGCACTGGCAAGGAATTTAATGTCAAATAGAAAATTAATTGAATATTTATTGAATAACAAGCAAGGAGTTAGATCCAATTAATGAAAAGTAATGTTTCTGATTAATATTTTATGGATATTATCATTAGTTGTGTGCATAAATCTTTGGAACCTTTCAAAGCCGTATGAGCCAAATTCCTTGCCTTCCAATAAGTTCAGCGGAAACAACCATCGATTATATAACAAATGCTAAACCGGAACGGAAAATCAGGAGTTCGAAATGTGAAAATTGCGAACAAACATACATCTATTCATTTTAATTCAGGTTGAGATTAAAGGATGTGAGGAGGATCTTGAGCCACCCCAACCAGGAATAATCACCTCCCACCCACTGGATATAGAAACCACATTATTGAATATACCATACTTATAGAGTTCCACTTCAGTTCAGTTCATTCTAATTTTAAATTCCCATAGCTATGCATAAAAATATCTTTAAACAATTTATGGCAGATGTTTACACATCCAATGTCTTTTAGAAGCCATGTATTTGGTATTTACTCAGACATCTGTAGGGCGTTGAATTAAAAAAAGAAAAAAACTGAGTTGAGATGGTTCCCGATCAACTCGTAAGAAGTCTAACTTTGAAATAGTTGTGAAACATATGACAAAGCATTTATTTGTTATATAATTAGCTGTACCTAATGACACTCTTCAAGCACTAAAAGTACTATCATTAGTCATTACATATACAAAACCGAAATCATTCAGATGTCAGAGGAAGCAAGGAAAGACATACGCTCAAAAGGTTTTTTTTTTTCGTTTCAATTTTTGGTGGACAATATGAAGAACCGCCCAAGGTTTCTTTTCGTATGTAGTAGTATTAAATGCAGATACATGCGTGTGTTTTAGGGTGACATGTCAATTTCTCGTTTATATGAAAAGGTAAACTTTAATGTAAGCAAAATCATGTGCGCGTCACAGTTAAAGAGTTTCGCATCTACAAAGAAAATCCAAAACTCATTCCCACCTCGCCGGCCTCCGTGGCGGAGTGGTTAGCATAGCGCTTTGACCAGTGCCGGATCTACAAGCCGCAAAACCCTGCAGTGCGGGGGGATGGGGCGGAGACAAGTAAGCATTTAGGGGTCCCTAAGCCATTGACATAGTATAGGGTTCGTATATGCGTATGTAAAAAAATAAACTCAGTTACTCAGGGGTACAGAAATGAATACAATATATACAGGTAAAGATAAAGTTCCCTGTGCTGTGCATCTCTGTAGCACCGTGACATGAAGGCACGAGGTAGGGCTCCACATATTTTCGTTGTCGGCCATCTTGGAGGTGATGTGATCAGCACCACGCTGCGGTCGCGTTTATCCCCAGGTTACCATTTGATTTAAGGCTGGGTGGTCCCTAGAGCCGCTTTATGCTGGGACAAAGCCGAAAAAATTGCGATCTTAACGTATGTTTGTGTGTGTGTGTAAAGGTTGGTAGGTAGAAGGGGCCCCTTTGGCAATATTTTGCGGGGGCGCCTAAGATTTGTAGATCCGGCACTGGCTTTGACGCCAGAGGTCCCAGGTTGGGCATGTGAGTGATCATCAATTTCATGATATCATCACCCATCCTCATCTTTGCGATTAGCCAAAAGTGGCAGAAATGCGAAGTAAAATAAACCTAATAAATCAATCAAACATTCCCATCTCACTCAAAGACCTTGTGAATCCAATCCAAAATCTACCAACAGAACCTTCAGTGAGTTTCATTTATCTCGTGCATTCATCTGACTAATGTAATTTTCTTACAAATTGACTTTAGGGTTTAACTTAAAATGGCGTTGTTTGTGTTGCATTCGATACCAAAATTAGATTTTAAGCAATTAATGTCCAATTATAAGTATACCTACATAGGTAAAAATAATTCCCACCTCTTCTGATAATATTGCAACTTGCACCCTGTTTAAATGTCTAGGAATGATATCGCGATGCGATGAGTCGAGAATTGTCACAGCCTCATCTTTTTTCCGGTGTGGCGAGGTCCGTCTCGTTCTTGTTTGTGTTTATTTTTGTTTTGGTTTCCACTCAGAAGTCATTAAAACTTATTCTAGATTCACTTCATGCTCAGATAGGCTAATCGGGACTCTATTTTCAAAATCTCTTAATACATAGGTTTAAGTATAGTTTTCCGAACACCCCCTTACAAAGTTATGAAAAATATGGGTGAGGTGAGGTACAGCAGTACATTGTACCCCCAAGTTGGTCTGTAGTGTCTCGTCTCGTTCGTGTAAGTATTTCGTTTTGGAAAATTCCATTTTAAATATTCAGAAGGAAATGGGATCAGTCATATACTCTTCTGATGAAGATTTGTATCTTACCTTCGAATCGACGCGACTATTTCTTTAGAAAAGTGTACCCCCCCCCCCTTTACGCAAAGGAGCATTCGTCTGCAGCGTCAATTTCTGTGAGCAAATCTGATTCCATCGTTCCACACACATTTTAAACAATTTTCATCTCCTTAAACAGGTTTCCAAGAACTTAAATCAATGAGGAACCACAATGTAGTAGAATAAGTTTAGAATGGTTTGAATTTCTGTGGTAAGGAAGATAATGTTTATAAGTTATAAACCATATACACTTTTTTATTAGGCGAACTGAAAATAGGTTCTTTTAACAGTAGCACCTTGCGTCTGCTGTCAAATTACCGGGGGGGGGGGGTACAACTCGATTTATGAATTTAGGGGGTACGGTACCTCCCTTCAAAAATTTAGGGGGTACAATATACCCCTGTACCCCCCGTTCCTGCGCCACTGAAAGCCAGTACATATTGATAGTGAGTGCGGACACTTAGAATGACAAAAAAGGCAGATATTGATCTATTACATGATACTCTCTGATAAACAATTCAATACAAAATGTTAAAGTAACTTATATTTACTTTGCACGCTCCAGATAATATACAATACTTGACAGTTTAATTCCACAGAAGATAATGCAATCTGGGTTGCAGGTAGTGCTACGAGAAACGTTGGTTGTCATTGCAGTTACACGCACGCCGCAAATTTCTTAAAACAACTTATACAAGTTAATATCATAAAAATATATTGACTAAAAAGTTGCATAAGCGATGACAGATGAAAAACAAATAACCAGAAATTGTAAAGAAAAAAAGCACTTGCTTATTCAGAAAAAAAAAACATATCTTTCTCGTGCATATAGGTACTAAGTGAGCCACGGTTATATGGAGAATATGACCATATTCTCCACCCATGCCTATTATATGCCCTTTTTATTTGTATCAACGTGACAATTATCCTCTTTTTCTGTGCAGTTTTGCCTGCCTATTTTGGCAGTTTTTAGTGCTTAGAAATTAGGGCTATGATAATTACCTACACACCACCCTGTGTGGCGTAGTGGCTAGCGTAGCGTGCTACGAAACAAGTCGCTCTATGTTCCAGTACAGACTTGACCAAGGTGAAATCAGTCTTTACTGTTTACACAAAGATTCTCAGAAGTTCGAAAATAAATATTGTATATAGTAATAAATACTAAATATGTCGTTATCTAAACAATGTGGGGACCAGGAGAGGAAAGCGACAGATTATCTGGAAAAGAAGGGGGTCTTTTGACGTCGCCACTGTACAAAGTGCAAATATATTACACTGTTGATTTTTTTTACAGTAAAACCTCGTTAATCCGGACTAATGGGGGGATAAGTTGACCGGTTTAACGAAAGTCCGGATTAACTGATATAACCTAAAAGAACAGTAGAAAGTGCATTAAAACTCCGTTTATAGCAACAAAACACGTATATTATGGTGTATTTAAAGGGCATAGGCCTAAATACACTATACAGTACAGTACAAAGTCTGGGGGAAACAGAATTTCATCAGTGGTTAACTGTCTTTTCTTTGGGAAGTTCTCTTGTTGACTTCTAGCCACATTTAAAACCTTGCATTCTGCCTTTATTTTTTTTTCCTTTTGCCTGTCCGGATTAAGCGAAGTTCGGCTCATCGGGGTCCGGAATAACGAGGTTTTACTGTATATTGTAATTCGATTATATCGTGAATGGTTGATCGATTTATTTTTATATTATGGACACATAAGCACATAGGCTATTTTTGTCCGTCACAGAATAAGGGAATAAGTCCCTTAACTACAACAAAGCTGAGAGCAGAACCTTAACAAGATAATAATATATGTCTGTTAAAGACTTCATAAATGAACTGATAAAACTAATACTATCATTGACTATAACAACAGCTTCTACAAACTCTGAGGATAAAATCTCCATACCGTACTTAAGGGTTTAGGGTGGAAAGGCGCAGCTAACAGAATGACAAACACAGGACAACATGATCCCACAGAGGATTATCCTGGTCGCGGGTCCAGGCGCCAGAGCCTCGTTGGCCTGCAAGAAGCAGTTACCGAGGTGTACTGTGGGGAAATGAGGTTGACTTTCGGGTGGCAACCTTTACACCAGGGTTGTTAAAGGTCAAAGAACCAATAAATTCTAATGGGTTTTATTGGGTCCCGCTGCAGGACCGGAACAATTTAAATTCGGTCCAAGTTGCGTTTTGTTTAATTGGAAGAAGGTTCATGGACCGTATTTAAATTGATCCGTAAAAAGGTTCCTGGCCAGTATTTGAATTGATCTGGTAAAAAGGTTCCTGGACCGAATTGAAATACTTTACAGAAAGGTTCTTTACGGTCCAGAACCCATTTACGCTTGGTGATTTTCTCTCCTGGACCGGAATTGAATTTACTTAAAATTCCTGGACCTTTAACAACCCTGCTCCACACCCCTATGGCGTGAATAGTTTTTAATTCAATGCAAGAGAACAGTGCAGTTGAAAGTGGAGTGGGGTTATGTAATGCTATCTATCAGGTGTTGTCAGAAATTTCAAATAAGAGTTTGGTTTGAGTTGCTGTTTTAAGTCCACTTTATGCACAGTAAGGCTAATCGGGACTGGACCTACAGTATAAAGTGGAATCCGAACCACTTGTGCCTCCACCGGGTATCGAACCCGGGACCCCTTGATTGCAAGGCAATGACGCTACCACTGCGCCATGGGGGAGGCCCATTTCAAATAAGAAAACAGCAAAATCACATTAGATCAAATTCAAAATTAAACTACAGAACGTTACGACAAGGTTATATTCGACAATATTAGTTCGATTCGAAACAATGCAGGAACACCGAGCTCGCGAGTATCAGGAAAGGCAGTAAATATCGCATAGACACTGTTACGTGGCTAATTATGCGAGCGTTGACCCTTCGAACTTTCTTCTTGGTTCGGCCTTGACGCTTTGAAGTAAGAAGGAATGTACGAGTGACTCCCCCCTCTCCCTCCCAAGAACCCGCCGTCACGACCACCTCCATGAGTAACTTAATTCCTTAAGTAGGCCGCGTTCGCAACCGTAGCAGAAAATAATTGGTATTCTTATACCCCCACCGTGATGGGATTTCAATGACGGAAACTTCATTAATATGACCCGTACGTGTGTTAACGTAACGGACAGGATTCGTGTGACCCTTCGTGAAGGCAAGAATTCTGGAGTCGTTTTCCTCCCGTGCTTGTCGCTGCATCATTTTTCGCATGCTCTTTTGCTCAGAAGAAGCTAAAAGAGGATATATTTTTGCTTGAATTCTTGAGGTCTTGCTAATTTCCTTGAGATTCTGTGATCATCTATAGTTCGTGCGGTGCAACTTTCTTCGTGTCTAAATTTGACGTAATAGTGACCACGTGACTCAAGCACCCTATCACCTGCAGTCATCTGCTTCAGAAGCGATATGTGAGAGGTTATTCTTTTGGCTTATTTTTGCTAGTGGCGTGGAGTTACACATTACAGATTGCAAAATATTTTCTTTTTTAAAATCCACTTTACGCACAGATAGGCTAATCGGGACAGGACTTGCAGTTTAAAGTGAGATCCGAACCACTGTGCAATGTGCCTCCACCGGCAAGGACGTATTTAGGGAGGGGGCTCCAGGGGGTTCGGACCCCACCCCGGCCATTCATTAATTTTATCATATCACTCATCTCCATCTTCGCAAATTAGCCAAAAGTGGCACAAAAGCGAATTAAAATAAAGCAAATCAATAAACAATAAATCTTTGGGCTAATTGCAATTAGAGACGATGGGGAGGAATGATGATATAGGTGAAGAAAAAAACAATGAAACAAAAATAACATTTTTGACTTTCTTGACTCACAACATGGTAACAAGTTTCATGGTATACACCCAACGGCGAAAAAAACAGTAGGAGAATTGTCCACCACCATTTTAATTCGGTTTGTATTACACAATGTGATGACAATTAATTGAAATAATGACGTCAATAAGCAGAGAACAATGCCTGCTGCGAACCAACATAGTTTCATTCCCTAAAACAACATAGAATGTAGAATAAAAAAGTAATATAAATAGCGGTGGACAACTTGTCTACCATCATCTTTGCCGTTGACTGTACAGTACTGTGACTGAATATGGTACTCTAAGAATAAAAGCATGCTTATGTGGACCCTCCCTCTTTTTAAAAAGAGAAAAGATAGGATTCGATTCCGGAGAAGATTATTTTCCTAACCCAGACTAGCCAGCCTTCCGTGAAATCAGTAATGGGGCTAGAGCACGGTGCTGACCGCATCATCTTCCTCTACATTGGTTTCGAAATTGTTGATTCTTATCTCAAACTTCCCGTATGCATTCATTAATCACGGGGAATGGTTAAGTCATTTTCCACGTGTTTTAATTTTAGAAGTAGAGAATCCTGAACTCTGCCGCGTCTTACTTTCTTCTTATTATTATTAGGTACTAAATCGCACAAGAAAAAGAAACGGGGCGACATTGTAGGAAGGCACCAAAATGTCAACGTAGTGGACGTAGTACACAAATTGATGAAGAGACACTCACAAAGAACACCCATGCCCAAGCCGGGATTTGAAACAGGGACATCGAACGTCATGGCGCGCAGTGCTAACCACTCCGCCACAGATGTCGGTTGTCGCGTTTTGTGTTTTGTGACCTATGCATGTGTGTTTTTGATTGTTCCTTCATTCCTTTCATCCAACTCTATTCGTCCTCATCGCTGCGATTAGCAATGTATGTTAGAAGAGCGACGTAAAATAAAACAAGTACAAGAAATGATAAAATGGAGAGATGTGCTGCTCTTTCGATCTTCATTTCTGCTGCGATTATACTATTGGCACTTCCATCTTCTGGAAGATCATGTTGTGTTTCAACGCAGTGAAACACGAAACTATGATTTTCTTCTCAAAAGTAAAAAAAAAAATCCATGTTTCTCACAAGTCATGATGAACTGTGTTCAACAAAAACAGTGCTTATGTAAGGCCACGCACGTGAATGAGCTGTGAATGTGCGTTAATTTTATTTTGCAAATTTCTTAAAAATACAACAAAAAAAAGTTGAAAAATTAGCATTTCACAAAATAAAAACACCATAACAATCTCATATCGTTTTCCATTTAATCCTGAAATGTGAAACGGCACTGTATCATTTTTCACAGTATATCTATCCGCCTGCCTAAGGACGAATTGTGAAGTGTGATTCTTACCTAATCCAATTAGTTCTTTAATCGTATGCACACATAGAATATATACGTGCCTCCATTTGTGTGTAAGGGTGCGCGCATATGTAGAAAGTCTGTGGAAACCCCAACCCCACTGTGATATTTCCAAATATCACGCTGATCAACATAATTTGTATTTACGAAAACATATTTATCCAATTGTTGTGTTTTATTTTATCTTAAGTCGCTTTCTGCCTCTTTTGGCTCATCAGGACGATAAGATAAATGATGATTAGGTGGCATTGATTAAGGAACACCTGTGCTTAAGCCAGGATTCGACCATGAACTTTAGTCGATCGCTCTGTGCCCTTTGTCACTGAGGCGGCTCGAAAACAAAAAGAACCATTCCGTCTGTCTGATATTTCACTGGCTGTTCATTCAACCTATACAAGGTGAAATAAGACCCTAGTTGAAAGTTTCTCTTAAAGTTTCTTAGCAACCGTTAGAGAGAAAGTTGAACCTCTAGTAGGTCCCTTCTAATGACTCCGTATACAGAAATTTGCTCATTAAACAGGGTAATTAGCATCAATTTGCTTAAACAATAACGACCTTCTTCAACTAGGAGCATATGCTACTGACATTTTATTTTAAATTCATTATAATTTCAACGACATTATTGTTTCGCAGCGTCACTATTGTCTAAACATAATGATAAGTTCAAGACAAAACGAAGTACATGCTACTTGCTGCTTCAGAAGAACGCGTTGCATAAGGCGGTATGCATATTCATATTGCAAAGATTGACGTCAATATCCTTACATAATGCTGAGACTGTTTCGTTCGGAGCTGAAAAGTTTGGAAAGCTCTGAGTCGATTGTGCTCGCGCTTCTTTTGCATGAGAGATGATATTCAGTGTGCAAAAAGTGTATTGTGACACGACCTAGAACATTCCACAAGAATGGCCAGTTTTGACGCTTTTCAAGAAAACCTAAGCGAATTTATGTATTTTTCTGTCTCCTAGTTACTTCACATTAATATTTTTAGGTGAACGAAGTGATGGAATATATGGTAAGACAATCACAAAGGAAAACGTTACACATGAACCGGGCATATATTTCACCGCATAATCATCCTACTCTGTTTTTTCAATCCAATAATTTGTTTATATACTTTCATGGCGTAATTGTCGCATCGGTGCGTCAGATAACGAAAGCAATGATAGCGGCGCAGAATCTTCGAACACAGAAGATTAAAGTTTGTTACTCCCCACTTCACAACAATGTAGTAAATTTTCTTAAGTTTAATGCACAAATCAAGAACAACTTATGTGTTAACTTTTTCTGTAGACGGGATAAATGTTTGCTAAACTGTCACGAAGAATTGATGTGTGTCGATTTGGACTATTCAACTTTAACGTATATTGACGAGTATTTCGTGCACCCTAATCTTGCATCTTAAGCCCCTATCACACGGAACTGGATTTCTAGTAGGAATGCCCTAGTTGGCGCTGAACTAACTTTCTATGTAGCAATCATGGCCGCCTGGCTGACTGCTTGACTGGTTTGGAGGAATAGGGCATGTTCTAATTGCTACTTGCTTTCATCGACTGGATTCTGTGGAACAGCCAATCAGAGCAAAGTTTCGCCATGTGAAGATAATATGTGAGTGTGCAAAGGAGCGCTTTTATCTGTGGTTTCCGAGTGTTACTCCAGCAAATGTATAACGTATACAGCATGAAAGGCGAGTTGAGTTACACCATCTATGCTGAGTGCACGGTGTTTACATTTGAAAAAAACTAAAATATTCTTCCATACGTGTACAGTAAACGTTGTAAAGTATGTATTTAAGCAGCGCCATTGTTTTGTAGCTAATAACGTTTTATACGAAACGTTATTCCTCTCGGTTGAATAGTTATCGGCTTTTAAAAATGTGAAGTGATACATTGTCTCACGCGGCCGCCATTAAAACTCCCCTTGTATAGGAACAAAAGTCTATCGACAAGTACACTGATAAGTATCGTGTGAGGCGAAAACTAGCAAATTGGTAGCCAGTCCAGCACCAACTAGGGCATACCTACTAGAAATCCAGTTACGTGTGATGCGGGATTTATACAGTTTAGAAATAAATAAGTTTTTAAGTACCGATAATTCCAACCCATTAAAAAAAAAGATTAACGGGCGCACCCTAGTTCTTTGTAGAAAATTTTGACATAAAAATCTGCGACAAATATGACGTGAAATACGGTACAGGTGGTATTCTCGGAGCGACAAGAGTTCCGAGCTGTCAGTGAACATTTGTCACTTTTGTAGGCGGAGTGAAAGAGCCACAGACGTGTTGCCTTTTTGAACCAATCAAGGATAGTTCTTTACCATGGAGACGATTTTTTTCAAAAAAAAAAATTAATAGCGGCAACAGTTTAACAATTGCAGATAAGTAACTTTATGGAATGTCTGTATTCTTACCGACCTTGTTGGTTGAACTGCGACGAGGAAGCAGATGTTGACTGGCTGAAGCGTTGTTCATGGCTGAGGGTAACGGAACAAAGTAACAACACGGTACCCCCCACCCTTCTACCCAGAGGTGCAACCAAGAATTTTTGTCTGGGGGGAGGCAAGTACCAGGAGGATAAATGTACCAATAATAATAATAATAATAATAGGAATAATAATAATGATGACATTATTGTTATTATTATTATTTATATTATTTTTATTGGCATTTCTCCTGGTATTCTTTTCAACACGTTCAATTTCACATTAGCTAATAATGGAAAATAAGCACACAAACTGTATTTTTGAAAGACAAAAATGACGAATATAATTCCATTTGTACATATGACATGTGTAATTTTCATGTAGAATATATGTTTTACACATATGCAACATGAGGCGACGTAAAATAAGAAAATACATATACATGTTAACACAAAATTGTGCACGTATTCAATGTTTCTTTAACACATATATAAATAAATTACATAATCAATTCATCCACGTCATAACAAACCAACAGCAAAAATGCCACAGCTCTGAACTTGATGAGACTGTAAGAAAAGCAGGCAAATCGAGCGAAGCGAGCAAGAAAATTTTACGAAACTTATTTTTATTTGCATAAAATTTTAAATCGAGGGGGCAATTGCCCTTCTATGCCCCCTGCGGGTGCTCTTGGCCGTCTGGAATAAAAATGCAAGAAATATGTGAAAACTAATTCCAGCTAGAGTATAATTTTGTCCTGCTACTCTTAGATTCTGCTAGAATTGCTTTCCTTCATTTCAATGTTTGCCCCCCTTAGAATTGTCTTCCGTCCAAGGTTGGGGGGGCAATGTCCCCTGCCCCCTGTGGTTGAGCCACTGGCCGCAAATACTTTCACGGGACGCCATGGCATTCTCTCTTTTACAACTTTTTTCATTTATATCGTTCGGCGCCCAGGTCAGACTTCCGGCGGCCCCTAGCTATGGACCTTCATAACAGTAGCGAGCGAAGCGAGCAAGAAAATTTTACAATTTTTTAATTTTTTTTATTTTTATTTTTTCTTCATAAAATTTGAAATTGAGAACCGGAAAGTCCAGCTTTGTTCTATCATCGCGTGGACTTTAGTACACATTAGATGATGATGATGATGATGATAGCAAAAACAGCACAATTAGTGGCGCCGGATATGGCTTATTTGCTCAAAATCACTTTATGCAAATATAAGCTAATCGAGACTGGATTTAAAGTTGGATGCGAACTATTGTGTAATGTGTCTCCACCGGGAAACAAACACGGAAATCCTTGATCACAAGCTGACAGATTTAGTTACTAAACTATCAAGACCACTACTTTAGCAGCTACGCTATCCTAAATCATAGAGGCTGAGGAGCACAAAAATTATCATATTTATCGTCATAGTGTCGTTTCAATAAATAGGTAAAATAGTTAAAATAAACTTACAAAGTTTAATTTGTTTTAAATTTCTGCTGTATGCAAAGAAGCTAATCATAGCTGAAATTTTTTCTATTCCACCGACAGATATTGATTGATACGCGGATCTTCTAAGATATCGGAACGAACAAAATAGTATACGAAATGATTATCACTTTTGCATCAATTAGATTTGATTATAGATCGTTTATATGAACTTGTTTTAAGTCCACTTTATGCACAGAAAGAAAGTGGGATTAGAATCACTATGCAATGTGCCTCCACCGGGTACCGATCGATTTATGCGAATTTTGTAAAACCGTTTAAAATACACAGAACATTATGTGCAACGTAAGCAACTGTATTTGCCAGCTTCTTGATACTGTAAGGAGTGTATGGATTAACCTGTCAGTTACCTGTCGGTCTAAACAATATGTTTATGACATCTTTCTGAGATTGCTTAACGGTATATGATAAGGACTCTGCAAATCGGGAAGTCCAGTAGTAATGTATGGTCGTAATCAGGCATCGGAACTTGATGAGATGTCATAATTTTATCTGGAACTTGACGATAGCAGTCCGTTTCCCTCCAGTTAGAACCGGGAAATATTATTTTCATTTTGAACTTTCTGGCCTTTTTTTTGTTTTGTTTTGTTTATTGGCCAATTTAAAGTGGTTTTCTTTTCGATATTCGTTTCATTTGAAACATCTTTTAGACTTTTTAAAATGCTTTTTGCTCCTTCAATGTTGTTTCGTGAATTTTAATCGCATTTGCTCCTCTCAAAATCCTACAACAAAGAATTCGTATTTTACTTTGGTTCAGAGCCGCGGTGGGCTAGTCGGTATGTCATCTGACTGACCCGGGTTCGATTCCAGGAGTGGCCCGATCTAAGGTCAGAAATATTACGGCCTGTCCCCGCATAAAGCGGTTCTGGGGATCACCCAGCCTCGAATCAATAGGTACCTGGGGGGGAAGGCGGCCGCAGCGTGGTGCTGATCGCATCACCTCCAAAATGGCAGAGCTCGAGAATGTGTGGAGCCCTACCCCCCACATACCCTAAATGTGCCTTCATGGCACGGTTCTATATGGCACTGGTAACATCGTCGCCTTGTGATCAAGGGTTCCCGGGTTCGATACCTGGTGGAGGCACATAGTGATTCGGAACCCATTAAACAGTAGGTCCAATCCTGATTAGCCTATCTGTGCATAACAAAACAAAATCTCAAAACTCAGCTCTTTGTTGTTCTTTGTTTCCGAAACAATCGGTAACAGCGTCGATGGACGAAAGGACACAACCGTCTTAATCAAAATTATATGTCACTATTAGAAAAGCAATCATGTAACGCAGAGAATTCGACAGCAATATTTACACGCCTTTGCTTCTTGCGTAATCGGACATGCTTCTGCAAATTAGATTAGCGTCTCACAATACGTTACACACGTTCGTGGCATTGAAAAGGGCGAACAGAAGACTCTTACGTGCAGCTTTACTTGTAAAGAAATATGACGCTTCAGTCGTTACTCACACAATATAAGCGTGCACAAGAACTTATAGTGAAGGGGGTAACCTTGCGTCTTCCCTTTCTTCAGCTCACAAATATGTCTTCCTGAACTCTATGCAAGCATTTTGGCCAGGGTTATCTAAGTTTTAATTGAACAGGAGGGGTTTATTTTCCAATCCATTTTTTGAAATTTTTACTTAGTGCATTTCTTAATCCGGAAAAATATTATTCAAATTTCGTACTTCCTTGCGATTTAACTTAATAGGCAGAAAAAGAACGTGAAATAACCAAAAACACACATTCATAGCGCCGCATTTCCTCAATAATTTGATTGATTTTACTTCGCTTTTCTGCCACTTTTGGCTAATCGCGAAGATGACGATGAGTGATCATATGATGAAATTGATGAAGGGACAATCACAAAGAACACTCATGCCGGGATTCGAACCCGAGACCTCTGACATCGAAGCGCGTTGTGATAACCACTCCGCCATGGAGGCCGGCTAAATAATTTTAGGAAGCTATAGAAACATAATGGACTTGAAACTGTGTTTGCGTCACCAGATGCACGATCGACGCATTTTACGTGCGTATAATCAATAACTATGTTTCTAATGGTATGAAAGGCTTATGAATAGGTTCCATGAAATCCTAAGGTAGCATAGGAATGAGTTTGTAATACTTTTAATCTAGTTTTTTCT
The DNA here is from genome assembly GCF_977018435.1 of Lepisma saccharinum. Lineage (NCBI taxonomy): Eukaryota > Metazoa > Arthropoda > Insecta > Zygentoma > Lepismatidae > Lepisma > Lepisma saccharinum. Next base: position 39,939,087 of record NC_139230.1, read on the forward strand.
TCAAGACAAGAATTGATTTTAATGTTCTACGTTACGCTAATCTATCATTTTAAAGGATATGAATGTACACAGTCACTAATCTTTGAAAGAATTATTCAAACTCCGTACAGCTCTAACTTTCATCCAGAAAAACAATCTTGCATCGTTTGTAGCTTCTGAATTGCCATTATTAACTGACTTATTTGCCCTAATAGTTATAGTAATTTTAGGGTGTATTTTAAATTCCTTAACAACGGCAATTTTCTCGTTAATCTGCAAAATCCAACCAGAGATACACAAGCCCTACTTAATAATAAAATAAATAAATAAATAAACCTCACTTCCACGTAGTACACTCTGGATTGCATTTTGCACATTAACAAGTCTCTGGCATGTGGACTCACAGCCAGTACAATCCTCTGTGGGACGTGCATGGTACCTTGTCCATGCGTGTTTGTGATTATCTTCTCGTTAATTGAATCTTATCACCTTTCATCTACATGTTCGCGATTAGCCAAAAGTGGCAGAAAAGTGAAGTAAAATAAAGCAAATCAATCAATCTAAGGTTCTGGGTTCCGATCCCTGCTGAGCATTTAACCCCATCGTCACGATTAGGATTAGACTAAAAAGTTGCAGAAAAGTAGCATAAAATAATAAATAATAATAACAAAAGCAGGTGAAAGACTAAGCTATAGCACAATTTATGATGATTATATCCACATTTTATATTTCCAGTTCAAATACTTCCTAACATTAGGAATCGATCAATTGATGGATTTGGTTTATTTTGCTTCGCCTTTCAGCCATGTTTGGCTAATCGCGAAGATGATGATGAGTTGAGTTGCTGTTTTAAGTCCACTTTATGCACAGATAGGCTAACCGGGACTGAACCTACAGTTTAAAGTGGGATCCGAACCACTATGGGCCTTCACCAGGTATCGAACTCTTGATTACAAGGCGACGACGTTACCACTACGTCATCGGGGAGGCCCAAGATGATGATTAAGTGATGATATGATTAAATTGATGAAGATACACTCATGAAGAACACCCATGCCCAGGCCGGGATTCGAACCCGGGCATGAGTAATCGATTACTGGCACGTAGAGGCAGGTAATGTTTTCTCGTTTGCTAATCGTTGCAGTAACAAGAGACCTAACGTTCATAAGAAGGGCACGTTTGCAACTTTCTTTCGCAACACATGCCTCCATGAAATATGAATCTCTGTTGAAGATACAAGGAAACAGCAGATTTCCTTGGGAAATTCATTCGCTGAATTCCGCGGTGCTTTCTCTTCCTCTTTGTCTTCCATCCCGGCTCTTATGCTCACTTAATGGCGCACATTCCAATCAGATTTGGTCTCAACGTCGCAGGAGTAAAGGCGCAAGCGCTGCCTTCATCTCGGAAGTCGTACAATTATGTTTACTTCCTATTTCTCATAGGTAATTTCGAACTTAAGTCTGATGCGAAATGTGCCTGCATCCGAAAACATTCACACCAGAAAGGTTACGTTTGTTCCACTCTGTTCGTCAACTGTGGATATCTCGAGGACTTCATTTGGTTGATGTAAAACGTAACAATTGATAGACTACTGCCATCTCTCTGTTCACATGACGCAACAGTATGACCTATCGGCAGCCAGTGCAGAATTCAGCCACTTTCCTCCCGGGGGGGCATCAAACTTCACGGCGGGATCAAATTATAATACCAATAAAACAATACTGATAATTTTAAATTGTCCCTTACATCTGATGTGTAATTAAACTAAATTAAGTGTAATTATGTTTAATTAACTATCATTTTAAGAATGAGACTACAAGAATAAATAAAATAACAATAATATAGCATGCAATAATTTACATTTACAGCAAACTAAGGAGTCTAGGCTTTCAATAGCATATCTGTGGATAACATCATCAATGAAACTTTCTGTGGATTCCTCCTCCCACTCAGCAGTTGACACCTTCACAGAAACTTGAAGCGTATCCTGATCCATCATATTTCTTAATTTAGTAGTTAACAAAACGGACGATAATTTAAATGCCTTCATTATTTTGACTATTTATTATAAAGATGACTGAATAAGTGCTTATTACAACGAATAAACCAGAAGAAGTAAGTTCCACGTTAAATTAAAGTGAATGAAAGATAATCAAAGAGAACATGGTTGTTTACATTTTCTGAAGAGACATTTTAACTTAAGGGGGGGGATTTACTCCCCGGGGCCACATCCTGAATTCATCACTGCAGACAACTCAGGACAGTAGGCTGCGTCAGGGCATAGATTAATTACTCTATGGTTAACGCTTATTTCGCTGCATTTCTCTGCACATAATGTTATTCAAAATGCTTTCTCCTTCCCCCCTTCTTTTTCAGACTAATTAGAACTGGACCTAGAGTTTAAAATGGGATCCGAAACACTGCAAAATATGTGTCCATTCGGAACCCCTTGATTACAAGGCAACAATATAGGCATTGAACACAAGCATTTGATTCTGGCGTCTTCTGCTTTTTCTTTCGTTTTAACCCGTTTCTTTTTCTTTTATTTTTGCGAGGATGGAATAAATTATCATAGTGACGAACAAAAATAAATATATCCATATCTTAACGGAGATTCGAAAGCAAGAGGCCAGTTTTGTTCCTGTTTGTAATGCCATACATTGTTAGAGAAGATTCCCGGTTAGACAAGGTGCCCAACTTACTTTCGCCCCATTGGCGTAAGCAGGAGGGAAGCTAATAGGGTTGCAGCCCCTTCAGAAACTTTGAGAAAACAAAATGTTTCAAATGAAAGCCTTAAACAACTCTGTTAAAAACCATGTGGTAAATGTATATTAGGACGAAGAAAGAGAATACTGGGTTTATGCATTATGAATAGGCTCACCAGGTTCTCCAGATATAAACTGACCACTTCCGTTCATACTGTTCTTTAGCATTTACCATTCAATGTTTTCAATGCAGCAGCAGCAAAAAAACTACACCAAGTTCACAGATATCAGTAAGATTAAAATCTATAATATTAAAAAGGAAAAATCTACATTATGCAAAAATCAAATAAAGCAATAAAGAGTTTACAAATGTTTGAAACAAATTTTTAATTTATATTGTGAGAGGATTGCATTGCTGCATTCTTCTACACGTTGAAATACAACTGAAGTATTCCGCAATCCTAATCTTACACGAATAGCACTTTGACCGTACGATTTGTTATATTTATCAGATGGTGGCAATGATATAATCAAATTAATCAGAAAATATTACGTATTTCGCTTCTAGGTTAAAAACGGGAACAATTTAGGGGGCTTTTCAGACCAGAGTGACACGAGGGTTCACACCGAAGTGACAAGCGATAAGCAACATGGGCCCTCTCAGTCTATAAGAAGGTATTCACAGCGCACGCGCGGACAACAGACCTAGGCGACACGATGCACGTCATTGATGGAGCTTTCAGACCGAAGCGACAAGTGACACTCAAACAGGCGACAAGTGACACGTGTCTCATGGAGCATGCGTCGCTCGGACTGGCCGTTTTCTGAATACCGAGCATTGTGACGCCTCGGTCTGTTGTTCGCTCATGCGTGGTGAAAGTTTGCTTATAGACTGAACAGGCCAGTGTCGCTTGTCACTTCGGTGTGAAACTTCCGTATCGCTTGTCGCTTAGGTGTGAAACTTCCGTATCGCTTGTCGCTTCGGTGTGAAAACATCCGTGTCGCTTCGGTTTGAAGCTCCCAAGAAAATGGCTTAAGTGATACGTGAAGCTTGTCGTGTAGCCTCGGATTGAAAGGTTGCATTTATTTTCGATGGTTGTTTTCCAGACACGTGTTGCTTGTCGTTTCGGTGTGAAAGCTCCCTAAGTGTCCCGAAGATATCTGTAGGGAGAGCGGGACCTCTAGGTGAAAACCTCGACGTCTGGTGACTCTACTTATGAAACACAACATAATGGTAAAGAAAATACAGAAAGTTCAGGTAGAATGAACGAATGGGAATTTCAATCGGTGACCTTCCAAATACTAGTCCACCGGAACAACTTTCCATCAAGAAAATGGCATATCCTAAAAGGGCATTATGTTAAGATCTAAGGGAAATTACACAACTTCCAGAAATGCCATTTCACGGTAGCAGAAATTTTCATTGCTCAACGTTTTACCTGATTCAGGAAGAAACACACGTCATGATAACCACGTGTACGACCGTGTAAACGTAAAGAGGAAATGGTGTAATTTTACAACATTCTTTGTTGAAAATAATATGTCTTCTACAGTGGCGTGCGGATAGAGTGGAGTCTGTGGGCTGGAAAACGTCTCAGCAGCGTTCACTTTTCTCATTTATATTTTTATCTCCGTAATAGAACTCAATTCAAATTGTTCATTCTAATAACAGTACCTTGTTATTGATACCAAACAATGTTATTATAATTGTTACCAAACAATGTATAAAGCGACAGAATATTTTTTTTCAATAAGACCTTATAGTTAAAGTTATAAACCTTGTAGTTATACTTCCAAGAAGTCAAATGTCCTGAGTTCGAATCCTAGGTGATTGACATGGGCGTCGCGAAAGGGGGGGGGGGTCGATATCTCTCCTGGGAATTGACATGGTTCATTTCAATTTATAAAAGAGCAGCAATTTTGTTATATTCAGTTCTCGAAGCGGAATTGTTAGTGGGGAGCCTTCGACTAGCAAGGGGGATACTCCTATATTTTAACATGAAGACAATGGAAAGCTGGGAGATGCTTTACATAAATTTTCTTGTCTGGAGAGATATCACCCCTCTGCATCCTCCTCCACTTCGAGCACTGGTTATATTTAGTGTTAATAACTGAAATAAAGTTCAGTTAGTTTTTGAACGAAATAACCAAACCAAAAAGTGTCTCAGATCGAAAAAATTGAGTGTAATATACAGAAACCGGTTTAGGTTTTCATATTCTACTATTTAATCCAAGGAATAAACGGTTTTCAATATTCCAAAACTGAGATTTGATGTGAGAGATCACGCATTAACTTTAGGAGTAAATTTTCCTCTTCACTTTTTACAACTTTTTCTTGAACGCAATGTGTAAAAGTTAACAAAATATAATGACTATGCATTTCAGTACACTAACTGTATGAAATGTAAAAAAACTAAGTGAAAAACAGTTATTCTGGATATTCACTCGTCTGGTGGATCGAGTAGATAAGTCTCCCCAAGGATACAAAACAACAATAACTTGGAATAAAATGTATTTATTGACTGATTGATTTTTATATGGACATATGAGCACATAGACTATTTTTGACCGTCACACAACACGGGGATAAGCTCCTCAACTAAATCAAAATTTAGGACAGACCCTTAACCACGTGAGAAGAAAATATCTCTCTTGTTAAAATCTTTCTTATTCAAGTTTTAAAACTCATTCATTCATTCATTACTTAAGAAGAACTAAAACTATACCGTCTGTGAGGACTAAAATCTCGTTTCCTAGTTAATAGTTTATAATCGTTATTACAGTATAATAACAATCATAACCATAATAATAATTATTACTGTTGTTATTTCCTACTATCCAAGTTTTATCAATTGCCTGTCCACAAATATTTCTGGCAATGGCCATGGTGATGGATGATCGCCAGTCTGTTTAAGGTAGGATATACCACAAGTAGCGATCTTGCTACAATAACTGATTCCCCCCGCAACTATTCCTCGAACTTCCAATCGCGGATTAAAATTCATTGCCTTATCTGTACTCTAAAGCCTTCTTAGAGAAACACGCACATTCCTCACTACTCAAGCGGAAATATGACGTAAACGTACAGAAAATCAATTCACCTATCTTATTAACACATTCTTTTGGGTTATCACGTGGATTACAGTGGTTGCAGGTCGTTGATCGTGTGTTGGGAAATAACGTCTCTGAACGTACGTGTTTGTGTTCGCGAGAGTGGGGGGGGGGGTGTATTTATCTTACTTTATCTTGCTTTTCTATGTCTTTAGGCTAATCGCGATGACGATGGAGGATGATCAAATGAAACTGATGAAATTGGTAGCGACGATGGAAAAAAATGGAAGCCAGGAATGGGGAAGTTGACAAGGGATGGGCAGAGCCATGGACCGGGGGATACCCATCAGCAGTTCGGGTACAGTTACTAAAGAATATTGTATAGGGCAATACTGATCTCATTATATATTGATAGTCCAAACATTTTCTAGAGAGTTGAGAGCAGCCTTTATTTTGCCCCCCCCCCACCACACCCCCTTCATGTACTTTCGGCGATGAGATTGTAAGTCGAATACTCAACGCGCTCATCTTGGGTGTTTGTGTGTGTGTGTGTGTGTGACTGTGAATGTGAATAAAGGTAAAGCATGATGTCGTGGAGGTATATGAGAGTTTGCTCAGGTAGGCCCGCACACATTCACATTCCCGCCCATTCGTGGAAGTGATGGGATCAGCACCACGCTTCGGCCAACTCCCAGAGCCGCTCCACGAAGGCATATTGCTGGAAGAATTCCCAACAGAAATCACCCACCCCGGGTCTCACGTTGCAGTCTAATCTCTTACCGACTGGACCACGATACCCTCTCGTTCTTGCCCGCTCTCCCTCTCTCTTTCTCTCTCTCTCTTACACACACAATATAATCAGAAAGTATGGATGGGTTTCGAAGAAAGGAACATGTTACGTTTCTTCTGTGAATAACTGTCATGATATATAACCCAACATTGATAATATTAAACTTAATTTTTAATTACCTGTTGATCTGACACACAGAGAAAAATCAGGAGAAACCAGGGTGGCTCGCGAGTTCAGTTTGTAGTGCAATGGTCGGGCATGCCAGAGATCCTGGTTCGAGCCTGTATTTTTAGCATAAATTTCTACATTGATTTTCTACATTTGGTTCACAAATGATGAAATTTCATCGATTTTCAATGGGATTTCAAAGGCAACTTTCTGATCAAGCTTTCATAGTAAATTATGCTATCGCGTCATTAGAAATAACGAATAAAAATATCTACAAGAGCTGTCTAAAAGCAAATAAATTTAAGGGTGCAGCGATGTATAGCAAATTCTAATCCGTTTGTTTTTACAGTTTCAGACGCGCCCGAAGTTAGGAAGCTGTGCAGTAATGTGATGGGGCCATTCCAATGTCATGCCACTCGAAAGTCAAAAGGTTTAAGTCTACTTCATGCTCAAATAAGATAATCGGGGCTGGAGCTACAGTTTAAAGTGGGATCTGAACCACCGTGAAATGCACCTCCACTGAGAATCGAACCCGGGATCGCTTGAATACAGATCGACAGCATTGCAACCGAGTCATCGGAGAGGTGCGTCGTGGCACCCTAGTCACATCATCGTACACCGGATATAGCTATTCAACAAAATTAACCTTCTACGAGTGTAAACACAGTTACTTGAATCTGGATATTTTTGCGCATGATTGACCTTCGCCAGCAGAATGTTCCCTCAAACCATGCGAGCCGTTTTGTTACATTGCAAAATATCTGTATTTAGGTCACACAAACAGTAAGGAATTTGATGAGCAATGCACATGCTAGCATCAATTTTCTGCTATAGCTTGTTGCGGATGTCAGGTGATTTATCGAATGGGCTTTATACTTTGGTTGAGTTACGTTATATAAGAAACGCCTTCCACATGTCTACTTAACTGGAAGTAAAATAACTTGAAACACTCAATCTGACCCAAGTATCATGGTTGAACATATATACAGATTTAACATGATATCGTCATTATACTACCTATATCTTTACATTGTCGCGATTATCCAAAGGTGGAAGAAAATATATGTAAAATGAAAAAAATCAATCAACCAAACTTGACAACAGAAGACAATTGCTTATTCTTGAAGATTTTGTGAAAGTAATTAATAAGCATTACATCACAGCGTACTCAGAGAATGATGGCTTTATCTAGCTAGTCAGTTTGCCCAGCATTCCAACTATTTGGCGTTCTATTCTCTAGGGAAAGTTGGGCATTTCGGCACGCTACTGGCGTTTATATATATAATCACAAATCAATTGATCTAACATTCTTTGGTAATGATGAAAACACGGCAATATCGCTGGCTAAATGACATGTTGCTTAGAAGCGCTTACACTATATCTTATCTCAGAATATGACAGCGCTTACATACGGCCCTGAATAGCAGCATCTATTATTATCATGGTATTTCATATCAAGCTATAATGAGACAATTGTGTGTTTTGTCATTACTACGAGAATCAATGTAAGTGTTGATTTTCTGCAGCATATTCAGTATTAAAAACCACCTTCAATAGTGAAGTGCGTTCTTTTTCTTGGACTAGTTACATTTCATCGTCTTTTGTACATCTTTACATCATCATTAACTTTAGATTACATATGTCAAGCAAGGTGCAATGAGTAATATCTTGCTATTTATCTATTTGACGTCAGTTAACAGGATTTTGTACTATCGCTGATGACTATTTCCTATGTGATTAATATCCTAATGTTCTTAGCGAGTCATTTTGTGATTCATTCACTTTGGTTCAATAGAACAACACAGTGACGACAGAAAATGCACCTTTACATCCCCGACACTGAACAAATTACTGGAACAACAATAAATGTACATTATTACAAACAATAAACTACTAGAATCACATGTCATGTAATGTATATTTCATACACACACAACAGAACAGATTTTAATTTTTATATTTATTATATCGGGTAGTATTCTTTTTAGACTATAAACATCCACGATACACATATAGTAGAACAATGGAGATAAAAGTTAATAAACAACAAGCTTTGTAAAATCGAATGAGGATATAAAAAAAGTATTATTTCTGCAAATCATGAAGTGGTATCTTTGGAGTAGAGGAGAATGGAGTAAGTGAGGATTTGAAAGGCATGCATTTATTTTCAATGGTATCTGTATAAGGATTATGGTATATAAATAAATATGTATTCAATTCTGCACATATATTTTGTTAATTGTGATGTGTTTTTATCATAGTATATCTAACAAAGAACTTCGTGCTCGCTTACGGTGGATATGACAGCATTAGCTTTGCAGACAGAACAGGTGAGCAAGAGTGGCCACCTGAGAACTTATGAACTTGCCCCATATGTATTGAGTTATACTTTATAGTGGAAGTCATTTTTGGAATAATGTCGTCATGTGCAATACGTATGTATTTCATTGTAGATATGGTTCGAATCATTATCCGAAACAACGACGCTCTGGCTTCTGGACCTGCGGCTAGTATAATCCTCTGTAAGGCTGTGTGTTGTCCTGTGATATGTTCTTTGATGTACTGAGTGCCCCTTTACAGCCTCGGCTTTTAACATGGGTAAAGAAATTTTAGTCTTCCGTGACAAGAATTGATTTTAGTTTGATTGATTGATTTGGTGTTTTAAGTCTACTTTATGCACAGTAAGGCCGGCTTTAGACGAAAGCATTTCCTTTAGGATTTTTGCCAGCATAAATGCTATGTAAAAGCTTCCAAAAATCTTATAGCAAATAGTACTTTACACGCAAGCATTTCATGTAACTTTTCAGCTAGCTTTTGCGATTACAATGCATAACGTATACAGCATGAAAGGCACGTCGAGTTACACCATATATGGCGAATGCGCAGTGTTTACAATTGAAAAAACTAAAATATTATTCCATACGTGCACAGTAAACGTTGTAAAGTATATATTTAATCAGTGCCACGCTTCTCTACCTAATACCATTTAATACGAAGCGTAATTCCTATCGGTTGAATAATTATCGTGTTCCAAAAATGTGAAGTGATACGTTGTTTACATCTCACGCGGCCGCCATTACAACTGCGCTCGTGATCTAGAGGTCGCTTCTGATTGGTTATGCTACGAAAAATGCTACGGAAATAGGACGGATCCTATCCTTGAGAAATGCCATGAAATATGCCATGGCATCTGAAATGCCATAATATTTCTCACTTTACACGGTGGCATTTTCATCATGGCGTAAATGTTAAGAAAAATGCTAAGGAAAATGTTCTCGTCTAAAGCGGGTGTAAGGCTAATTCGGACTGGACCTACAGTTTAAAGTGGGATCCGAACCACTATGTGCCTCCACCGGGTATCGAACCCGCGACCCCTTGATCACAATTTCAGTTGATTTTAGTGATGGTAAGGGGCTAGACCACGTATAATGTGACGGTTGCAAAATAACCCAAGTGTTTTGAACTTGAATTTGAGTTTAAAATTTTGGGTGCGCCAGCACTTAGGATATTTTCCACCCGTCACGTTATACGGGGTCCAGCCCCTTACCATAACTAAAATAGCATAACTGTAATGTAGTATATTTAAAATATTATATGTTCTGACTTCGAGAATTATACTGGCCATAGGGCCAGACGCCAGAGCCTCGTTAGTCTGCAAAATGAAGTCCAGGATGTACTACGTGGAAGTGAGGTTGACAATTGAGTGTACTACGTGGAAGGTCACCCCTTACACCCCTAACCCAAGTGTTGACGCACCCATATATTATATTTCATTCATTCATTCTACACCTGAAAGATAGAAAGAGGAAAGGTTTTTGTTTGTCATAGTTGCCGATAAAACGAACTACTTATTAAGGTTGCCTTACAGTTGTGCTCAACGAACGAAATCTTGCTGAGGAAGCGTCGCTTGGTTACTTGAGGCGCCTCTAGCCGGGAATCGAATCCAGAACCTTCTGCAGCGAGATCGTGAAACGAGCTCTCAACGTGCTCCGCCAGTGAGAGAGTTCTGAAGATATTATTATTATTCGTTACTCTCTACTCCCCCTTTCTTGCTGCACAATCCTTTTTCCTTCTACCTTTTTACCGTATTGATACTGACAACATTTTCTTGTCGCTGTAAATGTATTAATATCCATATCCAATTTTTTTATTGGTTAAATCCATGTTCTTCTCCCTCACTCATAATTCTTCAACGATGTGTCATGCCTATCATTCTATTTTGTTATTGTACGTCGCTTTTCTACAACTTGTATTAATCGCGACAATGTGGAAGAAATGGGTTATAAGACAAACACAATGACACATTCACCCTTGATGAGGTTTTGAACCTGGAACATCTGGCTTCTTAGCGCGTGACGCTGACCACTCCACCACGGAGGCCGGCAATGATGTGTTGTGTCGTTTACGTCTTGCTTATAAACATGAAGCCACCATATATTTTTTTAAAAGATAATATGCATAACCGAGATGACGTAAATTGCCATTTGTGTTTGAACTATGCGAGATAGTGTAATAGCTGAGAGAGAAAAAATGTGGCACTCTCTCCCTTCTTGTAACACAAGTAACGAGAACAGACTGTTAACCAAACAATATAAGTGATACGGTGAGGGTAATTGGAGGTTATTGTTTATGCAACATGTTGTCATAGACCTTCTGCCGATAATGTTAGAAAACAACTTTCTAAGTTTGCAACTTTCACTGGAACATCCCTTACAATGTATAAGAATGCCTAAATGACATTGAAAAAATTCAGCGTATGCGAAAATGAATACCGATGTTATATTGCAATAATATCCAGAGGTATAAGTGAGTGAGAGAGAGAGAGGATTCATTTCCATAAAATGTATCATTTTTATAACTATTCAATGTGGTTCGGATCTCACTTTAAACTGTAGGTCCAGTCCCGATTAGCCTTACTGTGCATAAAGTGGACTTAAAACACCAAATCAATCAATAACTATTCAATGTGAAAAAGTTATGCATGCTCCTTTTGTGTGTACACACAACATATAACATGCATTATCATTATTAATTATTTCATATTGCTTGAGTTGATTTGTCTCTACAGCATATTAATATTTCTCTATAACAATCGTGTTTGTTCCCTTCGATTGAAACAAAGCTTTTTTTACATTTTCGTCTAAAAAATGAAAGGTCATAATAAATTTTGCTTAACTCACCATTCAAACTAGGAAGATAAAAACCTGAAGCGTCACTTTGAAAGATTTTGTTGCAGATTTCGAGAAGCTTAGACAATACGAATTCAATAGTCATTTGTTTAAAAAAAATATTCGGAGTGGTAAGTGGGAGCGATTTTACAATTCCGGACGTCTCTCCGATTTCTTTCATATTTGGCATAATCATTAATTGAGGCCTCGTAATCACGAACCTGAAGCTAAAATGTGGGGGTCGCGTTTTGAAAATGGAAAATAAGCGGAAAGAATGTGTTCTTTTTTCGAAATACATGTGAATTGTTTTAAGAACATAATTTTAACTATGCTTGTCTAACCTGGAATGGTTCGTGGGGATATCAGGGAATTGTTTGACGGCCAATTGTGAGCACATATATTAACGAAATCTTAGTTTTGTAGCACTATAACGGCAAACAATTTTTCCACACGGAAGACGCCATTTTCGTAACATACAATTGAACGCTCGATGCACTGTTGCAAAACTTACCTCTAATCAAAGCAGCATGAAACATAGTTTCCATGCTTGTATACGGAGAATGATCGCGGTAATTGAAAAGCTTATTTTACAACTTGTACACGTCAATTAACAATTTTTACACGTCACTCCCACATGTTAACCTCAGATACTTCATCGGGACTACGTATTTCGTGAGTATAAGAAGTGGGATAGAAATTACGGAAGCGTCCGGTATTGTAAAATCTTACCGGTAAGTGATAGCAAAGATTCATTTTTATAACATTCCATTAATATAATGTTATATGATACAGAGGGGTGTAAGGGATGACCCTTTGTAAAGACACTCAAATGTCAAACTCTGTTCCACGTAGTACATCCTGGACTGCATTTTTGCAAGCTAGTGAGGCTCTGGCGTCTGGATTCACTGCTAGTACAATCCTCTGTCGGTCTTGTGTTGTGCCGTTCATATATGTTTGTGACTGTCCTTTCGTCCATCTTATCTTATCACCATTCATCCTCATCTTCAAGATTAGTCAAAGTGGTAGAAAAGCGAAGTAAAATAAATCATAGCAATGAATCAATCAATTATATGATACAGCCAAAAATTAAAGAACAGCAAAATGAAAACAAGCAGATTAGTATTTTCAACATGTGCTTTCTTGTAAAAGAAAATGTATTTTTGGTTCTAACGTTGAATTTTGAAACAGCCTTTGTGAGTAATAACTGTATGCATATTTTATGTCGTTGTAATGCTGTTTGCGAAAGCCCTTGAACGATTATACTACTGTGTATATTAGTGCAATATTTTAAACACAAGTTTTTCGTTAATGTGTGAATGATATGGCAAATATTTTACACATTAATGTGTCAATAAATCATATTTGCTTAAATATATAATACCAATATGGATAAATAATCTATAAAAATAAATACTTCCTTTAGTTGCTCTCTGTGTCAAATGAAAGGTTTACTTCCATAATAGGTGCTAACCAATAAAGAATAAAATAAGTTACAGTGGTAAAATCAAAATTTGTTCGAGGATGTACGTAGGCATTATTTTTAATACAAGTAAAATAGGGTGTTATTTATGCAATACATAATATATTAAAGTGGTATATATTAAATACTAGAAAGAAACCAAAATCTAGCCTTTGAGAGTTTTCGATGCGTTCGTAGATAAAAAATGAAAGGAATTAACAATCGATCAAACCCGGATAAATTTTGTAGCCCTTCTCCCTCGATAAAACACTTCGAATCGAGCATAAGAAGTCAAATGTTACAGTAAAATTCGTTAATATAATTACAAACGCATGGCACAAACATTTGTGTGGGAAGTTCCATCTGATGATGATTCCATTGCTTTGCTGTTGATACACCCACTGAAATTTCAACCACCAACGAAACAGCTAATTCATCTGGCTATGCAACCGTTTCACAACCTCTTCTATTGCAAATCCGATATCATTTCTAATTAGTTTTTCATGAAGATGCGGAAATTAATCAATTATTCAATGACACCCTCCACTTATACGTATCTTTACATACAATATACACTTTGTATACAATACAATAATTACGGCGGCTTTACCAGTTCTTAACATTGCCCTTATGGTCGTTCTTATCTCGTATTTTACTAATTTATTTTGATGTAATCAAGGATAAGGAATTCAGTTTCGGAAACAAAGAAAGTAATTATTCATGTACTGCAACACTTGATAAGAAGAGCTTCTACATGTCATTAATTACTGTACGTATGTATCTCAGATCCTTCACCAGAAACTAACGTTACTCTTCACATAGACCAAGTGATTCTCAACCAAGGACACGCATTTTCCAGAGTACCAATTAGTCTATCGCGTTTTACAAATGGAATATTATTTTTATTAATGCAGATAAAAGTTATTAGCCGCTGGCCTCCGTGTCGGATTGATCGCTGAAACGAGTTCCGAAGCAAGAGGTTCTACGTTCAGACCCTCACCATTGTTAGTTGAGTTGAGGTTTTAAGTCCACTTTAATGCACAGTAAGGCTAATTGGGACTGGACCTACAGTTTAAAGGGGGATCCGAACCACTATGTGCCTCCACCGGGTATCGAACCCGGTACCCCATGATTACAAGGCGACGACGCTACCACTGCGCCATGGGACAGAAACTCCCTCACCATTGTATTTGTTTATTCGTCCTCGTCGTCGCGATTAACCAAATTGGTAGAAAAATAACCGAAATTATAGTAGTTCTTTACATGCATTTAACGAAATACGTATTAGTAGATAGACTTCAAAAGAATTACATATTACAAATTATCAAATTTTATGGTAATAGAAGTATTGTGTGGGTGGGTGTTTTCCATGAACTCGAATTATAAAAGGGGTCACATCTTCGTTCACGTTTTTTTTTTTTTTTGTTGGACTCTTTATGATCTTTATTCAGGGCCGCTGCGAGGACAGGATTGTTGTTGACAGGGACAATTGTTGTCTTGTCATTTTACATTGTGTTGCACACATATTATGCACTCAGACAGAGCTGCTGGTCTTCACAGCTTTTCTGCTTACCACGAACGGCATCAACCTGTTCATTTACGAAAACTATAACGATAAATTGAAAACGTAATCATCATAGTTAAACGTTATAAAAGATTACGTCGAATTATCTACTCGCAAGCTACATCATAGGCATGTAGTATCTTAGGTTGAGCGCTACGGGGGTCAAGGGCGTATTTGGAGGGGGTCCGGACCTCCCCGAAAGACTTACGAAGAACTAAAATTAAATAATGAATATACTGTTTAGTATTTGGTTTAGAATTTAGCATCGAGGGTTATTTATTTCTGCCGAACTTCCTTGAAGGCAAAGGTTAGATTGGGATCATATAATTTTGAATTGACAGTACTTAAGAAGATTTATGTACTTACACTACTACTTAAAATAACATGCATTTTATTAATCAGGAACTTTACTTTTCATTAACTGAACTTAACATCATTTTTTGTTAATCAATAAATATTCCATTTTAAATTTTTTGGCATTAATTTCCTTGCCAGGACAGTTGTTTTTATACAAATTTTAGCGACCTTAACTACACATAAGCTAGATAATGAATACGTGCTGTTATACGATCCTTTTTCACCAATTCATGTAATAATATCAATGACAATATTAATTAATTTGCCTGCTTTAATAATTATAATTATAATAGACCTGTTATTGACGTATTGATTGTAAACATTTATATTATTATTATTATTACTTGTGAGATACTTGTTTCTGACCCCTCCCACTTTTTTTTTCTATATACGTGCCTGCATGATGTTGATTAAACGGTAAAATACACAAATGAATGTCCATGTCGAATTTGAGAGTTGAATCGACAATTTTTTGTTTTGGAGCGGAGATCGTGAGTCGAACATCACACAAAACTGAAGCCGCCATAAAAAGGTAAAGCTATCCCCAACGCATTGCTGTTGATGAATAGACACTCACGAATAACCACCATGCCTGTATTCAAACTCGGAAACTTCAGTGGCGAGATCGCAAGTCGCGGACACCGACACTTCAACATGCCATGAGGCATATGTGGAGGCAGGGTTGGCAAGGTAATTTACTCGTTACGTACGTTACGTAAATTATGCGTAATTTACTAGGAATTTACGTCACGTAGAAAATCAGTTTTTTACGCAGATGTTTTTCTTTCTTTCTTTCTTAAATTAGTAATATAGAAACTACTTTCATTATATTACATTTTAAACATTAATTTTCTTACTTATATCAGCACAAATTCATTATTTTCTGAAGATTGTTTATACAGCCAGCTCACGCCCTCACCCTCGCTAAAAATAGAACTGTTCTTCCACACATTTTTAAAAATTGACAAACCTGTTGATATTGTGCGTCTTGCACTAGCACATACTTGTATTTATAACACAACATAACGATTAACAAAAAAGTATGTGGATTGGTTTCGAAGTTTTAGCTTCAAATTCCTTTTTCATACGTATTTACTCTTGCATAGGCTAATTATGATGTGAATGTGAATATGGCGGGCAGTGTGTAAAATTCTAATATAAGAGCACATAGAAATTCAGAAGGAAAGTTTATTAAAGCCTTTTTTTGTCTCTGCCACTGCGAACTGCCATACGTAACAATAACCATCGCAAAAAACACGTTTTCTTTTAATTTTTATATTTGATTCTAGTTCTTTATGTACTTTACTTTTTTTACGTATTTTACGCGTAATTTACGTGTCATGCAGAAAACCTTTTTTGACGCGTAATTGCACAACACTATGTGGGAGTGTGGAGGTGATGTGATCAGCACCACGCTCCAACCGCCTTTACCCTGCCTTCAAGTTTCCCCCAGGTGCCCTTTTAATAGAGGCTGGTGCACCCCATGCAGAAACATTGCTGGGTAAATTCTTACCTGAAATCACCCATCCCGAAAATCGAACCCAGCAGCTCGGCTCCAAGAAAATAGAGAAAAGAGGGAGAAAGTCGCCATAACGTCTTTCAAATTATTAGGCAAATCACAGCTTGCAATTATTTGTCATAACCAAGCGAAATAAAAAATACTAGTATCAGTTATTGATAAGCAAGGTTGTTAAAGGTCCAGGAATTTCAAATAAATTCAATTCCGGTCCATAAGATAAAATCAGCAAGCGTAAATGGGTTCTGGACCCAAATAACCTTTTTATCTGTAAAATATTTCAATTCGGTCCAAGAACCTTTTCTCCGGATCAATTTAAATACGGTCCAGGAACCTTTTTTCAATGAAACAATACGCAACTTGGACCGAATTTAAATTGTGCAAGAAAGAAGTTTCGGTCCTGCAGCGGGACCCAATAGAACCCATTAGAATTTATGTGTTCCTGAACCTTTAACAACCCTGCTGATAAGGCACCAAATGAATAGTTCGGATTTCACACATGTTCCCTCTCTTTATGTGTAGAATGAACATTAACGAACCCTTCAACGTCTTTGTAATAAATACCTGAGAAACAATAACAATGTAGTCTTCATCTATTAAAGAAGGGGGAGAAGAGAGTAGGTGTCGCATAATTTACATCGCATGATTTTCGCCGAAAGATGTCGTGCCTGAAGAAGCACGAATGTCATTTGTTTCTTTTATTTTTCGAAACAAAGCCACCTCTTTTTCCCACGAAAGTTGCTCGTTGAGTCGGGTCCGTTTCTTCTGCAAATTGCAGTTAGATTAGAAGACGTGGCGGGGAAGAAACCTGTTCCTGCGTGGAGTTCTGGAATTTCGGTCAGCCCAAGTAAAAATGTATTCAACAAGAAGAAACTCATCCAATGTTGCATACCGCGCCACAGTCTTTAGATGGTCGAACACTTAATGTTTTACGGTCAACAAGCACTAAATTGGTGGAACGGAAGCAATGACTTCTGATAAATTTGTTGACATGGCTTGTGATTACACCATCTCAATCCATATCGTTTTTAAGCTGGGGAATAGTACGATCATTTGTCCACTGTCTGTTGAACCAAATTGTCCCTTACCATCATATTTCATTTAGAAGTGCAATTCAGGCAGCGAAGTATGAATGTTTCAAATGGTAGCATATTGCCAGAGCCTCATCTTGTATCTGAATATTGCAATTTCATCAATATTCTTACACAAATGCCTCAAAAACGTACCTCTTTGGACGATGTTTAGTGAAATTTATTTGGCATTTTGGCTCTTTCTACCACTCCAGGTTAAACATGGCTATGAACGATGAATTGATAATGGAATAAGGACCCCGAAACGTCAATGCCTTAACCAGGATTTGAACCAGGCCACGCACAATGTAACGCTAACCACTCAGTCACGGAGAGATGTTAAGTTTGTTCTAAAGTTCGTACCACTCGAATATATAGCCCGCCTGGAAGTGGACCAACAATTGAAACCATATGTGAGGGCTCACCAGTAAAAGTTTTAGGTTTGAATCCCTTTGTGTTCATGGGCGTTGTTCCTTTGTTTGCCCCATAATTGATTATATCTAATCGTTATTCATCCTCCTCGTCTCCATTCTTAAAAATAGTATGAGCAAAGTGGGATTGTGTAAGCAACGCATCACGACACACGGCACAATACAAGGACAGGACACAGACTTCCAAGACGGACAAGACGGACTTTATCTGACGACGAAATAACTACACGGCAATACGGGAACGAGTTGCATTATCACCACTTCAACAAATTATAAATGTAAAGAAGGGAGGGGGGTCAGTACGACCATCCTGCCTTCTGGAAGTCGCCAGAACTACGTTAGTTGACAATAGTCATTGCACTATTCAGGGTGAAATGCGAGGAACTGAGGCGATGTACAAATACGCCTCTCCCTGAGAATTGATTTTATAATTGCATGCAGTTTCAGTAACATTAATCACTGTATAATTAGAATTACGCGTTTGTGCATAAACAGCACAATAGAAATCAGACCACTAATAACGCTTGAAGAGTTACACTTCTCAGCTTTTGTAAGTGAAACAAGGATGCAGGAAAGAGATTTAAAATTAATAGTTGGACACAATGAAAGCAAAACAAAGGAGTGTGTCCACTAGGAATTCAAATATTCTACAGAAGTATCTCAAAATTGTAAACAAATTGAGATTTTTTTTTTCTGGAGCTCCTTTAGGATACAACTGTTTCATCTACACTATCATCTGATGCCCACATAATCCAATATTGATACTTTATCTTTGAAAACCGTACAAATTGGACATAAAATATTTGAATTCTAGTAGACGAATGTTTAAAGACGATTTATTGTTTGAGAAGAGACTTGAAAATAGGTAAGCTATAATATTCCGTATCCGGGCGTTTTAGACATCTCTCTTTAACATTATAATTGTCCCTTGCAAAGTCAAAGTTTGTTCTAATTCCAATTTATAAACAAATAGGTTAATCGGGACTGGACCAACAGTTTAAAGTGTAATCCGAAGCACCATGTGCCTCCACCGGGGTTCGAATCCGGGATCCCTTGATTACAAGGCGATAGCGTCACACTACGTCATCGGGGAGGCACTTACTGCCCTTTTCATTTTCTATTTAAAATCTCCCTTTTTCTGAGAAATATTAAACCATTTCATCATTACATTTTCCCTAAAATATACACATAAACCGTTGCAACCTAGCAAATATATATAGTAAAGTAAAAGTTAAACTTCCCCGTGCATGTAGCACCGTGCTATGAATGCACATTTTAGGGGATGTGGGGGTAGGACGCTACACATTCTCGTTCTCGGCTATTTTGGAGCTGATGCGACCAGCACCTCGCTTCGGCCGCCTTCACCCTCCAGGGTTGCCCAAAGGTACCCATTGATTTGAGGCTGGGTGAGCCTCAGAGCCGCTTTGTGCGGGATAGTTTGATGACCAAAGTAATAATACAAAAGTTGTTGATTGGTTTGGTTTATATTACTTCGCTTTACATTACTTCTGCCCACTTTTGGCTCATCGCGAAGATGTTAAGTGATGATATGATGAAATTAACGAAGGGATACTCAAAAGGAAAACCCAAACACAGGTCGGGGTTCGAACCTCCGACCCCTGGCGTCGTAGCCCGCTCTACACTCATAAAACTAAATGCATCATATCGATTGATGCACTAAAGTGTGTTTTATGGCTTCTTCAAAGAATCAGATTCACATTTGATGCATTTCGATGCATTTTTGTATGTCGTGAAAGAAACACAAAAGTGCATCACTTGATTCAAGTGTGGATTTATTTCAGTCGAGATGCACTTCTATGTATCAGTTGATGCGTTTTGATGCACCTTGATGCATTTTGATGCACCAGAATGCATCTCTTTTGATGACGAACTTAAACGTTTCGTCTGAGCTACATAAACTCTGTAGTTCAGACCAAATGTTTAAGTGCATCATCCAAAAAGATGCAATAAGGTGCATCAAGGAACATCAACTGATGCATTGAAGTGCATTTCGACTGAAATAAATCCTCACTTGAATCAAATGATGCACTTCGTTGTTTCTTTCACTACATACAAAAATGCATACAAATGCATCAAATGTGAATCTGATTCTTTGAAGAAGCCATAAAACACACTTTAGTGCATCAATCGATGCATCCTGGTGCATCAATCGATATGATACATTTAGTTTTCTGTGTGTACTAACCACTCCGCCACGGAGGTTGGCAGTTGTTTTCTTGTGTTGATCTCGATTTACATTGCATCAGTTATTATAAGGGCATGTGACAATAAGACTAGAACGACAACGTGCAAAGAATGTCAGATCTCAAATTCAATCATTAAAATGGGAGAGTGCACTATATTTAAAAATGCCTCACTCCTCTACACGAAATCCTGTAGTTGGCTCAGACCTCGAATCCCGAGTAAGGCAATTAGAATTGGTTTAGCAAATTTAGCGGCAACAATAAGCAACATTAATTAAGCATCTGCCGCACAGGCTAAAGATACCAGCGATAAGATATTAGTTATAAAATGAGGAAGTACACGGCTTAAAAAAAATGTAAAAATTGTTTATTTGAATATATGAAAATCGCGACCATACAAAAATCTGTGTAAATCGCGACCAGTTTAAGTATTCATTCCTAGCGACTACCTGCTCTACATGAGTCACATTCCACCGCGGTAAACAATACTTTTTTTATAGATGGAACCTTTAAAATCTGTAGCAAGTAATTTTCTCAAATATACACGATCAATGCAGACTTTGGAAGTTCAAAGAGTGAAACAAACATCTATCCGGTGACCTTTGCATTCTTACCAAACAAAAGAAAAGAGACATACATACTTCTTTTTCGTAATGTACTTGAACATATTAAAGAATGGAATCCTAAAAATGTGACCGCTGATTTTGAACGAGCAGCGATTTCTGCACTAAAAGTTGTGTGTCCCATCAGTTGAAGTGCACGGATGCCATTTCCACATGAAAAAATGTCTGTGGAGAAAAGTGCAAGAATTGGTACTTACTCGCGAATACAGGGAAAATGAAGATGTAAGATTGCATATCCCCATGTGTGCTGCGCTGGCGTTCCTTCGGCCTGAAGATGTCTTTGATGGCTGGATCGAGATACATTCCCAAGCACCTACAGTCGCCAAGCTTTCTGAATTTTTCGACTATTTTGTGGAGAGGTGGTTAGAAAATTGTGAAGTCCCGGTCAGTCTTTGGAGTTGCTACAGACGGCGCCATCGAACCACCAACGCTGTAGAAGGCTGGCACAAAAAAATTAATAATATGCTGGGAAAGTCGAATCCTACAAAATTAAAGACGTGATCGAATGTATGAAGACAGAAGCAGAAAATTCAGTGTGTGCGTTAAGAAGGACAGATTTAAGTATGGAAGGCAAACGAAGGAAAGTGTGGATAAAGTGTGATGGGAGTCAGTTTTATTTGAAAAATATGATTAATTGACAGGTAGGGACAGTACTGGGCGCTATTTTCGCTGGGCGCGTTTTACAGGACACCGTTTATTTGAACATCAACTTGTTTTCAGATTGCATGACACGGTTCTCATTGATTTGCGAGTCATAATATATCCAAATGTATAATTTTTTTCTCTAGTTTATGCTACTGCAGGTTTGAGCAACTAGCTTGCACTTCTGAAGGCCAACGAGGGCTCCCGTGCGGTGTGAGCTTCCCGCCTGTACACTCCTAAAATCAATTAATGTCCGGGTTTATCTTGCGGTTTTTCACACTAAACTCGGCTCCAAATTATGCCTGTACCATGACCAGTGAATGATACTATTCAGTCTTTGCAGAGTTAATTTTTTTAAGTAACCGAGTTTCAGAGTTACTTCTTTAAAAAAATAACTGTTTTAGTTGAGAAGTAAATTCATTTAGTTACTTTATTCTAGAAGAGCTATAACATGTTTCGTTGATGATAAAAAATAGAACTTACTTTCATTAAATATCATTAATTTAATTATAAATTGTTTTAATGTTAAAATATACATAAAGGTAAGAGAATTTAAAATAATCCAAAGTTTCCTTCCATATGGAATCGTAAACTGTAACAAGATGACTGACCTGTTTGTTTCGATACCCGTTAACTCGTTTACAAGTAACTTATTTCTTCCACTGTACTATAGTCCAAACCGCAACAGAAAGAAAAAGCACAAATGTGCCATTAAACAAAATATCAGTCTCCCTCCAGACATGCCAAACTTTCTTTAATTGTTCACACATCTCTCGAGTAAAGAAAAAGTGCAGCCAATCTTCTTAAACAAAGAAAAAAAACGTAAGCTATGGAATAATCTGGGACTAGGCAACATTAAATAATATAATGTAATATTTAGGGGGAAATAATTAACTTCATACAAATTAAGTAAAAAGAAAGTCTTGCAAATTTCTATCGTGATTCGAAGGACCGTTACAGAGTGACGGCGCTAAAGGGGTCAGGGGACGAACGCTATTTTACCTTAAATATACATTTTTGTATGGTATTTGGGGTATATTAAATGTGGCTACTTCCAGCTACATTTCATGTATACATAATCGTATACGAACTCATATGGACAATGCTAAAAGCAGCAAATTGTATTACCTATGTGCAGTGCTTAAAGTGGTTTCAGTCAAATGAACGCACCGAGTACTACTACTAATAAACATATATTAATATAAAATTGTATTTATTATTATTATTATTGCATCCAAAGTAAATATATGAACACAAGATCTATCACGTATGTCATTTCAGGCAATTAGGTTCTCATTTACCTAAATGAATAGCACTAACCAAAATTAAAAAAAAGAAAAATCCCTCTCTGGCAGGAGAAAATTCAACATAAGAACTTTCTCTCTTCCTCTTTATCTATTGTTTACGAGAATTAATGTATTTAGTATATTACATAAAATAAAATGGATGTCCAATATCGCAGCAGGAACCGAGTTGTGGCACCAAACTGATTTCCCGGAATGGAGTTCCGGTGCGTTCCGGCTCATACAGGGTGGTCACTTTAGGACCATGATAAAAATCAAGTATAATTCCCGGTTTTCAAGGCGAATTCTCCAAAAAATCAAGGGTATACAAGCAGATGTTTTCTCTAAACATTTCAACCTTACGTATTGTATCGGCTCTCACCACCCACACACATACAGACACAAATATATTAACAATATAAAGGATGCGTGCGATTCCAATGAATCCAAAAATTCTAATTCAATTCAATTGAACTGTATATTATACATATTTTTAATTTTAGGTGCAGAGTTTACATTTGCCAATTCACATATTCAGATACGAAATACATCTACAAAGACAAGTCACAATTGTTACACTAAACTACGAAAAAATGTTAATTGTATTAGAATTTCAAATTTACCTAAAAAACTTCAATAATCTTCCGTCTGTAAATAGATTGTTCTGCGAAGAACACTAGCAAAGCCAACGGACTGAGATAATTCTGTTTTTATTCTCTATGCAGCTTTCTTTTCTTTTCCTTCCACGATAAAAATAAAAGCTAAGCCGTGAGAAAACTTGCCTCGGGGTATTAATAAATATGTATACATTCAATGGGATTTGGATTAATAAAAGTAGCAATTTTTCACGTTTACGGAGAAAAATTCCAGCAGAATTCCCGGAGCCAATAATTCCCGGAATTCAAGGAATTCCCGGTGAGTAGCCACCCTGTCATAGCGTATGTGATAGAAATCTACAGTTTTCTACAGCTTGAATAAAGTTATATTTTTTGTAAATAAACAACGGCCTGCCTTCCCTTCGCAGAAAAGGTTTTGTCCATCACCCTGTCATATTTTATTATGTAATAGATTATCTCTATTTCGGTTACTACACAGCAATATCGGTGTTTCTTAAGAAACAAAGATCCACGAAGATCTTACACGAGATGGAAACTCATATGCAAGGTATACGGCGTCAAAAACTATGACATAAAACACAACAGAGCATTCGAAGCGTAAATTCACGGGCTGTTGGCCTTCATTATACAGGCTAACCCAGATGTACATGTAACAGTTAATGAAGATCACAGCAAATTAAAACATGTGGTGTGAATAGCACAGTGGTGTGACATGAGTAATTAGTAATTAGGTGTACCTATATATGTCTGCTGTCTTTAACTCACGGTCACTAACTGTAAGTTGCGCTCCAACAGTCTTTTTATCAGATATTGCCATATTTGATAAATTCCGAAACCTCAAGTTGTTATGGAAAACCGCACCAGCCGGTACATTGGCTTTTTTGCTGATTTTGTGCCCACCAGATAACCGCGACGATGGGATAATACAATCGCAAACAACTATGCTAAGAGAGATGGGCAGTAAGGGTCGGCCCTAAGTAAGTGCGGAGCCTGGGTCATAAAATATGCGTGGGGTCTATAACCAAAACTTTTCAGAGGTCTGGAATATCAGAAATTTTTGTTTCTTAGTCTGAAGTACAGGTGTTCTATACAATTTCAATTTCAACATTAATGAACATATTTCGTATTATTACCTAATAGCAATAAGCAGAATGTGTTCATGATTAAAAGCAAGAAATATGGGAACGGATTTATATGTAGTAAAAATGTGCTAAATATGTAAATACATATGTAGTTATTGTCACCAAAATATGGAGTGTTGTAAGTGTTCGAACGTAAATTTCCTTCTCTTGTCTCTTAAGATGGATTTATACTGACTAAAACTGCGTTCAATATCGCAAAAAGAAATGGGGTGTATTTCAAATTTGTCAGTTATTCGCGAGAAATTCACTCAACTCCTTCGCTCAAAGGAGAACATGTAGTTATTGCGCGAATGTGGAGTATATGTTAAGAAATGTTCTGAAATATGGAAATAATATGTAAAAATAACTAAAATATGTAAAATATGAGCCAAAACCTAATATATGTACGTACAAACATGGAAAATATAAACTGAATTTTTCGAGTCTACATGCCATGATGCGCAAAGATAATACAAAATTTAACTGATTTCATCTTCATACATAAATATGTATATACATATAAACCCGTTCCCTAGTAATAAGTTTCTAAACTATTGTTTCGTTCAATTCCAATGTGCTACTGGCGCGATGTTAATTATATTTAATTACAAAACTGGGTGTGGTCAATACTAAACTCTTATTTTACCTATCAAGTGCCAATTTTTAATCATATTCAAAACCATTCTGTATCATAATTCTAATTTGTTTACTTTTCATTGAATAATTTTGACGCTGCAGTGAATTTGTATTGTTTCATGTAAGATACCGGTATTATTTTCACTTCACGATTTCATTCTATAATTAAACGAATAGGGGTGGCCGCGGTGGCTCAGTCGGTAACGCGTCTGACTACCATGCTCAAGGTCCCGGGTTCGATCCCCGGCCGGTTCAAATCCGGGAACTTTTCTAACGGTGAAAGCGGCCCCGGCGCCCACCCAGCGTCGAATAACATGGGTACCTGGGGGAAACCCTGGGGGGTAAAGGCGGTCAGGGGCGTGATGCTGATCACATCACCCCCACTCACGACCGGATCAAGAAAGTGTGGGGCGTTACCCCCACACCCCCTATACGCCTTCATGGCGTAGTGCTATGCACAGGGGAGCACTTTACCTTTTTTTTTTAATTAAACGAATAGGGCATATTAAAAATTTTTGATTGAAATGTTTGGACACGATTTAATATTTATATTCTGTTTAGAATATTTCAGTAATTTTTAATATTTTGGAGCATGTCGAAACTATGCGTGAAGGAAAAGAAATCAGAAAAGTCAAAGTTTTATAAGCCGTACACAAACAATAACTTTTATCTGGCTTGGGGCCTCTGCCCGATGGGTAGCGGCTGAGTATCGAGGGCACACTAGAATGAATATAACACGGAAAGTGTTAACATTTTCAAACAGTAATAACTCAGGGCTAAGTAGTACGGTAACAAACCTGCATGTAAATAAAACCGCAATCAAAGGGCTTTCACTCTATGAAGGTTATTTTATTGTAAGCTGCAGCTGTATGTTTTAAATATTGTTACAAGTTTAACAAATTTCCTCTTACATCCTAATCCACTGGCCATTCCAAAACTATTAAACATACATCTAGACATATTGCACTTAAAATAGGAAAATGGCCAGATCTTTAAAAATCTATAATCAGATTTTAGCTTTAACATTTTTCGAGCTTTGGTTTCATATTGCATGAAGTCACAGTGATAGAACAAGTTCTAATAGTCTACAGTAACCCCACATAAATTACAATTATTTAATATTTCCAATTCTTTACTTGGTTTGTGTTGGTTAGTGGTTTTTACAAGTTGGATAGAAAGTTGAAAACTTTTGGATGTTATTTTCATATGATAGTGTTGATTCCTTGCAACTGCCACCACTGTGCACTATACTTGAAAACTTGGCATTTGGTTAGTATGATTGTAAATGTACTGAAAGTCCTTGGCAGAAGATCCTGAATGATTGTCAATGAATTAGCACAAGCTTGGGCAGCTTGCTTGCACTTGTGGAGGACGAAGAGCGCTCCGTGCAGTGCGAGCTCCTTGCTGCACACTGCACCTCAAGGCCAGTAAGCAACAGAGCAGGAGTGGGGGAGTCCCTTGCTCCAGTTTCTTCTGCCATGATTGCAATGCCACATTCCATTGTCACGAATCAGGTGACGAGAAGTTTCCCACTGCACGAACGCAATCGATGAAGCCTCCTGTCTAGTTCACTCGCTCCTTTCCGCCCCTCTTTCAACGCAGGGCTCTGCAGTCCACACGTGCAGACAAGAGCGCTCTTCCACTATTACAGCGCGTTGCCCAGGCCTGAATTAGCATGATATAAGATAGTGATATGATTTGTTCATTAAACACACTAGACGTTACCCACGGGTTAGTTGGAACCACGGTTCCCTGTCAGCTGATCATCGTTATGTTTATTGTTAGTTTCAGACGCCTCGGAGAGGGCGATCACTTAATTTTAGACGTCAAGAGGGGTGATCATTTAACTGATCATATATTGATGTTTCGTGGGGGAAGTCGCTCCTTCAACCCCTATAATCCAAACGTGAACATGGGTGTGGGACCTCAGCAGTGATGTTCCGTAGACTGGAAGTCTACAGTGGCTCGATTGATTGAGTTGGTGTTTTAAGTCCACTTTATGCACAGTAATGCTAATCGGGACTGGACCTACAGTTTAAAGTGGGATCCGAACCACTACGTGCCTTCACCGGGTATCGAACCCAGGACCCCTTGATTACAAGGCGACGATGCTACCACTGCACCATCGGGAAGGCATTACAGTGGCTCGAGAACGCTTTTCATTTGTGAGGATAAAGGTAATATTTGCAGAACCTCGGTAAAATTGTATTTATAAGGATGTGTAGTTTGAACAACGCTAGCACGTAACCACCCTGAAGGCAGTGGTGTAAATAGCACCCCCGCAACCCCCGCGGCCCGGGAGGGCGCACGAGCTTCGAGGGCGCAGAAAGAATGAAAAATTAAGAAATACCGATAGTTCACAAGAGCTTTCCTTTCGGCGTTAAAGTATATTGTCAACCGAACACGTTATTTTTTTATGCCCCTAAAACTGCAAACAGAAAATTTTAATCACTAGAAAAGTAGAAAGAGATTAGAAGAAAACTTTCATTAGCTGAATAGTTCAGGTCATAGATTACGTCGCCGAAGGGTAGACGACAGGTAAGGAAAAGGGCTGGAAACGTTTTCACCCCTCCCCGCTCCTACTTACCGCCCGCGTTTTAGCAAGGTTTGGTGAAATTGTGCTGTTGCAGGGACGTAGCTAGGTTGATCATTTGGGGGGGGGGGGGCAAACGTAAGATTTTTCTATCAAACTATTATAAATTACAAACTATTTATACACCATATAGGCCTATACTGTACACATACATGTATGTATGTGTATATATATATATATATATATATATATATATATATATATATATATATAAAGAAAAGGATCAAGGGTCTCCTCGGTGGCGCATGGTAGCATCGTCGCCTTGTAATCAAGGGGTTCCGGGTTCGATACCCGGTGGATGCTCAGTGATTCGGATCCCACTTTACACTGTAGAACCAGTCCCGATTAGTATTACTGTGTATAAAGTGGACTTAAAACACCAACTCAATCAATCAATAAATTGGAAAGGAACATCGTTTTCTTCTGTAGCCCCCAACAGTCTACGGATATAGACTCGCGAAATCCACAGCCATTATTCGGGAAACTAAATCCAGAATGAACTCATTAGCTTAATGGCTTATACACCAAGAACAATGTTATTATATTAGTCTTTAGATTTGTAAATTTGCTGGAAGAATATTGAGAAGTAGATAAAACCCTTTTCCGTGGTTTTAGATAAAAAGTGCTGGAACCAGGTTTACAAGTATTGAAAACAGTGCAAATATGAAATGTGTGCGCAGTGAGTTCAAGCTAGGCATCTCATGTATACAGTTCATACCGGAATCGAATCCGGTATCTCTTAGTTCAAGGCGACCGCGTTAAGCACTATTCTAAAGGGTGGGCCCGAGTCTTCTATGGCATCTGATTGTTTACTTGGAGAATGATGACGATAAGAAATTTCATGCACACGTCTAATTTCTTAAAATTACTTTTATTTATGTGTGGAAAACTGAATATATGATGGCACTGGATAAAACAAAGTTCCCACACGCTCAAATGATTACGCTCTCGTCTTTGGTTCGGCAGGTTCAAGAACCTGCCCGGGTTCGATTCCCGATGGAGACACATAGTTGTTCGGATCACACTTTAAACTGTATGACCAGTCCCCATTAGACTTACTGTGCATAAAGTGGACTTAAAACACCAGTTCAATTAATCAATCAATCGAAAGGTTCAAGGTTCGATCCCTGGTGGTCAGGTCGGTAGCCAGATTTTGATTTTGGAAGGGGTTTATCCCTTATCGGCAGCCACCATCTAAAGGTGAAAAGTTTGGGGGGAGGAGTAAATGCGCTGAATATGAATTTCTTGGTATATTGCAACTTACCATATACAAGATGTTTAATCCTATTAATGAAGTAAATTTAATTACTACTACACATTATTAAAATCAGATATTTGTAGGATTTCTGGAAATGACTGCAGCCCCCGAGCCCCTTCCCTGGGTATGTGCCTGATTGTATTAGTTCCAAAATTTCTGTGCTGTTCCAACATCGTGAGGACAATTTGGGAAGTACTTGAAAGCGATATCGAAGCAAATTCTGCTCTCGAAACTATGGGACTTGATGTAATGACCACGTGCAACCGAATGAAAGAACTCTTCGCAGGCCTCGTCCCTCAATATTAATTTTACTGACTAATTGTAAGTTTTTCTCGGCCTCCTCGATGACGCAGTGGTAACGTCGCAGCCTTGTAATCAAGGGAACCCGGGTTCGATACCCGGCGGAGGCACATAGTGGTTCGGATCCCCGATTAGCCTTACTGTGCATACAGTGGACTTAAAACACGAACTCGATAATTGGAAGGTTTTAGAAGAACTAAACATTTTATGCATTGTACAACTTTGCTTCTTTTCACCTACTATACGTGAGTATAACACGCTACGAAACAAGAGGTCCAAGGTTCGGACATTGGACAGGTATGGTTGTGTCATGTCGGTCCCATCGCCATTCCTTGGGCTCATCATTCATCCTCATCGTCGCATTTAACCCAAGAGGTAGAAAAGCGACGTAATAAGGAAATATATAAATGATTGATTTGGTTTATTTTACTTCGCTTTTCTGACACATTTTGGCTAATTGTGAAGATGAAAATGAGTGATGTGAAATTGATGAGAGGACCATCATAAAGAACACACACGCCCAGCCCGGGATTCGAACCCAGGACCCCTGGCATCGTAATGCACCTTGTTAACCACTGCACAACAAATAGAAACAGAAAATGCTTGATAAGTTATTTGCTTCTCCATAACTCATGATCATATTATAAGTATTATTTGCTGTATGACTAGGGATTAATTATATTTGTATGTCTAGCCAACCTAGCCACCTAAGCAGCAGCAGCTTCCGCATTTGCAGGTGGAGGCTAAGTGAAGAAAAATCACAGAAAGTCAGAAAGATAAACAAATTTTGTAACATAATACTGTAAAAACAATTGCTACATACCTAGTTTCCTTCCTTAATTGAAACGTTGTTTATTCTTCATTATACATGAGATAAACCACCCTGGGAGTCGAACCCAGGATCTTGTGTGGTAGTCAGACTCTCTTTTAGAATGCCAATATGTTGGATATTTGGTCGATCCTGATCCATTGTCTCCAGAGGAAGACAATCTGGCTGCTTCTCATTCGACATTTTACTCGCGATTAAGGAAAACGAGATCACAAACACTTCGTGATGCTATCTTCTCGCGTTTACAGAAGTTTACACCGCTCGGATCACAAATCCTACTTCAAACTATCTGGCAGATATCAACTGTCCACCAAATCAACAGATGAACCGACCACTTCAATGTTTCTCCGAATTTTCAGAAAGTGACCTTTCCCCTCCTTTGTAGGGCAGGTCATTAACAGGAGGGTTGAGTGCATGTGAGAAGAACCGCTATGTCATCATTCCCGCGCCGAAAAAAGGGACAAGCAATAGAATTCTGTTCTTGGAATTTGAAACGCATGGGGATATCTTTTCTGAACCATAAAATAATTAACACAGAAAGTTCTAGCCACCCGTAGCTAAATCTTCCTGTTTGTGTCGTCCTTTCGGCGCCCATAGAGCCAGTGTAGGGCCAGATGAAGAGAAAGTGCGGGTTTTGGGGGGATCCTGGATCTGGTGTGCAGCAGGGAGGAAAAGTGCATTTTAAATAGGTCTCAGACTTCCCTGACCGGGGCAGACCACAAAACCATTAACTGCATCCCCTCCCAATACATCTGTTTGTGTTCAACAAGCAAGAAACAGGGAAATAAGAAAGAAATGCCTTGCTTGGGTTCGTGCTACTGAAAATTGAACAAGTGTTTCAAACTGCAAGCAAAATTTACTGAAGGATTATTTTGCAATATTTTTCATCAAAGTAAAATTTCCAGCAACTACAGAACAGTTTCCCGGGGCCAGTGCCCCCCCCCCCCTAACGACGTCCCTGTGCTGTTGTTAAGTTTCTTTTGTAGTTGTTGTAGAGGAATCTGCTACAAATTTCTGGGAGAAATATGAACAAGATCTTGCACTTATAGCTACAGAAATTGTTTCATTTCAGAATGTAGAATCAACTGAAATCATAAGAAGAATGCTGCTAAGCATTGAAAGCGATCGTGCTCGAAAACTGGATTTGACGAGACTAGCACAAGAATTTGCTTACATCAAAAAAAGGCAGAGGACTGTTAATGAGCATTTAACAATATCGTAATTTTTGTAGTAACAGTGCATTTTCATTTGTAATTGTAACACAAATTTTTACCGTTCGTCTTTTAAAACCTTTCGTACCAGTTTTTAAATAGATTCAAATTACACATATGAATGTTCATATTTTTAAATACGTATAAATGCAGAAGTGAATTAAAATTTTAGAAAAGAAAGTATAAAAAATGCGTAGGGGCGCACAACTGTAAGTTGCGGGGAGGCGCAGAGCGTATTAGTTACGCTACTGCCTGAAGGCAAAATAAAAATCCTCGTAAGCATAAACCCTTTGGAATATAATACAATATACAGGGGCAGTGGCATGCCCAAGAGGGGGTTGATAGGAGTTATAACCCCCCTCTTTCGCCCAGTATTCCTAAAAAAAAGAACGTCAAAGGTAGGAAAATATGACAAAACGCGGGCCGACTAGCAAGAAAAAGTATACATAACCCCTCCCTTTCGAAAATCCTGGGCACGCCACTGTACAGGGAGTACATGTAATAGTAATGGGGGAAAGGTTATTTACTTTCATTAATGGGAAGAATGTGTCATATTCGGAGTTTGCTACAGGAAAATGTCAACTACAAATTCATCCGTTATGCTGTTTATTGATGAACACTTTCTCCTTGAAGCATCCCCAAAGGAAATAGTTGCAAACATAATGGTCTGGTGAACGAGCAGGCCATGGCAAGTGACCGTGATGGGAAATGGCGTGACCTGGAAGTATTTCGTTGATAGCTACCATGAAAGCTCTTGCTGTATGAGCAATGTTGTTGAAACCATACATCTTGTGTGTTTATTCCATGTTTGCGCAGTCCGGGCAAAATAAAGTTTTGCAACATCGATAAGAATTAACTGTTACTGCATGCCCGCCCTCTTGAAGGAATTATGAGCCTATTAAGCCAAAGCTTGCCACACCAGATCCCATTGTAACATTTTTACAACGAAGGGGATGCTCATGGAATTGTCATTCATTTCTGTTCAACCAATAGCGTAAGTTTAGCTTATTTACACAACCAGACAAGTGGAAACGTGCTTCGACACGCATGAGCAGAACAAACATAAAAATGCAAACAAAACTGTTGCTGTATTAGGTAAGTCACCACTCTATAAAAATGTCTCAATTACAAAAGCATGATGATGCACGTTCCACTACCCAATTTCTTCTGAAATGGCGTCTTACATGCTGTTGAATGCCACCAAGTACTTGGTTCTCCTACCACTGTTGCCAAAACTACAAGTATTTTAAAACAGTGTGGTTTCCCTGCCAGACACACTACAATCATCTCCCCACCCACCCTACCTCCACTTTGAGTGCTGTGCAAGACTATCATAATTCTGCCTTATGAAATTCATACTGCATATACTTAACATACTTACACCCCAGCTCTCGGATGGGTACTTAAACCATTTAATTTAATTCCAGCCCAGGAATTTTTTAAAGCCAAATCACCAAAATATGTAAACTGGCTGTACTTTCTAAAATTGACATTGAACCTGATTGCCATCTGGTTTTGGTAACTCTAAAATAGTATCTTGGGGGAGGGGGGACTAGTTTCAGTCGAATCACAAATGTTCAATTCACATGTACAGTGGTGTATTAAGTGATTTTGGCAGAGCTATACATTCTATATTAAAGGCATCCCATTCTAGAATTTGTCCATCTTGACAGTGTATAAATTCTTTGGGTTTTGAGTTTTTAAGACCACTTTAGGCACACTAGGCCAATCTGGACTGGACTTACAGTTTAAAGTTGGATCTGAACCACTATGTTCCTCCACCAGATATCGAGCCTGGGACCCCTTGATTACAAAGCGACATTACCATTATGTCATCAGGGAGGCTTTCTGGGCTATTTTCATCTTGTGATGATATGTCAATGAATGGATGAATGTATCGGAGACATTTCTGGAATTTGAAGACTCTCCCTCACACATACACTCATTCTGGTTACAAACATCAGCTGTAAAAATTTTCATAGTTCCTGCACTCTGGCAGTACTCCTTGTCAGAACAAAGGAATATTTGGTAAAGGAGCATGGCACTAATCACTTGCTATGCACATAGATTTGTTTGCTCACAAATACATTTTAAAAAATGATCTGTAAATCTATTATTTTGAACGTTAACATAAATGTTTCATGTAAAATTTGGAATTGTTGTGTTGCACCAACTTTGGTTATCAGTGTGTCTTGATTCTGATTGTCTTCATTTTCACTGTCACTACACTACAGGAACTCAAGAGAATCATCATTCCTTTTGGTCAAATGCTTGGTCAGCACCAAGAGGTATTTTCCTACTAATATAGTGACTAACTACAAGGATTTAATTTTCAATTAAAGAAATTCCATACCTGACCTTCTTCTTCATAAGGCACTACAACTTCATATACTGAAAGTTTTGGCCTTCTCAACAATTTCCCTCCATTTTCTTGTCCTGGATACCCTTCCACCATTTGTTGATCTTTTATCTTACAGATCCCTAATAACATCATCTATCCATCTGGTTTTTGGTCTGCCTTTATCTTTTGTTCCTACTGGGTTCCATCTGTATATCCCTTTAACTAACCTTTCCTGTGGCATTCTATGAACATGTCCAAGCCATCTTAGTCTTTGAGATTTGATAAAGTTTATTATGGTGTTCTTTTGAATTATTCTGTTTATTTCATTATTATTTCGGATTCTCCAAGTAGTATCATCATCATCTTTAATTGGGCCATACTATTCTTTCAAATACTGATAATCTTGGTTTCTAGGAGTCTTCGAGTGTCCATGTTTCACATGCATATGTAACAATAGGTCTTATTATGGTATAATAAAGCCTCAGTTTGGCAGTCTTTGATATTTGTTTACTTTTGAATAGCTCCAAACTGGCATAAAAAGCTTTACTTCCAGATACAATTCTCTCTTTGATTTCTTCTTCTATTGTGTTATCTCCATTGACTATTGATCCTAGGTATTTGAAGGATTTTGTCCGTTCTATATGATCATCATCTATGGTCAGGTCTTCCAATCCACCTTTACCTCTCGCACATTTTAGGTATTTTGTTTTTTGTGCATTTATTAAAAGGCCAATTGGATTGGCCAAATGCTTGGATTGATGTTTCAGCTGTTGAAATGTTTCAATGAAGAACTTTTTAGATCTTGCTGTGAGTACTATGTCATATGCATAAGCGATGCATTGTTCTAGTCTCGTAGATCCAACGGTTTCATAATTGAATCTATGATTATACTAAATAATGTTGCCAATAGAGGGTCGCCTTGTTTCACTCCTAACACTACTTTAAATTCTTCAGTAAGTTCAATGTTTATTTTGACTCTTGCTTTGTTGTTATTTAGGGTCAATGCTATTAGTCTTATTAGTTTGTATGGTACTTCATATAATTTCAGGGAGTTTATGGCCTCGCTTCTGTACACTGAATCAAATGCATGACTGTAATCAATAAATATGTTGTGTAAGTCAATGTTGTATTCATGACATTTCTCAAATATTTGTCTTACTTTAATATGTTGTCCATAGTTGATCAATTTGGCTGGAATCCCATTTGGTGTTCTCCTAGTTTGCTTTCAATAATCTCTGTTAATCTCTTATTTAACAATATGGCAAATATTTTGTACCCTATGTTTAACAGTCTTATTGGTCTATAGTTGTCACAGTTTAGTCTGTCACCTTTTTTGTACATTGGACACACAATTCCTTCATTCCACTGTTTTGGTATTTGCTCTTTTTCCCATGTGTTTAATATCAGTTTATGCAATTTCGATTTTAATGCTCTACCTCCATTCCTGATTAGTTCTGCTGGTATATTGTCTGATCCTGCAGCTTTATTTGCTTTTAGATGTTGTATTACTGTGCATATTTCATTCCAGGTCAGAGATTGTAACTGTTGTTTATCACTTTCATTTTCGTCCATTGGTAATTGCATATTCACCATTTGTTTCTTATTATATATGCTGCTAAAGTATTCCTTCAATCTATTTAGGACTTGTTCTTTCTGTTTAAGGAGGTTTCCTTTAGCATCCTTACATAATGAGGGTGGAATGCATGACACTCCTTAAATTTCTTTACCTCTTTTTTTAAGGAATACTTGGTCCAATGGGGTTATGACTAGGGAAAGGAACTTCAGGTAAATAAATGTTTTTTCTGCGATAAGATAGAGACCCTCATTTTTGCCAAAATTCTGATCATAGCCTTATATGTCAACACAGCAAATTTTATTTTACATAAAAACACATATTTTCCAGTTTTCCGTATGTAAATACATATTTTGCGAATTTTCATTTTAAATGCATAAAATCGCTCATTGACTTCATCTACCTCGAAATCCTCGAAGGAAAAATGTTTATTCTCCGCACCTCTTTCATATCGAGAGTGTTAGGTTTGTTTTGTCTTCAAGCACCCTCGCTGGCAGACTTCTGGCACCTCGCCTACGATCCTATTGGGGGAAAATAGCTGTAAGTAGCTGGGGCTGGCTACACGTAACGATAGCAAGGCTTTTTAATGAAGCAATGCAGCTATTGTGGCCGGAAGGCATAAAATTTGACAATGTTCTTCTCTTGACAGATGCTGCAGCTTACATGCAGTAGGCCTTGCTGTTAGCTACCCCAAAATGGTGCACGTTACATGTGTGGCTCATGCGTTGCATAGAATATGTGAAAAGATAAGAGCTCTTTATCCCAATGTCGATGAACTGGTTTCAAATGGGAAGAAAGTTTTTATCAAGTCGCCTAGAAGAATAGACATTTTTCAACAAAAATGTCCTGAAGTTCCCCTTCCCCTACACCTGTAGTTACGCGATGGGGCACTTGGTTGGATGCAGATGTTATGCCCAGAACTTTGAAAAAATTGTATCTGTTGTAAATGATCTCGACAAAGAAGAATTCTGCAAGAACTGTTGATGGAGCCCTCCTTAAAAGTCGAATTGGCATACATCTCAAGAAACCTGTCCTTTCTCTCCAATTCCATACGAAAGCTTGAATCGTCCGCGTATAGTAGAAACGAAACTGAAAGAATTCACTGGATCTAACGCACGAGTGCAAATGTCTAAATGTACAGAATTTTTTGGGAGAAAACAAGGTTTTCAAACTTTGTGCCAAATTGCACGTGTTTTGGAAAGTGAAGTAGAAGAAGAGGAAGCTTTGGAAAACTTCAGCGTTAGTGACATTTCGTGCTTCAAATATACAAGAATTGTTTCTTGTGACATGGAGCGATCTTTCTCACAATATAACATGCTATTTAGAGATAATCGTGACAGATTTACAATGGAGAATTTGGAAACAAACTATGGTGATCCACTGCAACTCTTCCAAAAAATAGCTCACTAAGAGGTAATCATTTAGAAACTGATTTCAGGTGTTTAAAATGCATGTTATAGTTTGTTTTTGTTACCAAATGTTTTTATTTTTGTCACATATTTTCCTGTTTTTATCACATATTTTCAACATTTATGACACATAAAAAATAAATATTTCTGAGTTTTTTAGCACATAAAGTTCCGTTCCCTAGTTATGACCCCACCAACCCTCCCTTGGCACGTCACTGGAGATAAATGATTGGTTGATTTGGTGTTTTAAGTCTACTTTATGCACAGTAAGGCTAATCGGTACTGGACCTACAGTTTAAAGTGGGATCTGAACCACTATGTGCCTCCACCGGGTATCAAACCTGGGACCCCTTCATTACAAGGCGACGATGCTGCCACTGTGCCATTGGGGAGGACCTGGAGATTAATGAGTAAGCATTTTATCATATTTGTATTTGGGAGACGAAACATTAGATGTGTTCTGAACGGAAGGGTTTTCATTGTGAATTTATTGTTTCACGATCCAGCTGTATTTGAGAAGACTTTTTTGTTTTGTGCCGATATATGACAAGACTGATGTGATGCAATTTTGAACATTTGCGAATGCTTAGGCCTGAATATGAACAATTTGATGGGTTTCAGCTTTTACAAGAACTGCAAACATGAGAGGACAAGACACATTATTAGTGTTCAGGCTGAAATCTGAGAGAAATATTCGAGAATTGTCTGCAACTAGTTCGCAGCCCACAGTTTGAATCTCGAGTGGATTGTCCATCCTGAGAGTGTGTAACAGCTTCCTTGCATCACCCCCCCCCCCCTTAGTTTGGAGCCCAATTGGCACCACTGGCAGACAATTCCTGAATATTTCTCTCGAATTTGGGCCAGAACCACTAAAACTTGGGAATTTCTTAAGGGAAAGAGGTTCGATTTTTTAAGTACACTTTATGCACAAAAAGGCTTAATTGGGACTGAATCTACAGTTTAAAGTGGGACCCGAACCGCTATGTCATCAGGGAGGCCTTAGGGGGTAGAATATGAGCTGAGCATATGACTCCTTCCTTTTCACTTGTCAATACAATGTGTTACCATCTTTTCATTTATATGACGTTCTGAATTTTAACGAGTTTTAGGAAACCTAGGCCAGTGGAGGACATAGCCCCTATCAACCCACTCCTAGGCACACTACTATGTGGGCACACGTGTGTGTGTATGTCAAATATCCAACCATTCAGTAATCCAATGTTCCTATCACTGTCACAAAGGTAGGAAATTGATGTATTTATGCCAATGCAATATTTCAAATTTAATGCAGATATTATAAAATATTACACTCTATAAGCCCATCTGATAATTATCATGACACAATTGTATTGTTATGGATAAATGAGGATTTTACCACAAATTACAAGCACTGTTATGGGACCTGTTCTTTTGCATGCAGATTCCATGATGTTTGAATTTACTGAAGCCTGAACCACTGCCAGAAAACTCTCCAGCATTATACATTAATTATTAATAATCATTCACAAACACATACTTATGTTAATACATTGAAAAGTTAATTTACATACCGTTTTCTATGTAATACAAACACAACAAATCTTATTCACTCCCAAGTCGCATATTTCAAATAACCATCTGTGTTATCTGAAGATAAGAATTTTTTTCTAGTTATCTCAAGTCAAAGCAATGACAACACTACAGTAGTGACAAATCTTGACTGTGAAAGACTTCAGATTAGATAAAAATCTCCATTGAAAGTATTTGCTGATCTTGAGCTGTCAATTTTGTAGGGCTGAAAAATATGCATTAAATAAACAGTACATTAAAAGATTTCCAAGACTGGTTAAATAGGTCAATAACCTTCCTAAAGAACACATTGTATTTTGACTCTTTAATATAGATTTTCTACCACTTAAGCTTAATTGCAATGAGGGTGAACAGTGATAAGATCAAATAGATGAGAGACGAACATAATGCACATGGCCAGACTGGAACTCAAAGCCTGAATCTTCCGAGGTGGGATTGGCCATCTAAGTGCTATCTTCCACTGTTACTTTCTTTTCTAGACTATTAATCAACCAAGCTAAGAAAAGAGCACCCTTTGGTGACAGCAGTGCTCATCTGTGAATGTGTGTCCTGCACCTCTAAAGGAGCATTCAAAAGTAGATTTTGGAATGATTCGGTGACTAATGGTATTACATTTCGTTGCCAAAATTTAATTCAATAGCAAATAATCAAAGCATAATTAAACTACTTATTTCTTCTCCTTGTGGTTGCTCTCTAATACATTTCTCATTATTGCAATTAAGAAAGGGACACAAAGGTGAAATAAAGTATAATACAAATTGCTGGCAAAAGAAACTTACATAAAATTGCCAATTATCCAATTATTTGAAATCAATAAACATTCTATATTCCTGCATCAAAACATCCAAGAAAATGTGCAAATTTTCCATCATGTTTATAAGTGGCCTAATAAATTGAGAAAGGTGTCAAAATAAAAACTACAGTCACATTTTGCAACTTGTGTCGACTAATTTCAAACACTGCTCTGAACTTAAAAGTAAATTAGGGAAAAAGGTACTCATCAAAGGAAAGTTGGTGAATATCACAAGATTTTAACCTCAGATCTTGGCAGACAGTACCAAATCAATTTCTTTGGCTTCACAATTTTCACCTCTTAAGATACTATATGTACAAAGGGGTACCCAAAAATAACCGGAATTATATTTTTAGGCAGCTGCTTCAAAGTATTCTCCATGTGAGCCCCAACGTTTTTCCACTGCTGGAAACAGTTCTGGAACTCTTGACACAGGATATTGTTAAAAACTGTCAGCAAGTTTTCTTTCACCTTGTCCACATCACTGAATCACTACCCTTTCAGGGTTATCTTCCCACATGAGAATATATATATATATAAAAAAAAGCGGCACAGAGGTTGACACACAAGCATCAAGTTGTTCTTCACCAAGAACTGTTGGGCACTTCCACTTCACAATTCTGGCTGTTTCTCAAGCAGTTTTTCAAAACATGAACATAAAATTATTGGTTCAGTTTGTCCTAGAGGAACAAATTCCTTGTGTAAAATCACATTCACATAAAAAGAAAACAAATCAACATTGCATTCAGATTTGATCGAACTTGACATGCTTTCATGGGTCTCTGTGAATTTGAATGTTTCCACTGGCTTGACATTTTTTTGTTTCTCGATCGTATGCATAGCACAAAGACCTCATCCTCAGGCACAATCTTAGCAAGAAAGTTTGGATGGATCATTACTCAACTCAGTTCCTCCTTCAAGCCTCAGCAAACATCCATGCAACTGTCTCTCTGCTCCTTTGTGAGCAAGTGAGACAAATTTGGCAGACACCCACTCATTCGCAAGCCTTCTGTTAAAATTAACTGGCAGTTACTCCATCACAAATTTGTTTCTTCAGAAACTTCCTTAATGGTCTTCCGACAATCTTTATTAATTGCGTGCAGAACTTTATTTGATTTTTCTTCATTTCTGCATGTCTTCACAATGGCCAGGTCGTGACAGGTCTTCAATTAACATGTCACCATTTTTTAAATGGAAAAGTCACTCACAGATGTACGATATACACAAAGTATCATCCTTAAAGCTCGGCTTGACCTTTGGCTGCTGCCACCAGGGCATTTTTTCCTATAATTTTGCTCTCCCTTTTAAAAAACTGCAATGATATACCAAAATCTGAAAAATTACATCAGCTTAGAATTCCGTCTAAAGCACTGACATGAATTTTTGTGTGGTTTGCTTTCACTGTTATCAAGATATTATCAATAGTTTAGTAGATTTACATAATCACGATGGTCTCGGCTGCAGTTTTTCCCAATAAGAAACAAAATTTCACACACACTCTTTGTTCCTTGTGGTCGGTCACCCATCACAATAATTGATGGATGGTGCAAGTAGAAACACACACAAAATGGCACCAAGGACAAACCACACCACACAAAATGACACCACTTGGCAGACTGGTGGGAGAAACCCACAGCTATCAACTCCTAGCAACACTATCCATAAGTACGAAGTGTGCATGACTTATTCTGGTTATTTTTGGGTATCCCTATGTCAGAGGCGTATATTCTAGGCTATCTGTGAAGCCTATGCTCAGAAGAGCAGAAAAATCGATCAGAAAACGTGCATGAAATGTTTATTTTAATAAGACTACTATGGCATTTCAGGAGTTAGCACACTTATTTCTTAGAAGTTGTTACACTAATTTCTTACAAGTTGGCAATCTTGCCTGCTTTCCTTGAGTGCGGAAGGAGCCCCATGGGTTTAGGATGGCAGTCTTCTAGCAGGAATTCTGTCAGCGTTGCGAACCCCCTGTTCCCAGCGTGGAATCTTCACAGGAATGGGGAATTTTGGAGAGAGGAAAAGGGAAACTGGTTGCTTGTGACAAGAGCACTCTGGGCCAAGCACACCACTTGCAGCCAATTAGGACAAAAGGGAGAGGATGCTGACCTCTTCAAACAAGCCAGAGTAGATGCGGGGGTGAGAGGAAGTTGGGGAGTTTGTTGGCTGTCTGTTTATGGTTTATGCTTATGACTTCACCTAAAAATAACCGAACTGACAAAGGACAGTGCCAGGTACTCTTGTTCTGTAGTTAAAGTGGAATCGCATCGAGTTCATTTCCTTGTTGCGCGGAACGTTTTTCTTTCAAGACTGGTCACTGAGTAGTGTGGGGAGTGAGTGTGTGGATATATTTTTGTGAATGATATGTGCTGTGTTGTGAACTAAAAGTATGACATAATTAACGAGCAATTTACTCTGCTTACGTATGAGGATAAGCTTCAAATCGTTGTTGAATTTTTGTTTTCAGTCCACTTTGTGCAGAGAGAGAGAGAGAGGACTAGACCTATAGTTTAATGTGGGATCCGAACTACTATGTGCCTCCACCGGGTATCGAACCTGAGACTCCTTTGTTTCAAGACAACAACGTTGCCACTACACCAACGAGGCTGTTCCAAGCTTCAAATCGTGAAGATATGTAGGACTCGGACACTCCAAAAGAAATATACAAGATAAGAAGTTTGTCATATATTTTATTCTTGCATACATAAATATTTCACGATATTTCAAAATCCCTAAAAATAAACAAAACCCCCTCCCCACAATCAATTTTTTTGTCTATTCGAACATTGTGATATAGCCCAGATTCTGTACCCAGTATATGCCACTGCCCTATGTACCAGATGGGTGGCGATATCGATCGTGAAGAAAAATTTGCATGGAACAAATGAAAAGTAAGCTTATCAGAGTAAATTACCCATCTCTGCATAACCGCCAAACAGATATCTTTAGACACAATCCCTACGTATGTCTTAAGTGAAGCATGCAGCTCAGAATAAGTTTCAATTACTGAAATGTTCAAGTATCCACAAAAATTTGTAAGTGGGTAATGCTAAAACTTGTGTTTATTTCTTATAATTTTTATTATGCGTATTAAATATAAACATTTACAAAAGAATACATGAAACAATCATAAAAATATTAATCATAGCATGCAATTATAATGCAATACCTCTTTCTTCTAGAATTTATTTTAAAAATAATCAACCTCACTGGGTGCATGTAATATATGAGCATGGGTTAGTTACAGCATTCAATTCCATACATATCAAGGTAAGGAAAAGGTGTCTTTCAGCTGTGATATATTACCTGACCCTTCCTGTACTGCACTGAATACACTCATTTATTTGTGCATGGAATTTTTAACTCTTGTGAAGTTGCCAAAAGAAAATAATAATAAAATACTAAACAGACTCAAAAGTGTGATGTATATTTAAATCTCACTAAATATTCATATTTATTGTAATAATGTCTTTGCAAGAAACTACCACCTCTATACATACAATCTGCTATAACATGGTTTGCAGGGTGGAAATATTAAAAATATATTGCACCTCCAATTAGGGGAAGCAGAAATAAATTTTGATTTACACTTCCATAAAATAGGACAACATTTATTTAACACACACACACACATTTATCAACTGGTGTAACAGTTTCTTCCCTTCCCCTATTTTTATTCTGCTGGTGGTATTAAAGGACTGATGAATAAACGATTTTAATGACAGTTGAAATGTTTCAAATCAATGTAGTGCTTATTTTACAATATCTTCACAAACAGTAGAACACTGATGTAAATGACATGATGGTGGAATGCAATAAGGCAAGGAATAAGCAAAAATTTAGAAGTAAAATCTATAGACATAAAAAATATGGATGAAATAATATAAAGGAAGTAATATTATTTTGAACTAAACTAACAAATCTGTAAGAGATTATTTGACAAGGAACCCTTTTCCAGTAGGAAGAAGGGCAGTGATAAATCTGTAGCCTGTGATATTAGTGTGGGGAGGACATTAGAACGGAACATCATAAAGATGACAAAATATAAAACTGAATTGAAAACATATAATGGCAACAGCACCATAACACTGACCACATAAGAAAAGGTGGCTGCCCGACTAGAACATGGATGAGGGGAGAAAGGCAAGTCAATGATAACACGGGAAGCAAAATATTCTGCAATCATTCCCATGGAAGATAGTTTAAAAAAATTGAAATATACCCAAAGGTTGGGACTGAAACCATCAGTACTCAATCAACATTGGCCAATACTGGCATATCTGTAAAACCGACAATGTTACAAATCTGAATTTTGGTGTCAATGGACTGAAAATTTGTCCCCTTTTTGTTTCTATGTACGCAAAGAAAAAATACATCATTTATCAATAAATCTCAAAATATGCAATTTCCTTTTCTATGCAAAATTCATTAGCATCAAGGTCACATTCATTAAGATGATTTTATCAGATGTTTACTAGTTATCACTAAATTTTACATTTACATACTAAGCACCTAAAAATTTTCATACTTGTACATGCCTACTCAAAATTACTCTGCATTTCAGTTTGATGTCCTGCTCTGGTCATGTATATTTACAAATTGTAAATAATAGTTAAGGATGAACCAACTCATGGAAGTTATACATCATTAGATTGAATTATGGCACATAGAACTAGATATTTTCATAAATGAAAATCTACTGTTACTTACAATTTTTGAATTGAGATTTCAGTAAATTCACATTCAAATTAAAAATTCTGAATTAAACAAAATAAATAAAAAAAGTTTACCAGGATAAAATGACACACACCGAGAGCTTCTAAAAATAAAGTCAAAGTAACTTGTCAAAAGAAGAAAGCTGCAAGTTAAGTGTCTAGCTTTGCCAGAAGGGTACGAAACTAAACAAGCATGTGGGCAAATCTTTAATGAAGCTGCTTTAACTTGCTTTCCCTCAAGTATGACTTTGGTTACATACCTGAAATACAATTTTAGTAAACCCCAAACCCAAAACTGATTACCCAGTGTGCACTACACTAGAAGTTTACACTATTTAAATGTAATACCAATTTAATGCAAGTGAAAAAACTTGCCATTGGACATAAAAATATTATAAAAAATACTCCTTTCATGCTAATCATGCAAAAAAAAGAAAGTAAATATATATATGAAAGGTCAAGTGAACCCATCTGAAACAATGCTTCACAAGTTTGTGAATTAGGTAATTTGTAGCAGAAGGCTACAAAACTACTATTTCAAATGATGTGATAGTTATTGACAGATATTTATGCCGAACTTCAACAATGTTTTCTTGGCATTGTTCATTTCACATGTATTCAAAAACCAGGAATACTACAGAATAGAAGTTAAATGTGTTCACAATAAAGTTAATAAAATGGCTTGTAATTACACTTCAGAATTTCTAAAATTTAGTTATTTTCATACTAAAATAGTC
This sequence comes from Lepisma saccharinum, assembly GCF_977018435.1. Classification (NCBI taxonomy): domain Eukaryota; kingdom Metazoa; phylum Arthropoda; class Insecta; order Zygentoma; family Lepismatidae; genus Lepisma; species Lepisma saccharinum. The sequence continues at coordinate 39,983,799 of NC_139230.1, forward strand.
TTTCACCATTTCGTAAAAAAAAAAAATGCAGATTTAATTTAACAAGTTATAAATACATGCACGCACAAGAAGTTGCATATGAAATTTACATCAGCTACCTCCTCCTGTATTTACACATGTATAATGCGCACTTTTTCCAAAATTTTTACCCCCAAACTGTGGTGCATATTATGTACAGAAAAATTCGGACAGCTAACATGAAACCGTACAGGATCATTCCATGATTTTGTGCTACTTGCATTGATTTTTCATGTTTCTTGAACCCTATCATGTTATATATCAATGTAAAGCTTAAATTCTGCAGTTTCTGAATATGGCAACAGTATTCTATTCAAAATGCAATTGAAATAAGTTCATCACAAAATGAAGGAACCTTGTCCTCTTAGTCCACATAGTAACAGGTGACTTATTGAATAGGTAGGATGTCATTCACTGTTGATCTGCACAGCAACAGTTTTACGACCTAGAACTAAGAAAGGCATTTCTTGAACCTGGACCTAGCATTATATACGAGATATATTTTTTTGTCAATTTTCCGCATCAAAAACCAGGGTGTGCATTATACATGCATGTGCATTATGTACGTGTAAATACGGTAATACTTAATTCAGTTTCTAGACAAAATTTTAAAAACAGCCAGTTTATTTTTAACACAATGAATATGCATTTACTGAAAAATGAGGAATACTGGGAGGAAATTAATAATAGCTAAGGTAATTTATGAATGTGCTAAAGCCATATGTGTATGCAAAATAGCACATGAACCGCATCAAAGTACTACACATTTTACACATTTATCATTTCTGATTATACCAACAAGTTTCTTAACTCTCAAAGTGAAGGAATACTAATTTTGACTCCTATCACTCACTCACAATCACACTCACTCACTCACTCACACACACACACACACACACACACACAGAGGAAAGGAAATGGCAAGAAATTATTGACAAGTACAAAGCTGCTCACCCTAAACACAGAAATAAACATTTTTTTTTAATGTGTTCAAACAAACAGGAAAACTTTAAAAAACAAAACATACATAAACAATCAACTAAAACAACAATCTGCTACATATATTGTTTAGAGTCTAAGATTCTTCAGCCTACTGATAGAAGCAAAGCGCAACAAGCCCTTATGCTTTGTCTGCTCTTCTTTGCGCATATCTGGAAACCTTTGATTGTAAATGTGAGGGTAAGTGGCTTTGAACTGAAAAACAAAAAAATGAAATCAAGAAATAATAATACAAAACAAACAGCATGATTTTAAAACAGTTTTATGATTGAGGCCATGTACTGAACAAGAATCTACAAAGTAACTTGCACAGGGGCCAATATCAATTCAACGTTTATTTTAAAAGTAAGAAATTGGGGAGCCTACATAAATATGAATTATTTTTATGTTCTTTGACTATTAAAATTCATTAAGTAACTTGTTGAAGATATCTAGCTGAATGACCAGTCTTCAGGATTAGAATTTTTCATTGCAACATAACATCTACCTTCGTTTACCTTATTCTCAGCACATGAGAAATGTCACGAAAGTACAGGGTGTCTTACATCAAAATGCCCTAATTTGAGAGCCTAGTTAATAACAGATACAATTTGGTATTTTTAAGGTCTGATGGGTCCGTTGGGTATGCCAGGAGTTGAAATTGTCACAGAGCTTTGCACAGCTAATGTTGGGTACCTTTGATGCTGTTGCCTATCGCCAAGAAAATGGTGTCCATTCAGGAGAAAGCACAAGTTGTGGTGTCATATGCCAAGTTTAAGTCCATTGTTATGGTGTAAAGGGAGTTTTGTCGTGTGTATCAGAAAGCATCACCAGATGCAAAGATGATAAAAGCATGACATACACAGTTTCTGGACACTGGAAGCATATTGGAAAAGCATGGAGGAGGCCAGCATGTATCCAATGAGCAGGTAGAGAATGTCTGCCAAGCAATCCAATGAAACCAAAGGAAATAAATATGTCAGGCTTCACGGGAACTTCAGATGCCACGAGCAACTGTCCATAAGGTCCTCAGAAAGTGGCTGCAGCTGTATGCAGATTCTGCAGAAGCTGAAGCCCACGGAAATGCCACAACAATACAACTTTGCCTGTGACGTGCTTCACCACGTTGACGGACATCTAGATTTCCTGAGAAATGTAATGTTCCGATGAGGCCACCATGTCTCATGAACAGTAAATAAGCATAACTTTCGACTATGGGGATCAGAGCAACCACATCACATCACATCACATCACGGAACACATGCAGGATAGCCTGAAGTTGAATGTCTGGTGTAGCTTGATGTGTAATTTGATCATATGACTGTTTTTCTTTGCAAAGCAGACTGTCACAGGAATGACATACCTGGACATGCTGAACCTGTACGTCTTTCCACAGATTGCACACCTGCAACCACACATCTGGTTTCAACAAGACAGTGCCCCACCTGGTTGCTGGATGCACGGACCACTCTGGATGACACATTTCCAAGATGGTGGATAGGACCCATAAAGAGGCTTTCACGTTCTCCCGACATTGCAATCTCGGTAATGGTCAGCCCAATGGTCATGCAAGGTAAAGGTAAAGGTAAAGGTAAAGGTACCCCTGTGCATGTGCACACATGCCATGAAGGCACATGGGGTGATGTGGAGGAAGAGCTACACATATTCTTGATCTCGGCCATAGTTGGGATGATGTGATCAGCATCACACCCGGCCACCTTTACCTCCCAGGTACCCATTGATACGAGGCTGGGTGGGCCTCAGAAGCTGTACAGAAACAGGAAAATGACTGGAAAAATTCCTAGTCGAGATCACCTGCTCTCGGATTTGAACCCAGGTCTTCCGTATGGTAGCCAAATGTTCTACCAACTGAGTAGAGGCAAAAGTGTGTTTATGGTGCGATTTTGAAAAAGTTATGCAGCATGTTGCATCCTCATCAGCCCCTTAGCACTCGGCCCTTGGCCTGATTCAAGTTGCACAGTCTGAGATAAAGCATGGTCCCACATAATCACCATCCATTATAATCTAACTTTAAAGTAAAGAAGTGTGCATTCAATAACAGTACAGTGCTTACTTATTACAATTGCTTTAGCAAGAATTCTAAAATTACCTATAACAAAAATTCTACAAGAATTACAGCATCTAGTACTACAAGTCAACTTTAACTAAGACTTACTCTCTTTAAGCGTTTAGTTTTCTCCTTTGCAGACATCTTCTGATCTGCAACAATTTGATCAAGAAGCTCTAACAAGGCCTTTGATGAATTTGATGCCTGTTTTTCGTATTCTCCTCGGGACACCTGTTCACAAGAATACACTGGTGCTTTTCCATCAACCTTGAATACCATCTGCAATAATGTAGGTTGGAAAGCAACTCATGCAATGCAGGGTGCAAATACAAGAAAGCAATGCAAACAACATAACAATCCAAAACCAAAACTATGCAACAAATTTTGTACAATTTTTAAATGACAAAATCATACCAATTAATAGTTTGCCCTCACCATAGTACTATCAGTTTCAATACATACTTTTTATGTGCGTAGAAATGAAGCATGCATAAAACTTAAATGTACGGCTACAGAGAGAGATTGCTATAAGGAGCAAATAAAAGGATGGTAACTACATTGTGTTTCGATAAGTATTTTATGAAAGTACACTGTGCTTGAAATAGAACGTTTTTAAGGATCTTGTACCTAAAAACCTATAATGTGGGAAATTATTATTCATGTTGTTTTATTGGAACCAGGAATGCTAAGTACATTATGCAGAAACATAAAACTGACATTCCACTGTCTACACATATGAATCCAAGTTTTGCAGAACACATTATGCCAAAGTAATCCAAAATTGGTGAGCTTCCATGGAATAATATGTAAAATATATGCAATATTGTCATTGTAATGACAAAAATCCATTATTACATCTTGAAAACCCACAGAGAAAAGGGTAAACATTCACATGGCATCTCAGAGTCTATTGAAATTTTGCACACTTCCAGAAGCTCAAAGTAACAAATACAAAATGTTTCATTTCTAAGTTAGTGTTTTTTGTAGAATTTGGCTTCTTCTTCAATCATAAAACCCCCATAATTCACATAATTATGGTTCTAATGCTGGTGTCAACTCTTTAGGGCTTTCATGTGGTATGATACGTATCATATTTGTGATGAATTCAAAATATGACCTTTTTAACTTTGAATAGCAAAAAATATGTCAAAAAGCTTTGTTTGCCAATGTTTACTCCATTTTATGCTCAGATAGGTTAATTAGGATTGAACGTACAATTTAAGGTGGGATCCGAGCCACTGTGTAATGTCCCTCCACCAAGGATTGTACCCAGACCAGAACCTCTTGATTATATTCAGGGTTCCCACGCAAACTCCAAATCCATTTTCCCTGAGATTTCCCTGAGTTTTCCAGAATCCTCAAATTTTTTCCAGAGTATTGAATGCACAGTAAATGACTACTATAATTTTACAATGGCCTCCTCCATTTCCCCTCATAGGCATACCATCCTCACCTTCTTTATTACTGTTGTTTTCTGATGCAAATAACAAAACTAGTTCAATAATAAAATAAAATTACACTTCTTTGCATGTAATTAAGAACAAAGATGACCAGTTTTCTAGAACTTTAAACAACTCGGAAACAATTTCTAACATATCTGATATAGAATATTGAAATATTTTCACACTTTTCATAGATCTTTATAAATGGATACAATATCAATTAATCTGTAATGCAAACAAATTATTGGGATTTTTAAAACATATAAAAATGAAGTGACACTTATTAGTACCGATTTAATAAATATAATAAGTTACCGAGACTGAAATATAAAACAAGAAATGTACTTAATGTCTGATACAGCAAATTAAGAAAATTTACTTCTCAGAAGCTTCAAGTTTTTTCAATTGTTCTGGAATAGCCTTTGCTTCTTCTTACATCTTTTGTTATTTAGCTTGTAAAGCATGGACCTCACTTGCTTTACGTTTCATTTCTTTCCATTTGTTTTCTTTGTGATCACATTTCTTTCTCATCTTCTGCAATGCTTCTTTGTATCTAATACGTGAACCTGTAACGATCTGGATCATATCTTTGCTTACTTCTACATTTGACACTCCTCCTACCACTTTCACTGCATCATAAACTTGCCACAACAGACTCTTCTTTCAAGTTTTCTATTAAAACCTGCTTATTTACAGAAAACTCACTTTCCACATATGCATTGTCATGTGATAAAATCAAAACCAACTTAACAGTGCTCCATAACTCAGAGAAGTCATCCTTGCCCTTCATGACACCTGTAAAAAAAGAATCTAGTGCATCAGTTTTGATTGGAAAGCTGAGCACATCGCTTTGGAAACTGAGTCATTTGCTTCAGAACTAAACAACTAGCGGCTCTCACCAACCTGAACTTATGGGGACTACGTTCCACAATCTTCTCTGTTGTTGGTTGCAAAAAAATTCTGCAGCTAGTAAAAAAAAATAAGCTTCTCCTTTTCATTCACCTCTTTAGCTTCCAAAGCAGCTTTGGCACCAATTCCGATATCAATCTTTGTCAAAGGAATCAAGTTGTCAGAATTTCTGACATCAATTTGCATTAATTTAAAACTATTTTTTGCATTGTTCAAGATGACTTTTTGTAAAAAAAAGAAGAAAAACTTAAAACTACTCCCTAATAAGGGAAATCAAATGAACACTGGTTAACTTTAGACATCAGGTTATCTTTATTATGCGTATTTCACATCTTGAAATATATTTTACGTCATGTAAAAGATCGAAATCTGTTAATTAAATTTTAAAAAGCGCAAAATTTATGAGGGTATACACTTGGTCACCAGCCCTGGAATCACATTTAAAAACAAGAAACAGAAACAAATAGATACGAGTTCCTTGCTGAAAGAGAAATGCTACAACAGCCTGGATTATCCACAGACAGGAGCATATTATAATCCATCAGTTTTGCTTCATTGGGAACCATTAATCAATTACACGATTTTCCCTGAGATTTGTATTTTTTTCAAATTCCCTGAGATTTCCAGGTTTTCCAGGTGTGTGGGAACCCTGTATTACACTATAGCAATGGGGAGGCCCAGAAAAAAAAATGGAATGTGTCTCAGCTGTATTCAGACTGGAATTGCCATGGGGCCATATCAAACAAGCTGCTGAAAATTTCCATTCTCAGTGGAAACATATGAGCTATATGCTAAAAAAATATGACATTGTTCAAGAAGTAAAGATACCATTGTATATACTCACAATACAAGTGATTTCAGAGGGTGACCTGAAAAATATATGAATTAGAATTGAAAATGGTATTTTTTTCTTCCCAAGGACAGGCTATAATCTTAATATATAAAAGAGTTTCGTCCTCACTTGCTGACTCATCAATGCACAGTCCAAACCCAATGACCTAGAAACCTGAAAGTTTTGGGCCTGTCTTCCTCTTATGACTTAAGCAAGCACAAAGAATGTATTTTCCAAAATGCAACCCCCATTTAAAAAAAAAATGTTCACAGAGCAAACCCTTGGACCCAGAAACATAAAAATACTTAGATTACAAAAAGAAAAGTCCTCAACAGATGGCACTTTGTGTATTATACATCTTGATATGGTTGTCTATTGCAGAGATCCATATGGATCTCCCTGATGACGTAGTACATTGGTTCTCAACTTTCGTGAGCCTGCGGCCCTGTAAATTTCTTTTTTTTTTTTTTTTTAACCTTTTGGGTCCCAAACGTCCTGGTCGAGATACCCAAATGTAACCCTCACTGTCCCAAGCATCTCGATCGAGACGCTGTGTCAAGGTCGTAGCTTTTACGTTATAACTTTTCTATTTTTGGCTAGAATTTCGATTTTTTTAATATATATTGTTCCTAACACATGTATTTAACAGAAATGTTTTTTGCACTTTTTTTTCATGAAAATGGAGGGGAAAAGGCAGGAAAAGGGACTTCTCTTTTGCGTCTCTTTTCAAGGGAAAATTTTTGCCGACAAAGGAAGACCGGCTTTGTTCTTCTAAAGCAATGCTTTTCACTCCTGCCTGGTACCTGCATTCGAAGGAAGCTTGTTTATCAGTATCCAATGTCAAAATGAAAGTTTTCCATGCGGGCACAAGCAGGGGGTGGGGGAGGGGGAAGACTGGTTGTTGAATCTGCCTTGTGAGAATGGAATTTCGAGGCACGCTGAAGGAAACCTTTGTTTTTGAGCACAAGTGTTCCACAAGTTGCAACACAGGTTACCCTGCATTGTCTAAGAATAGAATTTTAAGCAGCTGCAAGAATCTGCGCTCATTTTTCACTGCAGTCTAGCTTTTTGTCCGAAGCTTGAGACAGTGGCATACAAGCCTTTCGTTTCAGGGGTACAACTTCCGTTACATTGGTCATATGACAACGATGCAAATATTTTCCTGTTTCTTACAAGCCAGCGATAATTTCTATGTGCATTTTGAACTTTTCATACCCTTTTTTTTTTTAAAAGTATTTTTCAGGGGATTTCCCCCCTTTCCCCCTCCATATGTACACCGAATGTGCATAAATGATATATCGTCTGAATCTGTGATTCATTCCGTGTACAACGGTATATCGTTCATTTCTCCAGGTCAAATAGTGTCTGAGCTAAAGTCATTTCAAGGTACTGCTGCATTTTGAAGCTTGAATCAGTGGCATGCTGACCATTCCTTTTGGGGGTACAACTCACGTTACATTGGTCATATGATGATAATGCAAATATTTTTGTGTTCCTTACATGTCAGCGATCATTTATATGTGCATGTCGACACTGTCATGTATTTTTTCTTGGGGGGAAGGGGGGACCCCATTTTTTCCCAAAATTTTGGAATTTTGAGAGTTAGCCCCCCCCGCCACATATACGCCAAATTTGCATAAATTTCATATAGTCTGAATCTCTGGTTCATTCCACGTACAACGGTATATCACTCATCTCTCTAGGGCAATTAGCCTCCAATCTACACTCATTTAATTGAAACTCTGCATTTTTCTCAAAATCGGCTCGGGACCAAGGGAGGTTACATGTGAAAATGGCCTTGGGACTCAAAAGGTTAAAAGTGAATGCCCTGATCCCAACAATTCCACTCATAAATAGCTTTCTGATTTTCTTTAAACTTTATATGTTAATTAATATATACTATTGAAATTTAACATTAATAAATACATTATAGCATGATCAAATTATCTCTAGGCTTATTGACAAAAAAGTTCATAACCACTGGATCAGGGTGGCTACTCTAGGACCTTGATAATTCCCGGTTTTCAAGGCGAACTTTGCAAAAAATCAAGGGTACAAGCAGATGTTTTCTTATTTCAACCTTATGTATTCTGCCTCGCACCACAACACACACGTACACACACTAATATATTAAGAATATAAAGGGTCTGTGAGATTCTAATTTATCCAAAAGTTCTAATTCAATTCAATTAAACAGTATGTATATATATATATAAAAATCAAATAAGGTAAAAGGAAACACTCACCGGACAGTAGGAAAATTCAAAATTTTCGCTAATTTATAGCATCATCGGTGTGAGAAGAAACAGAAGACGGAACCGGAAGTTGGGGTCCTGCAGAGTTGCCAGGTCCCCATTGAAGAAGAAGCGGTGCGTAGAACGAAAAAAACACTGTTTCATCACCAGGCTCGTCGTAAACTGTGAGCGTGTAGGATAAGTTGGGAGGGAGGGCGGGAGGGTGGGTGAGGGTTGGGCATTACTGGGTGGCCTTGTTCAGGCCAGGTGGAGTGGTTGCACTCATGGCCGATATGTAGGCCCTCTCCCATCTTTTGCGAACAGAGGTGTTGGCTGGTTGGGGTAGGAGGTGGATGATCGCTACCCGGAAGCAGTCGTTGAAACTGATGTTGTGGTGGTTGGTGTGGACGGCGACAGTGAAATCCAGGTTGTGGGTGGAGGAGTGGTGGTTATTGATGCGGAGGTTGAGGGCCGTTGATGTTTCTCCCAGGTAAAAATCACCACAGATGTTGCAGGTGAGGATGTAGATAAGGTTTGAGGCATGGCAGGTCCCTTTGGGATGGAGGGTAAATTTGCCAGTGGCCGTGTGCACCTGGAGGGTGTGAGAAGTGATGAGGATGGGACAGGTCTTGCACCTGGGTCGGTTGCATTTATGGGCAGGGGGGTGTTGGATGTGTGGTGAAGGAGTGTTGTGGACCAGGATGTTTTGGAGGTTAGGGGGGCGTTTGAAAACCACCCTGGGTTTGTCGGGAAATATGTTTTTGGTTTCGGGATCACTGTGGAGGATTGGGAGAAGAGAGTGCAGTGTGTGCCTGATTTTGTTGAGGTGGGGATGATATTGGGTGATGAGTGCAGGTGGGTTGGTGGCAGCAGGTTTCTTGGTGGTAGTGGTATGTGAGGCAGCTCGTGATATTTGCTTGGTGACCAGGATGGAGGGATATCCACGGTTAACCAGGGCCTGGTGTAGGCGGAGGTTATAATTCTGGCGGGAGGTGGGTGAAGTGTTCAGGCGCTGTCCCCTGAGGGCCAGAGAGAATGGAATTGCTTTTTTGGTGTGGAACGGGTGGGAGCTGGAGAAGTGCTCAGTTTATGGCTGGAGCACTGATGAAATAGCTGTTTTATCCAAAGGCCTCACCTTCTCCCCCACAACTCCCCCCAACCAATTCCGCCTACTTTTTGACATACACATTTGCTCGCAGCCTCCGATGGCAACATTTCTGGGCCAAAAATCCCTCACTCCAAACTACTACCAGTGAAACCCACCCGAGCCTCCTTCAATTTAGCCCCCCCTCCTCCCAAGATCCACCCCCCCCCTGCCCACCAACCACCCCTTGGAAAGATACATCACTGCCGTCATTTCCACCACCTCTGACAGCTCATTCTTAAATAACTTTCACAACCAACCTAACCTCAATCCCCCCCAACAGAAAGCTCTCAGAGACCTCCGCAACAACCACAACATCAAAATCCTCCCAGCTGACAAGGGGTCCACCACGGTGGTCTTGAACTCTCAAGACTACCTGGCGGAAGCTAACCGCCAGCTGGCTGACCCCTCCACCTACAAACCCACCACAGTTGACTTATCCGCCGAACACCTCACCAAAATCCGGGACTTCATCCACACCCGCGGCCCACCTGAAGGCCTAACAGCTCGTACTACCGCCATGTTAATACCCGACAATCCCCACACCCCCACCTTCTATCTATTGCCCAAAATCCACAAACCTGGCAACCCTGGCAGACCCATTGTGTCCAGCTATAACTCACCTACAGAACGAATCTCAGCCTTTGTTGACTCCCATCTCCAGCCTCTTGTGAAAGCTCTGCCCTCCTACCTCCGTGACACCAACCACTTCCTCCAGAAAATCAGGACCCTCCCACCATTGCCCCCAAATACCATCCTTGCCACCATTGATGTCACTTCCCTCTACACCAACATACCTCACTCCCATGGCCTCCGCTCCATAGAATTCTATCTCAATAGCAGACCCAAACCTCACAACCCCAGCACCAACTTCCTGACCCACCTAGCCCACCTTGTCCTCACTTGTAACAACTTCACCTTTGAAAACCAAAATTTCCTACAGATCCGAGGTACAGCCATGGGTACCAGAATGGCCCCATCCTATGCAAACCTCTTCATGGGCCAACTTGAGCAAGAGTTTTTGGCTACCCAACCCCTCCTCTGGCTCCGCTTCATCGACGACATCTTCATGCTCTGGACACATGGAGAACCATCCTTGTCAGCCTTCCTGGACCAACTTAACCACTTCCGTTCCCTAAAATTCACCTGGACACACTCCCCCAACCAGATCACCTTCCTGGATGTGGACGTGCACATCGAGGGAGGACACCTGACTACCTCCATCCACATAAAACCCACCAACCACATGCAATACCTACACTTCTCCAGCTCCCACCCGTTCCACACCAAAAAAGCAATTCCATTCTCTCTGGCCCTCAGGGGACAGCGCCTGAACACTTCACCCACCTCCCACCAGAATTATAACCTCCGCCTACACCAGGCCCTGGTTAACCGTGGATATCCCTCCATCCTGGTCACCAAGCAAATATCACGAGCTGCCTCACATACCACTACCACCAAGAAACCTGCTGCCACCAACCCACCTGCACTCATCACCCAATATCATCCCCACCTCAACAAAATCAGGCACACACTGCACTCTCTTCTCCCAATCCTCCACAGTGATCCCGAAACCAAAAACATATTTCCCGACAAACCCAGGGTGGTTTTCAAACGCCCCCCTAACCTCCAAAACATCCTGGTCCACAACACTCCTTCACCACACATCCAACACCCCCCTGCCCATAAATGCAACCGACCCAGGTGCAAGACCTGTCCCATCCTTATCACTTCTCACACCCTCCAGGTGCACACGGCCACTGGCAAATTTACCCTCCATCCCAAAGGGACCTGCCATGCCTCAAACCTTATCTACATCCTCACCTGCAACATCTGTGGTGATTTTTACCTGGGGGAAACATCAACGGCCCTCAACCTCCGCATCAATAACCACCACTCCTCCACCCACAACCTTGACTTTACTGTCGCCGTCCACACCAACCACCACAACATCAGTTTCAACGACTGCTTCCGGGTAGCGATCATCCACCTCCTACCCCAACCAGCCAACACCTCTGTTCGCAAAAGATGGGAGAGGGCCTACATATCGGCCATGAGTGCAACCACTCCACCTGGCCTGAACAAGGCCACCCAGTAATGCCCAACCCTCACCCACCCTCCCGCCCAACTCATCCTACACACTCACAGTTTACGACGAGCCTGGTGACGAAACAGTGTTTTTTTCGTTCTACGCACCGCTTCTTCTTCAATGGGACCTGGCAACTCTGCAGGACCCCAACTTCCGGTTCCGTCTTCTGTTTCTTCTCACACCGATGATGCTATAAATTAGCGAAAATTTTGAATTTTCCTACTGTCCGGTGAGTGTTTCCTTTTACCTTATTTGATTTTTACTTAGCCCTTTTGGCCCTCCTTGCTTTTATCCATTATATATATATATATATATATATATATATATATATATATATATATATATATATATATATATATATATATATATATATATATATATATATATAGTATATATACGAGGGTGAATCAAATATGAACGAGCCTTGTGCGGAAAAAACAAAATTTATTGAAGGAAACAGAGACATTGCCACATCCTATTTTTCTACATAGTCTCCGCCCTTAGTGATACATTTTTCCCAATGTTGTGGTAGGTTTTTGATGCCGTTCTCGTAGAATGAAGCTGGGCGGGTAGCCAACCAGTTGCGCACAAAGGTTTCCACCTGATCGTTGGTTGCAAATCGCTCGCCCCCAAGTGCTTCTTTGAGGGGTCCGAACAGGTGAAAATCACATGGTGAAAGGTCTGGGCTGTACGGTGGTTGCGGAAGTGGTTCCCAGTGCATTTCCACCAGTTTCTGCCGCGTAACACCTACTGTATGGGGTCTGGCGTTGTCGTGGAGGAACAAGACCTGGCAGATGGGACAGCCTCGTCGTTTGCGTCGATACTGCACCTTAACTTGATCCAGGAGGCCGCAGTATTAGGGTGCGTTGATGGTCCGACGTTCGTGTAAGAAATCCACCAGTAGGATCCCCCTCCAGTCCCAAAACACCGTGGCCAACACCATCCCCGCAGACAACCGAACTTTGGCCTTCACGGGGTTTCCTTCGCCTTTCCTCCTCCACTCCATGCTGGCATGCTTGGATGCTGGGGTCTAATGATGCATCCATCTCTCGTCACAGGTAACGATGCGATGCAAAAACGCTTCCCCTTCCACGTCAAAACGAGTGAAAACGAGTGTGAAGCTGGCGAGCAATGCGAACTCTGTCATCTTTTTGAGCAACATTAAGCAGCTTGGGAACCCACCGAGCTGTGATTTTGCAGAAGCCAAAGTGCTTTGTGATGATTGATTGGACACCACTTCCATAGCTCACACCAAGTGACTCGGCGATCCTGTTAGACAAGCTCACGAACACGAGCCATGTTGTCATTCGTCACACTGGTGCGAGGACGACGGGGGAGCACTTCATTTGCAACACGTTCACGGCCTTGCTGGAATTCCTTAAACCACACCTTCACTCTTGCCCATGAGAGGGTACCATTCCCAAACTGGGCCTGCAGTCTCCGGTAAATTTCGGCTGGTTTGACGTTTTCCTGGGTGAGGAACTTGATGATTATGCGTTGCGCAACAGACACTGGCACACATTGCTCACTCATCGTGAGAGCTACTAAACGAAGCATGCGACACGCTCGATGTTATGGTTCCTGACTCACGACAGCCCCACCTACTGGCCGCACATGCCCAATCACACCCTGCTACCCATTCCGACGCTTAGCCAATCAAGACTCGTTCATATTTGATTCACCCTCGTATATACAAAATTTAAGGTGCAGGGTTTACATTTGCCATTTCACATACTCAGACTCGAAATACATCTACAAATACAAGTCACAAATGTTACAGAATATATTAATCTACGAAAAATTGTTAATTGTGTAAGAACATCAAATTCAAATTTACATGCTTAACTTCAAGATATCTTGCAATAAACTTCCATCTGTCAGATAGATTGTTCTGAAAAGGACATTAACAAAGCAAATAGATTGAGAGAATTTGTTTTTATTTTCCACGCAGCTTTCATTTCTTTCCCTTGCTCGATAAAAATAAAAGCAAAACTGTGAAAATTTGCCTCAGGATATTTATAAACATGTATAAATTCAATGGGATTGGGATTGATTGATTTGCTTTGTTTTACTTTGCTTTTTGTGCCACTTTTGGCTAATTTGCGAAGGTGGGATGAGTGATGTTGTGATGAATGGACACTCGCAAACATTCATGCCCAGCCGTGATTCGAATCCGGGACCCCTAGGGTTGTAGCACGATGAGCTAACCACTCCACCACGGGGGCCAGCAAATGGGATTTGGAGTAATAAAAGTTAGAATTTTTCACGTCTCCGGAGAAAAATTCATGAAGAATACATGCATAATTCCCAGAATTCCCAGTGAGTAACCACACGATGGATCTTTTACTTTCCTCTGGCCAATATTATTAAATTAATTTGACAAGTGCTGATTTTCATTGGCATGTTCCATTTCAGACACTGAAATATTCCAATTAAGTAGAATATTTCCACTTCAATATGTTAGTTAATGAAAAGTGCTTCACAAATTGCTGTACTGGGCTGCAAGTCACTTCACCCTTCTGGCTCTAACTCAAGAAAAGCCCAACTGTAAAAAATTCTAATTTGGAGGCTGTACATGTGATGTGACAGTTCCCTCTCAGCAGCTTTGATTTCTCATCACCACTGGGACAGAAGGATTTCTTTTTATATAGATCCACCAACTTATTTGAAACCCTGGCCAGAAACAAGTGACGCTAGTGTCGAATGTTTAGGAGGGGAGCTTGGGAACTCTGGGGCAAGGGAAGGGATGGCAGAAACACGTGTTTTCCCCCCTGTGTTGCCAAATCTAGAAGTGGGCGTGTGCTGTGAAAGGTTTGCAAGTAAACAAATATGCAGGCCGAATATTAAGTTTCGTTTCTAGATGTGGTAATTCAAATAACATAGCATAAGAGAGAGGAGGGAGGAGGACACTAAAGTTAAAAATGCCAGCTGTCTCGCAGAAGGATATCAACAATTTAAACACATAAGATTAATATTCTAAATTAAGTAAACTATAAAAAAAATTATGTAAAAAAAAAGCAGCTTACTTTTGGGTTCTTGCCTCCGGTTGGCCTGGAGGCAGATTATAAGGTGTCTATGCCGGAGATGTCCGAATTCGAACTTTCGCTGTCACTGTCGCTATTTACATCGCTACTTTCAGAACCCGATTCCAGGTTTATAATCAACGTTTGAACTTCATCTTCGAGAATTCCATCATTCCTCTGATATTCTTTTTCCAAACGGATGGCACGTTGGCACATACATTCCCGTTCCTGCACTGTGACACTGTTAATTGCAATTTCGGTAAGAGCCCTTATTTCTCTCAAATTTGAACTTACGTTTCGTGAGGCAACTCTACGCTTTATGGTGCTCCATATGTACTCGATCGGGTTCAAGTCGCAGTGATATGGTGGAAGTCGAAGGACGTGGTGGCCGTGGGTTTTCAAAATTGTATCAGCTCGATATACCGGATCGGGAAGATTATTTTTTACTTTCAGCAACAATTCTGGCTTTCTTTGTTCGATCGAAAGTGATGTTATTTTTTAATAGCCATTCTTGAATCTCTAGTTTCTTACTTTTTATGTTCGGGGCTTTATTGGTTTGAATTGAGTGGTAGGAGGCATTATCCATAACAATGGCAGATCTAGGTGGGAGATTCGGAATAAGTTTCTGTTCCAACCACTTCTCGAAGTTCTCAGAATTCATTTCATTATGGTAATCGCCAGAAGTTGTTTTGGCCTGAAATATATTAAGTGCGTTTGGAACAAACCCCATGGAACCCCCGGCATGACTTATGATAAGTTTCTGCCCCGGACTGTCGTTTGTGAAGACACCTGACACATCTTCACTCTGCCAACATTTTTTTACTTTGTAATTAGGATGAATCCAAGTTTCATCAATGTAAACAACAGGCCTCCCTTTGTTGCAGAATCTGTTGATCGCACGAAGATATCTTGCTCTCCAAACCACAATGTTGCTTCATTCAACCAGAGCTAAGCGAGAGTTTCTACATTTTTTATTAGCAATAGCTAAAAGTTTCAATATTGTAGGAACTTCTCTTTTCACTATGTACATTTCATGGATTTTTCTTCGCAGTATACACTTATCCATGTCGTCAATGACAATCTTATTCTGTCGAGCACGTCTCAGTTTACCAGGAGTTGACAATTTCTGGTCAGGAGTTTGTAAATCTTTTTTCTCTCTTTTCAGTTTTTTAAGCAATGACTCCGACCGTCCCGTTAGATATACTGCTCTCTTTAGGGGTTGATCACGAGGATAATTCCACGTAAAATTAGCAACACTGTGTCAGCGGAAGTGGGAAGGTCCTTGCCTGACCAGCACCAGAGCAAACACCGGGGGTGAAAGAAGGGGGTGGGAGAGGCCGGTTAGTTCGCATCTTTTCCGAGGTTTCAGAAAGCTTGGTGGATCTATAGCTGGTGAACCCTAAATGAAAGGCCATCTTTGCAGGTGGTAGCCAGCTTAGGCGTAAAGTTTCAAACTTTAGGAGAACCTCTCGTGGCCTGGTGGTTGAGAAACACTGGCATAGTGGTTAAGGTAGTTTCCTTGTAATCAAGTGGTCCCGGTTTCAATACCCAGTGAAGGCACATTGCATAGTGGTTCGGATCGAACTTTAAACTGTAAGTCCAGTCCTGATTAGCCTATCTGTGCATAAAGTGGACTTAAAACCCAACTCGAACCAACAAACAAGTAGATATCTGTATAAACATACTAATGAACATGACTATTATTCTTATGAATGCTTATATCTGACACGTACGAACATTGTAATAAACACATGCCCAGGGGGACATATTTATAGAAAAAAAAAAGACTAAGATTTGTCTAATGTGCTGACTTCCAGTAGCAGTCCTGTGATGGAGTGGTTGATTTTTTTTTAACTTCACTTATGAAACTGATGAAGGGGCACTTACAAAGAACACTCATACCCATGCTGGGATTCAAACCGGGGACCCCTGTGCTAACCACTCCAATATGGAGGTCAGTAAGTAGTCCTGCCATTAGATAGTCTGTTGTGAAACATTACTGCACTATATTGCTCGAGATATTTTATTTCTAGTGCTGATATATCCAAACTTAAAAAACTCGGCAAGATGTAAAATTCTTACTGAAATATTCTGCATTTTTAAACAAACAATATTTGTAATGAACTACAAATTGTATTAATTATGTTTCTTACAAATAACCACTAAAAAGTTAAAAATAATGTTTAATGTCTTCCATACACTGGTATTTAGTCTTTATTAATTGAAGTATAATTTAACAAATAAGTTTTCAACTTTGGAAACTAGGTTTGATTCATTACGAGCGAAACTGACACCTAAGGTCCAATTTCGAATAATGGAACAAAGTGAGATTTCCTGCTACTTTTAGCAGGGCCAACAAATCCAAACATTAAATTCAGATAAATGTTAATCCAGAAAATCCACTTTAATAGCATATTGTGGTGAATACTGTAATTATGCAATACTCCCAGATTGTACAGAAATGCATTTTAAAATACAAGATAATACAAACAACCATTACTTCTAAGTTGTTCACAGTCACCATCCAATAACACAGGATTTTCAATGCATGTCAGTGATGATAAATAAGATAAGCTTACCTTATTCATTTTCATCAAACAGTTGACTTGATCTTCCACACCTGCTGGAACTCCAAAGATATCTTCATAGTTCTCAACAAGGAATGCTACAATTCGATCAGAAATTCCTTCCTGAGGGCAATTTCCAGGAGATGGGCGCAAAACAGAATCAGAAAAAGTTTTCAGTACCTGTGAATACAAAAAATATTTAAACCAGGCTTCAATACAGAACAAGAACAATGAGATTTACAAAAACTGGTTCTTAGCTAAAAACATCATGTGGAATATTTTTTTCACATTTATTTTACTCTCACCACAAATGGCAGTTACAGAGTGGCCACAAATAAAGTTGCCCTCTGGAGTCCATTTGAAGTAATGGATTGTGGTGAAACTTGGTATAGAGGCTATGGAGACGATGGGGAAGTGAATGATGATGAAAAAATAATTCAGATTTTTACCACCAGGTCGAAAAGTGGTGCAGAGTGAACAAAATCCCAGGAAACGCTTCGTCCGACCATTGATCACACTGCCTTATGTTTCCAAAGGGTCATTCACATTTGCAGGGTGCATATTGAGCACTGCTGTTCAGGCAAACTAAAATTACTGGTTGTTGTTACTTCAGTGCCACATTTCAACCTGGTGGTAAAAATTTGAACTAAAATTATAATGCAGCTATTTTCATATGCTGATCATGTCAGAATCAAATC
The DNA here is from genome assembly GCF_977018435.1 of Lepisma saccharinum. Taxonomy (NCBI): domain Eukaryota; kingdom Metazoa; phylum Arthropoda; class Insecta; order Zygentoma; family Lepismatidae; genus Lepisma; species Lepisma saccharinum. The sequence continues at coordinate 40,001,801 of NC_139230.1, forward strand.
AAATAATATTTTATAGCAAAATTGGTACATTTCTATTAATAATATTAATATTATTCAATTTTTATAACATTCAAGTACCAGTAGGAATCAGCACAAATGTAACAAAATGGTATTGGCTCAGCTTTAACCAGAAGTATTAAGTAATCAATATTCTTACCAGTTATCAGTAATAGCGTATTAATATATCTGTCTGATTATATTAGGTAAAGTATTGGGGCTGGGTGACCCAGAGTCGCTTAATGCGGGGAAATGGCTGAAAAAATTCCAACATTAGATCAGGCATGCCGGGAATCAAACCCATGTTGTCTCTCCCGTGGCTGTCAGATGCCCTACCGACTACACAACTGCGGATTACAATAATATTAGGGTGTCCCATAAATAAGGTAGGATTTGGAGTGTTGCTGTCAAAAGATAAATGTTTATTGCTGATCGAAAATTGCACCCATATAAATTTGGTTTCATAAATGAATGGGGTGTTTCATATTTAGCAGCATTGAACGTTATATCCCTATTTTTGCAAATTTTACAGGTAATTATAACTTGACAAGTTTAAAAACAAGACACTGCAAATAGCTGTTGCGCAGCTCACACTACATTTCCCCACTCCACTTTTCGGAGCGACGTTGTTTCGCAGTGTTGCAGCCTGGAGGGAGGGGAATTGTCTGAGGATTTTCAACGAAATTTGTATTCACTTTTTCCTGGGTTGTTTTCTACCTGTCGGAGTACAAAACTTCAACTCAACTTTCGCCAATGACTCTTTTCCTTCTTTTAAAACTTGAACTCCCTGATGGCACTGTGGTAGCGTCGTCGTCTTGTAATCAAGGGATCCCGGGTTCGATTCCCGATGGAGGCACATAGTGGTTTGGATCCCACTTTAAACTGTACATCCAGTATCGATTAGCCTTACTGTGCATAAAGTGGACTTAAAACAACAAATCAATCCAATCCAATTCTTTTAAAACTTGAGAAACCATCCATTTAGATACTCCCGTGGCGGCGCTTGTGGACTTGACAACATTATACTTAAGTTTATGTAACTCCTTCTGATTTCGCAAATATGTTGCAACATTGTAAACAATTTCTCTGGCCTGTCCTCTAAGAGGCTTTCCAGAGCAGATTATGGATTTCGTTGAACCCGGCATGATTTGATTTTTGCATTTCAAAAATATGCAGTCAAGAGTAAAGAGCAAGAACATTTCAGTGCTTTAAAAAAAGAACACAGGCAAGCATGTTATCAGATTGCCTTCTCGTAGTGATTGTTGTACGATAAACAAAATAACCCCCACCCCACTCAGCTTTTTTTTTAAAAAAAAAAAACAGGTCACTGCTTGATGTCAGAAAATGAAGTCATTCACTCAGTAGTTTATCTTCGTTATAAATGTTAACGCGCGTGCGTAATACTATAGTTTACGATCCGCGCACCGCTCGAATTTTCAAAGACCGGATTAAATCAAATGAACCACTGATAAACTGATATGAGCCGACACAGTAAAAATAGTTTGTCATATTTGCTTTAGCTTAAATTTGCTGAGTTGGCACCACTCGTAGTCTCAAAGCCAGACCAGTACGTAGAAGAGTGGTGGGGAGGATGACGTAATAGGAACTGCTCTGCAGCGATCTGCCCATATCGGGACTTAACTTGTCAGGCTATAGTAGAGGCATGCATATTTAGTTTTTGATGGAAATCACGAAATGTAAAATAACACATTGTAATGTTAATTTTTCAGGTTTATGAAAAGTGTGAGGTGTATTTTCCTACCCTGTTGTGTCACGAAATGATGTGAAATGAACTGCAAAATGCGAAATAGACTCTTAAACATGAAATTTAGAGTCTATTTACCAATGCAACATTTTCTGAAGTTTGAATTATCCTGTGAGTTATGCAATTCATGGAAAATTGATTAATTCTGCTGTAAATATTTGAGAAGCAAAAATGAATCCTTTATACAGGAATAAACTTAATACTCTGGTAAAACATAAATGTACTATTAGAAGGGATATGCTTATTTTGTGTAATAAGTGCAGTTTTTAAATCAAATGTAGGATTATATTCAAATTTAAAAACCAAAATGTAATTTTATATACCACTTTTGATCCAATTTTCCACCGCTATAATACCAAAATTTTATTTTATTTACTGCTTTTGAACCTGAAATTGACACTCTTTTTGTACCGAAATTTTGCTTTTTTATTTACCAAAAATATGTGCTTCTTGCAAGTAGAAATTGGTATAAAATTTGCAATATGAGCCTTGTGGAATAATTATAGGGGATTCTGTATGTGCAGCTGCAGGTGTAATTTGTGCTGTGCAAGGCCATACTGTGATCAAAGGAAGATGTTTCAACAGTTCTATAGAAATTAAAGACCAGCATCAAAGACGTATCTCACTCTGAACGACCCCCACCATGGTTCCACAAGTTGAATGCTAAGCATTGAAGACCAATCCAACCATGGACTGTTGGTTGAGCTTAGGGCTTGGTGTTGAAGTTCTCTGTACATTGGGAATTTGTCAAGCTTGCAAAATCCATACTACACTCGGATGCAAGCTAAAGTGACATCAGCTGAGACTGCACTACAGCTTAATATGAAACTAGTGTATCACTCCGCGTCTGGCATGAAAATTCTCTCCATCACATTTGCGTCTCAAGAGTCTGCAGAGAAAGCACACAGGAGGAACTTGTGTACAGTTGATCTTCATGCGGAGAAATTACAATGCTTTGCAATAACGAAATACGAACACGAAAAGTGCAAACAAATTACAAAGTTAAAATATATGGACTAAGAAACTATGAACTTTAATATTTTGAATACGTGCAATAAACAAAGTACTGATATAAAGTATACTTTGTTTTTATCAGCCTTCTACAAAAGACCCTCTCTAATGTATCTCATTTTTTCTCGAAGCATTATTCGGTACATTCTCAATGCAAACAGAATGATACAGAGCATTATCCATGACAATTACGTTATTTGGTTGCGGTTTGGGTAGAATATCGGCAAACCACATCTCAAAACGCTGTCTGTCTATTTCCTAATGCCTTTTGCTCAAACAAAACAACAATCACCTTCCACAAAACCATCTTCACTTCCCATATGCACAACAATAAGCCTTCGTGCCTTCCTTTTTTCCCCCAAGGCTGAACTCAGCCTATGAAGTAAAACTGTTGTGCCTACCAAAGTTTTGTTTACAGAATGGCCGGCATTAACTTAAATCTCGTCCATGTAATAAACATTTTTCTTTTTACAGCGATATCGCTTTATTGTGTGCAGATATTGGTGGAGCCAAGCAACAGTGTCATCTAAATGCTTCCTTATCTTAAATGCAAAACTCACGTCATGCAAAACACGCCTCATTGTTCATGTGCTTATGATAGGCAAATCAGGATAACAATTAATTGCATCACCCACTTTGTCCCCTGTTGGAATTTCATTCTTCCCAAACATTTTCGTGACAATTGAACTCCCAGTTTCATCACAAGTACATCGTAAATACGAACATGTTCAACACATTTTTTTCTCGCAAAGTTTTACCTTTACAATGCGATTTAAAATAACACACAAGTGAAACACCTGTTCTGATCTAGCTTGGTGAGGACGTATGACAACCAGCAGACAAATATACACTCACCCTTAATTTCACTTTGACCTGCAACAGCTTCGAGATTTAGGTCAACGGACCCATGCATAATTTTTTTTTTTTTTTGCTTTGACTTGCAGCAAAACAATCATACCAAATACTCTTTATTTCAACAGGTTTTTCAGTATCTAATATCTGTAATACATTTCTATGCTCTGTATGCACTGTAACATGCTTTAAGTAAGCAACTATATTTTTGTGCTCAAGCCTTGCGAACTTGCCATTAGAAGGTACGTTGCCATCCCGTATTCATTATCAGATTTCAAATCAATTTTGTACAGTTTATTATATTTATATATCACATTAATTATTTATTATACATTCTTATGTTCTGCAAGAATCCTAGCATTGCAACATGTTGAATTTTCTTCCCTTGTATCTTAATCTATTGAATTTCATTCCCTTGTTTTTCATTCTTCCGAGTGCAGTGAAAGTATGAATGCTGTAAGTTTGCAATGCTATTATGTCAACATCAAGTAAGGCTGACTCCAAGTATAGCTGTTCAGTGGTCATCATCATCATCCTTTGCCGTTTCCTGCCTCTGGCTAGGTCATCATTAGGGAAAGGAACTTCAGGTAAATAAATGTTTTTTCTGCGATAAGATAGAGACCCTCATTTTTGCCAAAATTCTGATCATAGCCTTATATGTCAACACAGCAAATTTTATTTTACATAAAAACACATATTTTCCAGTTTTCCGTATGTAAATACATATTTTGCGAATTTTCATTTTAAATGCATAAAATCGCTCATTGACTTCATCTACCTCGAAATCCTCGAAGGAAAAATGTTTATTCTCCGCACCTCTTTCATATCGAGAGTGTTAGGTTTGTTTTGTCTTTAAGCACCCTCGCTGGCAGACTTCTGGCACCTCGCCTACGATCCTATTGGGAGAAAATAGCTGTAAGTAGCTGGGGCTGGCTACACGTAACGATAGCAAGGCTTTTTAATGAAGCAATGCAGCTATTGTGGCCGGAAGGCATAAAATTTGACAATGTTCTTCTCTTGACAGATGCTGCAGCTTACATGCAGTAGGCCTTGCTGTTAGCTACCCCAAAATGGTGCACGTTACATGTGTGGCTCATGCGTTGCATAGAATATGTGAAAAGATAAGAGCTCTTTATCCCAATGTCGATGAACTGGTTTCAAATGGGAAGAAAGTTTTTATCAAGTCGCCTAGAAGAATAGACATTTTTAAACAAAAATGTCCTGAAGTTCCCCTTCCCCCTACATCTGTAGTTACGCGATGGGGCACTTGGTTGGATGCAGATGTTATGCCCAGAACTTTGAAAAAATTGTATCTGTTGTAAATGATCTCGACAAAGAAGAATTCTGCAAGAACTGTTGATGGAGCCCTCCTTAAAAGTCGAATTGGCATACATCTCAAGAAACCTGTCCTTTCTCTCCAATTCCATACGAAAGCTTGAATCGTCCGCGTATAGTAGAAACGAAACTGAAAGAATTCACTGGATCTAACGCACGAGTGCAAATGTCTAAATGTACAGAATTTTTTGGGAAAAAACAAGGTTTTCAAACTTTGTGCCAAATTGCACGTGTTTTGGAAAGTGAAGTAGAGGAAGAGGAAGCTTTGGAAAACTTCAGCGTTAGTGACATTTCGTGCTTCAAATATGCAAGAATTGTTTCTTGTGACGTGGAGCGATCTTTCTCACAATATAAGATGCTATTTAGAGATAATCGTGACAGATTTACAATGGAGAATTTGGAAACAAACTATGGTGATCCACTGCAACTCTTCCAAAAAATAGCTCACTAAGAGGTAATCATTTAGAAACTGATTTCAGGTGTTTAAAATGCATGTTATAGTTTGTTTTTGTTACCAAATGTTTTTATTTTTGTCACATATTTTCCTGTTTTTATCACATATTTTCAACATTTATGACACATAAAAAAATAAATATTTCTGAGTTTTTTTAGCACATAAAGTTCCGTTCCCTGGTCATCATAGAAGTCAAGCATTTCCATTTTTTGCTGGTCTTCCACCACTCCTCTCTTTCCACGGTGTTCCAATCTTGTCCTCTTCTCCTAACACTCTCCACTATCTGCTCTTTCCATTGACATCTTGGTCTCCCCCTTGGCATTATTCCCACTCCTTGTGCATTGTAAGCTCTTACTGGTAATCTTTCTGCATCCATCCTCTTCATGTGTTCGAACCATCTCATCTGTGCCTGATCTATCCTGTCCTGAAGCTTCACCACACCCACCCACTGTCTGTCGGATCTCCTCATTCCTTATTCTATCCCTTCTAGTCTTCTCCAATATACTCCTTAAAAATTTCATCTCCACTGCCTGCATCTTTCTTTTGTCTCTCTCTGTCATTGTCCAAAGTCTCTGCTCCATACATACAAAGGTTGATCAAATGAAAAGGTACGAAACGTCGTAACAACGGAATCGTTTATATAATACCGATGCCGCGATGGGAGAACGTAGCATGATATGTAGGGGTGCGATTGGAGTCGCCACGCGGCATCGGAGCATGCAGGGGAACGCGCATGCGCAGGAGAGAGCAGAGGCTCCGATACAGAGTGCCGTCCAAGTGACGCGGCAGTGCGTGTTCGGACACGATGGCGTTAACATTGGCAAATTCGACTGTTGAGGAGCAGCGAGGCGTTATCCGTTTTCTGACAGCGGAAGGTGTTAAACTGGCCGATATTCATCGCCGGATGGTGAACGTTTACGGGGAAGGCGAACGACCGGGGCTGCTCACGGAGGGTGTGGTTCTGCTCCATGATAATGCACGGCCACACGTCTCCAAGGTCACACACGCGGAACTGGCCAGGTTCAAGTGGGAGCAGCTAGACCATCCACCACAGTCCGGACTTATCCCCCTGTGACTTCCATGTGTTTGGTCCCCTGAAAAAGCATCTCAAAGGAAAGCGCTTCACCTCGGACGATGAACTCAAGGATGCTGTGAAGGACTGGGTCGCGTCACGGCCAAAGGAATTCTGGGAAAAAGGAATCATTCAGCTCGTTCATCAATGGGATCAATGTGCTCAGGCCTATGGAGGATACTTTGAATAAAGTATTCATTTACACCGACAGTGTCGTTTTGTACCTTTTCATTTGATTAACCCTTGTAATTATTGGCACATAGTATGTGTTATATATTACCTTCTTGCATTTCATAGGTACATCCCTGTTCCATATTAATCTTCGAATGCTTTGATATAGTCCACCACCCATTTGACCTCTTCTGTTTACCTCATCTATTCTTCCACTTCTCTCAATTATGCTTCCTAGATATTTGAAGCTCTCCACTACCCTCAACTCTTCCGTGTCCATCTTTATTCTTGGTTCATTTCTGGCTCTGTTTCTTGTTGTTATTAGCACCTCACTCCTTTCTGCACCAAATTTCATTCCTGCTCTTCTAATTTCCTCATTCCAACTATCAATCTGTCTCTGTACTACTTCTTCCTTGTTTCCCCATATTACTAAATCATCAGCGAACACCAGGGACTTCATCTCTTCCTCTCCTATCTTCTTCCCCACCTCTTCGTTAATTTCATCCATTGTAATTATGAAGAGCAGTGGGGAAAGAGCACTTTCCTGTTTTAGTCCATTACATATACTGAACCACTCCGTTCTTTCCACTGGTGTTTTCACACAGCTGTGGTTGGCCTTGTATGTGCTCTGAACTCTACACACTCTCTCTTCCTCGACTCCTTTCTCTCTTCGAGCCTTCCAAATATTTGTTCTGTCCATGCTATTGTATGCCTCTTCTATATCTAGGAATGCAATAATCAACTAGTTTCCATACTCGTAGTGCCTTTCAGTGGTGTCCCAGTAAAATGGCATGCATGATGAGAAATGGATATTTTCCCCACAAACTTGACATGGGGATTACAGCCAACACCCGAAACCCATGGCTGAAAGAGGACCTTTCACACACTAGATCGTATGTGTTGGGTGGAACTGTGAGGGTGTGGTGTACGAGGCATATTTTTTAAGTAAGTACCATTTTGATATGTACAAAAAGAAGTAAACTTTTTGTAACAATTTTATTGTTACATGAAAGACCACACTTTCATCTACTTTTCCACATAATTGCCACCAATATTAAGGCACTTATCATATCGAACAACAAGCTTTTGTATTCCGTCGTCATAGAAGTTTGCCGCCTGAGTTGACAGCCACTGCAACATGGCCGTTTTGAGGCTATCGTCGTCATCGTGGCGCTGACCTCCGAGATGCTTCTTCAGTTGCAGAAACACGTGGTAGTCACTAGGCGCTAGATCGGGGCTGTATGGAGGATGATCAAATTGTTCCCAGCCAAATGATGCGATGAGATCTTGACAAGAAATGTCAAGGCGCTACCTAAATGTTTGCTTTTGTGCACCTCAGTTAACATTTTTGGTACCCATCGTGAGCACAATTTTCGATAGTTTAAGCATTCGGTAACAATTTCGTAGATAACACTTCTTGAAACTTCAGGGAACTCCTCTGATAACGAAGAAATCGTGAAGCGTCTGTTCTCTTTCACTTTTTTGTCGACTTTCTGCACCAAATCGACAGTGATCACTGAGGGTTGCCCACTCCGTTCCTTGTCATGAACATTCTTTCGGCCATCTTTGAAAGCTCTTACCCATATGCGTACCATTCCATCACTCATAATGTTTTGTCCGTACACTTCACAAATCTGACTGTGAATTTCAACTGCTTTCACGCCTATAGCACTAAGAAAACGAATAACAGCGCGTATTTCACAGTTGGCACAGTCGGCGGGATTCTCAATAGGCGGAGGCATTTTAAATACACAAAAGCAAATGTATACACGATCGATTGTTGCCGCAATAGTGTCTGTGGCTTGCCAACAGATGTAAGTACACAGTGCGCATGCACGGGACACCGACCGCAGCGCTGCAGCGGCGGAATTTCAAAACGGTACTTACTTTAAAAATATGCCTCGTACTTTGAATGGGTTCCAGATGGTCAGGATATCACCACCATACTCTCCTCTCAGCAAACGAAGTTAATGTAAGAAGCTCTGGCCCAAAGTACCCAGTGATGGTCAACAGAAGGAGACTGTTGCTACAGCAGGACAGATTGTTCAACAAATGCTGGGAGTTACAGAGAATTTAGCTCTTACACTACTCAGCATACTCTCAAACTTTACACTCTTGGATTACTAGTTTCCAGTCACTTGCATATTCTTTGAGAACCTTAAAGGCAGAAGTCCAGAGTTGGACTCGAAGTTTTGGAGTCCAAACATTAGTATTGCCAGGGAATCTGCAATGGCAGAAAGTTGGGTTTACACTATAGAACATAATGAAGATTCTAGTTTTTCTTGTAGTTACACAGGTAGGTGTATGACTGTTTCTTCTAAAATCTGGCATTACTTACAGGGCACCCTAATATTGTAGACAATTTTCAACATTAAACATTTCTACAAATGAATAGTTTTAAGTGTCATGGTCATAATTAAGGCTCTGTTGGACCTTTGGCTTCAGCCAACAAAGCCATTTTCGAAAATTCCCTTCGTTTAAAAAAAATACACTATGCATTCCAAATTTTGAGAAATCACATCTGCCTAGAATTCCTTCCAGAGCATTCATGTGAATCTTTGTGTGGTTTGTTTTTCACTGTTGTCTAAATATTCATCATAGTTTGGTGGCTACTACATAAGCCTATTTTCCATCACAGATACATAGGCTACAGCGAAAGAAAGCCACACGAAAATTCACATGAATGCTCTAGAATGAATTCTAAACAGACATAATTTTTCAGATTTGGAATATCAAAATGTTTTCAAAAGAAAAGGAATTTTCAAAAACAACTTTGCTAGCATGGATCAAAGGTCCAGTGGAGCCTTAAGGTGGAGAATAAATCATTCAGGTTCTTCATGAAATGCTTGCAATTTTATATCTGCTCAGTATATTAAACAGTTTCAGCAAATTTTACATCTGTATTATTAGTATTGGTCAGTGCTTTTTTTTCTGGTGGTACACAATGGTACACCATACCAGTACCTTTTTAAAGGTGAGAATAACCAACTTGAAGCATACTGGAACCTTTATTCCGAGAAAATAAAAATCACTGGTATTGGTGGAAATTTCATGCTGGCATATCCCTATTAAAAATTAAGAGCTTTAATCCAACAGCAATGCCAAGTCAGTACTGGATTATATTGCTGGATAAAAGTTCAAAACTGAAATTGTATGGAATGTTTTAATTAAGCAAATTTGTAGGAAATACAAGCTTACTGCAACGCAATGAGATAACTTTATCATTTTGTCTTTCAAATCAGGTAACATCTCAAAAGACAAGTACAGAAAACAAAAACTTGTTCATTCAACAGTATCAACAAAGAGGTGAAACTATTACCTTATATTAAAAGCATTTTGAATGGATGGTTTTTTTCCGATAAAAAGCTGGCTTTTTTGAAAAAAAAAATGGAAATTTTGGCTTATTTGGCTTTTTACCAATTACAGCTAACCTATTTCACTTGAAGTTACTGTTATGAGTTTACAGGTTTGTAGTGACATATTTTACAACTAGCTAAAAAAATTTACATCATGTAGCAACCAAAAGACAGATATCGGCCAATCCCAGTGGACATTTCATACTGGTTAACCCTAGTTGGGGAGTTGGGGAGGGGGGCTTCGCAGGCCCCTCCTCTATTTTTAAGATTTTTCAACTGTTTGAAAATAATAAATTACAGTGTTTCCTAGGATGTTCCCAATATTTTTTTATTACTTTTGTTCATAAAAACATAAATATAATGTAATTAGGAGGCAAAATGCACTTGGTGGGCATATCAGGCGCCATCTTTGAATGTGTCTCATTCGAGGCACTCATGCCAGTGACAGAATATAATTGGTTGGTAATGATTGTAATTATTATATTTAATAAACAAATACACTTCTGCAAACTAAAAAGCATTAATAAAAATTATTATGGATTTTGTGAGTTTTAGTGAATGATAAAAATAGCCTATGTGAGACACATGTAATAATTGGTTATTATTTTTTTATTAATTATAGTAATTTTTGTAATTATTATAATTAATAAATAACTGCTTATGTAATCAGCAAAGGAAGCAGTGATTCAATAATAAAATGGTTTCTTGACTTTTAGTGATAAAAAAAAGTGTGGGCGTGTGTCTCCCCCCGGTATGTAAGTTCTCGTAAGGCATGGGTAAGCTAGGGTTAAAACTGAACGTGTAGTCCTGGTGAGCACATTTTACCATGAAATGGACTTAAAACAAGCTTTTACATGTTTGTGTCTCAATTTAAATGTTGATGTCATGAAATATGAAACAATTGTTAATATCAAAATATTCGATGTTTCGGGACAATTAAAAATCTTTACTGTTCACAACACACATGCAGAAGTATACGTATTACGTGAATGTGTGTATATATTCTGTTTAATGGAGCTTTCAGACAGAAGACATGTGGCTCTTGGAAACCAACCCTTAGAAGTAAATGCAATCTTTCAAATTGAAGCAACATAAGCTGCAAGTGTCGCTTGTCACTTGGTCTGTACAGTTTTCTCAGGGAACTTTCAGACCGAAGCAACAAGTGACATGTGTCACTTGGAAGCAGACCCTCAGTAATCCATTCAACCTTTTGAACCAAAGTGTGACAACAAGCTAAACATGCCACCTGCATGTTGCTCAGACTATACTGTTTTCTCAATGGTGTGCATCATGCCTCTTCAGTCTGTTGTTCTTGCATGCACAGTGAATGCTTTGCTTTACACTGAAGGAGACTGTGTTGCTTGTCATCTGTGACTTCAGTCTGAAAGCTCCTTCAGTGGCACACATCGTGCTGCCTCGGTCTTGTTTGAGCATTTGGTGAATGCTTGCTTATATACTGAAGGGGTCATGTCGCTTGTCACTTCAATGTTACACCCCCACTGTCATGTGTTGCTTTGGTTTGAATGTTCTCTATACTTAACAAGATTGTTAGTTACTTCATTAGAGATTAAGATTTAATTTAGCCTGCAAATTACAGAAAACAAATCGCAAGGACTGTCTGAAAAAATTCTGGCGTTTTGATAGAAGGTTCCTTTCATAATCATGAATGGACATCTGGAGTGGCATAAAGTAATGCTGTTGCCTTGTAATAAGAATGGATCTGAGGTTCAATCCTCAGTGGAGGCAGAATGCTTCAATCTCATTTCAAACTGTAGGTCCAGTCCAGATTTCTTAAATAGATATTTTTTTCTATTGCCACTTGCGGCCAGTCTTATTTGCTTCTGCTTCAGTTTTAGTGCAAGTGTTTTTAAACCGCCAGTCTGCAAAAGGTCCGTTGCACCCAGGGGTTGACGACTATTTTAAATCTAATTTTATATTTGACAGCAAGTCTATACATAACTGAACCATGATTATACCTAGTAGATATATTATTGTTATTGATTTGGTTTTTTAAGTCCACTTTATGCACAGTAAAACTAATCGGGACTAGACCTACAGTTTAAAGTGGGATCCAAACCACTGTGCCAAGTGCCTCCACCGGGTATCGAACCGGGTATGGGACACCTACATAGTTTATATATTAATTAAGGGTGCATATAAACTTTAAAGATCAGAGATGTATTTATGAGTGAAATTGTTGGGATCAGGACATTGACTTGTAAGAAATAAATTTACTGGACTGTGGTCTCTCAAAGGTTGAGAAGCACTGTAACAAACAGCCAAATACATCACTAGTTGCTCCGTGACCAGGTTTAGCAGCTATTTAACCAAATTATACATGATGTACTGGAAAGACAGAATACAAATATATTTTACTGAACACAAAATTTAATGTAAAGAGATTTGATACTAGGTTTTCAGAAGGTATAGCAGTATTTTCTTTTTGCTTCATGTACGTGTTCGAATAATGAATTCAAACATTGAAAATCATATCATACTATTAGATTCCATTAAAAACACATACAAAACTACTCTAGTTATGTAAATATGTTTATACTACATCGATATATTTAACAAGCCTACTGAAATATGAAGGTAACTGCCCATTCAAAAAAGCCAGCTTTCTTGAAAACACTGTTTATGTCTAGCTACAAATTTTATATTTAGAAATGAGTGTATTTTACAGTAAGGCCATAAACGAAAACTATGGAACAGGAAAAATACTGCCAACTCCTGTATTTTCATTGACTTAAGACACTTTTTTGAAAAAAGCCGAAAAAAATCCCAACCGAAAAAGCAGGTTTTTTTCCGACCACTTCCAACTCTACTTTATTGTAATACTTACAACATCTCTGGTTGATGTGTTTGAATCCAAAACCAGATGCTTGTTGAGCTGTACTTTATCAAAAAACCGCAGAAGCAGTAGTAATTTCCACCTATTTTGTGGAGGCAAGAGAAGGCAAAGTAGCTGAAAAGCCTCTACAGCAAGGTCTTTTCCCTGAACAGTCCTCATTCCTAAGGAAGAAATAAAAAAAAAATGCCTAAGCTACTATTTATTCATCCTCCAAGTAAAACGGAGGGCCACATGCTTTAATTCTGAGAATTAAGATTTTTTTAAAAATGTAATTAGATACATTTCCCTGTATTATTCATAGTTTCAATAGAGCAAAATGTTATAAAATTGTGCCAGATTTTACATTTTCCCACATTTTAAGTTATCCCCCTTGGTCCCCTGAAAAACATAAATTAAAGGTTCCACTGTATATTTCTAGTAATAGTTAGTTTGATACCAATTTTCTTGATAAAATTCTGTAATGAAATGATATTCATCTGGTTAAAGAAAGGAAACAAGAAAAATGTTCATGAAGATTAAGTTACAACATTAGAATATAAGCGAACAGTTAGAAGTTAAAAAGCTAGTTAACAGTGGGGTTAGTGCACCATGCAAAACACATTTAAAAATACTGATTTTCAGTTTTACATGGCATACCTGAAAATGGGGTAAAATAGTTGTCTTCTGATTTCTGGTGCACTTGTTCAAAATTACTTGATGAAACTGTCCCACAATACAATTCTCCTTTGGTGAATTGTTGTCCTTCAGACTCAAGTTTGTTATGCAAGCAATCCATGGGATTTATCTTGCTCTCCATTTTATCAGAACCTTAAAACAGCACATTGTTATTATTTTTTTACACAGTTGATGGAATCAGAAAAAAAATGACGAAAAACATGTTTTGGCATGAGAGCAGTGAACAATAGCAGTTGTAGCACCTATGTGATAAGAAAAATCTATTATAATGTTAATGAGCCAAAAAAGAGAATAGAAAGGCCAAATTCATGTACTGTGAGGTGGCCGCGGTGGCTCAGTCGGTAACGCGTCTGACTACCATGCTCAAGGTCCCGGGTTCGATCCCCGGCCGGTTCAAATCCGGGAACTTTCCTAACGATGGAAGCGGCCCCGGCACCCACCCAGCGTCGAATAACATGGGTACCTGGGGGAAACCCTGGGGGGTAAAGGGGGTCAGGGGCGTGATGCTGATCACATCACCCCCACTCACGACCGGATCAAGAAAGTGTGGGGCGTTACCCCCACACCCCCTATACGCCTTCATGGCGTTGTGCTAAGCACAGGGGAGCACTTTACCTTTTTTAAATTCATGTACTGTGGTTTTGTCAACATGATAGTGCCATAGTTACATGTATTAATAAGGAGTTAAATGTATCTTTAAGTTTTATTACAAAACATTTGATACTTTATATCAGAATACAAAATCGAAATTCTAATATTTGTACTAATCATGTATGGAACTTTCTCGTAATTATTAAAGATTTGCTTTTCTACAAGTGTGAAATACAGTATTTACTCATGTATAATGTGCACTTTTTTCCAAAATTTTTTCCCCCAAAAACTGTGGTGTGTATTATGCACGGAATAATTCAGACAGCCAACATGAAACCGTACAGGGTCATTCCATGATTTTGGGACACTTGCATTGATTTATCATGTTTACAGAACCCTATCATGTTATATATCGTTGTAAAGCTTAGATCCTGCAGTTTCTGAATATGAAAACAGTATTCAATTCAAGATAACAACACTAATGTGAAATGTGGTTGAAATAAGTTCATCACAAAATGAAGGAATGTTCTGATTTTTATGGTTCTTTGGATGAAGGAAAACATAAGGAAAAAGATAATAAAAATTAAAATGTATTACTGGCCAAATAATATGACATACATGGAGTGTGTAAATTCCTTAATGGAAGAAATCTTGTGCTGCTAACTGCTATTTGGAAGGTACTGAATGTGCCTCGTATAAATGTTACATTAGTCACGGAAAGAAAGAGTATATATTTTGAAGATCTTTTAGGAAAAGTAACGAAGGAATGAGCAAAACCACGTATACAAGTTTCAAGGCCATTTCACACAATTTTTCACTTTGTAATGTAATGTTCTACGACACAAGAAAAGCAGTGCAACTCTGGCGGAATTCGAGCTAGCACCTTCCGTCACATGGGATGCATATCAGCAGTGAGAAATAATAGAAAATAACTTACTGAGCACTGCAAATCCATAACGTAATTTTGATCTCGCTTTCTACTATTACAGAATAAATAAGGTGGTTAAAGAGTGAAAGCTTTGGGATACTAAATACAATGGAGGGTGGTGGCATGGGTTGGAGACTTATTGTTTACACAAGAGGATATTTTCCTCTTGGTTCACATAGCAATAGGTGACTCATTGAATAGGTATGTCATCATTCACTCTTGATCAGCATAGCAACAGCTTTGGGGCGGTGGAATAACTGCGAAAGGGATTAAGCGTGAAACAGACTAAGCATGAAAGAGCACAATCGCGAAACATAATACAGGATTAAATGCGAAAGGAATAAGAGCAAAACGGAACAAGCGTGAACGGAATAAACACGAAGGAACAAGCGACAATGAGCCTAAGTTTGACAGGGTATTTGAAAAGGGCGGTTGCACCAAATGAGTCATAGCAGCAGCACGGGAGAAATTGTGATGGCAGTATTTGCTAACTGCGAAAAATCACCTGCTTTTTAGTGGATTACGTAAGAAGGTAAGTTTTCTAAGTAAGGTTTTTACTAGTTTTGTGTTGTTTCAAAATAAATTACAATACTTTATTATTGTTTTAGAGCCGTTTTCTCAGCTTCCTGGTCTGTTGCGACAAACAAAGGTTGTTCACATAACAAAATAAGGGGGCTGTCGAACATGTGAGCATAAAACATGCGTGGTTCACCAAATTTTGACAAGTGTCAAACCTCATTCGAAAATATGCAACATTGGGTTTCGATATGCACTGAAAGGCATGTTGATTACCATTCATAACTAGCAGTTTCATTGCCTTATGGCAATTGCAACATTAATCCGACAGGGGGGAGGGGGGGGGTGTCAAAGTTTGGTGCCGTGCATGTCGAATTTTGGGACATTCCCTGAAATGTCATTTCTGGGCTTTTTTCCATACTATTTCTCTCTTCTGTCATTGCTATTTTCATGAAATCACGCTATCTTCCTGCGTCACTAAATATGAGGGACCCGAACTTAACGAAATTGCAATAATAATACCAAAAAATGTCACCTGTTATAATTACGTGTTTATATTGGCTTAATGCGATAAACTGAACTAAAATAAAATGCAAATTAAATCGCCGAAAGATGAAAATTTTGTCTTATGTACGATTTTTTAATGTTCTTAACGATTCTGTGGAAAATGTTGGAAAATTGGTCTGATTAATGATAAATATTACAATGACCAAAAATTCTGTGCAAATTAAATTGCCGAATGATGCAAACCTGCCCTCATACAGTACACAATTATCCTTGTTCTATGATTTTGTGAAAAATGTTGCAAAATTGGCCTGATTAATGATAAATATTACACTGAACTAAAATTCCGTGCAATTAAATTGCCGAATGATGCAAGTTTGGCCTCATACAGTACACGACTATCCTTGTTCTACGATTTTCTGGGAAATGTTGCAAAATTGCAAAGATGAGAATAAAAGTTAGCTTAATTTTAATTTATTCTCGGATTAAAATCAGTTTTTAGTGATCCTCACAATGGGTAAGAAGAGAAAAAGCTTGCTTATTTACTAATTTCCAAAGTAAAAAATCTATGTATAATTAACTCAACTGAAATGTTTTATAAAGTGTTTATTTATTTTCCAGAGTCATGGGGCCAAAGAAATATCAGAAGTACTCACAAGAAAATGTAGAAGATGCTATGAAAGCGTTGACCGATGGGATGAGTTTTAATGCTGCTTCCAAAAGGTTTAACATCCCAAGAATTACATTAATGGACAAATACAAAGCAAATGATGTAAACATGAAAATGGGCCGTAGCACAAAATTATCCACAGAACAAGAAAATATTTTAGTTGACTGGGTAATAATGCTGGGAAAACAAGGTTTACCAGTCTCGAAAAAGACATTTCTAACTTCGGTTAGAAAATTGACAGTGGAATTAAAAGTAGAAGTCAGTGATGTATTTCCATCAAGAAGGTGGTATGAAGGATTTATGAAAAGATATCCACAAATTAGTGAAAGAATGTCACAAAACTTGATTGTGAGCAGAAGATCAGTCAATGAAGAAAATATAAAAAAGTGGTTTGGTGAAGTGTACATGTACTTTGAGGAGAGGTGAACAGTATCTGTCTTTGATGATCCACAGAAAGTGTTCAATTGTGATGAAACTGCCTTCTTTCTGAATCCTAAAGGAGGCAAAGTTCTTGCCCAGCAAGGAACAAAGGTTGTGCACCAAGAAGCTGGCAATGACGAGAAGGAAAATGTAACAGCTCTAATTACAGGAAATGCTGCAGGGGAATTGGCTCCCCCAATGATTGTTTACAAGAAATTAATTAATTTACATTAAATTCAGCCTAATTTGTTCCTTACTTTAGTTTCATTAAAATGAAGAACATTTTGAAAACCAACCAATTATTAAACTGTAAACCATTTAAAATTTAGTCACAAGGAATTGCACTCAATTACAGCCATTTAGGTAATAATTATTCACTTTTTGGTCTCATACAAGCCTTTCACTTTGTTAAAATAATTACTAAAGTTTCAATCCATAAATCATAATGATCCATTTGTGTTACCAAATACTTGTAGACTATTTAAAAACATTGTAAATGGATATACAGAATAAATTAGCCACTCGAAATATTGCAGCAAATAAGTTTATTCTGTGTATCCATTTTCAGTCTGCAAGTCAAGTTTCAGCTGATTAATTATGAAATTTAGAACTTTCCAAAATGAAGTACTGTGTACCTAAAAATATCCCCACAGAAGTTTTTTTTTCAGAACACATCACTAGATGTGTGAATTTTATTTTTATTATTACAGAAACACATGCGATATGAAGAAAAATGAACATAATCTTCCATATAGTTATTGAGAACACATAATGACAATCGTTTAGGTCCATAAGTAACTTAATTAATACTTTGTGTGTCCTCCTTTGTATGCTTTAACAGCGACGATTCTTCTTGGCATGGAATGCACAAGTTTATGGCACATATCTGGTGCTATTTCATGGTAAAAACTTGAACAATCTTCGCAATTAGTTCATTCCTTGTTTCATAACAATGTTGTGTAAGCTTTTTCGACACAATGGACCATAAATTTTCAATTGGGTTTAGATCTGGTGAGTTAGGTGGCCACCAAAGTCTTTCCACACCCATATCTGATAAGCTTAGTCATTGGAGGTACGTAGATCAGATTTCTCGCCACAAGCCAACATTGAGTTGAACACGTAATTGATATTTGTCAAATTTTCTCATTGAATGGGTTTGGGTTTTCTTAGAATGCAAATATACTGGTTTCTAAATTACATCAAAATACACTTGGAGCTGGAAGGAAATAGTAGAAAACACTGGTAACATATACAAATTTGCATATCTAAAAAAAAAAAAAAAAACACTCCTCCCCCCCCCCCCCCCTGGAAATTGCAACAAAATGTGTGTGTGTCTGTGATATGACATTATAAAACGATTTGAAAAATGTAAAGTCACTAGGTTCATGTTTAGTAGTACTGATTGATTGAGTTATTTTACTTTGCCTTTTGTGCCACTTTTGGCTAATTTGCAAAGATCAGGATGAGTGATAATATGATGAAATTGATGAATGGACACAAATGAACATCCATGCCCAGACCAGGATTCGAACCTCGGACTTCTGGCATCGTAGCGGGATGTGCTAACCAGTCTGCCACGGGGGCCAGCTTATTTTTGTTAATGCTTCTTTGAATCTATGTCTAAATGTAAGCATCTGTCTAGTTGGTGCTTTCTGGATATTCTTTTCCTAAGAATCAGGATATAACTAGAATGCTTTCTTTTTCTTGTGGTTAGTTACAGATATTTCCAATTGCATATCATTGTTTGTAGACCCAAATAGTTTAAAGTTTCAAAATATATTCTCTTTGTACTATCACACTCATGGTAGGGTGTATGATGCTTTGACCATTCCTACATATATGTATAATAGTATAATGTATAATAATAGTGTGTTTGCAAGCATTTCAGATTTTCCCAACACTAAATTTGTAACAAATGAAGAAGAGCATGTATTTTCAAATGTTCAAAATTCAATGTTCAACAGTTTGTAGAATGTCCCTTAATGTTTTACAATGAATAGTTGTTCTATCTTAGTACTGAAGTGGCAACTTTCCCACTTCTAGGCCTATTTTTTCTAGTGTGTGTTTTATAAACGACTTGAAAACTTGGTTAATTTAACATTGATTTGTCCATTTCGTTGCGCACACTGTGCAGTCTGTTTCTTTCCAATATAAAGCCTGGTCATGAGATAAGTTATATCTTTTCCTTCCACGTCAATCAACATTTTAGCTGCTGTTAAAAGGATCAATGTTAATAGCATATTAACAGGCTTCAATTATCACCTTTTTTCTCATCATTGTAAGCATGTGATGTTGGTTATGCATCTGCTGCTTCAAGATTCAAATAAGAAAATTATTAGAGGAAAGCCTTTCAACAAATTATATATTGCATGAATAAACATACCTGAATATATGGAAGAGCGACTTCCTACATGTTCTTTTCGTTTATGTTCCTTAAGTGAACTTGAAGCTATTTTGGACTGAAGTTCTTGTTGAGCACGTTGTTTCCTCTGTAATTCACATTTCTTGAGCAAATATTGCATTGGGCTTCTCTTTTTCTCCACTTGATCATGATCTGAAACATTTGGAAAAAAAAATAACAATGTGTAAATTCCAGACTAACACATCGTAAATATATTAACAAGAACTCAGCATTGGAATTTAACTTTACTCCATTCAAACTTCATGCTCAAAATTAAAAGTACCAAGACATGAAATTTGTGCCAATATCAATCAGGTACAGACATAAAATTTGCTGATACCAAGAACTGATTCAATGTAAAAGTACGAATGTTCCATGAAGATCCTTATATAGTCGTTGGATCGACGGTCTTACAAGATATATGCTTAACTTATCTAGTCGTCGAATCTGCAGCCTGCTATATTTGTCCTTGTAGTTCTTCTTTTTGTCCACAGATGGCAGAAGCTGACAGTTACGTTATGCTAGACTTCTTGTTGAACGTATTGCTAAGTTTTTCATACTACAGGAGTGCTTGGTTTCTCATATAAACAAAAGGTTGATTGTCCATTGTTGAAAACGTCGCGCAACGGGCTTGTGGATGATCAAGTTATCAAAAACCTGCTTTTGGAGAGCAATGATGAAGATAATTTAGAATTAGTTAGTGAAAGTGATGATGGTGGATCTTCTAGTGCTATCGAGAGTGAAAGTTTAGGCAGTGAAAGTGGCAATGAAAGTTGTGAAAGTGTTGCTTGTAATGGAGGCGGATCACCTGTTGCTAAGAAGAGCAAGGAAGAATCGTGGAAGTGGAGTTCATGTTCCCTGAATGATTTACCTACGAAAATTGCATTTTCAGGTACTCCTGGGTTTGATAGTAGTGTTATATGATCATTAGGGGTTAGTCCTACAGCTTGTGAGGTTTTCACCAAATTTCTAAAACATGATTTCTGGGAAAATATTTCCAATGAGACAAATTCTTATGCAGAAAGCAAAATAGAAACTCAAGTAGACACAGAAACTCAGTCAGGTAACAGTAATGAAACAAAATGGTTTGACTCAACTCCCGATGAAATTAAAGCTTGTATTTGTCTGTGTGTTCTCAAGTCACAAGTGAAAAAAGAAAGTTTGCAGTGTTATTGGAGCACAAGGAAAATAACAGAAACTCCCTTTCTTTGCAACTGTTATGCCCTACATGAGATTTCTTCTCATTATGCGATATCTGCTTTTTGTAATCAATGAGGACATTGACCCCCAAGATAAATTAGGCAACCTTTAGACTACATATACAAAAAATTTTACAACATGTACACCGAGAGCAAGATATTGTCATGCAGAAGGAGACTTTCATTGTGCAGTTCAACCCCACTAAAAGAGCAAGGTTTGGAATAAAGTATTATAAATTATGCAAATCTTCTAGTGGATATTGTTACCAATTCAGAATTTATATAGGGGCAAAGGTTACTGCAGAAAAGAGTACCTGAACATGAGCGTGTTGCGCTTGAACTGATGGATTCTGTTCTCCACAAAGGATATACATTATATATCGACAATTGGTATACATCCCCAACACTGTGCAATAAACTTCTAAATTCCAACACCAATGTTTTAGGCACAGTCAGAATATCCAGAAAACAAATGCCCGTCGAACTGAAAGATGTGAAATTGAAGCAAGGTGAGGCATCAGCTATGTACAGTCACCACGAGCTAGCTCTCAAATGGATAGACAGAAAACTTGTTTGCATGTTATCTACTATGCATGATGGTGTACACATGACAAACACCGGAAAATTAAACAGGAAGTCAAGACAACCTATTTTAAAGCCCAGAACAGTAATAGAATATAAAAAGGGAATGGGTGGGGTTGACAAAATGGACCAACAGTTAGCTTCATTTCCCATCATGAGTCTGTATCTTAAAGCATATAAAAATATATTTTTTTATTTGTTGAATCTAGCTTTCTTCAATTCATATGTGATGTACAAGAAGGTAAAGTCTACAGTAAAGTGACTCAAATTCAATGAGTTTAGATTGTTCGTAGTGGAGCAATTGCTTCTGAACTTGTGTTACTAGAGTATGCAACAAGAGGATGCCCTTCTGTGGATACACCCTTGAGACTGCAATGTGCCAACTGGGGACATTTTCCAAGACAGATCCCCCCTCCCCACCCAATCCAGTAAAAACAAACCCTTGAAGACAGTGCAAGGTGGCATTCCATATGCCAGAGTGCTTCAAGGTGTACCATACAAAGCATAAATATTAGGTAAGTTTCTTGTTTTCATATCGATATAGTTCATATATTTGTGTTACGTAGACACCATTATCTGTAATTGGTAAAAGTTTCATGCAGATCTGACTTGCAGTGTCCAAGATATTCAATTTTGAAATGCATACTGCAAACTAAAATGCATTTAATCATAATTCACAGACACAGTATGGGCATTTAAATGGTAAGCAGATGGGTTAATTAATGCATATAACCAGGTGATATATACATATTGGATTTTGCCTTACAAACTGCCTACTACCATTTATTTTTCAAAATGAGGGCACATGAATTATACCTTTATATAAAAAAAAGGTAAAGTGCTCCCCTGTGCTTAGCACCATGCCATGAAGGCATATAGGGGGTGTGGGGGGTAATGCCCCACACTTTCTTGATCCGGTCATGAGTGGGGCAGATGTGATCAGCATCACGCCCCTGACTGCCTTTACCCCCCAGGGTTTCCCCTAGGTACCCATGTGATTCGACGCTGGGTGGGCACCAGGGCCACTTGCAACGTTAGAAAGTTCCCGGATTTGAACCAGCCGGGGATCGAACCCGGGACCTTTAGCATGGTAGTCAGACGCATTACCGACTGAGCCACCGCGGCCTTTATATCAATTTTAGAAAATAAAAAGTAGGAAGTCTTGCATCAAATTATGATCATTTATAGGAATATCGGATTGGTTCAATCATCATCAATTTTACAGATACATCTGTCTCATTCATAATACATATAATAATTTTAATTGCTAACAGATTAGTGTGTTTCTGGATAATGCTTAACCTACTCCTCATTATATATACTTTAGTATTTCACAGGTTGAAGAGAAACTTCATGATCACTTTGCAAAGAAATTAATTGAAAATATTACTTTCACCATTCATCAAATTGATTATATGAAGAGATAGCATTTCTTTTGATTATTTTCTTATTTTCAAGTATACATTTTGAAGAAATTCTCAGCTTTAATTGCCTCTAAGTAAAATGAAGATCTGAAAATTATGAAAGCAGAGGATCTTTGGGGTTAAATGGTTAACACTATCTTTGTTCAGTGTTATCTTCTCTGCTGTTAAAAATTCAATTTGAATTTAAAATTTTGGCTGTGTCAGCACTTAGGCTATTATGCACCCATCACTTTATATGGGGTCCAGCCCCTTACCATAACTAAAATAACAACTGTGATGTCATGTCGTAACTAAAATATTAAAATATTCTGACTGGTTAAAAGCTGAGGCCGTTAGGCAGTCAGCACACAAAAGGACAAACACAGGACAACACACAGAATTATATTGGCCATGGGGCCAGTCTCCAGAGCCTCATTTGTCGCAAAATGCAGTCCAGGGTGTACTATGTGGAAGTGAGGTTGACAATTGGGTGACTACATGGAAGGTCACCGCTTAAACCACCTGTTAAAAATTCAAGATGTATCCACTGATGATGTAATACCGTAAACTAAACTCTGTTGTGTAACAACCCTTTGATGATCAAAACCTGCCAAGGAGTTATCATTTGGTGAAGAACAGTCAGTGCCTAGATTGAACATTTTCCTGCATGATACATTGAATCTTCTTCACAGTACCAATGGAGCAAAATATTATAACTTTCTTGGATTCCAAATTTTAAGTGTTCCTTTTTCACACTAGTCCCACAAAAACATAAAATCAAGATTCCAATGCAATTATAGTGGAGACCTCCCATACACAAACAGTAAGATATTTGCAGCTAGCATACTTCACTTTTCTTAAAACTAGTTACAGGAATTATTGCAGGGTATTCATTTGAAATTTTGTGATTGGCACCATGCTAGTCTATGATATGTTGCCAACAAAGTTCATGAATTTAAGAATAGCAATTTCATGGGTGAAGTCAAAAAGTGACACTTAGTGGCACATAATCTTAGCAAAACTAGCAGTCCAGAATTTTATTCACAAATGCAGGCAACATGTGTCCAAGTACTGATCATATAATCACATGTTAAATCATAAATCCTTGTCCCTTTCTCTTGCCTGAAATTGCCATTCTGCAAAAAATTTACTCTGACTTGTGCCACTAATTAATTTATAGAATTAATTGTATGGAATAAATTGTCCATCAAGAATACTTAAAAATATCTTGATGGATGAGGCTTTATAATGTGCAAAACCTGGTATCAATATCAATCACAATTTCCATGTTATAATCATGCTCAAAGTTAGGGTTGCGTAACTTTTGAAACACACTGTAATTACACATATATAAAAAAAAATAGTGAGATGTAACACAACGGGAAAAAAGATCAAGAATGTGAATACAGTGGAACCGCGATTTTATGTTCCCGGGTTTTACATTTTCCCACCTTATACATTCAACCATGATGGTCCCAACATAGCAAAATGTTATAAAATTTTCCTCGATTTTACATTTTCCTACATTTTAAGTTTTTTTCAGCTTTGTCCCCTGAAAAACGTAAAATCGAGGTTCCACTGCTTATAGAAAGGATGAACTAGCATGAAAATATTACTAACTAATTGACTTACCAAACAGTTCCTCTCCTGGACATGATGTTATGGAGTGTCTGTCACTGTCGTTACCACTTGCATTTGAAGAATAGTCTGAAGATACTGCTGTGTAGTAGGAACTAATACTGGAAACACTACACCTGCTCTGACTATCGGATGCATTCAGAGATTTTGGTGCCACAGGAGAATCTTTCTTTAAGCTCAACTTCATTAAGTTTTGCAACGTCTTGAGAGCACTACCATAATCAAGCTCCAGGTCTACAAGTTCTTCAATACTGCTATTGTTTTTGAAATCGTCAAACGAGTTGGACAGAGCTGGATTAACATAACCACCTGATTTACTTCTCAAATGTTTTAATGTTGCACATCTCCCTGATCCAGTCTTGGGTTCTTTCTTGTTTGACCTCCTGAATGACCGATGTCTTGAAGCACTGTTATCGAGCTTTGAGCTACTGACAGTTTTTCCAGTGGAAGTGGAAAATGGTAAATTAGGATTGCAGTTTTCTTTTAACTGTGAAAAGTTTTCACAAACTGCCATGGAGTTTCGGTTTCTTCCTTTTGAAAAATTACTGTACGTTCCTACAGACTGTTTTCTGAAGTTGAACTCATCGTTAGATTCAGTATTCTTAGATGTATGCTTTTTTTGCTTGTGAATCTGCTGGTTATGTGCATTAAACTGAGGAAGGTCTATTAATGTAGGAGCACTGGAATTTCTTCTAAGAGACTCTTTACAAAAAGTAACATATTTTTCATGACTTCCATCAATTTTCAACATATTACTTTTACTGTCTTCATGTACAACCCTTTCCAAATTAGTGGAATACATATTCATCTCATCAGAGTCCAGACACATCTGCTGCCTGATAGATCGCTCAACACCTAAGTGTTTATTTTTGTATCGTTTAGAGAAATGGAGGGTGTCATATGATCTTTGAGGTATAACCCGTGTCACCGGAGTTTCAGATGTGAAAGCAGTTTCAAAACAAGTATTTGGTGGAAGATCTTCTGTCATCTGAATTACATGTTCTGTTTGAGAATCTGATTCCAAATTTGGACTACCATCAGTGCAAGTTTCATACAGAGTCAACACACTCTTAAGAGAAGTTCTCCGTCTTAATTTACTGTTACTGGAAGAAATGCTTGACTGAGATTTATAATCAGTACTCAAATGATTCAGAATAACCCTATCTTCATCATTCCCATCCACTGCTTTAAGATCTTCTATTACATGAGAAGTCATATCAAGCATAAGATCTTCAACAGATTTACATGGTGGTAAATGAAACTCCATATCATTAGCATCTTGATCCAATGCTTCTAGTGCATAAGCAGCATCGACATACTCAGCATACAAATATGCTTGATGAAAAGCATTATAGAAGGGATATGTTATTAATGGAACATCCAGATTACTGAAATATCCTTCAAGTACTTTGAATACATCATGCTCAAACCCTGGGTACATAACACCAAATTGTTCATTTTGCGGCCCTGCAAAAAATTTTAAAAATTCATTAGAACTATAAAATAAACATTTTAGAGCACATTGTGAAAGTTGCACAGAGAATGTTTCTTTCATACACTGAACCTTTTGGCCTGAGCCGATTTTGAGCAAAATGCAGTTTCAATTAAATGAGTGTAGATCGGAAGCTAATTGCCCTAGAGAGATGAATGATATACCGTTGTACGCGGAATGAACCAGAGATTCAGACTATATAAAATTTATGCAAATTTGGCGTATATGTGGCGGGGGGAGGGGAGAACCCCCAAAATTCCAAAATTTCGAAAAAAAATGGGGATTTCCCCCCTCCCTCCAAGACAAATGTACATGACAAGTGTCAACATGCACATGGAAATTATCGCTGGCATGTAAGGAATACAAAAATATTTGCATTATTATCGTATGACCAATGTAACGCGAGTTGTACCTCAAAAAGGAATGGTCAGCATGCCACTGATTTAAGCTTCAAAATGCAGTGTTACCTTGAAATGACTGTAGCTCAGAGGCTAATTGCCCTAGAGAGATGAATGATATACTGTTGTACGCGGAATGAATCACAGATTCAGATGATATAAAATTTATGCACATTCAGTGTATATATGGTGGGGGGAGGGGGGAATCCCCAAAAAATATTTTTTTTTAAAAAAAGTGGGGTCCTCCCCCTGCCCCCCGAAAAAAAAGGACACAAAAAGGTCAACATGCACATAGAAATTATCGCTGCCATGTAAGAAACAGAAAAATATTTGCATCATTATCATATGACCAATGTAACAAGAGTTGTACTCCCGAAATGAAAGGCATGCGCACCACTGTCTCAAGCTTTGGATTTCAGCGAAATGCAGGGTTAATTGAAATGACAATAGCTCAGAGGCTAATTGCCCTAGAGAGATGAATGATATACCATTGTACGCGGAATGAATCACAGATTCAGACAATATAAAATGTATGCAAATTCTATTTTTAGACAATGCAGGGTAACCTCTGTAGCCACTTGTGAAACACTTGTGCTCAACAACAAAGGCTTTTCTTCAGCGTGCCTCGAACTTCCATTCTTACGACGCAGTTTCAACAACCCCTCTTCTCCCTCCCCAACCCCACATGGAAAACATTCCTTTTGACCTCGGGTACCAATAAACAAACTTCCTTTGAATGCAGTTTGCAGGGGTGAGGGAAACGCATTGCTTTAGAACAACAAAGCCGGCCTACCTTTGTTGGCAAAATTTTTCCCTTGAAAAAAGATGCAAAAAAGAAGTTGCCTTTTATCCAGCCATTTTCATGAAAAAAAAAAACGTGCAACAATCATTTCTGTTAAATACATGTGTTAACAACAATATGAAAAAAGAAAATCGGAATTCTAGAAAAAAATAGCAAAGTTATAACGTAAAAACTACGACCTTGACAAAGCATCTCAATTGAGACGATCAGGCACCCGACGGTTACCTAAAAGCACCTCGATTGAGATGATCGGGTACCAAAAGGTTAAATGCTTTTCTTAAATCCATGAATTTTTTCACCATTTCACTTCCTAATCTCTTCAAGAGCTCTTCAAAAATAATTTCTCAAAAGGTCTGCATATAGCAACACAAATTATTCATATTAAGAATATGATTATGAAAGCTACACTTCAACCGGGAAAGTCAACTCAAAGTATTCAACTATTTACGTTTGTCATCAACTCGTCACCTGGAGAACAATGACAACTCTCAGCTGAGGTTTTACTAAAATGTGATTGAAAAGGGTTTAGAAAAAGGGACAAGACATTCAATGACATTAGGCATGCCAACTTAATTGCATCAAATGGAATTCTCACAAGAGTTATAGCATTGCCTTCAAATGAGTGTAATTAGTGAGAAGAGACCTTATAAATTTGGAAGTGGACAGGTAAAGATGAAATCTTATGGACAAATTTACTCAAACAGCATGATTCCTGCAGCATGGCTTGTGTCCAAGTCAGATAAACATCAGCTTTATAAGCTGAAATCATAGATTCGATTCCCTGCATGGTGAAAGTATTTTTTTCCTGCCAACTGGGTGCCACAAAGTATTTCGCTGTTGTAACACCAATTGTAGCCTTATAGTGTGTTATTATTAGGGATGTGAAGTTTTCGTCTTAATGACATTAACACCGAAAAGTTGAGGAAAGTAACATAAAATGTTTAAAATATATTTGGGCTGGTTAAGGAAGCAAGTTTTCAGTGTTTCAGATTCGCAAAATAATGCCAATTATGCTATTTTTCAGAATAACTCAGAATTTTGCACTTAAACATGAAAAACACCGTGAAATATGCAATATAAACTATGGATAACACTTCTTCTGTTCAAAATGAACTACCTTAAGGTCTATGACATCTGTCATTTCTAGTCTAGCTGGGATGCATCATGATCTGAGCGATGCTCGATGAGCAACATTTTGCTCATTATCCAAATATCATGATTGTCGATGTGAAGGTATAGTTGCACATAAGATAAGAGAATGGTTTTCGTGTAGTGCAAACCTATTCTTATAATTAATGCTTCTCAAAACTACAACTGGGTGCTTATGAATGAGAACAAAACCATACATTTTTTTATGAAATGTTATTCAAAATTTTCTTTCTTCTCACACTTGCAGAACTTTCCAAAACTACATTTCATATTTGGAATAAACAACACTTTCATTTTTAAACAATCACAAACAGCGGAAAATTGTATTACCTTTTGTTACTTGTACTTCCTCTGCAATTACACTGCATCTCGCAGTCAATCACAAATACTCGAAACACAAAAACTATATATTCTGTGGTTTAAACCTGTGACAAGCAAGGTTCAAGTTTGCTCAGTGAGCAGCGCTTATTTGGCATTAAGCCTTAAGTTAAGCTTTGAGGTAAGCCTTAAATTTATTTTTGTTATCATATGTCTCAATTTTCCAGAACTAAAGCAATGTGAAAATCTTAAGCACAGAAGGAACAGTTAAAACGCATGTAAAAATAACACCAATTTTAAATTAATAACACAGAATTTTGCCTAAACTACGAAAAGTACCACCAAATTGCCAAAAAAAATAGCATCGAAATTTAGGGTAAAAAAAAACTTCACGTCCCTAGTTATTTTTCATGTGGGAAGAAGAAAATACTTATTGAAACAATTACATGCTCAGATATTGTGACAGATATTCAAAACAATTTTGAGTTTGAAGGTTATTCTTCCTTTATTGTATTGCTGCTAGGACCTGGTGCTAAGAACAACCAATGCTACAAGTGATGAGTAATAAACACTCCAGAAGAAACATTAACATTCTTTAGAAAAAAAAAGTCATTGAAATTAAGTGTGAAAATTGTGTGTTCCATCATTCATGTGCCACTTCCCTCACATCATATATAGATAAATAGATACAAGTGAGGTACAATAATTACCTTGAAACTAAGATGATCATACTTGTGAAAGTATACATAAACTACAGATAGCAAACAATTTTTGGATCCACGTTACCTGCATCTGGATCCCAAAAGTGGGTACCCAGATTTGAATCTCGGAATCATCCTATGGATGAGAATTGGATATCTGGATCTGGAACTCAAAATTACCCAAGATAAACTTTCTTCCTTTCAGAAAAAAACCCACTGTGCATGTATCTGGCCAAGTCTAAAACCAATGAATATCATTTCCTTAAGAGCAGTGAAATAAATTATGCACATGAATAGAAATTAAACTAAAATGACGAACATTGGTGATAGAAAAATACTGTGATTGGAACCTTGAACTCTATAGTATATGGATCCAAAAACTGAGTTGAGTACTAGGATCTGGAACTGACAAATGGGTATCCGAAATTTGGAAGAACATCCAATCCAATACCCAGATATTTCAGAACCCAGATCTGGGCATCCAAATTATAAATCTCCAAATTCTCAGTTATTGGAATGCAATATTACTTGATGTTTACTTCAACAACTGACAATAGAAATTACCATCATACATGTAAAGTTGATAATGACTTACAATTTATAAGGCATTCCATAGCCACTATAACCCACAATGGTATGTCTTCATGTGGATGTTTTGACACATTTTCTCTTCTGTATCTGGCTGTGATGTAATTGGTTGACACCCATTGTGCATTTATGTTGTGGGGGTTACAAAGGTCCTCAATTCTGATTCCATTTAACACAGTCTCCAACCTACAAGATTATTATAATTTCACTTTACAATGATATAATGCAGTTATTTGACACACATGAACATATAAAATACATAATACAGTAGAATCCTGATTTTGTGTTCCAGATTTTACAGTTTCCTGCATTTTAAGTTTCTTTCATCTTAGTCTCATGAAGAACATAAATACAAGGTTCCACTGTATTTCATCAGTATTAGCTACTGCTTTTTTAAAATTTTTAACATAATTACTGTCTTGGATTTCAATCCTCTCTTTTCTTTAATGTGTACACACACACTCACACTCACTCTCACTCTCTCTCTCTCACTCACTCACACAGTATCAACATGGCAGGAAATGACTCCAAAGGGTGTCTACCAAAATAACAGAGCTAAAATTCTTGACATTTTCTTTCTTTTTCTTCATTTCCCTCCCTTTTTCTCAACATTTATTTAATCGCCCACTACTTAATTAAGAAAATAGATATTTTTATTCAATGAAAAACCTCTACTACAAGGCTGGTTAAGATGAAAACTGAAGCTGTACTTAATAAGAGATTTAGACTTGCTTTAATTATTAATGAATGTAAAAATTAATGCTTCAGACTTCATCCTGGATGGGGAATGGCCACATTACTTTATTTAACATTTTTACAAAACTTCTTGCATACCCTGCTCCACTACCTCGCTTATGACAGAAAATTGTCTTAACTGTTTTTTTTTTTCACCGACCCTTCATAGTGTGTATACAAACACTTACCCAGTGTTGCCAAGTTGGCCCTTTTGGGGCCAGAACTGGCCCTTTTCAGTACGTACTCGGCCCCAAAATTCAGCAAAAGCCCGAAGGGGCTTTTTAGCCCTACAGAGAGAAATCTTGCTACAAATCTAGCCCTTTCAGTAATGAAAGGTTTTTTGGTATTTTCAGTAAAGTAAACTGCATAGAAGAATTCACTTAACCGACCCTCCTCTGCACCTGCAAGCTCGTCGTGGGGAACAGGTATCAAGTGCACATTCTCACTTTATCCCCTTGTTTCTGGTTTTGATATCCTGTGTAGCCCGAGGCGAATTACGGATAGCGTCGATTCCAGAAAATGCGAATCTTCGTTCAGTTGTATTGCATCTGGTCCTTGCAAGTTCACAGAAATGCGTTGCGGAATCGACGAATCGTTCGTAACAGTGAGGCTCGACCAGAGACTAGTTCGTGCCCCCCCCCCCCCCCTCCGTGTGTGTGTGTGTGTGTGTGTGTGTGTGTGTGTGTGTGTGTGTGTGTGTGTGTGTGTGTGTGTGTGTGTGTGTGTGTGTGTGTGTGTGTGTGTGTGTGTGTGTGTGTGTGTGTGTGTGTGTGTGTGTGTGTGTGTGTGTGTGTGTGTGTGTGTGTGTGTGTGTGTGTGTGTGTGTGTGTGTGTGTGTGTGTGTGTGTGTGTGTGTGTGTGTGTGTGTGTGTGTGTGTGTGTGTGTGTGTGTGTGTGTGTGTGTGTGTGTGTGTGTGTGTGTGTGTGTGTGTGTGTGTGTGTGTGTGTGTGTGTGTGTGTGTGTGTGTGTGTGTGTGTGTGTGTGTGTGTGTGTGTGTGTGTGTGTGTGTGTGTGTGTGTGTGTGTGTGTGTGTGTGTGTGTGTGTGTGTGTGTGTGTGTGTGTGTGTGTGTGTGTGTGTGTGTGTGTGTGTGTGTGTGTGTGTGTGTGTGTGTGTGTGTGTGTATGAAGGAGGAATATGCCGAAAATATGTAATGCTTTTGTGTAATTTACTGCACCACAATTTACGGGGGAAATGAATTATTTAAGGTAAGAAAATTTAATTTAGTTGAGCGTATGCCCCTCATCTTGACAGTTGATTAGTTGTGGTTCTTGAGTATCAGAAATTTTGCACCAAAACACCCAAGATTTGTAAATCTAGCCCCCTGGATGTGAATTTTAGCTCCATTTTTGGTGCGATTTAGCCCGATTCTCTCTCGTGCTGTTGGCAACACTGCACTTACCAGACAAAATGAAAGCGATATTTTGAAATCTGGCTGCATTATTAGGTTAGAACGAGAGATGATGATGGATGCTGCAGTGTAACCAGATAACCACAGAAGGTACACAGGCTATTGATGACACTCACACCAGAATTACAATCATAGAGTAAGTGGTGGTTGTGAAACATCAGAAATAAAGGAAGGTAAGAGGGATCATTCTAAAGTATGGATAGGATTATTGGGTGGCTGTGCATGCATGAATGAGATACTGCTTCTGTCATGTCCTTTACCCTCAGAAGCACAACCAATCTGATGCTATGCTGAGGAGAATTATTGGGTACCCAGAATTCCCACCTGATTGACTGCAGTTTCAGGAGATCAGTTGACATGAGAGGACATCTGCTTTATATTTTCCAGCAGGGTGGGCCCAGCCCAGTTTTCAGATAATGTTGTAAATTATTATTAAGGTTCTAGAATTGTCAACATTTTGAGAAAACTTGTAAAATAAAAGCTTAGCCAAACTTATAATACTCAAAATAATTAATGTGGTACAAGTCACAGTGGGTTTTTTCAGGATATTTTTCTCAAATAATGCTAGAAATAGATTTTTAACAGAAATAATACGAACATATATACAAGAAACAAAAATCAAAAGGGTCTGAAATATTTAGATAAAACATTTGAACGAACAAAGCTTATAATTTTGAAATGTGGTAGCAATTTAGATATCAGTCACTTCCCTATGTGCACAAGCCACATAGTTTCACCTCTGACGATCGACTTTTACAATAAATTTTCCATGTATAAAACATTACAAAGTAGAATTGAGTACATGTTATTGAAATGTCGTGAAAGTAGAATAATGTTAATTGTGGTATCATTAAACCAAACACTTTAGAAATGATTCATTTCATTTCTCAAAATTTAGTATGTGTGCAAATGTTCTGTTATCTTTCTAATGCCTTCCACTGAGACAGTGACCCCCTCCCTCCTTCCAGTTCAGTGCATTGATTGAACGTAATGGGTTGCTTGCCCATGTAGGATAAATGTTATTTGTGGTTAGGAGCTCTATGCCCAAGAAGTCTAGCACTCTCATAATCTACCACTATCTTAAATATAAAAGATGTGGGGGTACTCAAGTAAATACAATGCATACACATACTTTCATATTTTGACCATGTTTGACATTTTCAAACCTTTTTACAGACTACAATTTCAAGCTTTGTGCATAAAACTTTCAGGAGCATTGTGACATTACTTGCACTGTAAATTCACAATAAAGTTATCGAAACATAATGCACGATTTAGGAGGAGCATGGGTGGGGTGGATGGGCAAAGATAGACAAGTCATTTATTTAGTGACCATGATAACATGTTTCTGCAGCTAGAAAGTTTGACAGACTGCAATGTGACATGTGAGTGAATTGAACAATGTGTTTCAAGAAGGTGAATGAAAAACTGATTTTCCTCATGTTGCACGCATGCTGTATACCAGTGGTTTCCAACTTCAAAAGGTCCGAGGGCCAAAATTATATCCAGCAGTTGATAGGCGGGCCGCATTTTTTTGGGGTGGGGGGTGGGGATTAAAAATTACAAAAATTATAAGTACTGAACTGAAAATGTAGTAGGCTACTTTCGCATGACCTAAATTTCTAAAATGAGGCAATAAAACAATGGAATTACAAATCAAAATTGTATAATTACAATTTATTTCACAAAAACCCAATACTTATTGATGAATTGAAAGAAATTAAAGACACACCATACAAATAAGAATCCTTCATAGTAAGTGTTCAATGTGAAAATTGAGGCCGATCTCCTTCTTTTATTAAAGTTGTATTTGAAAGTCTCAGAAGGTGAAGCAGTGAAGAATCTGCCAGTCGGCTTCTGTAGCGGTTCTTGATGAACTTCATTGAAGAAAAAACACTTTCACACGTGTATGTGCTGCCGAACATCGATGTCATTCTTTGCCCAAAACTACGAAGGTTTGGAAAGCGTTCTTTTGAAAGGTATTTGAAAAACTCTGGCCCCTTTTCTTGCCTAGTTTGAAGGAACACACAGCCTTGCAAATCACACAATTCAAGTTTGGAGAGAAGCTATTTTCATTTTCAATCTTACATTTTTGTAGATATTGCTCATTTCGATATTTGCACAAACTTTAACAATCAGTCACAGTGCAATCCGAGTTGGAACACTGGAAATCTCTTCGTACTTCCTGCGTAGTAAAACAGATCTCTATAGCGCCTCTCTGCAGTTTGTTTCTGAACACAAAGAGTGAAGCCTTCGGGGAAGCAGGCGAGTTCATTCCACATAGCGAAGGGATGGAATGCATGGTGTGAAGAGAAAGTTACGTCACTTTAGATTCTTCTGATTATCATTATTGACTGCAAAATCAATTCTACCTGTGATATTGTCTTTCTTCACAGAGCATCCGTTCCTTCAGTAAAAAAAGAACGTATTTTAATAAAAATAAATAAAATTAATGTATTTTGCAAACTGGCTTCGCGGGCCACAGAAAAAGACAACGGGGGCCGCATGTGGCCCGCGGGCCGCCAGTTGGAAACCCCTGCTGTATACCATGCTCTCTTTTTCCCCAAAATTGTCTACAATGCATTTTCAGAGAATAAGTAACTAAACTCAGTCATTGTAGATAATCCGTCGGTCCGCAATTTTGCAGTTTTACTTTTAATATTATATTTCATAGTTTAGGAAAGGAGTGGTGATAAGATCACAAACATACATTTTGCCATAAGTGTAAACCTTTTGAGTTGAAATTTTTAGAGTTACAAGATAACTTTAAGGATTGGTGTCATATTGTATTTGAGAAAAATTTGTCTCCATGTTTAAATATGGTGGATGACAGACTGATTTACATGCCTTGCGAGAGCTTTAAGTTATGCAAATATTTGAGATTAGATTTTCGTAGATTAAGAAAACCAAGTCTCAGCTACATTAGGACATTACTTGAGCTTGAAGTTTTTAATAAAAAAAAAACTGTAATATAGTGTGTGGTTTCGGAAGGGTCACCAATTTTGAGACCACAATATCTTTAGCAATTTTAGTTTTTAAGATGAAATTCATGTCGCAAATAGATACACCCAGGGAATGATTTTATTTTGCATTTGCATTTGTTGAAAGCATTTCATGATTGTAGGTGAAAAATTGATTTTTTAAATTCTGCGGTAGCTCCAAATTCTGATGCCACTTTCAAATATCTGCATAAAACTACATTTTTGGACATTAAGAAAAAATACTTAAATATTTTAAGGCATTTCTTAAGCTATGGCTTGACAAATAATTTTTTTAACAATATAGTGCATATATATGTTGGGAACCAAATGGGGGCTACTAATGTTTTGTCCATGGGAACTGTTAGTTTCATAGCAACCAGATATTTTGGAGGATGGATACAGTATTCCATTTGGATGAAATCAATCAACACAATTACATATGTCAGCCTTATAATTTTGGCATGGTTAATACATGTAGGAGATATTTAAACTTGAAACACCCACAAAAATAATGGGAAAACACAACTGTGAACAAACTGTATTGAAGCAGATTTAAAAGTGTGTGTGCAGCTACCGTATGTTATATACTAGTAGGTAAACGTAAAGTTGCCCATTCATATCCAGGGTGGCTACTCACCGGGAATTCCTTGAATTCTGGGAATTATGCATGAATTCTTCGTGAATTTTTCTCCGTAGACGTGAAAAATTGCAACATTTATTAAATCCATATACCACTGAGGGCATCTCCGATGGTGCAGTGGTAGCATCGTCGCCTTTTAATCAAAAGGTCCTGGGTTCGATACCAGTGGAGGCACATAGTAGTTTGGATGCCACTTTTAACTGAAGCTCCAGTCCCAATTAGCCTTTCTGTGCATAAAGTGGACTTAAAAACACCAACTCAATCAATCAAACCATATTCCATTGAATTTATAAATGCTCTGAGGCAAGTTTTTAACCGATCAATTTTATTTTTATCGAGGAAGGAAAAGAAAGCTACGCGAAAAATAAAATTGAATTCTCTTGATCCGTTCACTTTCTTAGTACATTCAGGAGATATGGGGGTAGGGCACAACATATTCTTGACCTTGGCAATTTTAAAGGTGATGTGATCACAACCAAACTCCAGCTGCCTTTACTCCCCAGAACACATTGATTTGAGGCTGGGTGAGTTTCACATGTGGTTTATGCAGGGACAAGACCGGAAAAATTCCGACCTTAGATCACCCACCCCCAGATTCGAACCTGGGTCTTCTGCATGGCAGTCAGCTAGCCTGTCTACTGTTTTTTACGTAATAAAAGTAATACCCCTAAGCAGTAGTATCCCCCCCCTTTTCTCTCTATTTTCTGTATTTTCTCTGAACTAGGATTCGAAACTGGGACCCCTGGCATTGCAGCATGCTGTGCTAACCCCTCTGCCACAGAGGTTGACTAAACCACCATAGCTATCAAGCATTAGTATTGCAATGCGCAGCCCTCGGAGCTGATCACAGATCTATTAACTGTTACGCCATCCAGCAAGAGTAGAATCAAACTGTTGGTCAAATTTTTCAGAACATAGTATTTTAGATAATTTAATCATTTGTCCCGCATTGTGGCTGTGCGGTCATGCTTTGGGCTCCGGCTATGGGACGTGTGTGTTGGTTTGAGTCCCCTTTTGGGAAATGTAACAGGTTTTCTCCTGAGATTTCGGCCTGTGTACGAGACTGGTAAACACTCACCATCATGACTAAATTAGGGAGCTACGAATTAGTAGCGTAACCCAGTCATGAAAACCTACGACGACGACTGGGGGTTTGTCGTGCTGACCACACATCACTCCCTAATTGGTTGTATGATCTCCCACCTCAGAGTAGGATCAGATGGAATTGCGGCTTGCAGTCGGTAGGTAGGCCTGGGCCAATGGTTTGCGACACGGGTTATGTATGCTTTTAGTTTAATAATTTCAAGGTGTGAGACCTTGATTGTCAATTCTTAACTACATATGTTAACAGAAAATATTAAATAGTTTTTGATTCAGTGAACTAAAACAATACAAATTGAATGTTCCAATATATTACTATCAAGGAAAAATGTATTTCATTTTTAAAATATATATATTTATAAACATAACATGAAAAAATCAAATAAAACCCAGTTTTGTCCAGGCTTAATCGGGTTTTATCTAAAAAAAAAAACAACTGATGTAAAATGTGGGATTCGAGCTCCAAAAACTTTAGAAAAGAATTTCACCGGGTATAAGAAAGATGGAAAAGAGGAAGAAATAAATGAGGGAGGGATGAAGGGGAATATGGAATAGTTTGCCAATGCGGCAAGGAATATGTGGGTCAAACAGGAAGAAGCATGAATGTTCGGTGGGGAGAGAATGACAAAGATATAAGGGAGGGGGTTCCCAAGACAGGGCTCTCCGAACATATCCTTGATGAAGGCCACGTCATCGCCAAACGGAAAGTGCTTAGGGAAGAGGAAAAACCTATAAGAAGGAATGTATATGAAGGATCGTATATATGTAAGGGAAGAGAGAATAAATTAAACCGAGACGATGGGAATATTGACGAGATGTGGGGGAAGATGTTCAAGAAGTGGGATGGGAAGGAATACGTAAAAATAGGTTTTAACATAACCCCGGAAGTAGCAAGCCAAGCTCAAATGGAAGAGGAATTCTCACTAGACTTTACGTGAACTGGAAAAGGAGGAGGTGTGGGGGGAAAGACTGGAGGGGAAATAGAGGGGAAGGAGAGGGGAGGCACCCGACCCCGCGCTCTACGAGGAAACCTTGGAGTATTGCAATCGCAGCACACGCGGGCCGTGGCTATTTAGTTTTAAAGTTTTAATGTTTCAAGGAGCAATTTTTAATCAGGAAAACAGCGTGATAATATGACGTGCACCAGTTATGGGAGTTAGGTTTTTAATGTTTTTATCCACACACACTTAACCAATCCCATATCCTATACATAATAAGAGGTCGACGCGGTTATGAATTGTATATAACCAAAAGTGAACAGCCTGAAGAAGGGAGCAGTTGTGTCCCGAAACATCGTGGAAGCAGCATAGATACTCGCAAAAACATAAGTTTTTAATATATTTTTAAAATGTTATTCTATCGGTGCAAAGTCAAATCTTATACTATGTAGTTTAAAAAAGGACTATTAGAGAGGGCCAGCCAGCCTCTTAAGTTCTGTTGCAATCTACAAAATACCTTTTCAGAACAGCAGCTTTCCACACATCACCAAATTTTTGTTGGAAATCAGGACAATGGGGAAAATATCTCAAGTTTTCTGGCTGATTTTCATCTATACATCTACTTCTCCTGAGCTTGTCTCTATTCTTATTCCACAATACATTTTCCTCTACTGTTGATTCGCTTGCACGTTTCAGCTGCTGGGTGTCAAGTGATGCCAAAGGTTGGCGAGTTCTGATCACTTTGGCAGGGGATCTGCTTTTCAACCTAAAAATTATTAGATAAATACAAGAAAGCTATTTAAAATGCATTAAGGTACAATTTCATAACAAGAAAACAAATGACAAAATACAATTTGAATATTTTAGAAATAATTTAAAAATGAAACTTGCATAACTAAACCATTTTGAAACAGGGTTAAAAAAAATATTGAATGCTTGGATTAGAAGACGATTTTTGAAAATTGGCACAGAATTTCCAAAATAAATCCATAAATATAAATATTTTATTCAGTTCTACTTCCCTCTTACCAAGTCTTCATTAATTGTAATAACTAACGTTGTATAAATATATCTTAATTTAAATTCAATTATGATCAAGAAGTAAAGTTTACTTTAAAACTTTTACGTTACAGTGATAATTGCACCCAATTAAATGAAATGTGCAATTTCTGAGAGATGATTGTGGTTATTCACTAAATAAAATTAAACATGCTACCCACTATTATTTACATTTCATTTAATTGTAACAAACCACCTAATAAATAAATTTATTTAATAGCCAATATGAAGTATTGTGACATCTTTACTAACTTCTTATTATTGCTAATTTTGTTTCTAGATGATTATGCACTACAAAATGGCCTCCTTTATTGTTACTTCATCAAAGCAATAATATTGACTTCACTGATCAAAATAAAAAATGACCTATGTCACTACAGGCTATCAACAAATTAGCATTTTAAAGGTTAAACTGGGATTTCATTTTTAAATAATTCTGAAATCCAATATCCCTTAAGTTTAAAGTGGGATCCGAACCATTGTGCAAATGTGCCTCCACTAGGTATCAAACAAGGGACACCTTGATTAACAAAAACAAAGGTGATTTGGTTATTTTACATGGTGAAAAACATAGGAACACAGAAGAAAAATGGCTCTTGTACAGTAATAGTAAATAACAGTTTGTATAGTAAGATAATCTGTGTAAAAATACTGTAAGCTTAAGTGTAACCCTACTTCAAATAATAATAACAAAAACAGCCAATGCTCAAAAAAAAAATTCATAACTGGGCTACTTTGTGTCCACAATAACAGTTATTACTAGGTTAGGTAAAATGATAAATAGAATGTCCTTTGTTCAAGTGAGCTGAAAAAAAAAGTCACCTCACTGCAAAGTTGTAATGTATCCCAAAAGTACAAAACAAAAATAATATTGAAGTAAAGAACACAAAAAATATAGATTTAATTCAATTTAAAAACTAATAAATATGCCAAGATTTTAAAAATAAATCTAATTTTACTGGCATTGCAGACAAATTTCCACACTTGCTGAATAATACGAGGGTCATGCCAAAATATTTTAGCAGCACCTGGAGAGAAACTCCACTCCAAGAGCATTGGAACTGTGCACCTACTGCAGATGATCAACACCTGGCATTTTCCAAGATAAGACAGACCCTAAATATTGGGCCGATTGAAGCACAAGGCTGTATTCGTGAACAGATAAGACTTGACAAAGTCATATGCCCATTGCGTACCACATACACTGACAGAGGGCTATTAGAGTATACTGGAGTCAAAGAATGCTAGAAAAAAGTGATGGTGGGGAGGGGAGGTTAAGTGGACATACAACATTGTGAACAGTGATGAAAAGCAGGTATGTCATTATGACCCTGAAAGCAAAGGCAGTGTTTGGTACTTTCAAGATGCAAAATATCTGTAAAAATGCCCACTGAATTTATCAGAGGACAAAAATTAAATAAACTACATCAAATCAGTATAACAAACACAAGTGGCTTACCTATACAATTCACCATTATCTTTGAAGTTCTCACTTTTGATGTCACCTTTCATATCTTCAAAGACTCCAGCCTTCATAAACTTTCTGAGCAATTGGATTGTTTGATCTCTTGTAACTTCTGGACCAAAGTCTGGACATGTCTGCAAAGCTGTGTGAAACCAACCAACAGCTTCGAAGCCAGTAAAACAATTTTCATACATGCGAATATGACGCCTATGTCTTTTCAAAGGTATCCCTGTCCTAAAAATTCGAACAGCCTCATTCCACTGAAAATAAAGTTGAAAAGAGAATCTTATAAAAATATCTTCTAAAAGCTGTTTGATTACATATTCTACATGCACAAAGGAATCCTTTTGGATTGGTTTTTAAAGAAACATGGCCAGATATTCAATTGATACTTGACAAATTTGCACTTTTTTGAAATACTGAATACTGTAATGTGAATGTGTTTTACATTATTAGACAATATTGAGTATTGTCATGAAATACTTGTACTTTGGGACAAAAAAATGAGCACCACAAAAGTTGAAAAGTGATACATAAAATGATATTTTGGTTTTGGTGAATAAAACTCAAGTTAATTTAAAAGCCTACATCAACTACAAAGAACAAACATTTCCATTTTATTGGCACATTCATGCATTCACCCAAGTGAAATACAAGAAAGCAAAAAGCATTATAATATTTGATTTTATGGATCTGACATACCATCAGACAGTCTTACAGTATATATACAGAAAACCTCAGCTTAAAATTAACGTTAAAGATTTTACCCAGGTTTTATGTGAAAAACCCAACTGAGTTGGGTTTTGAAAAACCCAGGCAAGAATGACCAACCATGGCGTAAGGAGGAGGGCTGAACTCATCCCCACCCACTTGAAATTGAAATCTTTCATATCAATTTTAAAAAAGCAGAAAGCTTGCAATTTTTTATTGATAATAACAGAAATAAAGTTCAGTTCATTAATATTCAAAAGGAATAACTATAAAGTAAAAGCTGCATCAGATAAAAAAAAATAGTGTAAAATACAGGAACCAGGTTTACGTTTCCATATCATACCAGTTAATACGCAGAATAAATGTTCCACAGTTTTTTGAAATTCCAAAAAATTGAGTTCTAGGTAACAGGTCACACAACATAAACTTCATGACTAAAATTTCCGGTAACCTGGACCCTCTCGAGAAAGTGAAATATTTTGCATGGTTTATGAACATTTTCAGTAGCTTTTAGCTTGTGGAAATGTGTTATTGTAAAGTAAAGTATGTCTTTCACCTTAGCAGGTTACCTTACAATGAAGCAAACCAGCCTGAAGGCTTCCCACAAGTGAATATAGCACCCAACATGACATTCCAAAACCGCAGCATAATTTTACGTCGTCAGATTAGGAAATGTTAGGTTTGGAGCTGATAGCCATTTCCAACATGTTCTTTCGCTATTTCAGCGTGCATAAAAATGCTTTTTACTAACAAAAGTGGTGAAAGTACTCCAAGATTGTATTATGTAAAACATCAAAATATTCAGATTAAGATAAAATCAACATAATTCTTGAGGGGGTACAGTGGGTAAATGGCCCCAAATTTCTCTTATTCGAGTGAGTAAATTTTAGTAACAAAGTAGAATGCATTTCAGTACACTAACTGCATGAAATGTAAAGAAATAATGAAAAATGTTCTAGGTATTCATTAATCAAGACAAGGATATAATAATAGTTTGGAATAAAATTAGTTTGTTTTTTATTGGTTGATAATAGTTATGGTAATGGTTCCCAATGTTTTATGCTTTTTTGCAAGTACTAAAGGAGAATTAGGAAGTCCTGAGGAATACTGAAAACAATTGTGGAAGGTAGCAGCAATTCTTGGTTTATGGTCTTTTCAGGCACGCAGTTCCACAAGTATTATTATTTCTACTATTAAAGTTTATCAATGGCCTGACCCCTTCCCTCCCCTACAAAAATGTCATTAGCAGTTCTGAATGAATGAAGCTCTTAGCAAGTTTTATAGGAGTACATAAGGAAATGAATTAGAATACTGGAAATGGATGTGGAAGTAAGTTTAAAGTTTGAAGAAACTAATTAGCAGTTAAATGCTTCACTAAATAATATTTACCAGAAAAATTATGATTTGAAATGTAGCTTATGGAAGCATCTGCTCTTTGCAGTGGCAGTTACAGTATGTAACATTGATATTCGTACACATAGAATTTCCATGAAAAATATGTCATATCTACTAGTAAATATAATCATTTTCATATGTACCTGGAAATTAATGTTAATGAAGGTTTCACCAACAAATGTCAATAAAAATGTATGTTCAAAGTGCATAAACAGAGCATATAATTTGTGTGCAAAGAGAAAAACACACTGTTTCATGCAACATCGTTATTCGTACAGGCAAGAGTTTCAATCTTCCTCGCATACAGCGCCACCGCTTCGTAACAAGTTTAAACATGCAAGCGTGCTCCCCGTCAAGAGGAATGTTGGCATAGGTATTGTTGTAGGCCTATCATCTATCTATCAGCATGTTCGAATTGGGCAAGCTAAAGGAACCGATCTGAAGGATATTATTATAAATTTGGCCCTTAAAGGTTATTCGTTAAGAAAAATTGGACAAACAGTCATGTAAATAAGGTGAATTGCAGGAATAGACTTTCATTCGCAAAAGAGCACATCCACAAGGACCAGGAATTTTGGGATAGTGTCATATGGTCAGACGAGTCCAAGATTAATATATACGGGTCAGATGGGATGGGATAAACAGGGTCCGGAGAAAATCAAATAAAGACAATGATCACATTAACACAGTTCCAACAGTTAAACACGGTGGTGGGTCATTAATGATTTGGAGCTGTATGTTGTCCAAAGGTGTTGGTACCATCCACTTTATTGATGGTATCATGGATGCATATGTCTATTTGGGCATATTGAAGAACAATGTAAAGCAGAGTGCCCAAAAAATGGACATGACGCCTATCTACAGATTCCAACAAGACAATAACAGTAAGCATAAGGCGAGAGTTAACATGAATTGGCTAATATGGAATGTGCCCAAACTACTACAAACACCAGCTCAAAGTCCAGACTTAAATCCCATTGAGAATTTATGGGCAATTTTGAAGAGGCGAGTCCATAAAGCAGGCGTCAATTCCAAACAAGAGTTGAAAAGTGTTGTGCAAGCCGAGTGGAATAAAATAAGCTCTGAAACATGTCGGAAACTGGTTAATTCTATGAAGAAAAGGTGTCAAGCGGTAATTAAAGCCAAATGATATGCATCAAAGTATTAGAACTGTCAGTCAATTTGCTCTGAACATACTTTTTTCTTTTATATTATTAAGTGTACAAATAGAAAAGTTGTACAAAAAATGGCATGTTTCTCTTTCAGTTTCATTTAATTTATTATTGTCATTCGTTATACAGAATTTGGGTAAGATTTTATGTTCCTAATGATATTAGTTATTGCATTGAGTACTAATTTACTATAGTTCAAACAGATTTCTTCATTTTTACAGAAGAAACTACTTACTGTAATATGTTCCTGTAGCATTGTCTAACATCGTGAAGATGTTTTGTGTGATGTGGGAATGTATCATAGCGGAAATTCATATTCTTCGTTGAAAATTCAGGCTCCGACAGAGAATAGCCTTTGGCACGTAAATCTTCGTACATCATCACGTGTCGTGATTGTGTTTTGTTCATGTTCATTGGGTATCCAGTGTTTCGAACTGTTTGCGTTTGCAACGAAAGTTAGAAACATGACGTGTCGTGGATGCATGGTGAAATTCGTACCGAGTGTGGAAGATCCAGTGGATTTTGTAATTTAATTGAACACGGGATTGTGAAGAAAGGAAAGGAATGTCGAAAATGTGCCAGTGAATGTAAGCTACTCGTTAGAAGGAATGGGCTGTGGGTATATGCCTATTACCTAATATGACGTGTCGTGGATGCATGGTGAAATTCAGGTAAGTTTTCCATATCCTGGAAACGGATTTCTTCAAATTTAAAAGTTTGGGGGCAGGTGACTCCTGCCAATTTCTAACATGCCTTTAACAGGGACTCTATAGAGAGAGCCGGGTAGCTGGAGTGGAGGCGTGGCCACGGTAGCGGTTGGGGGCTGTAGGTCAATTATCCCAGGGGCAGAGCTCTGAATCGGTGGGAAATTTGGACTCAAAAATTTCGAACGAAAATAATTTTTTACTTTAAATTTCCCACCATTTTTTACATGTATCAAATTCTATATATGTTTATTAGCACA
The DNA here is from genome assembly GCF_977018435.1 of Lepisma saccharinum. Lineage (NCBI taxonomy): Eukaryota > Metazoa > Arthropoda > Insecta > Zygentoma > Lepismatidae > Lepisma > Lepisma saccharinum. The sequence continues at coordinate 40,046,215 of NC_139230.1, forward strand.
TACACAACAAGTTTGTAATTAATTACTGTGAATATTGTGCAGTCTTTTTTTTAATTCCACTGGTACATGCTTATGCAAGTAGGTTAGGCAGGTCAGGTTTATGCTCTTACATGCTTAGGTATAACTATTTATACATTTTGAGAAAGGCAGATTTGATTTTCCCAGTATTATGAAACTTTCCTTCACCTTCTCCACGTCTATACAACATTCTCCGTATAAATAGAGTTTCTGATTGGCAATTTGGAGTGTGTTCAATTGCACAACCTATATCTCATGACAAAGGGTGGCCGCGGCGGCTCAGTCGGTAATGCGTCTGACTACCATGCTAAAGGTCCCGGGTTCGATCCCCGGCCGGTTCAAATCCGGGAACTTTTCTAACGGTGGAAGCGGCCCCGGCGCCCACCCAGCGTCGAATAACATGGGTACCTGGGGGAAACCCTGGGGGGGTAAAGGCGGTCAGGGGCGTGATGCTGATCACATCACCCCCACTCACGACCGGATCAAGAAAGTGTGGGGCGTTACCCTCACACCCCCTATATGCCTTCATGGCGTGGTGCTATGCACAGGGGAACACTTTACCTTTTATATCTCATGACAAAATCCCTCGTAACTTAACCCTTTCTGCATCTCTAAAACGAAATAATTAGTTTTCCGGAATTTCAAACTTACTTGCACAATAATCTTGTATTCTAAATACATTGTACACTCCTGTACTACTTGCCAAAAAAAAGAAGCATTGAAGAGAAAAATGATTGGACGTGTACACTCTACAACTCTGCGCAGAAAGGATAACAAATGTTACTGTGAGGAACGTCGACACCACTTACCGGAATAAAGTCTGTTTTTTTTTCACAACTACATTGCTCAAAAGGAACATACATGATATGTTCATTTCATTTCAATGTGCCCCGAAAATTAAGTACCGAGTGTAAAGCCCTGTAGCATTATATATACAGCGATTGACTGATTGATTTGCTTTATTTTACATCGCTTCTTGTGCCACTTTTGGCTAATTTGCGAAGATGGGGATGAGTGATGATATGATGAATGGACACTCACAAACATCCATGCCCATGCCAGGATTCGAACCCGGGACCCTTGGCGTCGTAGCGCGATATGCTAACCACTCCGCTATTTATACCGCGAGATCACGTACACATATATAATATATTATACTCCGGTTTACACATACACAAAATATGTAATTTAGACCAACGTCCGTATGCAATTCTTACCAGACGAGTTGCTCTGTATGGGCCTGTGGCGATTGTCGGCTCCATTCTTAAAGTCACAAATCAAGGGAAGTTAGAATCAGTTGTATATCAGTTCTATGCACTTCCCAGGTAAATTAAGTCAATATTCATTCTCCCTGTAAAGGCACACCGGTGTTCACACACATATATATCTTCAAATTGTTTCACTACATATCACTTTAACGATCAAATTTTAGAATCAACACAACGATCCATTCAAACCATCCTCCTCGTTATGGCGCAGCGTTGCCAACTTTACCGCCAGCAAAGTGCTATTTACTTGGTAGATTGGTGTTGATCTGTTATTTTATTTAGCGTCGCTTTTTGCCTCTTTGGACTAAACGCGACGATAATAATGAGATTTATGAAGATGCACTCATAAATAACACCTATTCCCAGGCTGAGATTCAAACACGGGAGTTTCTGTGGCGAGCTCGAAATCGAATTACTTTCAGTGGCAAAGATTAGGGGGGAGGGGAGGCAGTTGCCCCCCCAGTTTTGGCACCTTGCGCATTCGTTTTGGAACCCAATCGCCGCCACTGATTACTTTTGTCTTATATTATTATCTATTATTTTGTCTTTTGCATTGGTAGTTATTCACTTTGTGTATTCATTTAATTTTGTGTATCTCTTACAAGTATATATGTATTATTTTAATTTTACTTGTAGCTTGCTGCTCTACATGCAGTTTATTATATATGTAACATTACATTGACAAGGGTTAGGTGGCAGAGCAGCAACCTCGCCCGCTTAATAAAGAAATGTATTATATCGTCGACCACTTAACACTTAACGCGCTTCGCCGCTGTGCATAGAGTAATATGTCCGACTATTTTCGGATGATTGTAGTTTTAAATTAAATTTCCACAGATTATTCCTTGCAAGCTAAATTAAGGAGGGACATAAGATCTGGAGATATTTCCTCAAAATCTCTTCTTCTCAATGTTCAAGTTATGCTAGGTTCAGCAAAATTATGCTAGGGTTGGCATGATTGGTGTGGAGAGCAGAATGACTATCGGCTTGACAGTTGTGCCGCACTACTCAACGGCTATGCGTAGCTGTGATGTACAGTGGGATCCATGAGTATTACAGTGCAAAGTGTCCATCCCCATGTTCGTGCCCTTTATTTGACCCAATAAGAGCTTTAATTATTGAAACAAAACTCAAAAAAAGCTGTTGACAACTTCTGCACCAGCATACATAAAAATCCATCGCTTAAAAACACATAGGATGTAAGATAAAAATTAATGAAAATAGTAATGGACAATTTGCACGGTAATACTCATGGATCCCACTACGTACGTACAGTTACGGGGCTGTTCACAGCCAAACTTTTCCCTGTTGTGTCCCTAAAGAATTTCGTTCGTCATCTGGTTGCCCTAAGCTTTACATTGGAGCGGAGAGGGGTGACTATTCAAACATTATTTTCAACTAACTTAATAATTTCTCGTGCAAATCGATAATAAAAATGTGTTTAATAAAGCTTTAAGATTATGTAGCAAGCCATAAGTTTCCAAAATTACGTTCTCCTGAATCTAAGAATTACTATGATAAAGCGCAACTGCAGCGTAAAACTGGCTAAATATAGTAGATTAGACACACACAGGAGATGTACGTACTACATAGAAATTTCTCAGCGAAAAATGCAGGCTCGACCAGGACTCGAACACGGGTATCTGGGATACCGTGCCATTGCTATAACCACTTTATTATTATTATTTCACAAACATCACTGAGCTACCGAGGCGGCCTAGCCTCGCCCGATTTTTCACTATCGCCGTTTTACCTGAGTGTAATCGTCTCTTCAGCGATAGCGAAAAGTCGGGCGAGGCCAGTGGTAGCTCAGTGGTTATGGCAATGGCACGGTATGCCAGAGACCCGGGTTCAAGTCCTGGCATAGGTCCTGGTCGAGCCTGCATTTTTCGCTGAGAAATTTCTACGTGTCTAAATATAGTATGTTTATGCACTAAGTGCACTAAACTTGACGTTATTTGGGTCGTCCCTGGCTGCCATAAGACGATAATACAAACATTTAGATTTTTACATTACGCTTAATATTTTTCTGGCTGCGAGTATGTCTGATTCAACGGCGGGAGTAGGAATCGGAGAAACTCCCAAAATTTTGAAGAAAAATGTATTAAGTGCGTAAGCGCATGATATTTATTATTATACACTATGACACTATGCCCTATCCGATAGCTTAACATTAACGCATATTTTCATTGTATTAAGCAGATATTTCCCCCTCGTTTTTTTTGTAACACAATATCCATTGGCTGCGTAATTAAATTTGAAAAAATATTTTTTTTATAAACAAATAGTTTTAACAATTACATTGCATTATATATGAGAGAGAACTTACAAAAGTAATTCCTTGCACTGGAAAACCATTCTGTAGTCCCTGGTGGTATGATATTTTGAAAAATTTTGAAATTTTGAAAAAAGAACATTCTTTTAGAAACAATAATTTTACATACATTTTTTTAGAAACAATAATTTTACCAACATTTTTTTAGAAACAATGATTTTACACAATCACATTGCAAAAAATGTTATAGAGAACTTACAAAAGTCATTCCTTGCACTGGGAAACCATTCTGTAGTCCCTGGTGGAATGATATTTTGAGAAATTTTGAAATTTTGAAAAAAAAACAACATTTTTTTAGAAAGAATAATTTTACAAAATTACATGGCAAAATATGGTATAGAGAACTTACAAAAGTCATTCCTTACACTGGCAAACAATTCTGTAGTCCCTGGTGGTATGATATGAAAAATTTTGAAATTCCCGCACCTAGACCAATGCTGTTTTGCACTCTGCTCCATGATGTTATGGACGGCGATACAAATTCTTCATCAGACACTACACAATCACTGTCACGACTTGAAGTCTCATAAAAACTGTTGCTATTATTGTCACAACTTAATTCACCTTCTGATTCTGAGTCGGCAAATAACAGTTGAGTAACATCATTATCAGCCAAGTGTGGACGACTTGACAAAGCCATGTTGTTACATTCGAACATGCATTTGAATTTGAATTTGAATTTTATTTTTCTTCCGTTGACCCTTGTTTAAAAGGGCATGGAAAACGTCAAGATACATAATGAAATAATAATTAGTTAAGTACATCATAACAAAAAAGAAGAAACATTGCGTAGTACATTACATCACTACACCAAAGTAAAAATGAAAAAATGCACTTCATTACACTACAATAAAAATAAAAAAACACATTATCATTGTTGCATGATTGAAATAAGAATACAATTAAAATACACCTTTTTTAGTACATTGGCCTTGTATTGTCTTGTTCCATGAATTCTCCGATACTGTAGAGAGCTCTATCTGTCAAATATTTTTTTATTGTTTGTATTTGATTATCTTTTGGAGATATCAGTTTTATGTCATGAGGCAGCTGGTTGTAGAATATTTTTCCGGCATTCATTGGTGATTGTTTTGAGATATTGAGTCTGTGTTGGTTCTGGTAATAATTATCTTTCCCCCTTGTATTGTGGTTGTGTAATTGGTTATTTTTAGTCATGCTTCCAGTATTTAGAACAAACATTATAGCCTTATAGATGTATAGGGAGTATATTATCATTATTTGTTTTTCCCTGAATAACTCTTTGCAAGATTCCCTACAGCCTAGTTTGTACATTATTCTATGTGCTCTCTTTTGAAGTCTCAGTATTCTGACAGTATTATTATAAAATGATCCACCCCAAGCTATTATGCCATATTCAACATAGGGGTAAATTAGTCCATAATATATGCATTTGTTAATTTCTGTTAAATTATATTCAGCCATTTGTTTTAGAAGGTATAGATTAGATGATAATTTACTGCAGATGTTGTTAATTTGTTCTTCCCACGTTAATTTTTGATCTAGTGTTATTCCCAAAAACTTTACTGAAGATACAGTTTCTATGAGCACATTGTCTATGCATAGTGTTTGTAACTCAAAATCCATGTTTCGGATTGTATTGAATATCATAAATTTTGTTTTATTGTTATTTATTATTAATCCATGTGAAGTTAAGTATTGTGCCAGTTGGTTTATGGTGATAAAAGTGTTTATTTCAAGCTTCCTAGGGTCGATACCTCTGGCAAGAACAGTTGTGTCATCGGCATAGGTGACAATTTTTGTGTTTGGGTATTCTGGTACATTGTTTATGTACAAGATAAAGAGCAGGGGCCCCAGGATTGATCCTTGGGGTACCCCCATTAACACTTTCCTACTTTGTGATTTAAAGTTAGTGACTATACCATGCATGTTGTAGCTTATTTGAGTAATTTGCATTCTGTCCTGTAGATAAGATTGTATAAGTTCATAAGCTATCCCTCTTATTCCTATATTGCTTAGTTTGTCCATAAGCAGGTCATGTTTTACCCTATCGAATGCCTTGGAAAGATCTAGATATATAGTGTTTGCAGCTTCGTGTTTCTCTAATGTTTCGGTTACATAATCAATTAACTGTGCTAGAGCTGTGTTTATTGATTTCCCTTTCTGGAATCCATGCTGGTTTCTGTTTATTATGTTATATTTGTTACAAAACTTTATAATATAATTTGATAAATTTTTTTCCAATATCTTTGAAAAAGCAGATGTTAGGGAGATAGGTCTGTAGTTCTCAATGTCTGTTGCAGCTTCTTTTTTGAATATGGAACTGACATGTCAGAGCACTCAACGCTCGTATGTCAAATAATTAAGTAATAGCGACATCATAGGGATAAAAACAAAACTACAAGTTCAAATAGTTCCAAATATTATCAACAGATGTCAGAAGGCTACTAAAAGCGACGTACTGCGGAAATGCGACACCCGCAGCGAGTGGAAGTATGAACTCGCAATGATGCGACTTCCGCGGAGCAAGGCACCTGGCGTGCTGTGCATAAATGTGAAAGAGTTAAGCCCTAGAGGTTGCAAGACATGAAACAGAAGTTTTTTAATAACTATTCTTCTCGATAAATGTGTATATATAAGACAGATAGGACCAAATTTACGAGCCATGTGAATAAGTACGATCAGTGATCAGTTAGTTAGTATGATTTTCCCAGCCTGATCATTATCAGTGCGTAGTTGGAGATCGGTTAGTTCATTTGAACTCTCCAGCCTAACTATTGCCAATTTTTCTGGCAGTAGGAAAAGGTTTATTATCCATTTGCCTTGACTCATCTCACCCAACAGGTCGCTAGGTGCCGGGGCTTGCCCCGAGTTGATAGCTTCCTGGAGATGAGGCCTACTCGAAAAGGTTTATTATCCATTTACTAGCCATGTGGAAAAATATGATATCACGGGGAAAAAAGAGTCAGTCATTACGTATTTTTTACCGGTTTCTCAAAAATAAAGCACTTAAATTGTGAAAATTGCAAGTGACGTAAACAAGTGCTGTGCAAATTTTAAGGCTTTTTTGAGTTCGATATCTTTTCTGTTGTTGACGATCGTCTTTTCAAGAATCTTAGTCTTACAGCACTGATTATTCAACTATCATTTTCAGACATAATTTCTGAGGTTAAGATGAAATTAAACTTGCAATTTAATGTAATAGCAGCACGTTCAGCATCAAATTCCCCATATATTGAAATGGGAGAACAATTGTCCATCAAAAGCGTGCGGACACAACAGGGGTGCCGCCACCTACAAGAGTTTGCTTTGAGCACCAGACTCATTGACTTTCAACGGGATTCTTACAGCTCCCAAGTGTCCATGACTGTACTTGAAAAGTCACTTCACGTAGTATATATTTCATGTAGGGGTGTACAGGATCCCGAAAAGTTGGGAATTCCAAATGATCGCCGCTACAGCTTCAGCGATGGACGACATCCGCAGTTTTTTTTCCATGGAGGGGCAAGCAAGGTAATTTTTTCCCAGGAGGTGGAGGAAGCATATTTTCCCCATAATAGTCATGTCCTCTGAAAAAACACTGCTTCAGTCTCAAATTATCATGTTCCTTCAGCACCCTTATAATAATTAACATAAATTACTGTTACTCAAATGAAATGATGTGTGATACCTTTTAGGTGGACATTCATTTTCCAGGGGGGGTTTCTCCCTTGCCCCCCTTCCGGACGTCCATGGCTACAAATTTTGTAGCTCCCTACAGTGGCGAAGCTACAAGTAGCGCGCAACTTCCGACCAGTGATAATAACCATAACTACGTAAAAATCAATAACAAGTCAATCAAACGATACGACGATCACCCCCCCCCCCCCCACAATTTTTGTGTGAAGATATATAGAATTGGTAGCTAGAGAAGGCCCATTACTTTCAGCCTTAGAAATATGTGAAGACATGGCAGAAAATCTACCATGTTGCAAATGACCCGTTTGTTCTAGTGACACCTCTGATGAGGTCAAAAGAAGTACAATGGGGCAGTGGCGGCTGGTGGTCTGACTTTATGGGTGTGCACTTCAGCATCGCGTCCAGGAGAAGTGTTTTATCACACCTTTTTTGCGTCCATAATGATGCTAAATGTATTGGTAACCCAAGTTAGGAACACCTTTCACTGAAAGTGAGGCTATGGGAGAGTTTTATATCATAAAAAATATAATTTTTTACAAATTTCAAATACCGCAGCGAATTTTCCGTCTATCACGAAAAGAGCGACGTTATTGGGTATAGATAATTCAACATTCGATAACCTAACAAAATCACTATAAACATAGAAATGCTGATCCACAATATTCAATATTATTGTCGATTTGCAAAATATTTAGTAAAAACTTTCCCCCTCGCTCCGCTGATAAATGCGAACAAGAATAATAACATTTGCATACATCAAACAAGCACGTGCGAATGTGCGAATAGGCAGAAGCCGCTACTGGGGTGTTCTCGAATAGCCAGGTAGAAGCCAGTGGCGTAGCGTTATAGTACGCCTGTACGCCCGGCGTTCCCAGATTTAAAATTTCAAAAAAGCTTAAATGCTGTGATTATAAAGTAAAACGTGACTAATTTCATAAATGTTTGACCTTCATGGCATTATAATAGCTATTTTTCGCGATCCGCTTGCAACGCTCCACTCTCAACACTCGTTCTAGCACCTCTTTTCCATGCCTTTCCCTGCCGGACGCCGAGCAGGTTCGGCGTACAGGACTCCTATATTCCTTGCTGCCTTTATGGAGGGAAAGCCAGCGTACGAGAGGTCTACCGTGATTGATTCATGTGATCCTTCCTGCCTTCTGAAGCAGACGACAGCGGCAGAATTCCTACCCGGTTCTTCGCTCTAAGCGCTCATGCAACTCGTGCTATGTGATGCTACAATACGCAATATTGACTGACGTAACTTTACCAATCTCAAATATACTGTTTTTTAATGGCCACTGCATTGTTTAATTTATCGCACGAACAGCGATGTGCATTAGAAACTAAAAGATCAACACAGTTTTTGTCAAATAAGTTGGTGAAGTCCTCGTGGTAGAAATTCAGCCTGTGGCTGCTCTACCACTTAACCCGCAAAACTATTAATTTTTTTATTGTATTTTTTTCGTTATTATCTAACTACTACTTAATATTGTGTCAATGGAAATGTTTAGCATTCATTTGAAACCTCTTAACATCGAATGGTCTCTGGACAAAATTATTTTAAAATGTTTATCAGCGTTCTCAAGATGTAATAAACAGTGGTCTGAATTACTAATCGGCACTGTTACGTCAGTAGAGTGTACGGTATTTGGATCATCCACTCTGCTTTGCACAGTGCGCCAAGACGACAGAGGTCCCTGGTTCGAATCCCGGGGTGAGTACGGGTGTTCTTTGTCAGTGTCCCTTCATCAATATCATCACTCATATTCATATTCGCAATTAACCAAAAGTGGTAGAAAAGCGAAATAAAATAAACCAAATCAATCAGTAGTTGGATCACCCACAACAATGACGTCTACTGTTGTGCAGAGGCGCTTGTGATTCAGGTAGGTTTTTAATGACTTGCGTCATGCAGAAAGGTATTAAAAAAGGTAAAAAACACCAGAGTTCAAAATATTTGTGGCGGAGATCTTCCGTACCATACCAACAGCTGTGACGTTACCAGATTTTGGGTTAATTATTTTTTTTCGTCAGTTCCTCATTTTTTACAATGCTTTGACACTTCTGACATGATATTAATGGATTTCGTCGGGTTAATTTTCTGATACCAGGGGATATATTTTATACCATCTGCATATTACTTTTATATATTTATCAATATTTAATCCTAGATATTTTCGTTTATTTTATTGTATATTGATCATGTGCCAACAAAGGGCATTTAGCGCCATGTCATAACTTTACTTTTATATTGCACATAATTTTATATTTTGGGAGAAGCCAGGGGCTATATAATTTAGTCAATATATACATATATTACTTTCGATGAAGTCATATTTTCATTTTAATGGTGTTCCAGTGTTAAGGCGTCAAATGACATTTTCCGCCTTTTATTTTTTTTAGCCTTCATTCAAACTTTGTTTTATAATTTATATCACTTATTGGGCAGTTTACTTTATTTTAGTTTACTTATTTTTACTCATGATTTTCACTTGCCTATGAAAGACGATTACTTTACATTTTTTATATATTTTAAATATTGAATGACTGAGAGCAATGTAGTTTTTCCAATGTCTTACCTGTTTCCTACCCTGTTCGGAAATTCCATGAGTTCAAGGAATTTCGAAAGTAGTCCAGCGATTTTTTTTGAGGCCGGAAGAAGAACGCATTCCTGAAGGCTTTGGAGCTCACCAGCCTCCTTTGGATTTCAGCGGTGTATGTCACTGGTGTGAGCTGAAATCGCCAGGGATTTTCACCTCAAGACGCCCCTGCTGCTGTTATGCATCTTCGATAATCACAATCAGAACGACCTATCCCCTTTTGGTCGTCTCCGCCCCTGTTCCCATTATCTACCACCAATTGGGACCAGCGTAGCAGCACCGAAATTCCTATTCCAAGTGACATCCCAGGATCGGAACTGCGTCAGAAACATCAGAAGAAATGTCTTCTTACAGAGCAACTTCCCCCCCTCCCACGACTCTAACCCCCCTTAAGAAGAAGCATGAACATCTTTCATGTACATCGTCCCTTTTTGCTCTGTAAGGCCAGGCGGTGTACTTCACCACATATTGGAACTTTCCGGGTACAGTCAACGACCCAAATGTGTTGAGACCCACCCCTGTGGATCAGCAACCTGCCAGGCCACCTGTGAACAGTCATCCTACCAGTGGCCATATTTACTGTTCCCCTTCTTGGAGTGATCGCAGCACGGTACACCTTCCGTTTTCGCATGCAACCAGCGTACGAAATGTGTCGCCATTCGATGTGTGCCGGAAATATGCAATGGCGTCTGCTGTGAACTTTCGGGGGCCTATCATAAATACCCCCCCCCCCAGGTGTTCGCCATTGGACAACGCATATTTTGGGGCTTGGAAACGCTACTTGGAGTGGCTTCCCATGGACTACCCTGTGTTCGCCCGCTCCACGGCCAACGTCTTTTCATCTGACCTTTGCTGAACAGTATTCCGGAAATTTCCACACCGGAATTCGAATCCGGTCCCCCAGTGCAATTGTGATCGGTCAAGGACCGTGTATGTCCCGGAACAGTGCTTCGTACCCCAGGACTCCGGGGTTTGAGTGTATTTGGATTGCCCTGCCTTTTGATTTCTCAGGTCATAGTGTGCACACATAGTGTGCTACGAACGTCAGTGGCAAGTGAAAACATAATCTTCAACTATTTTTTAATCTTCGTGTGGTTGTGCGCAGTCCAGTGGAGCTTGGTGTTTACCACGGTCTTTTTTCTCGCCTCGAACTGTCATCCTGATGAGGCGGGAGACTGCGAGCATGCGGCCTTAAGGTTTCTCACGGATTACGTTCGGTGCTTAGCACTCGTTCAGAAGCCATTCGCATGTCTCGCGTTACGATGCAGTGTGTTGAACTTTCCGCTGACTCCACGGACCTGCGAACAACACTTGCTATCGCATGTTGACCAAACGTCAGCATTGTTGATTACGAAAGACTCTTCCAGCGTGTGGCTAATGAAAACAAAAGACTTTATTTCAGTAGTCAAGCTTGAGCTTAATTCTGTTCCATTTAATTTTCGATGAAGAGTCTCCGACATTTTTTTTATTATTTTATTTTATGTAACCTTTTTTTTTCATGTAATAAACAAAAACCTTTTAAATTTTGGTGAATGGCAGAAGGTTCAATTTAAACTTTTAATGATTACAATTTCAATTTTGGAAATTGTCTCGCAAGAGGGAGTGTCGTACCATACCCTGTTCGATTAAGAAATATTGACCCTGGCAGACCTTGTCAGCTCCTGCTCAAGAAATGTGTTGGGTAAGCCTTTCACAGGAAATGGTAAGAACACTGGCCTTTGGCAAGAGGTGACGAGAGGCCAAGCGAGGGTTTAAATAGGTGCGCATGAGAGCGACACGAGGTCTTTTAATCTGGAATCATCGGAGAAGCAGGAGCTACTGGTCTTATTTCTAAACCGAACAGGGTAAGCTAGTCTACACCCATTCTGCCATTCGCATTGCTCACTTCAGTCTAAAATGAATCATGAGTCTATTTTAATGAATAGTTAGATATTTGTACCTGCCCGTTCAGGGCTGTCTCTACCATCAACAAGTACTAATCGGGAGGGGCAAGTTACATCCCTATTTAAGATCCCCGCCTTCAGGGTGGAACGCTACGCTTCAACCAGTATTGGAATAGTCGGGGGGTCAGCCCGACGTATCCCCAGTCGTTATAGTAGGTCTGAAAACCCAGCTGACTTCAGGCAAATAAACAATACCCGTGGCGACTAATACCATAAGTAAATTATTAAGCAAGAAAGGGCCGACCCTTCCTTCGGACTTGGCGTTCCCTCCCGAAATGTCCATGCTACGCCACTGGTAGAAGCAGGTTCAGAAGAAGAGTAATGCTCAATGTAAGTAGTGCGGTCTTCAAAACTTTTTTTCCCCCAAGTTTCTCGTTTTTAGTGTTATTAGCAGTATTATTAAAGTTATTATCAGTGGCGTAGCAAGGGATGGGCGAAGTGGGCGACCGCCCGGGGCCTCGTCGACTGAGTGAGATATCTGGAAACACTTCATACAATTCAAATTTTGAAATTGTAGAGTGAAAGATCACATAGACGAGAGGTGTCGTGAAAGACAGCAGATTAAGCGTGGTGTGGATGCTTTATGAGAATTCTCTTATCTGGGGGAAAGCTTCAGCTCACATTTCGCCCACTTTCAAGGGGTCCCGGGTTGGATACTCGATGGAGGCACATGGTAGTTCGGATCCCACTTAAAGCTGTAGGTCCAGTCCTGATTATCCTTACTGTGCATAAAGTGGACTTAAAAACACCAAGTCAATCAATCAATCATTTCCCCCACTTTACGCATTGCTGCCCCACCTGAGGAAATCTACTACGGGCAGTCTTGGCCTTTGCCATAGTGGAGGTGATGTGATCAGCACCACACTCCAGCCAGGTACGCACTGATTAAAGGCAGTGGCGTAACACAGGTTTCTGTGCCCACCGTCGCAAAGGGCACCTTATATGCGTTAAATACCATCATTATTTGGGGGGATTTTGGCAAGTTCGTTTTTTCTGTTTTGAAGTTTTCTGGGCATTTCTATCACATCAGTTTTTCTTTTCCAGTGTGTTTAGTGTTTTGTTTATAATATTTCTTTTTTTAATGATCCGTGATCTGTGAATCGAGTCTTATCGCCGCTCCTTTTTTTTAAATTGACTTTTTGATACTGGGTCAACACCGACAACCTATAGGTCCAGTTCAACCCCGGCACTGACATCGTTAAGTTTGTTGGAACACATTAGTCATATTAGTCAGCAGATTTTTTTTCCAGGGAGGGGCAAGCAAGGTATTTTTTTCCAGGGGGTCAAACAAGGCACATTTTCCCTCATAATAGTGTTGTCTCCTCAAAACACATTGCTTCAATTTGAAGCTATGATGTTCATGCAATAATCAATATTGTGGCTGAAATGAAACTATACCTGTGAAATATATAATTTCTTGTTGACTTTCATTTTCCAGGGAGGAGACGGCGTGGCTCCCCCTTGTCCCCCCTTTCCGGACGTCAATGATTAGTCACTATTAGTATTATTAGGCAAATTCAAGTGACTTTCGGTTGAATGTTTGGTTAGGTTAGGTTAGTTTAGTCAAGGAGATGGCTTTTGTGATTGAAGCCGCCGCCCCCGCTCACTCCTCAAAGTCCAAAAGAAGAGTGTATCTGACTGAATGAAGCCTCCTCGGGTGTGAGGGGTGACACTTTCTTAAGAAGCTCAAATGTAAACCTGTTTTCCACGTAGTACACCCTAGAAGTTAAAATATCATACAAGCCATTAACAAATATTCTTAATGCTCCTTAGAACAATTTTTGTTTTCAGAATTTAAAATAGCGAAATGATTCTTGGAAAGGCAGACAAAGAAAATATTTCCCCCACCCCCCTGGCTGGCCCTAGGTGTGGGCCATACAATATACTCAGAGCCTGTAACCAAAATATTTGCAGAAGTCTGCAATCGAAGATTTTTGTTCCTTAGTCTGAAGTACAGCTTCTATACAATCGCAATTTTCTACTATTACGTAAGAGCAATAAACAGGCAGAACAAACCAAGAAATATGTGAGGTTCTAAATTGGTGTTTCTTTTCATGGTTAGACGTCCATTATATTTAATTTTGACGCGAATGTGGTGAATTTACATTGTTTCATGTACATTAATATTACCACGTCCTGATTTTATAATTAAATTAATAGTGCATATGAGCAATTTTTGATTGAAATGTTTGAACACGAATTTTATTTAGTACAAATTTAAAATATAATTTCTATAATTTGGGTTATTTTTAAGTGTGTCAAAAGAATCAATGTAGTTATGAAAAGTCCGATTAGTTGCTTCATTGGAACAACCAGGGACATATAAACCCACAATAAACTGTGCAGAATCAATTATTTTTATCTGGCACGGGGCACCCTGTAGCGCTGGGAAAGCCAGCGTGAGACGAAATGTGGTGCGATGTGTTACCGTGCGATCAATGTTCAGTTTGAAATGTATACGTTGAAACAGGGTCAATTACCGTTGAACATGTAACAGATTTTTCCGTGAAGGAATCATGTATGTGCTTCATTGGAAATGGAACGAACACCTTGTTGTTAAGCTTTTAATTTTGGCTGCTTTACCATTCCACAATAGCTTCATCTTATGTAAATGATCAAGAATAATTTTATTCTACTGCTTACCTCCAAAAAGACGTCTTCCCTCTTCCCCTGCATCCACATTTTCAGAAACACATTTGATATGTTTACGTTAACAATGATACGACGCGGTGGTCGACGGACTCATTGTTATTCACAAGTTTCCTATGCACCCGATAACTGACTACTGACCCTGACTAACACCAAACTTCAACTGAAAAGTTCAAGACAAAGCTAGGGAAAACATAATCATCTTCCGAAACGCCCATCTGGACAAAGCTTTCGGACAACGGGGTTGTAGACATGCAACAGCAGGAGGGAGGCCAGGAATTCTTCATAGGATATTTGGTTCCTCCACAACACCTGTTTCGCAGAAATATGTCGGCTTGGATCTATTTCGGAACTGCAGACCGTTCCTATCAGACTGCACCGACCTCTTCCCCTCCCCACCCCTCCCGGGAGCATTGTTACGAACGAGTGCATCTGTAGAAAACCTGCTGGAACTGGAAACAGGAAGAGGGATTTCCTAATTGGAGGGGCAATTCACGTTTGCACTTGCTTTGAAAAGACGAAACTGCCATTCCAAATTTGCTTAGCGATCTCTCAGTCAAGTACTTCCTTTCTTGTTCTTGCTGTTAACAGAAACTTCAGCCCATGTTCATTTGACCAATGCAAAAATATTTTCTCAAATTTTATTCAGAACCAAAAAATGAGCAGAAGAATATAGTACATTTTTATGGCGCGATGGGGGGGGGGTGACCATATTGCCCCCTCGATGATGAGTGGGGGGCATGATGACCTCCTGCCCCCGGTTCCGACGTCCCTGCAGCCCACAGTTTGAATCTCGCGTTGTCGAGTGGATTGTCTATCCCATGCATGTGTAAGAGCTTCGTAAAAACACTCAAAGACACCATAGATGTTTTGATGCCTGATGAGAAGAAATGGATAAACACATACTCAGATGTTTCAGGCACAGAATGTTGATGCATGTAATCCACACTATGGCCTCTTAATGCTAACCCTTGTCTACTAAGAGAAAGTAAACTTTCCTTGCACCTCCCTTACCCCCGTTTTGGAACTCAATCGCCACCACTGACCTTAAATATACTGTGCAATTGCTATGTTCTATCTATAACCCTTAAAAAGATGGTGTTCGACCAAAGTGTGTAATGGCATGTTCTAGTGATGGGTCGTTCGTGAACGAGTCGTTCCTTTTGAACGACTCCCTCTTGGGAACTGTGAACTGCTCGCTCCTTCGGAGTGAACGAGCAGTTCCTCTGTGGTCGTTCCTCGGAGTCGTGAGCTTTGAGTGTACGTTGTCAACCGCTTCTGCAGTTCCAGCTCCGTCGATGACTCATGACTGCGAGAGAGAGCGACGGTGTTTTGTTTTGTTTCTGCTGTGTACGTGCTCTGGTTTTCTTGTGGTAGGTGGAGTAGTAGGCGGTGTTCCCTCTCTCCTAATTCTTTTCACTCAAGCTAACTCCAGCAAGTCCTCCCCCCCCCTCACTTCAGCTGCACGAAACCAACATCGAGAGGAGTTGACCGTTCCTTTGAACGGCTGCTTGAGTGAGCTAGCTCCGGTGAACTGCCTCCCGAAAAGGAACTGCCATGACAAGTGGTAGTTCCTCAGGAGTCGTGAGCTTTGCTTGTATGCTGCCAACGCTCCCAGTCGATGACTCACTCCTACTAACCTTTGCGAGAGAGGGAGAGGGGGAGAGAAAGTGAGAGCGCGAGAGCGAGCGAGGTCCCGTCTCTTGTTGCTGGTTGTTGATAGTGACGGTTTTCCGCTTAGTTATGCGTGCAACTCTGTTTACAACAGCAATGCTGCAGTAGCTCAACAATGAGGGAGGGATGATGATTTAAGAGGTTCTTCAGTTACCAATTTGGTTTTCCTGATTTTTTAAAAAAATACTTTTAGTTGAAACTTTTGAATTTCTCAAAATTTCGGGAGGGAACTGCAGCCCCATGAGTCCCCCTCGACCCAATCACCCATTCAATATTACATAAATTCTGAATTCAACCTAAATTTCAGGATCTTACTAAACATTCTGTAGATACTCTTGTGAGGATATCAGTCAAACACATAATGTTCGTTCACTTCCAATCAATATATAATTCACTATTTGATATCGCTGTGTAGACAACAATGAAATTAATATAAACTATAAAGGATGGATAATATTGAGTAATCGGAAGTCGACGTAGCTCATCGTCCCCCCCCCCCGAGAGAATCCACTCCCAAAAAGGCCAAGCACGGCGAAGCCGGTTGCCTAGGGGTAGCAAGCGAAAGCGTGGGTCTCCGCCTCCCTGCCTCTGCCTGAAATGCGAGCGAGCGAAGGGTGCATGTTGACAGGAAAAGATGTCCTGTACGACTGGACAAAAAAAAAATCAGACTCTCAGGCGTTTGGCAACACCGCTTCCGCCCCCCCCCCTTTTCACACTAGCACAAGTGGAGACGAAAAGTCTGGGGTTCCTCAAGTCCAAACTCTAGCCGGAGTGACTTTAGTAGCTGTTTATGTTTTCTTCCATTCTTGCGCGAAGGCGGATTCCTCCCCTCTAATTCTTTCCATCCCCTCGCCCGCCCAACGAAACCAACTTGGAGCTGTGTTGGTATGGTAGCTCCTGTGAACGACTCTTTCAACGAGCAAGCTCCAATGAACTGCCTTTCTAAAAGGAACTGCCTCGTCCGAGAGCATGCTCCGTGGCCTCGTCGTTCCTTTGAACAACTCCTGGTGAACGACTCCTTTCGGTGAGCGAGCTCCGATGAACTGCCTCCCGAAAAGGAACTGCCATGACCCATCACTAGCATGTTCGTGTGAGGGATTTTCGTTTTAGGTACATCATATTATTTTAATGTATTATTGGATCTGCTGGACACACAAACAGATCCTTCAAAAATTACAAAATACGTGTTATTGTAGTGTAGTTAAATTAAAGTGTTTTTTTTTTTTTTTTTGCTAGTGTTAACCCGTTGAGAGGGTTATGCCCTCATTTCGGTAAGTGATTTCATTGTAAGTTATGTGTTTTTCATCATTTTGGATGGTCTAAGTGCTTTTTTATATTGCAGAATATTTTTCTTATTAAGATTGGTGATTTGTATGTGTTATCTTACTTTTGAGCATGGTTGAGAAGATTATAAATATGGATTTCGATATTTGGAGTCGGAGTATTGTTGGTACTGCTTAGGCTGTAGTGGTGGGATAAATATGGCGTGATAACTGCGATGGATGATATATATCGTATTCGTGTTTCTGTGGGTCTAGATCATCTAGATAACATGAATACATGGTGAGCAGGTGTTGTAATGGCGTATAAATATGTGTAGGTGCTGCATCATGTCGGATATCAAGATGAATGGTATTCCAGAATACTGGGTTTTCGGATATCATGGCTTTGTTTATGTATCGTTGGCGAAGGCTCTCGACGTGATACAAAATGGTCGGGAAGGAAATTCTGTCATACAGTAGTGCTGTGGGATAAGGTAATTTAATCTGGAAAGCCAATCTAAATGCGTGCCGTTCAAAGATTTCCAGTTGGTCGTAGAAGGAGGCAGAAGCGTCAATCCAAGCAATATGCCCGTGAGTGATGGCTGGGCGCAAGAACATTTTGTAGGTGGTTAGGACTGTTGTCGGGTGTAATCCCCAAGATGTACCCACCAGTTTCCATAATAGGTTTAGGCGGTTCTTTACCTTCTTCTTTATCCTTTCTAAGTGTGGACGCCAGGTCAGTTTTTCATCTATGGTAACCCCAAGGTATGTTACATGATTTGAAGGTAAGATGCGTCTCCCCTCTATTTTAATCTCCAAGAGTTTGGGGTTTCGGTGTACTTTAGAGCGACAGTGGGGAGGTAGGAAAACTACTGCCTGAGTTTTTGAAGAGTTTATTGATAGTTTCCATTGGTTGCACCAGCGAATAAAGGAGTCTACGGCCTTTTGGAGTGTTTTATTAATGGATTGAACTGTTTTCCCAAGAGTTAGGAAAGCAGTGTCATCTGCAAATTGGAATATGTGTGTGCTGGTATCCATGGTCGGCATATCTGTTACATACATTAAATATAACAGCGGTGACAAAACAGACCCCTGCGGGACTCCTGTGTGCAAGAAGATGGGATAGGATGTTGCCGAGTTCAGAGAGATGTATGCCATGCGGCCTGCCAGGAACGAATGGATAAGGCGAATGTAGCATTGAGGAAGTTGGAATTTGTGGAGTTTATATATTAATCCGGAATGCCATACTTTGTCAAACGCCTTTTCGAGATCGAATAAAAGAAGACACGATGGCAAGGACTTGTTATAGTGGTTTGTTATAGTTGTTATCAATCTCAGAAGTTGGTCGTTGAGGCTGATGGATGGTCGGAAGCCTGCTTGATGTGCAGGTAGGAGCTTCTTGGATGAAAGGTGTTGGTGCAATCTGCGTACAAGTACTTTTTCAAAGATTTTGCTGAGGGTCGATGTGAGCTGTATTGGTCTGTAAGAGGATACTTCGCGAACAGGTTTCCCGGGTTTGGCGAACAGCAGCATTTTGGAAACTTTCCATTCTGTCGGGAAGTAGCCTGTTCGTAGTATATATGTATATATGGTGGCTAGGATTAGCAGAAAGGTTCTTTTTTTTTTTTTTTTTTTTTTTTGCATACTTATTTCATTTTATTTCAGAAATTGAACGCAACAGGTATATTACCCATTAATGGCGTTCATTATACAATAATTTTGTGATAACATTATTGAAATATTGCACAGATGAATGTATTATATAGACAGAAAACATTTAACAAACATATAAATCTTAGGTTCTATCGTAATTTATGTAATTTTAGTATACTCCTTTTCAAAATTGCGGTCGGGCAAAATAAGTCCACACTGTTTTCACTTTTGATGGTATCATTAAATGTTTTACACATATTCCAAATTGGGGATATTGTCAGAGCGTTGGTTCTATTACGACGCAGGCTGAAGAGTTGCGTTCTTGGTCGTAATTTGCTTGAGGGGACGTAGAAGTCGAGCTGTGACAGGGCGAAAGGAGCTTCGATGAGATTATTTAAAATTTTGTGGAGGAAAATGAGCTGATGCATGATGCGTCTGTTGTTGAGAGTTGTTAGGTTAAAATATCTGAGAAGGTTCTCACGGGATTCCATTTGAGGGTATATACCATCTAGTTTGTACTTTAAGTGTCTTAAGAATTTACTTTGAATTTGTTCTATTTTGTTTATATCTTGCTGGGTTTGAGGGTGCCACACTATGCTTGCATATTCAATTTTCGCTCTAACGTAAGCATTATAAAGCATCATTAAGCTTCCGACATTTTTGAACTCTTTGCATGTACGCATTATAAATCCCAGAAGTCTGTAAGCCTCGTTTGTTACAAAGTTAACGTGCGCGTGAAATGTAAGTTTAGAATCAAACAGAACTCCTAGATCTTTGATTGTTTCTACCCGTTTTAATTTTTGTTTATTTATGCAATAGTCGTATTTTATTGATGTAGTGTTTCGAGTATATGACATTTGGTAACATTTTTCGCTATTTAAGATTAGTTTGTTGCTTTCGCACCATTCCACAAGACTGTTTATGTCCGCTTGTAACTCGGTACAGTCACTGTAACTGCAAATTCTTTTGTATATTTTTAAATCGTCCGCAAAAAGTAGTTTACCCGATTGATTCAGATGTTCGTGAAGATCATTTATGTACATGAGAAAGAATAAGGGACCAAGGTTAGAGCCTTGGGGAACTCCGGATGTAGCTTCAAATTCATCGGAGGTATTTCCCTGAAACGTTACGTACTGTTTGCGGTTTGTTAAGTAGGATTGACACAATTGTAACATCGGATTCGATAGATTGTATGATTTCAGTTTTTCTATTAAGATTCTATGGTTTACGGTATCAAACGCTTTCGAAAAATCTGTATATATTACATCTACTTGAGCTCCGCTATCCATCGCGGTTGCGATAAAATGGGTTATTTCTGATAGGTTGGTACAGACAGACTTTTTACATAAGAAACCATGTTGATAAGGAGAGATCACTGATCGTATGTGAAAAGAAATGTGCTTGTAAAGAATTTGCTCTAAGAGCTTGGCAGGTGCTGCCAGGACTGCTATCGGCCTGTAATTCTCTACATCATTTTGCTTATTTGTTTTTGGTATCAGGGTAATTTTTGCTAATTTCCAAATATCTGGAAATGTTGAGGTGGAAAGTACAAGATTGAACAGCGTGTGCAGGGGGTATTTGAGTATCTCACCGCATCCTTTAAGTATGTAAGGCGGAATTTTATCGGAACCAATAGATTTTTTCGGTTTAAGATTTTTAATGGCATCTTCGATTTCTTTAAGACTAATATCTGATAGGTTTAGTTTATCGATTTCACTGTAAGACTGAATATTCAAAGTCTTATTTTTGCCATCATCCTGCCGGTACACCGATTGAAAATATTTAGCAAACGCTGTTGTTACTTCTAGAGTGTCAGAAAGTACTTTACCTTGATATTGAAAAGGTTCTGCTCTTTTTTGTTTTTTCATATTTTTGGCAAAGCTGAAGATGAGATTAGGGGTATGAAGTATGTTATACTCTGTGCTTGAAATATAATGCGTATATGCTTTTTGAATCCCTCGTTTAACAATATTCCGAAGTTCTTTAAATTTCTCATGATGATGTTCAGCGTGGGGAGCGTTATTTTTCCATTTTTGCCTATGATATGCTTTTTTCCTGATATTCTTTATAATTTCCCGTGAGAACCAGCTCGGAAATTTCTTCGGTTGAGTTTTCGTTGAAGGTACGCATTTGTTAAATATGTCATACACCATTTCATAGAACTTATCAATAGCGGCATTAATATTAGTGTATTTCTTCAGATCATTCCAATTTACAGCTCTCATAAGATTATACATTTTTAAAAAATCTGCATTCCTAAAGTTATAGTTATATTCTGCTTGAATTGAATTTTTCGTGATAGATTTAAATTTAGTCATGGAAATGTCAATATTTAAAGCTGGGTGATGAATGTCTTCTGGTACGAGAGGATCGGATTCCCTTGTGACTGTTATGCTATTAAAGTTACTTAAAATCAAATCTAACGTTCGTTGGTTATCATTTTTTATGTCATTGAAGCTTTTTAGTAGGTGGAGTGACATGAAATGACTCAATTCTACGCAAGCTTCGTTTGAAGATAAGAGATTGTGATCCGCCCCCTTTATCTCAGGAAAATTAAAATCCCCTGCAATAATAAGGGAAGACCCCTGCTCATAAAGTGATTCTAAAGTTTGATAGAAGGAACTGTATACAGATCGATTCGTATTTGGGGGGAAATAGGCTACACAAATATGCATATTTATTTCGCTAATTTTTACTAACAAGTAATTTATCAGAGGGTCAATTACCGGAGTTTCAATTTCGATAGCTCGAAAAGCCCTGTTTACAGCCAGAAGTACCCCTCCCCCCAAGCCTTTGTTAGAAGATTGTGCATCGCGATCCGACCGAAACAGAATATATCTATCGTCAATTACTTCCCTGTCACTGAACGATGGATTTAACCATGTTTCCGTAGCCATGATTACATCAAAATCGTTATTTAATACACTCAGGTAGAATGTTTTGAGTTTAGTTCTTAAGCCCCTCACATTTTGGTAAGAAACACTTACACTTGCAGTTCCTTTATCGACATAATTGCTGGTCACGTGACCATTACCACTTACTTTTTTACATCTGGCCTCACCTCAGGGTCTCGTTCCTTGGTTGCTTCCCTGGCGCTTGGGATATCGCTGAGTAGAGGGAGGGGGAAACTGGTGACCTATTTGCGATATCCGGTTGTTCTCTTCTTTCCTTGTCCCGTTGGAGGTGGAGGGGGGAAACGGATCACCGCACGAAGATGGTTGGAATGCGGTCGTTGTCACTTGTGCTCCCTGAGACGTCACATTTCCATTGGTGGGGGGTGGAGGGAAAGCCTGTTTCTGGGAATTAGACTCAGCTGAAGGTTCTCGGGTCTCGATGCATTCTTGAAAGTCGCCATGGTTGTCTTCCAAGTCCCAAATTGTATATTTTCTGCCGTTGACGTTGAGATATTTATATTGCAGATGAGCTCTACATCCTTGCTGTCTGGCTTCGAAGAGATGCTTTTTAAGTCTCTGTCGTTGTTGCCTAACAGAAAATGAATAGTCCTGTTCGATGTAAATATCTGAGCCTTTCAATTTGCTGCTACTTCCAAGAATTTTCTCTTTCTCCGTATCACGGAGGAACTTGCACACAATGGGACGAGGTCTTCCGGACCGCGTGCTTCCGGTACGATGAGCCCTCTGGATTGCGTCCGTTGGTAGGGAAAGATGAAGTCTTTCTTCGACTAATTGTCGCACTGCGCTAGCCGATTCATCCCACGTCTCGTTCATTTTTTCATGCATGCCGTGGAAAACGAGGTTTTGTCTCCTCGATCGGTTTTCGAGATCGTCCAGATGATCCTCCAGAGTCCGAACATACGATTGAAGCTCGCCGATGTCACACTTAATCTTGCTTGTCTCTGCCTCAATCACGTCAATCCTTCCAACGAGTTTGTTCACAGTGACGGTTAGCTGCTTCACCTCACACATAATAACATCATTTGAACTTTTCACTTGAAGCATAACTTGCTTCAGTTCCATAATTTCGCTTGAGAAATCAACATTGTTACGGGGGCCTGGATTTTGCTCGACGCCGCCTATAATGAGCAATGATAGCAGAACCACTCCATAAGCATGGTACACAGTTTTCGGAAAAACACTTCCCTTTTCCATTCGGATGTTTGGACACCAAGCTGCGCGAAAGAGGCCGATCGCCTGCCGCCACTGCCCCAAGGAATTTCCCATCTTGTTCCGCCTCGCTGCACTCTGGAGACCACCGAAAACACGTCCGTTCGCTTTCACTTCGAATATGCGTGGAGCCTCTTTGACGAGTCGGTAGGTTACCGAGTCGAAGCCTGGAGCAGTGTTTCTTTTCCGAGATATGGCGCATGCGATGTCTTCTGGTGTTATAGGTGAGGTTAGAGGTTCGTTTTCATCCATACTATGGTCATTGTTAGGTTTGAGAGCTCGGTTATGTGGGTTTGAGACACGTTGTACTGTACGTGATTGGGTTGTTTTGTGTAATGGTTCAGTTTGTGGTGTGAAGATACCTTGGAAGTAGTGCGCAAAGGCGTTTGCTTTCTCTTGGTCGTCGTCTACGGATTTCCCATCGACTATAATGGGATATGTAGTTCTTGACCTTTTCCCTGTGAGTTTGTTAAATTGCTGCCAGTATTTTGATGGGTGGGATGTATCAGCCAGTGTATTGCACGTTTTTATCCAATTCCTTCTTTTATATGCAATGATATAGTTTTGTACCGTGCGGAGGAGTTGTCTATGATGCCGTAACGCTTCAGGATTTCTTGTTACAACATACTCTCGGAAGGCACGCCTGGAGGCTGAAATGAGTTTTAGATAGTTCGGCGGTAATTTTGGTTTATATAGATTGATGGTTTGAAGTGAGATGGTACTTTTAGCAGCTTCAGTTAAGGCAGAAGTGAGTAATGGGACTACGTCATCCAGATCCCTATCGTTTGTTGGCGTATCTGCGTTTTGCACGGAGTTTTCGATTGCATTACGATATTTTTCCCAGTCTGCTTGATCGTAGGAGTACCTTGTTATGAGAAAGGGTTTGTGAGGAGTTGGTGCAGGTGCGTCAACTGTAAAGATTATAGGTGCGTGATCGCTACCAATGGGTTCAAGTATATCCACGTTGCTATTTGTAAGGAGGGAAGTCGATGTAAGTACAACATCTGGAGAGGTACTGCTGATTGGTCTAGATGGTTTCGGAAGTTGGTGGAAATGGCAATTTTGGCAGTTGACTATAGTTTGGTGAAATTGTCGCTTTTCGGCTTGTGGTCGACTATGGAGATTTATGTCGGCCATGATTATGTAATGCTTGTAGCTGTTTTCAATGTAATTGATAAAGTTGTATGGTATAGGATGTCCAGGCCGAACATAGATGGTTGCTAGGGTAATGCTTCTGTGTCTCAGATATATTGTTGCTATGCTGTATTCCGGCAGGTTGAAATGCGGTGGTAATGTGTGTTCTCTGTGCGGATATGATTTTCGAAAGCCAATTGCGGTCCCTCCATTTGCACGTTGAGCTTCCGTTGGCCCATCATGTCGAATCATATTATATCCGCTGATCTTGGGTTTGAATTTTGGCGTTAGGAATGTTTCGTTGAGGGCAAAAGCTGATATATTCTTTTCCTGCAAGACAGTCTCAAATAAGCTTTTGTGTTTTGTTAAAGAGCGAATATTTAAGAAGAGAAAAGAATAACCCATGATTGTTATGAAGAGTCTGAAAACTGTTTTAGGATGTACTTGTGTTTTCAAGAGGGTTGATATTGAAATGGACATGTGGTCCCGTATACGTAGCGTGTAACTGCAGTTTGAAAAGTGTTTTTGCAGCGAGTATGACTTGGTCCAGAATATGTGTGCGTAGAAATGGCTGGATGTTTTGAGTTGTAATAGTAAAGAATCGTAGCAGATCTTCCACAGTGATTGGGTCCATTAGTGAATTTGCCGGTTTGGTTGAGCTATCTATAGTTCGGATGGGAACAACAAGCTCAGGGTGATTTGGTTCTTGGTTAGGTCTGGCTTGGCATTTATAGCTGTAAGTAGGATGTCCTTCAGAGCATGTGTTGCATTTAGGCGGGTTCTGGATGTTTGTACAAGTGTTGGTAGAATGTGGCCCAGAACAGTATCCACAGATGGCTGAATTTGGACAGTTGGTTGTAGTGTGCTGATTGTATGTTTGACAACGTTCACAACGCACTGGCAGTGGTGTTGACGTCCTGGAAGGTTCGACTCTGTGCTTTCGACAATATATATAGGCTCCATTGTGCAATAGTTCGTCCACGGTATCTTTATCTACTGTCAGTATTCGAACCATATAGGTTGGTCCGTTGTCATTTCGGATTCTCATGCACTTGTGGATGGTGTGACCTTCTGCCTGAATTTCTTCAGGGATTTCTGTGTCGGTGTATTCAGGGGGAACACCCCGAATCACCACTGATAGCATTGGTAATCGTTTAGGCGGAGGAGGTTGCTTTGGACGTGTAGAGGTTAGTGGCTTCATATTGGCATTTGTACCAAAAATTTGGTAGGAGGCCTTGTCTCTGATAATGGTGGAGAAATGTGGGTCAGTAGATTTTATAAGTATTCCGTTCCTGGTGAAGACTATTTCATTAACTGAAGCTCTTGGCACATATTTTAGGATTTGATTTAGGATATGTTTTGGCGTCTTGTATTTGGTGTCGTAGTTCGAAAGAAGGAAATTGTACAGCTCTGGTGTCTGTGTGTTTACTTCGGTCTTGTTCTGTCTGGAGTCTGTTCTCTCTGGAAGTTTCTGCTTTTTGTTGGCAAGTGGTGACCTAGATCGATCGCGGGAATCCATGGAAGAGCTTCGGGAATTTGGGTTTTCTAGCTTGTTCCGGCCTCTGGCTCTGACATCTCTAGGGAGCCCTTTATGCATCGCTTCCCTTGCACTACTTTGCAATCGGCGAGTGAGTGTGGAAGCTGCACTTTGCACGTGATGGAGAGAGTCAGAGTCAAAGTCTCGGAACAGACACTTACCAAACAAGGATTTTAGAACCAAGCAGCCAATGAGAAACGAGGACAGAAACCAGAGCCAACGAAAGAAAGAAAGGATTGGTATCTCTAGCTACTGTGACCAGAGCTCCAACGGTGAATGTTTGGGGCTACAACCTAGTTGCGGCCACCTGAAAAGTGTCGTTCGAGCTAGATATCCCTTCGCAGCAAGGCGTTCAACAAAGTACCTCGGGAACACCAAACCACTGTGTAGACTGCAATTACCTCCAGTCGTCCGTTCCAAACGTACTGAAATTACAGTCACAGCGAATGTTCCAAGGGGGTTTTCTCTCGACGCACTGACGTGTTAAACTGGTATGGGTTCTTCTACTGTAGTTCATATTTTTATAAAATCTTGTCTCGAGATTCAAATTATTTTGTAATACAATTCTAAATGCGTTGAACTATTACTTTTCTAAACTATACAGTTTATTGAACGTAATATACTGCTTCAGAAATCGAAAATAATCCACGAATTTCTGAAGTTCTTGTAAATCTTTTTACTGAATCGTGTGAATAATACGTAGAGATTGTGCTGCCATCTATGAAGCAAATTATAAAACATAACCATTCTATTTCTCTATGGGTGTTTCCTTGAGTAAAAACGTAAGCAGGGGAAGAAGTGGGCAGTGGTCAGGGGTGACGCCAGGGGGCGCAAAGCAGGTCCGTAGCTAGAGGGGGCAGAGGGGCAACTGCCCCCCCTGAGAGCCTGCTCTGTCCGCCCTGTGAAAAATACAGAACACAATCCTACCTGGAATTCTTACTAATCTTTACAATTATATCATGTGTTACTCTAGAAACATTGCAAAGATAATTATTGATTTTGTGATTTATTAGGGTGTATAGGATTCCGTATAATGTCGTATCACGATGGGGGGGGGGGGGGAGAATTTGCTTCCAGATTAGACTTCGGGAAATGATTTCACAATTTTCAGTATCTAGAACAGTTGTGACATTTTGAGTAGTATTGTATTAAATGTGCCTAATGTGTTTGGATGTTTTTCTTGGATGTGTTGCTATGAACTTTGAATTGCTTAAATTTTTGTTTCCCAAGTCTATATTTTGGTAATAGTGTGGTAGAGAGAGGGTGGATATTTGATTTTTGTTACTTTGCGTTGCGTTTCTGCCACTTCTAGCTAATCGGAACAATAAAGGATGACGTGAAATTGATGAAGAGACACTCATAAATAGTGCCGCAACTACAGGGGGCAGGGGGCATTGTCCCCTCCCCCTGACCTTGGACAGAAGTCCATTCTAGGGGAAGCAAACATTTAAGTAAAAAACAAGACTAGGAGAATCTAAGAATAACAGGACAATTGGATACTCATGATGGAATTAGATTTTACGTGTTCCTTGCATTTCTCTACCAGACGGCCAAGGGCACTTGCAAGGGGCACAGAAGGGCAATTGCTCCCTCGATTTCAAATTTTATACAAATAAAAAAACATTTCGTAAAATTTTCTTGCTCGCTTCGCTCGCAATGCCTGCTGTTCTTATAGTCCAAGTTGAGAGCCAGCAGGGGCTTCAGGAGTCGGCCCTGGGAGCCAAACGATCTATATGAAAAAAAAAAAAGTTAAATGCCATGGCGCCCCGTCAGGTACGTATCCAGGAATTCCTTTCGGGGGGGCTCAACACCATTTTTTAAGGGGTATAATAAGAACCTCACAATTGTATGTTCAAGACCAGTAGTGGCAATTGGGTTCCAAAACGGGGGGTGGGGGGGGGGTGGAGGGCGTTGCAGCAAAAAAATGGGGAGCAACTATCCCTTAAATCGTAGCCACTGTAAGGCTGTCATTTTAATCAGAACGTGAAATCAGAACATTTTTTAGCACTCGACTCCTCTATTTCCATGCATTAACATCGTTTGCCGGAAGCATCTCAGTAGGTATGTTTGTCCATTTCTTCCCATCAGGAATCAAAACATCTATGGTGTCTTTGAGTGTTTTTACGAAGCTGTTACACATGCACGGGATGGACAACCCACTTGACAACGCGAGATTCAAATTGTGGGCTGCGAACTGGACGCAGACAGCTCTCGAATATTTCTCTCTGATTAGAGCCTGAACACCACTAACGTGTCTTGTCCTCCCATGTTTGCAGCTCTTATAAAAGCACAAACCCACCAAATTGTTCAGATTCAGGCCTTAGCACTCACAAGTGTTCAAAAATGCCTGTCACAGCTTCCGCTGTCTTGTCATATATCGGCACGAAACAAAGGAAGTCTTCTCGAATACAGGTGGATCACAAAATAATTAATGCACACTGAAAACCCTTCTAATGTTTCGTCTCCCAGTATGATCAAATGCTTACTCATTTATCTCCAGTGACGTGCCCAAGGGAGGGTTGGTGATGTCATAACCCCATTTGACCCAGTATTCCTTTTTTTTAGAAAGAAAAGAGGAACGTCAAAAACAGAGAAAAAATGGCAAAATCAGGACTGACCACTAAAAATAGTATGCGTTACCCCTCTCCCTTCAGAAAATCCTGGGCTCGCCTCTCTTTATTTCGGACACATTTTTTAAAATCAACTCACCAGAAGTTTTTATCATTCTGTATTGGAGATTGAAGTAAAATGCGTTCTTCCTGCAGGTTTGGATATGATCCTTTAGGGTGCAGTCGTCTGCCTGCCTTCACACCTAACCTTAACAAGGCCCTAATTTCCCATCCTTGTGACTTGGATTTTCAAGACTTAGGAAGGTTTCAGACCGAAGGGACACGCGATACATGTCGATTGGAATGGGCCAATCAACAGCAACGTTTCATACCGTAGCGACACAAAAAGACAGCACAAACCTAATCTTCAGGCGACACGGTGTGAAATCTCCCTTATTAGGCCACTGTTATTGTCACCTCGAAGTAGTAGCTCTTGTTGACCACAGAAAAATATTCTCAACCGGTGGGAATGCTCCTCAGTTTTCTTCTCTTCTTTTCGTGCTTGTTCACTATACAGGCAACACTTTACGATTTGATATACACAGGACATGTACTATGTAGACATTTTAACGAAAAATCGGTTGAAGTCAAGAATGGCTAGGTGACTCTGGCTCAGTTGGTAGAGCCCTGATTAGGGTCCTGGTAAAGCCTGCAATTTCCGCCTAAAATGTCTACATATGCAACATCTTCCTGCTTTCTTTTCTCGACATTCATAAAATTTTCGGCTGTCTCTTTATGGTAGTTAAGTGTTTGAATGTGTTTCGAACCCAGTAGGCTTAAACAAAAGTATTTTTTATACCATGAAATTCTCGGGCTGCATATACGAAATTTAGTTCTGGCAAAACTAAATCATCACTCGAAACTTTGATTTTCAGCTGATCCATGCAGCTTAATTCTGTTTTAATAAACCACTCCAATATCCGGTACTGCTGAAATATTCACTTTAGGGAGAGAGAGAGAGAGGGGCCTTGATCTCTTGGATACGTGTTATTAACAATAACAGGGCTATAGAACATTCTCCATCTTGTTTCGATAATTATTTCTCCCAAATTATCATCACATTATTGAAGAAGCCAAAATCATAATTTTATCTAGCGTAAACAGAAAAAATTCCTGAAGGGGGGCTCGAGCCTCCTAATTCTCACCTTGGATACGCGCTATTGACAATAATAAGGTTAAAGAACACTATCCGTTTTGTCTCGATAATTACTTATCTCAGATTTATAAATTTATTATCTTCACATTATTCAAGATGCCAAAAATCTAATTTCATCTAGTGTAAATTGAAAAATTTCCTGAGGGGGCTCAAGCCACCTCATCCCCACCTTGGATACGTGCTATTAACAATAACAGGGGTATAAAACATGCTCCGTCTTGCCTCGATAAATATTTCTCTCCTTACATTATTTTCACATTATTCAAGAAGCCAAAAACCTAATTTTATATAACGTAAACTGAGAAATTTCCTGGGGAGATGTCGAGCCCCCTGAGTCCCATCTTGGATACGTGCTATTATCAATAAGAGGGTTACAGAACATTCTCTGTCTTGCCTCGATAATTATTTCTCGCCTTAAATTATTGTCACATTATTTTATTTCACACCACAAGAAAGCAAAAACTCATTTCTTCTTGTGTAAACCTAAAACTTTCGGGGGGCTCGAGCCCCCTAAGCCCCCCCTCTGGATACGTGCCTGCGCCCCGTGAAATTATTGCACCCTATTAAAACAATTTCTTTCTGTGAAACTTAATATGAAATATTAATGATGACACTGTAATCCAAGAAGTCATTGATCAATCAAGGGATTCCTATTTGTTTGTCAGGTGTCAAAACATGTATTTCAACTATAATATACAATTCACACAATATTTTGCAAAATGGTTAACGTAACCAGTAGGCAAACGTTGTCTGTAGTGATGCAAGAAAGATATTTGAAAGAAATAGAGTCCGTGGTGGACTAATGGACCCATGTTTTAATGTTTTAGCAAGTACAAAAAAAATGTATTAGTTACAAATTTTTACACAATTCATCAAAGTGTAGGTAATATGTAACCATTATTATTTAATTAATTCGATTTTTCTTGCATAACACAACACAATGGAGTTGTTGGATTCTCGTTAGATTCCTTTGTGTATAATAATCTTGCATACTGGAAACAAGAGGGAATCATTATGAAGTATGATTTATAAAGAGCTCCCTTAATCAGTTCTGCAGAGGCGCCAAAAGCTGTTGGTACATATTAATTGTCTATTAGCAAGGCTCGAAAAATCCGTCGCCAGGTCGCCATGGCGACTAAAAATTTCAGCCTGGCGACTGTGATCTTTTGCAGTAATATGTACAAAAATTTGTTGATTCTAAGTTCAAATTGCAGTAGAGCGTAATTTACCAAATGATTTTTTTTCTTTTATCAACGTTGTGAACATTCCATAGAGTCAGTAACAATTTCTTACCCTTTGCCCCCAACACCCCCATTTCCTGCTTTCTCAAATAATTTAGCGATGTTTTGAATACCGTGATGCTCAGCATCATATACAGAGTGTTTCAAAACTCGCACAACCCAAACTTTGGAAATGTATATCATGAAAACCGTAAGAGATATTTACAGTACACCGGGTTTTTTGCATTATAAAGCCTCATCCATTGAGATATTTTTCAATGCTTAAAATTTAGTTCTCAAATAAATAAATAAATAAATAAATAAATAAATATCAGTGGCGAAGCATGGTCTTAAGGAGAAGGCAAGCAATGCAGTACTCCGAAGAGGGGGGGGGGGTAAATAAATTATACAGCCCGTTTCCCCAGTTTTTTCTAGGAAAGAAAGGGCTTTTTAAATAATAATAATAATATATCCCAACTCCTCTCTCAACGCCCATGATTCTTAGTTCAAATTCTTGGTCATGTTATTGATATAGCCGGACCCTGTGGCTGAGTGGTTAGCACATCGCGCTGCGACGCCAGGGGTCCTGGGTTTGAATCCCGCTCGGGGAATGTTGTTTGTGAATGTCCATTCATCAATTTCATCATTTCATCACTCATCCCCATCTTCGCAAATTAGCCAAGAGGCACAAAACGCGAAGTAAACTAAATAAATAAATCAACGTTATTGATATAATAAAATACTTGCTATTACTTACAGTTTCCCGTACACAATTTGAAATATCCATGTGGATATTTCCAGAATGGAAAACTTTCTAGTCACAACACACCAAACAAAAGAGAACACTCACTTGAACCACTCGTTCTTCCCACACAAATGGAAAATGTTCCGAAAAGCTCCGAAACTAACAGAAAAGTGATACCAACTTCGTTGTAAAAATTATTGTTCACGGGAGAGTAAAATAACTGACCTGAAGCTTAAAATTATATTAAGCGTTGGAATAATAGGTCATTAGAACAGGAAGAAAATGCCCCGGTTCTTTTTTTTTTTTTTTTTTTTACAATGTATCATATTAATAAAAGGAGTATTTTGAGTTTGATAGCAATTAGGACATAACGTTTTTGCTATTTGCAGGTCTCAGAAGGGAGTTTCATTGCTTTCTTGACATAAGTGTTATCGAAAAAAACATCAGTTTTGTTACGTGCCGGGACGGCCGAACCCAATGATAAACACAGGGAGAAACAGTTGGCGGAAACAACAATAGATGCCAGCGCGACTGAAAGGCGGAAAGAAAATTTACTAATGAAATAAGAGGAAGCAGAAAGTGATTGAATTTAGACAAAACCAATGAAAGATAATGAGTGAAGATTAAATCATTGTAAATATAGAATAAGAAACAAAGTAATAGAGGAAATATAATGATTAACATAATCCTCATGAACTGTACATATAGGGGATTAAAGAAGTCAAGATGCCGATTCAAATCCGTGTCTTTTCTCTCTGGCGAGAAGGAAACTTCTTGTTAGATTTTTGGTTGTTCCCCTTGGTGGTGCTATATCAATATTTGTCGCTCCAAAGCACTGCGGTTGCGCTATTAACTTTATTCGCACTGGACCAAAGGTAGCGCTGCTATATTAGCGATCCTTGGTTATCTTCTGGTCGTTATCTTGGTGGCGATATATCAAGATTTGTCGCTTCATAATAAATTGAATCTTGATAGGTAGGTGTATTTGGGCTTCATGCCAAAGAAAAGAAGTTAATCTTTCCACGGAAAAATAGAAAAAGTAGATAAGCCTTCTATAGGAGGATAGAAGAAGAAGTTAATCCTTGTATAGAAGAAGAAGTTAATCCTTCTATAGAAGTGGAAGAAGAAGTTAACATTCCCAAAGAAAGAAGAAGTTAATCTTTCTAAAGAAGAAGAAAAATAGAAGTAGTAGTTAATCCTTATACAGAAGAATAGAAGAAGTAGTCAATCCTCCTACAGAAGAATAGAAGAAGAAGTTAATCCTTCTACAGAAGAACAGAAGAAGTAGTTACGCCTTCTACAGAAGAACAGAAGAAGTAGTTAAGCCTTCTACAGAAGAACAGAAGAAGTAGTTAAGCCTTCTACAGAAGAACAGAAGAAGAAGCTAATCTTTCTATAGAAGAATAGAAGAAGTAGTTAAGCCTTCTACAGAAGAATAGAAGAAGAAGTTAATCCTTCTATAGAAGAATAGAAGAAGTAGTTAAGCCTTCTACAGAAGAACAGAAGAAGTTAATCTTTCTATAGAAGAATAGAAGAAGTAGTTAGGTCTTCTACAGAAGAATAGAAGTTAACGTATTCGGAATTTAAGCATATTATCTTTGTAATTGTGAAGGTTTCAGAATATATATTCTCATCCTTATATCCATTGGCATATATATCTCTGCTTTCTGATTTTCATTCCAAAGAAAAGAACCCATAACCCTCAAGATCGAGATTAGGCGTGGTATACAGTGCACCCAAAGGCACGTAGCAGTTTATTGAATTTGTTTGTGTTGAAACTCGCGATAAATATCGTGTAAATTATTTGGTAATTGTCAACACTGGCGTGGCGTTGCAATTTGAGATGAGAGAGGTGTGAGGCGGACAATCTGCTGTTCTGCAGATTCCAGCGCTCTCCAGTACCGGGAACAACATGTTTGTCTTTAAAAAAGGAACCTAAACGTCGACATTATTGACACGTTTTACAAATCGCGAAACTTAAAGTAATGCCCTTTAAGGTATGTTTACATGGAATTTGGAACAGTTATAATGATTTATTTCAATAATTCTGTGTTTATAATAAAGCAAATATTCATCTTCGAGATCGTGTTAACACTTATCTGCTTTCTGCTAGTAGTGTCTGCTGTCTGCTTGGCTCGGCTGTTTTCGAGAAGCCGAAAAGCTCCGAAAAGCAGAGCTTTCATTAGTGGTTTGGGGACCGTACCTTCACCAGCATCTACCCTTCGCCATATGATACTTCAGGAGCGTTAGTTTCCCGCATGGTAGCTGCAAACAGAGAGTTTGGTGCTTGCCAACGGGCTGCTGAGAGAGTTTGCGGCCGTAAAATTTTGCAAAATCGAGTGCGATAGAAACTAAATAAGGCACTTAACATTAAGTACATTAAATACTATTTTAATAGTGCAAGCAGTGCTTGCATTGCTTGTACTATATCTTCGCCACTGATATATATATATATATATATATATATATATATATATATATATATATATATATATATATATATATATATATACAGAATTTCAACTTCAGTGGCACCAGAGGCGTGGCGTGTATGTAGCCGGTGTTACCGCAGGTAACAGCAAAATGCAAAGAATTAAAAAGTTGTTTCAATAAAATGACAACATTGTTAAATACGTTAATGAACACAGTTCCCGTCGAGTAGATATTGCCTAGGACATTTTTTCTGCAGCCGACAGAAGCGAAGAGGCAACAAGGGAGAAGAGGGCGCCAATGCAAGGAAAGAGCGGGGAAGGACTTTATGGGGTTATTCATATGCCTGTTAAGGGGCCCTGTTGCCGGTCAGACCTACCGGGGCAGCCAGTGTTGTCACATCGGATTGGCAGAAAAGAGCTAAATCCATCCTAAAATAGGAATACAATTTCTGTGAAGCAACTAGAGGTAGACCTCAAAGCCAAGGCTGGATTTAACTACAACTGAGACCAGTTAGGTAATAGACGAAAATATAGTTCCTTGGTGTGATTCGTGATTTGGACAAACCTTGCTCCAAAATACGAAGTTGGCAACAGTAGTACGTACAGCTGGGTTTTCCCTTCCACGAAGGAGCGGAGTTCTGCCGTCTGCTCAGTGCTCACCACACAAACGTCAAACTGGCCCGAGAAAAGTGTGGTTCTTCTTCTTCCCCTTCGCAGCTCATTTCAAAGAAACGGAGACAGATGAACAATTGACAAGGGTCTACCACTATTCATTGGATTTTTGTCTTTACTGTCTCGTGAGTGGTAGTTCTTTCTAGGAGTGTTTGTGGCTAAATTGCTGATTGCAAAACAAGAACGAAATGAACAAAAATCTAGGTCGACGACATGTTTTCTTTACCGAAAGGAAGGGGGGTGTAATAACGTCTAGCAGGCACAGTGGCGCAGGAACGGGGAGGTACAGGGGTACATTGTACCTCACCAAATTTTTGAAGGGGGGTACTGTACCCCCCTAAATCCGTAAATCGACTTGTACCCCCTGTACCCCCCCTTTGGTAATTTGACAATAGGCGCAAGGTGCTACTGTTAAAAGAACCTATTTTAAATTCGCCCAATAAAAAAGTGAATATTTTTTATAAGTTCTAAGCATTTATCTTCCTTACCATAGCAATTCAAACCATTGTAAACTGATTCTACTACATTGTGCTTGCTACTACTTAGTTCATTGACCTAAGTTCTTGGAAACCTCTTTAAGGAGATGAAAATTGTTTAAAATGTGTGTGGAACGATGTAATCAGATTTGCTCTCAGAAAATCACGCTGCAGACGAATGCTCCTTTGCGTTTTGGGTGGGGGGGGGTACACTTTTCTATAAAAGTGGTCGCGTCGATTCGAAGATAAAATAAAAATCTTCATCAGAAGAGTGTATGACTGACCCCATTTTCTTTTGAATATTTAAAATGGAATTTTCCGAAACGAAATACTTACACGAACGAAACGAGACACGACAGACCAACTTGGGGGGTACAATGCACTCCTGTACCTCACCCATATTTTTCACAACTTTGTAAGAGGGTGTTCGGAAAACTATACTTAAACTTATATATTAAGAGATTTTTTATAAAATAGAGTCCAGACTAGCCTACCTGAGCATGATGTGAATCTAGAATATGTTTTAACAACTTCAAAGTGGAAACCGAAACAAAAATAAGCACAAACAAGAACGAGAAGGACCGCACCACACAGGAGACGAGATGAAGCTGTGACAGTTTTCGACTCATCGGATTGCGATATCATTCCTAGGTGAAATGAAATTTTTCCTAGACATTTAAACAGGGTGCAATCTGCGATTTTATC
Source organism: Lepisma saccharinum (assembly GCF_977018435.1). Classification (NCBI taxonomy): domain Eukaryota; kingdom Metazoa; phylum Arthropoda; class Insecta; order Zygentoma; family Lepismatidae; genus Lepisma; species Lepisma saccharinum. The sequence continues at coordinate 40,082,084 of NC_139230.1, forward strand.
AGAGGGGGGACTTACTTTACCTATGTATTAGGTATACTTATAATTGGACATTAATTGCTTAGAATCTGACTTTGATATCGAATGCAACATGTAACGTGGGAGAGGGGCTAAAGCGAGATTGCACGCGGTAATTAACTGGAAGCGGCAAGCGGCAACTCGCCTTCAAGGTACAATAAGGTTCGAAACCCACTCTTCGCGTTACAAGTTATATTCCTCCCCTTTCTGTGTCGTACTTCCCGCACAATGACGCAGGAGTTTACGGGCGACGAGTACAAGAAGCACGAGACAAAAAAAGGAAGGAGACCTGAAAACAAAAGAAACTCACGTGCGTCACGTAATGTGCACGAGAAGTTTCAAACAGGGTTCAACAGCGAATAGCAATGTTAGCCTTCTTCACTGTAATCAAAATCAATATAGTAATTACTCCAACGTAACCTCCTTTCTCGTTCCTTTGGCTACTGATACAAAAATTAAACACGTGTACGTTCGCCCTTTTTTTTTTTTATGTTATGTTAATTTTAGGATCGTTTCGTGACCACTTTCTTTATCGCGCAATTCTTACTGTTCAGAACATGATACCAGAAATTAAGATACCACACAATTCAATTAATAAACACAATTGTATTCAAGATTGTTACCAAGTACATTATATGAATACGACAAACAAACCCAAGGTATTTTATACTGGGTGTAATTCAACAACACATTAATCAATTAACAGTTCGAGCGACCGGCGCTCCATTTTACCATATTACATAAATACCCCATTCAATTTTAACAATCATGCAAAAATTTAAATGTAACCGTTCACTTAACAATCTTGTCTCTATACCAACTGACGCTATACAATGAATTTACAAGCGGGGGCATTTAATCTCTCAAAAGGTATGCATTGCATGTTTGGGTAAGAACGTCCCGTTCTTCTTTACTCAATCAAACAAAAGGCCAAAACGACCTTTATTTTTATCTTACTCCCTGTACTTTACTTTGCGTGTGTCCCCATTTCTCAGTGCATCATTAGCGCTACCTCTACGCGGACAGGATTGCTATTGGGATATAACAGGCAGAGGATCGCGAATATTCCAAGTCCTTTTTATTTTATTTGATTCAGGTGTGAGTGCGCCCGCATTTAACGTTGCTTGAAACAAGGGTAGTCCCACCTGGAACAACTAGTTCCATTATAAAAGTTCAAGTTCCTATTTTTTTTTTTTTTTACTCAATGGCACTTTACCAAAAGGGTTCATTAACAATTCTCCCACGTTCTTTCTTTGTAACTTTCACAAACGCCAATTTAACCAAAAAGGCTGGTTCGCGTAAGTTATACTAAGTCCACACTAGCACGAAACGTACGCTGATTTACGGCGCTACAAAAAAGGTTCACCGTGCCAATAGTCGAAGAAACAAAGTGGGCAAAGTCATGGGCACAAATAAATGGGGGGAAGAATACGTGGATCTTCTCGTAATTTCACTTATTTCAAAAAGTTATGCCGTGAGAACGTTGTAACCAAAACTTTCGCAGCGAACGGTAAGGAAATAATCTTATTCCCACTTTCACGGTCTAGAGATTGTTTGTACATACCTCCCCACGAGTATTCACATCACGTAGAGCTGCAATGCCTTCCTTCAATTAGAGTCACCGTACTCATTTCATGGCCTTCTCTCCATTCAGCGGTCGGCGTGGCAGACGTCAGTTCTACCGGTCGTGGTTCGGGTACTCTCTTGCCGGCGAGGACTAGATGACGAGCACCGTACTGGATGCGAGCCGTTCGAAGCGGGCGTGCGAGGTTGAGAACGAAGGACGAACTGAACTGCCTGGTGCAGCGGAATTTACGAGCGGGCGTAAGCCGCAAAAATATGCCGCCAGGGGCAGCACCGGAGAGCAATCGTGAGGCGTAACGCCCTCGATGGCTAAAAATTGAACTTGCAATTTTTATTTCTGTAAGGTTTGTAAACACGCAAAAGGGACAAACGTTACAAACACAAACACAACGCCATTTTAAGTTAAACACGAAAGTCAAACTGTAAGAAAATTTCATTAGTCAGATGAATGCACGAGATAAATGAATGCACGAGATAAATGAGACTCACTGCATGTTCTAGTGGTAGATTTTGGATTGGATTCGCTAGGTTTTTAGAGTGAGATAGGAATGTTTGATTGATTTATTTGGTTTATTTTACTTCGCATTTCTGCCACTTTTGGCTAATCGCGAAGATGAAGATGAGTGATGATATGAACACCCATGCCCAGGCCGGGTTTCGAACCTGGGACCTCTGGCGTCATAGCGCACTATGCTAACCCTTCTGCCACGGAGGAATGTTTTTTGGATTTTCTTTGTAGATTCAAAAATCTGTGACGCGCATGCTTTTGCTTACATTTAAGTTCACCTTTTCACATAAACAAGAAATTTACATGTCACCTTAAAACACACGCATGTATCTGCATTTAATACTATTCCATATGAAAATAAACCTTGGCCTGCTCTTCATATTGTCCACCAAAAAAAAAAAAGAAATAACCTTTTGAGCGTATGTCTTTCCTTGCTTCCTCTGAGATCTGAATGATTTAGTAGATTTTGTATATGTAATGATAGTACTTTCAGTGCTTGAAGAGTGTCATTAGGTACAGCTAAATATATAACAAATAAATGCTTTGTCAAATGTTTCACAAATATTTCAAAGTTAGACTTCTTACGAGTTGATCGGGAACCATCTCAACTCAGTTTTTTTCTTTTTTAATACAACGCCCTATATAGATGTCTGAGAAAATACCAAATAGGCTACATGGCTTCTAGAAGGCATTGGATGTGGTATACATTTGCCATAAATTGTTTAAAGATATTTTTATGCGTAGCTATGGGGCATTAAAATTAGAATGAACTGATCTGAAGTGGAACTCTATAAGTATGGTATACAGATTCAGTGGGTGGAAGATGATTAATTCTTGGTTGGGGTGGCTCAAGATCCTCCTCAGCCCCTTTAATCTCAAGCTGCATTAAAATGAATAGATGTATCTTCGTTCGCAATTTTCACATTTCGAACTCCTGATTTTCCGTTCCGTTAAATCCAAATAAGCCCAGAAAGAGGTCCAGAGCTTTATATGTTTCATAATTGTTATAAGGTTTTATATAATATTAAAAAAAAATCTAAGAAAAGCAAAGAAATATATATTTATGTAAATGTTGCATTAAATAACTGGACATTCGTGTGTGCTGTTCTAAAATAGAATGTTTCCCATGACTTCACATTATACCTAGGTATCAAGGACTAATTTGGAGGGGGTCCAAGGGGTCCGGACCCAACCTCCGAAAGACTTATGTAGTAAAAGTAAATAATCAAAATATAATTGTGTAGCATTAAATATATAATCCATGGCTATTTCCGCTCAACTTATTGGAAGGCAAGGAATTTCGCTCATACGGCTTTGAAGGGTTCCAAATATTTATGCACAGTACTAATGATGATATCCATAAAATAATGATCAGCAACTTTACTTTTCGTTAATTAGATCTAACTCCCTTTTTGTTATTCAATACATATTCAATTATTTTTCTATTTGACATTAAATGCTTACCAAGGCAGTTGTTTTTATGAAAATCTTGGCGATCTTAACTACACGAAAGCTAGGTAATGAGTACGTGCTGTTATATACCTATTATTTTACGATCTTTTACCTATTCATGTAATAATAATTAACATGAATTAATTTACATATTTAATTAATATTTTAATTTAATATAATTATTCTAATTATTATTATGTATTATTATTACGACACTTGGTTGGACCCCCCGAAATGTATTTCTACATACGTGCAGGAGTGTGTATATAATATATATATATATATGTATATGGGAGGCTGAATTTTGTACCTCCCAAATGAAAAACGTTCCTGCGCCACTGAGCAGGCATAATTGTCGTACTGATTGATAGCCGGTAACACTTTTTAAAAGTCACGCCACGCCACTGTATATATATATATATATACATATATATATATATATATATATATATAAATTAATAACTGACTAAAAGCAGCATTAAATTTTTTTCCAGAAATGAACTTCTGAGTAAGAAAATATGTAAGAAATGATCGAAGGGTTATAATTAGACATTTGTTGACTGATTCCATGTCAGTCTGTCATTTACAACAAATACTGGTCATGTGCAACATTTGATGAATTTTTGACTGGCGATATAATGCGTTGAGTGAAAAGTCTCATTTTTGGGACATATCTCCGTATATGGCAACACTAGCAGGCCGAAAAAATTTCAACAGTCGCATGATTTACGTGAAAAATCGTAAATCAAGATTTTGTGCCGAAATAGGACTCTTGAGAGAATCCTAGCCTGCCCCTTAGTTTAGTTTAGTTTATTTGCGTCCAAGGACTACCGGTGTGTACAAATTACAGTACATGGTAATATAGGACATGTCAATACTTACATTACAACACAATATTACATTAATAGATTTTACAAATACAAAATATATAGCCAAAAGAAAAATGGCTCTTACTCTGGTATTATATCAAAATCACAAAAAAATATAACATGAGAAGATATAGAACATTGCAGCCTACTTCTAGGTGATACTAATTATCCACTTTCATTGACATTTAATATTACAAGAATAACATGTGATTATACTACATTATGTACATTTGTCTTATGTAAAAGTTGCTTCCATGTATTCAGCTATAGAATAAAAAACATGCTTCAGAAGCATTGATTTTATCTTGTGCTTGAATATCATCAATTTTGGTTCTTTCCTCACATCTTGTGGTAGTTTATTGTAGAGATCTATGGAAGAGTTTAAGGGACCTTTCTTACATAAGTTAAGGCGGCAGTGTTTTATGTGAAGTTTGTTTTATTTCTTGTGTTTAGGCCATGTATTTCCTCATTTGTGGCAAAGTTGGAAATATTTTGCTTAACATAAATTAAGCATTCATAAATGTATATGCAGGGGAGAGTTAACACATTAAGTTTACGGAAAAGAGTTCAATAAGTTTTCTTTACTCCAGCTATGATTCTTAAAGCTCTTTTTTGAAGCATAAAAAGGACATTGGAGTGGCCCTTGTTACCCCAAACCATAATACCGTATCTTAGTAAAGCATCAAAGTTTGCCATATAAAGGCACTTTACAGTTTGGGTGCTTGAGATGTCTACCATTTCTCGAAGGGCATAGCACACACTACTTAATTTTGATTGTAGCATGTTTATGTGTTCTGTATAGCTAAGGTGTTCATCCAGAATGATACCCCGAAATTTGAATTTTTTTTAGGCTCTAGTTGTGTATTCCCAGATATTAGATTGAGGCTTATTTGGTTTCTGGTTTGGATTGTAGAAAATGTAATGTAATTTGTTTCTTTGCTGTTGAGGAGTAGATTATTATTTAAAAACCAGTCATCTAATTTGTTTAATACGTTATTAGCCTTAGATTGTAGACCATCTTTGGACGTGTCTGTTACTATAATATTTGTATCATCGGCATATAATATTGCATTTGCCTCGGGTATAACATTTGGTAAATCATTTATGTACATAAGAAACAAAAGAGGGCCAAGAATACTTCCGTGAGGCACCCCACATGTTACACTTTTCATGGTGGAGTGTTGATGTGTTACATATCCTTTTGCTGTGGTGTGAGCGATTTCTACAATTTGCTTTCTATTGGTAAGGTAAGATTGAAACCACTTTTGTGGTAGTCCACGAATAGCAAGTTTTTGAAGTTTCCACAGCAATATCTCGTGATTTACAGAATTGAAAGCTTTTGATAGGTCACAAAAGACTCCTACCGTGTGATTACAATTATTCAGCGATTGTGTGACACATTCTACTAAGTCTACTAATGCTGTTTTCGTGCTTCGTTCAGACCTAAAACCATGCTGCGACAAGCTTAAGATTGAGTGTTTACTACAGAAATTTTCTACTCTCATCATTATTGCATGTTCAATAATTTTTGAGAAGACTGAGAGTTGCGAAATGGGCCTGTAATTTGATAAATCCTTTGGGTCATTTTTCTTCAGTAATGGTTTAACAACAGCTATCTTTAGCCTGTCTGGGAAAATACCCTGTTCAATGGAATTGTTTATTATATGTAGTAATGGTTGACATAGGGAACTATAACATTTCTTAATTAGGAAGTCTGGTATTTCATCAATGCCGGAAGATCGTTTGTTTCTTATACGCCTGAAGATTATCTTTAATTCCTGTTCAGTAATGGGGGAAATGAACAAGGATTTGTCATTTACTGTTATGTGTGTAGAACATTCTTCTGGAGCAGCCATAAGCCAATTCCTTCTATTTGGAACTGCATTTACAAAATACTCATTGAAAGCATTCACAACATTAGGGGGATGTTGGACTTCTTTTCCATTAATGCATGTCACCATATTATTACGTAAAGATTGGTGTTTTGTTGATGCATTTCTTATAATTTCCCACATTGTTTTACATTTATTGTTTGAATTATTGATTTTACGGTCATTATGATTAATTTTTGATTGGTGGAGTACATTTTTATATATTTGCTTATACCTCTTGTAATATTTCAGAAAAGATGGATTGGGATTCACCTTACTTTCAGAATGGAGCATTTTTAGTTTTCTACTTGAGATTCTGATTCCGTTTGTGACCCATGGTTTACACTCAGTGGATATGTTCACTTGTTTAGGTGGAAAACATTCATTGTGTAACATGATAATTTTGTTGAGAAAGATATTAAATTTTTCGTTTGTGGAAGGTAAATTATAAATATCTTCCCAATTTTCGTTGTTTAGTTTTCCAATAAACATGCGTATAGAACCTTCATCATATTTACGTTTCTGCATTTTTAGTGGCTTTCTATGATATTCAGTAGCTTCTCTTTTACATGTGAGACATAAAAATTGTGCTTCATGGTCGGAGAAGTGGACTGATATGTTTTCACATTGAAACTCTTTTGAGTGTACAATTATTAACATGTGGTCTATGAGGGAGAGTGTCTCTTTCGTTATGCGCATGGGTGTAGTTACAATTTGCTTTAGGCCAAAAGTGTTTATTGTGGCTTCAAAGTGCAGTTTCGGTCCTGTATTTTTTAGAAAATCAATGTTTAGGTCCCCACATACCACAATTTCACATGTATAACTTTTTAATTCATCTAACAATACTGACAGATTTTTTATGAATATTGTATAGTCTGCATCAGGTGTTCTGTAGCAACATGCTATTATTAAATTATATTTGTGCAAGACGTACAACACTAACTTCAAAATGCTACATTGAATTCTCTTCGCTCACTTTCGCCTCTACTGTGCCTGTTTTTTTAATTGATTCAGTATGGCGTATTCATTGGAGCAGTGCATGTACATTGCTGAAGAGTATTTTACTACTCATTCTTACACTCATGTGCAAGAGGTTTTCCAATAAAAATGCCCTGCTTCTGCTGTACCTCACAAAGCAACTGTTTTACCAGTCAAACACCAACAAATGATCCCACAAATTGTTTAAGAGTTGGTATTTATTGTTGAAAATCAGTTCTCAGATTTTTCAGCAAATGAACAATTTTTTTAAAAATAATGTAATTGAATTTATTTAGATAAATGCTAACATAAATTTATGAACCTAGTGATAGCCTACAGGATTAGTATAGTGCAGAAAACCCGGTGTAAATATCTCTTACGATTTTCATGATATACATTTTCAAAGTTTGGATCGCGCGACTTTTGAAACATAGTATGCACAATTGTTACCTGGCGCCTGATTTTCAGAGCTGGCACCTAGCTTTGAAGAACATTTTTCGAGCACTGTCTATTATCATTATCGATCTGTAAATATCAAGTAGATACAGTCCCTATTAGCCTACTTATGTTAAACTTCATATTCTTTGGCAATCTGGAAAGGTCATTATCTAAATATTGCTATTTAATGTTGCTCGAAGTTCTTTTGTTCGTTGCAGTTTCAACATATCATCCCTTTTCTGTTACTTATCTCTTTTGGGAAGGGGGCAAGTGCCTCTGTGTACCCTGTTATATCTGTCAATGCGACACAATATATTAAAAATTTACCCCCTCTAGGATTGACCCCCCCCCCCTACAAAGAATTTCTGGCTATGGGCCTGGCGCAAAGGGCTGCTTGCGCACCCCTTACTTTTCTTCCGCACCCCCTCCAGCACCCCCTATCCAAAACCTAGCTATATTCTATCAAAAATATTATTTCTTAGATTGTCATATTATGCCACGTCGTTGTCATATTGAGGGCCGAATGTTAGGTATTGAAGTGAGAATACTGTTATTATTTACAACAGACAAGCATTGATCCTACTCTCTATCTACATTTTTTACCTTATTTGTTATAAAATACCGTTTCAATTTCACTGTCATATGTTTATCTCTGTGTCTTATATGTGCAATTTATTACTCAATATCTCTATTGCACTACTACTATTTACATGTATATAAGCTGATTACCTCTGTATAACATAGATTCAAATATAACTTTAAAATCTACTAATTCAGTCATGTTTATAAGTATGTTGTAGATTGAAATGTCATATTTCTCACTTGATTTGATATTGTTTATGTAGTAGTTTCTTGTTTGCATAATGCTCTGGAACACTGTAATTGGGCATGTGCATGTGTGTTCGAAATAAATAAATAAGAAATAAAAGATTCCACATTTAGTTTGATGCACTGTCAGCAGTCTATAAAGATTAGCGGCCCTTGTCTTTATTTCTTCATAGTTATTGTTAAGAATTTATGACCAATCAGCATTGGGCATACATGCCCACACACAAATAACCACAGGCCAACCTAAGTACAAGGGCCATTAGGTTGGCATCAGGGAAAGCTTGTGAGAGCTATTTTCCCAGAAACTTATACCCCCCACCCCCAATTAGAATCATGGGTCATGTTTAGCAACCAGTTGTCACTCATGGGAGGGGTAGAAATGCTTTATTTATAAAGAACCAACCATTGTTAGGCTAACAGTAGCCATTTTGGAGAACAAAAACCATGTGCTCCAAATCACATGTTTACTAAATCTTTTATTCTTTACTGAAAATCAGAGATAACACTCACCCATAGGTAAAATCATGCCTAATTTATTAAAAGTAAACTCATTTGCAATTATCTGGCATAACTAAGCCAGGAAAGCTGAAAAAACACTTTTGTTTATGCTTTTTAAGCAATTGATAACTCTGCCATCTGGTGGGAGAAAGTGGCAATTCTCCCAAAGACAAGGAAAGATCTCAAAGGACTCCAGCTGGCCAATGAGAAGCCGTCAAGGCTGTGACGTCACAGAGGAGACTTTCAGATGGTCTATTGTGTTCTGAGCTTGCTAGTCAAGCTCACTTGTATTACAGACCCACCTGAGAGCAGGTCAGCTTGGAAGTTGCTGGTAAAATCCAGTGTGTGAATGGCCACCTGTGCCAGCAACAAAGGATACATAAAGGGAAAAGGGATCTAAGGTCCTGTTACAGTAAACACAGGCCTAAGTGTGTGTGACCAAGTGGGATATTGTGTCCACAAGTGCATTTAAGGATCCCAGTGAAAATTCAGCAAAATAGCGAGTTTTGTGTCCCTCATCCCATGTGGAAATCCAGACCACATGGTCGGCAGAACTGACGCCATAGAAGCATCCATAGGATATCAAAGAATATCCAAGTTGTTCTTAGCCATCCATCCAAGAAAAGCCAGGAAAACTCATTTATCACCCCCCAAAGCCTTTGTTACACCAAGGAAGCACATAATATTAATTTTTTAGTGTGGTGCACCACAAATTTGTCAATGTGTCGGGATGTGGCGATAAAGAGTGAAATAGCGTGTGTAAGGCCCCAGGTAGGATTGATATAGTGTGAAAACGGCTGATATGTAAGTACAAAATCTTTTGTATACCTTTTTTTCTGTCTTGTACAGTGAAGTGCTCATGTTTGGTGGCAGCTATGCCACAAGCGGTGTTCTTTTCAATGAATAAATATGTCGTTTAAAGGTGTCTGACCTTCTATCATTTTAGTGAATCATAAGCCTATTAAGCCCTCCTCTAGTTACCGATTATTAAAGTTAGGCTAAAGTTCGTCTGTTGCTTAACAGATATCTCAGGGGATATCTGTTACTATACGGAACACCACACGTGGAATAGGGTCTGCGTGTGGCCACGTAAAGCGTGGTTTTCTTTTGTTTTTGCTGTTTTTGATATATTATATATTTAAAGTTAACCTTTTGTAAAACCAACTTTAAAGCAACATAATATAAACAAAGCACCAATCAATAAAAACAATCCCCCCTTATAAATTGTTTCCTCTTGTGTTTGTGTTTTTTCGATAAATGTATATAGCTCAGTGTGAGTTGTATGTTTGGACGGTGCATAGGCGTGGGAACATTTTTCATTTGTACCCTCACACTGAGCTATATACATTTATCGAAAAATGGTCCCGTGCCTATGCACCGTCCAATTTCACAAGTTTAGCCCCCCTGAAAAATCTTGCGTACGCCAGTGGTGCAAAGGAAAACATACAACAACACAAACACAAGAAGAAACATTTCTTAGCAATAACTATGAAGAAATAAAAACAAGGGCCGCTTAACTTCTTACTTCAAACCTCTATTTTAAGTGAACTGATTTCGCGTCGAGGTATTTCTCCACTTGCATCCTTGAATTTTGTTTTAAATCCACTTTATGCATAGACAGGTTAATCGGGACTGGACCTACAGTTTAAAGTGGGAATTGAACCACTATGAATCTCCACCGAGTATCAAACCCGAGGCTCTTTCAAGGTGAAGACGTTATCTAGGAGAGCCTACTTCTCCAGTTAGAAGACACTATGGACCAGGCACATAGCTAGTGGGGGAGCTCGGGATGCTGAAACCCTCGCGAAATCCTACAAATATCTAATTTAAAAAAAGTGTATAGTGATATTTAATTGTACTTCATTTAAACATTAAACATCTTGTATAATAAGTTGTAATGTACTGAGAAATTCATCTTCAGGATTTCTATCCCCCCCCCCAACTCTTTCGCCTTGATCAGAAATAAAATTCTGGCTACGGGCCTTCTGCTGACCTTTTTACTGAGAGGTCATAATCGGTTTTGGCCAGTGATTGATCCGCACACCCTCAAAAAGTTTCCACAATGACCATAATTTAAACTTTTTCCTTGTCATATATATCTCAAACTACGCAATGAATGGAAAAATGGTTATTCCAAAAGTTGTTTATTTTTGTAAGATGAATAAAAATATTAAACCAAAAAGACAGGTTTCCATTAAAAAAAATTGAGTGACCTTCAAAATGGCCACCTACTAAAACATACATACTTTTCCCCTTAAAGTCAAATAACTCTTACTTGAAACATTTCTTTCGAAAACGCATCGTTAGGAAGATATTTCGAGTTATCAATTTAAATGGTCCACCCTGTATATTGTTTTCTACATATTATATATTACATTCTACATATTACTATGACATTCAGGTAGGATGTGTAAGGGTGCTTGTGCACCCCTTACTTTTCAAAACCTATTTTCAACCGAAAACAATAACTCTTATAATGTCATGTCATATTGAGCGCCGAATATATTGAAGTGAAACCGCTGATATTGTATACAACAGCCAAACATTGTTACTACTCTGAAAGAGGAGCTGCATTTACTTTCCAGTACTGGCGATAGTTTCTTTACAGAACAGCGTCAGCTGTATCCCTTTAATCAGTATTGTTGTTGAGAATTGTTTATTCAAATGGTCTGTTTGTGGTTTATGGATATTGCCTATAGGTAGGGACCTCGATTTTTCGGTGTCATTATTTCTCAATAATAAATGGTGTTATATTTCTTACTTTTTAAAATTCGTGTTTTTATTTTAGTGCACTTTTCCTGCAAAATATACCTACCCAAAATTTTACCTTCATTGTGCTTTTAAAATAGTATTTTTAATTGTTCATGATAGTTTCATACACTGGCGTACACAGGATTTTTCCTCAGGAGGGGCTGGGATTGTAAAGGTAGAATAGTACATTGTCATTTCCTAGGAGGGGGGGGGGGGCAATAAGATATTTCCTATATTTAGAACTTTCCACTTTCAAAAATGGCAGTCGGAGGTCATTTCATGGGTTGTTTGTATTTGTCACTCTAGTTTTTCCCGAATTATTCACTGTTTTTGTTTGAAAATGTTGATTTTCTCAAAATTTTGGAGGTGGCTGTAGCCCCATCACAATCTCCATGAAAATTGCATCACTTTCCTCCATAATGAAAAACCTCATCGATTAGCCAAATAACAAAAATCAAATCAAATCAAATCTCCAAATCTATTGACACATTATCATAGATGCCTACTAACAGTTGATTGGTATTTGATGTAGTGGCGAAAGGTTACGTACGTATTTCATGTTTTCCTTTTCAACATTGCACCCCTAAATTTCATTCTGCACCCCTAGATGATTAATCCTGGCACCGCCGCTGCTGATATTCATTACATAATATTTATGCAATGTATTGTAGACGGTAGGATGCAAGCGATGCATGAACCTTGCCTGATGCACACGTAAGCTCGACGTCAAACGTCCAGTGCGACAGGGAGATCATGGACCTACCTGCTATATAAGCACGGGAGCAATTATGTGGGGGTCTCATTTGTCATCGATCTCTTGTAAAGTTTACACCTAAGCTATTGGGCTGGTGATCTTGGAATACGCTGTGCTCGAGGAAGCATCGCCAGATTTGGCAAGGTGAGTGAGCAGCGCTGTGCCGTCCGTTTACAATCCTTACCTCCAGTGTCACATCAAAAAATATAATGTGGAGAGAGTATCGGTCATTGTAATTTACTGTTTGCCTTATCCCGGTATGGTCTCTACTCTCCCAGAGGATACGCGGTTAGTAGAGCTACGGAATGCGATGATCGTCTTGTCCTATAGAAGACGCCATTCCCTTAGGGAGAGCAGAGACTAAAGTATAAATGTGCCATATTCAGTGGCGCATCCTATGTTATCTGGTTTACCGGTGGTAGAACAACTTTTTTCTTACATATAGAAATTGCCACACAATTTGGAATTATCGGACTTCCGTTTTTGTTTTACTTGCAAGCACCACACCATACGCCACTGGCCATATTAAGTTTTTAATATATAGTACAGTCTGTTCCAGGAGACTGTGGAGCAAGGCCACCCATAACAGCAGAGAAGAGGAGAAAGTGAGTGGGTGGAGTGAAACAGTACACATTGCTGCAAATTACTGCTAGCTACAGTCACATTGCCCCCTCCATGCAACCCCTTTCCCTCTCATGCATTCAAAGCTTCAGCCCTGTCAACTCCCTAGTTGCGCGGGACCTGCTTTCGTCTGCTTGCTCCACAGACTGCTGGGACAGAGATTATTATTTTTTTAACATATACAGTATACATAACATTGATTTAGTTTATTTTACTTCACTTTTCTGCCATTTCTTGGATTATCACGAAGATGAGGATGAGTGATGATGGGACACTAGCACAGTAACACTGTTTTGCATATATACACCCAAACATTTTGACACAATATTCCTAAAGGGAAATTTTACGAGCAGGCCCGTAACCAGAAATTTATTTCGGAGGGGGCTCAGCCCTATCAGCAGCCGCCATCTAAAGGCAAAAAATTGGGGGGGGGGGGGGTAGAAGAACTGAAGATGAATTTCTGAAAATATTAGAACGTATTGTAAAATATGATTAATCCTGCTAATGAAGTAAAATTAATTATCACTGTACACTATTTAAATTAGGATTTTGGGGTGGGGTGGGCTTCAGTCCCCTGAGCCCATACTCTGGTTATGTGCCTGTTTACGAGGGCCTAAGTTGACTTTATGTACAGATAGGCTAATCGGGACTGAACCTGAACATTGTGTGCCTTCACTGGTGATTTAACCTGTGATCCCTTGATTACGAGTTGACATGATTATCATTATGCTGCAGGCAAGGGTGGTCTGCGATTTCTACAGCAAGGGAAGCACATGCCATAAGAAATGAAAATAATAATAATAATAATAATAATAACAACAATAACAACTAAAATTTTCCAGTCTTATAAGAAAGTTAATTCCATCCACCTCTCCTTTTGTAGAATTCCTCATTTTCCATACATTTCAGTTTCAGCAGCTTCTTAACAGTAAGTACTGACAAGTTCGAGAGATTTTTCTGTCCCTGGGTGTTTCTGCAGTAACTGTGAATTCAGCGAAGAACTTTCAGTGCTAGTACTAGACACCGGAATTGCTGAAACTGACGCATACAACTCAAAGAATTCAGAAAAAGCACATAACAAAACAGCTATTTTTCAACATTTGCATTTTAAGGACGCTTTGATTGATTTGGTTTATTTGACTTCGCTCGTCTGCTACTTTTGGCTAATCGCGAAGATGAAGTGTGATGATATGAGAAAATTGACAAAGGGACACACACAGAAATCCATGCCCAGGCTGGAACCTGTAACCCCTGGCAAAGTAGCACTGTGTCCTAACCACTCTGCCACAGATACTGGTTTAACGATAATTTTTTCACTATTATCATCAACGTTATTATTATTATTTAATCTATTTCCATTTGCCCATCTTTGGCTATCCAAATTAACCACAACTGCTGGGTCACTTTTATATGTAGGAAAGGTGGCTTTGCATTGGTTGGCAAATTGAAGTTGGTCTTACGTTGGGCCAACATTTGCCCAACCATGGAAAAGTCAGTCAAAATCAATTTTAAAAACTACTTTCTCATGTTAAGAGAACTTTCAAAAGTATGCTGTAAATTCTAGAGTATAAACTAAGTGACATGTAACAGTGTTTCTTTTCAAATATTTCAGTCACAGCATATACGGAAAATATATTTTTTTAATGAAAGTAGAAACTATTCTTAACTTGTAGTCCCTCACCAGTTCTTTGTCAGCCGCTATGGATGAAAGATATTTTGGGAATTGCTTATTGTTTGTCTGTTTAGCTGCACCAGATCAAGAGCATTCTTACAGGTATTCTTGTGAAGGTGGTTAAGCAATGTTATGTGCAGACTAAATTCCATGAATGGTGGAAAACTATGTAAACTCTAGAAAGCTTTTTGTGCTACCACTTGAAGGTACCTTGAAAAACATGATACCATATGAATGAGAAAGTGATGTATGTTTTTATGTTTTACACAGAAAATTTGTACTATAGTTTATATTTGGTCTCGCAATAAATTATACATCCATATATATCAGAACACAAACCTATCTGTACTTTAGTTTCCAGTAAGTTGACCCAGTATAAAAACCACGAGTTGGCCCAATGTAAAAACCACACATTGGGCCAATGTTGGAACCACAGCAAAAATTACTGTTGCCGAACGTTGTGTTCTTAAATTTGGCCAACCATTTTCCATACAGTTGGCCCAACCACGTTTGGTTACTTGGGATACATTTATATTATAATTTATACTTTGGATGCAATTAGCATGTGTACAACATTTTACCAATTTTTAGAAATTCTAAATCTTACAGATCAATATGATTAACAATTTTTATTGTAATAACATTGCTGTAGGAAAAATAAGTCAGGAACAGAAGCAAATATGAAAATACTGCTACTTTACACTGTAAACAGTGAAATTACAAAATCAGACAATTAACTGCCATCAAACATTATCAACCATTGGACAAATCCAATGTGAGGTAATGAAAATATGACAGGAAATAGAAGATTCATCACAGAAAAAGAAATATGTTTCTTCAATACTAAATAATATAAAATTATAACTCTGAAAATGTATGTAAAAAGTTTATTGAAAAATTGACATCACTCTAGAAATACAATAAAATGTATGCCTACATTTATTTGAGCTACCATAAATTTATATAGATCTATACTTAATGATTAGGAATATTCACACTTCTCTTCATCTGCATAGCTAACTTCCCGCTTCTTTTGGACCCAAAAGAATCTCACTTTCCTTTTTTATACATAGCAATTGCACTAAGATGAATCTATCATTTGTTTAATGATACAGTTCTTTTTTAATTCTTGGGCACTTAAAGAATGAATTGCAGAAAAGAATCACACAATGTGATTGGTTCACTTTGTGCTTCTTTGGTAGAGTGAGGAACACAATGAACTACACAATTAAATAAATATTTATACATTTTGTTAGCGAATAAAGGCATGTCAAAACTTTGTATTGCAGGCATTTTTTCCAATAGCATTACATTCTATTGTTTGCAGTATTTTGTGCAGTTACTTTATGTTTTTTAAAACATAATTATCTATAAACATAAAATGTGTATTTTGAGGACAAGTGAAAACATACCAGAACAAGACTTTTACCAGTCTACTAAAATAAATGTCTTAACTATATTACCCTTCTTTCCCACCACCAAATTTATGAAAACTGTATCCATAAACATACGAGTCAAAAATCACAACTCGAGATCTAAACATTTTTATCAGGTGTTAGTTGGAAGACATTCCCCATAGGCTATTTACTGTTGGTTTCACCTTACAAAAACATGTAGATCTCAATGTTTTTGGCATAGCTCCTTGATTCTTTTTTCTTTTTAATGCTTCTTTACAAAACACAAATATATATGTATACATGCATGTGATTTTTAAAGTATAAATTTAGAGTGTATTTACCCAATGTAAGATGAAATTGGGATTTCAAGAAATATTTCTGTGCTCAATATTACTAGTGCACTTAGTGAAATGTATACTCAAATGAAAACATCTTTTTTTGGTAATGCTGTTGGTAAGAAGCCTGCAGACATTATCTTAATTTTGTTTTAACATTACAAAGCAGTAGCAGCCAAAGATTTTGAACTAACACCTTCCAAGGCTAGTACAAGTACATTAAATTTAACAAACAGTATATAAACACACAATTTAGAGGGATTAACTGAATTAGTAGTTTAACACAAGTTTTGGTTTATCTTGCATGAACTTATGATGAAGTAAAACTGCAGTAAATAAGAATCTTCTCCACTGTAGTTGTAATTTAATAAAGCATAAAACAACCCTCAATTGTAGTTAATTTATGAAACTCCAGTTTGTTTCTGTATCTTTTTATAGACATACATTGAATTTTTAATTAAATTTATCAAAGACATCAGAGTGTCTACTTTACAGTGACAGATGTCAAGGCAGATATCAAAATACAGATACAATGAAATCTAAAATAGTTGAATAATATCTTGTTCATTCTGCGATGTAGATGAAATGTTTCATTTTTATTTGAAGCAACCCCAAGTTCAAATAAATATTATTATTATTAAATGTTTCTCTACATTCTATAATTGTTCTCTTCAGATTATATTATCATAGTTTAAAACAATCTACCACATGTGCTATACACCGTAAATAAATTACTGTGCCATAAAAAAGAAGTGCATTCACAAGTAAGTTTTTTTTACTTCAACCTTGAATTATAGAAGTATGTTCAATGTACACTTGTACTGTTTTTTCTTCCTATGCTGAATACTTTGTACTAACCTTGCCTTAAAACTATTTGAATTAAGTGACAAAATATTTGGCTACTATTACACAAAATGTATGGATTGGTAGATAGACATTTGAAGAGTATAGCATAAACACAGAAGGACATAAATGCTAAAACAGACACACTGATTCACAAAATTCCTTTAAGATTTTTAAATCATGTATTATACAAGCTTGGTGTTCAAGTAGCTGAAAAAAAAATATATATCATAGTTTTTCTTCTGATAATTCACACAATATATTGTAACACATACTATCAATTTTCTTCTGATGTCCGACAATATCTGACCAATAATTCGAGCTTGAAGATCTTTAGACATAATTTTGCTGAAATAAATCTTCACCTTTTGTTGCCAGTTTGTCACCACCACAACAGTACAACTTTTCTGTCTCCAGCAAGTAATCCTTTCAATAGAAATGAGACATTCAACTGGCAGTCTCATATATCGGATTACTTGACGTCAAGTTTCCTTGTCCCGTGCTCGACAAATGACCAAGTGTAGAGAACGTGGGATTGGGTGGCAATCGGTCATACACATTTCGGAAAAGAACTTCCGGAGCAAACATGGCAGGACGAGCAGAGTTATTTGGTGGGGGACTGATTCCAACATTTTCTATGCTGGATAGTTTCTCCCACTGCTTCTTTTTCACTCTGTAGAAGAATATAAAACCTCCGACGAGGCCAGCATTGAAAAAGAGCAGAGTAAGAACCGAGGCAATCACTGTAGACTTTGGACTGCACACATATCCATCTTCAGTGTAAGCATCTGAAAAGGGAAGTGTGTCATTTGAAATTGTATTGATACAAAAAGAATTGAAAGCTACATTCAAGATTATATGCATTACATAAATGATGTTTATTAGAAGGTAGCATAAAAAAAAAGTATGCCATTATATTCATGCCAACATTAATTGTTACACACAAATAGTTAAGTATTTTTATGAAATTAATATACTTTTCAATACAAATACAGATGAACAATCAAGTAAAATTTGTTCACTTGGCTGAAACATAGCAAAAATCAGAAACTAAATACAGAATAATATATCACTTGGAAAACAATATAATTATTGCTGCTATTGGTATTGGCTAAAATAGGTTTATGGGTGTATCAAGTTTATTGCAAAAATTGTTTCTTTTTAATACTCACTTTCACCATAAGGTCCTGCTGGATAGAATTCTGGTCTGGTACCCTTTCCACCTAGTCCATTCATAGGACCCCGATTCTTATCATTGTTCTTTGTTGGTTTGGGTATGGAATCTTCACCAACAACCAGCTACAAACAGAAATCATACATAAATTTAATTCTTGTTAAAAAAAAATACTTGAAGATGAGACAAAAGGTATTCTTTTGAAATCTAGTGTTAGAATAAATAAACTAGATAATGGATAATGTCCAATTAAGATTGCATGCTAATAGAGAACCATTATCACCAACATTCAAACAAATTTTAAATGAATCTATTAATTTTCCTCCCAAAGGCCAGAAAACCCATGTTCACACCACCAGAGTAAATGCCTCAGATATAATTTATAATGGTATATTTTAACTACAAAATAACTAAATTGCATAATTATAAACAACTGTGTATGTATACTAATATTGTGTAATCCAGTAGTTTCTTAAAAGAAAATTGCTGGCTCGGGGGCCAAGCACGTTTAGAGATCAACTTTTGATCTTGCCTCTGAAGTTCCCAGATTCAAGTCCTGGTGTGGACATGGGTATTCATTGTGAGTGTTTGTCATTAATTTCATGTAATCATCATGTGTGACAAATTGAATTGAATTGAAATGTTGTTTTAAGTCCACGTTATGTATAGAAAGGCTAATTTGGACTGGATCTACAGTTTAAAGTGGGATCCGAACCACTATGTGCCTCCACTGGGTATCGAACCCAGGGCTCCTTGATTGCAAGGTGATGATGCTACACAGCGCCAGCAGGGAGGCCTATCATATGTGATGATTATGTGCAAAAAGTGGCAGAATAGAAACGTAAAAGGGAAATAAAAAAATACAGAAAAATAAAAATGGGATCTATTTTCATTTACCTGAAGCTGAAGAGGAAGCTCGTTGGGAATCCCAGGCATAGGTGCAGGTTCCCTGACATTTGGAGGCTCTTTCCCACTTGCAGGGACTTTTGTGCTTGTAGGACTTTTCGTACTAGTTGTAGTTGGACGTGGTGGTGCTCGTGTTGATAGTTCATTTCTGATTTCAGGACCACGTGGATGAAAGTCATTGGACGGATTCAAGGGCAGTTCAGTTGAAGTACTACTTGTAGGACTTGATGAAGTAGTTTCATTTCCTAAGGAAGAAGTTACAACATTGTAGAACTTCAAAATAATCCTTCAATACAGAATGGAATATGTTGCATATATTTCACAAAATACCAAGAAGAGTACAACTACAAAAAGGGTATTTACCACATCCAATTTAATAAATGATAATCTACAACATTTGTTCAAGCATATTCACCCCCTCTATATTTTGCGAGAACAAGCATGTTTTACAGAAATGGCTGCACATAATTAAAAATATTAATTTACTGCAAGACTCCTGCATAGCTGAAGAGTCTGGTGTGGTTAAAAGTTCAATCCCCGGTGAGAGCTCCAAAATCTCAATGTTGACCTAGTATGAGGTGTGACAATTTAATTCCCAGAATGGCCACTGCATGTTGCTAGGGTGTTGAGTCAGGCAAACGCATGTACCCAACTATGTTTGGACTTGTTCCAACTTGCAGTTACCAGCCACTGATCTATTCATTATTAAGCAGTTGAGGAAGTAAAGGGTGGCCACTCTAGGACCATGATAAAATTCAAGAATAATCCCGGGTTTTCAAGGCAAACTTTCCAAAAAGTCAAGGGTACAAGAGATATTTTCTCTATTTCAACCTTAGGTATTACCACCTCTTACCATCCACACACACCACACACACACAAACATATTAACAATATGAAGGGTCTGTGTGATTCCAATGTATACAAAAATTCAAATTCAATTAAATTGAACAGTGTATACATATTTAGCATATTTAATTTAAAATGCAGAGTTCACATGTGCCATTTCACATACTCAGACTCGAAATACATCTACAAACACAAATCCCAAATGTTATGGGATATTTAAATATTAACCTACGAAAAATTCTTAATTGTATAAAGAATTTCAAACTCAAATTTATCTAATCAACTTCATGATATCTTATCTTGCAATAATCTTCTGTCTGCCAGAACGACACTACTTATAACAAAGTAAATGGATTGAGAGAATTCTGTTTCATTTTCCATGCAGCTTTCTTTTCTTTACCTTCCTCGATAAAAACAAAAGCTAAACTGTGAAAAACTTGCCTCAGGGCATTAATAAATATGTATTAATAAAAGTTGCAATTTTTCATGACTACGTAGAAAAATTCAAGCATATTTCCCGGAGCCAATAATTTATGCAGAATTAACAGAATTCAAGGAATTCCTGGTGAGTAGACACCCTGAAGTAGCATGTGTCCTTGGTATACTGTTGGAGAAAAAAATCTGCAAAAAAATGGTGCCTGAAACCTTGACAAAGTACTGGAAACAACGTTGGCTTCACATTTCATCTGGTGTTTTACACAATGCAGAGGTGTTTGATAGTCATTACCGTGTTTATTTTCAATACAACTGGAAACAAAATGCCAGAGCAAGCAGTGGAAAACACAGAATTCACTTTGGCCAACAAAATCAAGAAAAGCAGGCAGTTCAAGACCATGTTTGTGTGTTTCTTCAATCACAAGGGATAGTTCACTATGAATTCATTGCACAAGACAGTGAATCAACAGTTTTCTTTGGAAGTGCTGATAAGTTACGGGAATTTATTAACTGAACTCTGGCATGGCAAGTGGATTCTCCACTTCAACAATGTCCTTGCACATGATGCATTGAGAGTTCCTGACTAAGAAATCCATTACAAAATTGAACCAACCACCTTATTCACCCCTGTGATATTTGGCTTGAACAAAATTAAAAAATGCCGGCCGGTTCAAATCCGGGAACTTTTCTAACGGTGAAAGCGGCCCCGGCGCCCACCCAGCGTCGAATAACATGGGTACCTGGGGGAAACCCTGGGGGGTAAAGGCGGTCAGGGGCGTGATGCTGATCACATCACCCCCACTCACGACCGGATCAAGAAAGTGTGGGGCGTTACCCCCACACCCCCTATACGACTTCATGGCATGGTGCTATGCACAGGGGAACACTTTACCTTTTTTTTTACCTTTTTTGAAGGGTCAAAGCTTTGCTGATCTTCCTGACAACCAATGCAATATGACAATGTTACTAAAGGTATTCTGGAAAACAATTTTCAAGACTGTTTCTAGCAGTGGCACCATTGTCTCATGATGTGCATAACTTCACAAGGAGAGTATTTGAAGGTGACAGCAGTCGCTAATGCATAGGTAAGTAAATTTTGCTTTCACAGTGCCATTCTGGTTATTAAATAAATTGTCTTCTCATATTATAAGGACAATTGATAGGTCTTGGCTCTCGGACAGCTGCTTTGTCAAGCAATTTAGTTTTTTGTGCAATACTACTTAATTGTAAAGTTGGCTTTTTGCATGTAACTAAATTAGCATTATACAAATTACTCCCTCTGTCCCATAATTATTGTCCGGTACACCTTTGTTGGTTGTCTCATAATATTTGCCCGATATTCAAACTGTGACAAAGAACATGAAACACGAGAATGAGTCGTACAACTTTATTACTCAAGGATCAGTACAAATTGTGCTTTCCATGTGCCTCTTCGTCTTTCATTCCTGTACTACCTTTTTGGCATACCGGACTTTAATTATGGGACAGAGGGAGTAGTTTATATCTGAATGTATATATCTATAAATTAATGAGACTAACAAGACAGATATACAAAAAATTAATACAGGATATATTGGAAAATAGTTTAAGGCTAATGACAATACACTCTATTAAATATAGTTCAAGATATTAGAGCCATATGTAATATTGTATACTGTAATTACTTTGAGATTGTTGTGCAAATTATTACTACAGTAATTGGGCATAGATATGAATATTTGTACCTTGGGATAATGCACTGCCTTCACTGTTACTAACATCTTCTGGCATGGGCTCTGTGCTGGTCATTTCTTCTTGTACAAAAGTAGCCACTGTCTCAGATGTTGTGGGTGATGTTGTTATTTCTGTGTGAGGATTTTCTTCTGTAGACATCGGCCCATCTGTTTCTTCCAAAGTCATGTTGCCAGCAGAACGCCTACGTCTTCCATAGGAAGGAACACCATTGTAACAACGAACCTGAAAGAAAAATGTGTAGATTGTAATTTCACATTTTCCTGTTCTTCTTTGACCAGGTGACAATGATCCGTACATTATTTTTATCTTTGGCTTTGTGCCCCAAGATATAATATTGCAACTAAACATTTTTATATGATGATAATATGCACATTTCAATATAATTAATAAAAATGAAACATGAAAGTTATGCAACCGATTGTGAACTATATTTTATGGCTTGGCTCTAATGTTTGGTTGGATCATTCCAGGTTCACTTTTGTACTCTGTCTTACATCTAAACTGCAACCCACTTTTTTGTGATTGTACATATCTATTCAGATAAAGTGGCAGTGTACCCTGATGGCATAGTGGTAATGTAATCACTAGGGATAGGATTTTTATGACCTAAAAATCACCACGATATGCAAAATAAAATATGCTCTTATGACCTAAAATTGTACAAAATATGCACTATAATTTGAAAAATATGCCCTTATAACTGGACTGTTTCACACATCAATATCTAAATGCTGAGATATTTTACATATGTACTGTTTTTAGTTCACTTTATGGGCCCTGAGTTGCAATGCACAATTAATACTTTCTGTAAATTTTCAAATAAAAATGAAAAAGATTTTGCTGCAGTCCAAAAAAACAACAAATGAGTGAAAGTGGGAGTAAGAATGAATCCACTTCGAAAATGACTGTGTATTTCTTGAAAAAGGGAAAATAAGCTGGATATGACTGAAAATCCATCAAAATATGCTCTATCATGCAGAAATGGCCAAATATGCCAAAATGTGCCTTTAAAAAGCACCTTAATTTAATTAGTTTCTTCATAATATGAATTTCTATATATTTAGGGAACACATCACCCTCACCAAAAAAAATATGCTGTCATGAAAATCCTGGCTCTAGTAATCACCTTGTAATCAAGGGATCCCAGGTTCAATACCTGGTGGAGGCACATAGTGGTTCAGATCCAACTTAAAACTGTACGTCAAGTCCTGATTAACCTATCTGTGCATAAAGTGGACTTGAAACAAAAACTCAAAACCCACTAAGATAAAGTGGCAGGTACTTTACTTTACAACCCTATCAAGTGTGAAACTTATTTCTTCTATTTCAGTTATTTTACATCACATTTCTACATCTGGGGTTAATCACAATGATGAGAATGAACGATGAACTGATGAAATGGAAGCTGAGACAAACACAATGATACATCCATGCCGTGCCCAGGCTTCAAACCTAAGACCTCTGGCTTCACATGAACAGGAGTGCATATACTAGAGGTGATCAGAAGAAAAGGTTACAAGGGGTATAAATTTCAGTGTAGTGGTAGTAGTCAAGTAAATATGTGTTGTATGTAGTGATATCATGTATATCGAATTGCATGTCTAGGTGTGTCCCATTCTGAGCAGAAGTAGCTGTTGAAAATAGTTGCACATTTGAAATATTGGCCAAGGACAAAAGTGAGGGTTGCGATTCATTTTTTTTGGGCCAAAAATGTTTCAGCTGTCCAGATTCATAGCAAAGTGGTGGAAGTTTATGGTGAAGATGTGATACAAAGACAGCATGTAGCAAAATGGTGTCATGCCTTTGAAGTGACACAGTAAGAAGTTTAAAGTGATCCCATCAGCCAGAAAAAGTTCTGGATACTGTTTTCTGGGACACGTCTGGCCTCTTGCTGGAATACCTCGAAATACGGATGCACTGTTAATGTCGATGCCTATTGACAGATGCTTCAGTATTTGCGGGAGGCCATCAGGAGGAAAGAGACAGAGCTCTAAAGGAACATATGTCTGGACATTACTTACAGAACAATGAAGATGTGAAAACTTTTACCTCCAGATGGTACCAAAATCATGATGCAAAATTTTGATCAACCAACATGAATAACTTAATTGAGAGGTGCTTGAACATGAATGGTGATTACGTGGAGCGGTAGTGCCATGTACCCACTTTCAACCCCACACACTCATTTCACACTATAAACAGTACTCTGTCATTTACAGGCTTCGTAACCTTTTATTTGATCACCCCTACTACTATTTTGAGTAAAAATCTGTTTATAACTTTTGATTACATACTGGTTCACACCCATCTTGACAGAAGTGAATTGTTGACACAAAGTTGACAGTAGCTGTTGAAGGAAACCGGAAAGCCTTAAATTCTGCAATCAAGTCTTTAGAACCTGGTTCCAATTCCAAGGAAGGAAAGATATCTGGATCTCTGGGACATCTGCAAAGAAAGGAGAAATTTTATTAGCATATATATGTAATTAAAATAAAAGGACAAAATATTCTTCAGTATAGTAATAACACCAAGCACAAAGTATATTGATAAAGACAAATAGGAACACCAAAAAAGGCAATGGAATGATGAATGAAGAAGGACTTTAGAAATTGTTCATACCAAAGAAACAAGAAATTATTATTAAGCATAAATTAAATGGCATGAATGACACGAGAGACTGAAAAGTGTGGATATAAAAACATACAAGTGATAGTTTGATTTGTTTTATTTTACTTTGCTTCTCTGCCACTTTTGGCTAATTGCAGAAATAAGAATGAAAGTGATGAAATGAAATTTGTGAAAGGACACTCACAAACATACAACCAGGACACAAATTTTGTCTGTATTTCAGGGTATGACAGTCAGTACAGCATAGTTCTTATTTCTGTAACGTTTGAACTGAAATTTCAAGGTGTATGTGAATTAAGTATAAAAATCTGTAAAAATCTTAACTTATTCAAAATTATTGCAGTAGGTAATGTCGAGTGGCATGTTGCTTTGCTCCTACAATCACATAGCAATATAATTTTTGTTTTCATTGATACAGACATCAAGCGATAAATGTCAGTTCCTGGCTAAAAATGAGTGAGTGGAACGTAATGCAATTACATTACTCTTTTTTTTTGCAATTATGCAAATAAAAGACTAGAAAAACAAGTAACATGCGAAAAATGATGAAAAACTTGAAGAAATGGCCTAAAACTTAAAAAAAATAGAAAATATGATGAAAAAATGAACAATAAAATTCACATTTGTATAATCAGAGGTTCATATTCAGGATTTTTATACTCAGGAGCAATGCACACTACATAAGGAAAAATAGATGACATGTCATCAAAATCTGGGCCCTGCTCATTAGTCTGCAAAATGCAGTTCAGGATGTACAATGTGGAAGAGAGGTTGATATTTGTGTGCCTTCAGAAAGGTTCACCCCTTACACCCTCAAAGTGGAAAACTACATGAAAAAGCACATTAAGTTAATGACTGACTTCATAGAACTAACTTACCCCGAGTTATCAATAAGAGTAAGAAGTTCTCCATTGTCTGTTCTAGCTTCTAGGTTACGAGCATAAATTCCAAATGCACTTGATGGGTCACTTTCAATTCGGAGTTGCAGAGGCTCACCAAGACCTACTATAGCTGCTTCTTGGCCATTTCTCAATAAGATTCTCATTCTTACGTTAGGAGTTGGGGCTGTGTTTGTTACAATATTTGTTCCTGATGGTCTGAAAGGTACTCTGTGGAAAAACAAGAAACATTATTAAAGCATATCTGTTCATATAGAGCAAAGCATAACATCCATACACATATATTACATGTTTTTACATTACATAAATTACTTGACATTTTTGTCAAGGAATGTGAAGTTCTAACAGGAGTATTATTTTTTTAAAAAAATAGCCATAATGAAAGAATGAGACTGTATAATGTTGATAAAAATTTCATAAATGAATGAATTAACATAATGTAAAGGCAATAGATATGAATTCCATTAACAAATGAAAAGTTGTTTCAGTTCACCAAATTTACTGCAATAATTTCAACTTGAAATAGTATTATGGCAACTAGTAAATATTATAAATTTAATAGGGATAGGAATATTATAATTTACCAATATAGGCATATTGGGGTCTACTGGCAAAACTTATCAGAGCCACGGTTACATGCATGAGGATGAAGCAAACATTTAGGTTATTTATATCAGACTGGTATATTATTGGTTATTGCTAAATTTTATATCTAGTTTATGACAGCATGCATTTTTGTGTGCATGCATCTGTGGAGAAACATAAATGTGCATGAAATGTATAAATACCGTATTTACACGTGTATAATGCACGTGCATGTATAATGCGCACCCTGGTTTTTGATGGGAAAAAGCAACAAAAATTATATCTCGTATATAATGCGCAGCATAATCCAGGTTCAAGAAATCGCTCTCTTAATTGTAGGTCGTAAAGCTGTTGCTACGCCGATCAAGAGTGAATGACACCATTCCTATTCAGTGAGTCACCTGTTGCGTCTTGTGTAAACAATAAGCCACCAACAGATGCCATCTGCCCCCTCTCCCTCCACTGTGTTTAGCATCTCAAAGCTCTCACTCTTTAACCACCTTATTTATTCTGTAATGTAGTAGAAAGCGAGATCAAAATTACATTATGGATTTGCAGTGATCAGGAAGTTATTTTCTATTATTTCTTGCCCAACAAATACCGGTGATACGCATCCCACATGACGGAAGGTGCATGCTTGAATTCCACCAGAACGGCACTGCTTTTCTTGGTGTTGCAGAACATTACATCACTAAGTGAAAAATTGTGGGACATGGCCTTTAAATTTTTATACATGGTTTTGCTCATTTCCTCTTTACTTTTTCTAAAAGAACTTCAAAATGTATATATTTTTCATGACTAACATAACATTTATTACACACATTCAAGACCCTCAAACTAGCAGTTACCAGAACAAAATTTCTTCCATGTATGTCATATTATTTGGCCAGTAATACAATTTAATTATTAATTTCTATTTCCTTATCTTTTCTTTCATCCAAAGTACAATAAAAATCAGAATGTTCCTTCATTTTGTGATGAGCTTATTTCAATCTCATTGCACATTAGTGTTGCCATCTTGAATGGAATACTGTTGCCATATTCAGAAACTGCATAATTCAAGCTTTATAATGATATTTAACATGATAGGGTTCCGTAAACATGAAAAATCAATGCAAGTGTCACAAAATCGTGGAATGACCCTGTACGGTTTCATGTTCGCTGTCTGAATTATTCCATGTATAATATGCATCCCAGTTTTTGGGAGCAAAAATTTTGGAAAAAGTGTGCATTATACATGAGTAAATATGGTAGTAAGTGCTAAAGTAACTGGCCTAACCTAGTCACGTTAGCATTAGGAGCATAACTTAAATCTAAGAACAAATATACAACTCATCTAACTTACTCATGGTACATATAAGAGTGGTATTATGACTGGAAGTAATTTTTCACAAGGCAAAGAAAAAAAGGATGGAAATATTAATGGAAGCTCATTTTAATCGCACAAAAAGTCAATCAAACCACTTTGTGCAAGTAGTCTGTATCCCATGTAACAGTAAAAAAAATGGCTGAGAAATTTGTACATTGAACTATGTGGAAATGACAAATCATTCTGTACAAATTGTGCAGCAAGTCATCAGTAAGCCTCTTCCGAACATGCTTATACACATATGAAGAACTCAATCCATGGAGAAAATAACTGTATGTAATGATGCTATCTGAATTACACAGTCAAAACTTAGGGTACTTTTTTGCATAAATTGTCAGAATACTTAAACTTTTTGTAAATTCTGAGTCATGATGCCCACACTCCAGAAAAGTACTAACCTGTATTGGTAATGAAATTCAAACCAATACTTTTCAATACCAAGACAATGGTCAATTCTGGTTGGCTCTACTAACATACATAGTTCCCTAGATCAATACAATTCCACAGTGAAACTACATACTATAACATTTTGCTCCACTTGTTGACAATTTCTCTTGCATATAAGTAAACAAAGTACAAAATTAACATGCAAACCTACACAAGAAACAAATTTATGTAAGAATATATAAAATGAATGTAAAAGAAGAGAAGAAAGAAAAGTACAATATATAGGGTGCAACACAAACAGGGGTCAATATTTTGAGAATTAACTGTACCCAATGTATTAGGAAGAATAATGTGTGAAATTCTAGGAGACATGCAGTAATGGACAGGAACAGTACAAACAAAATGTAATATGGGAAAACCACAGAACTACATAAAAAAACACACACTGTATTATGTAAGACAATTTAGTATTTATCAAACCTCTTTCTTATTCTAAGAGAAAATAATTAGAAAATGCAGCCAAGACTTACCTTCAATCTACATGCACTGGTGACCGTATATAAAGGCAACAATACTTCAAAGTGAAAGCAGCATTGGAAACCAACCATCAAAGATCTTGCAAATGATGTTGTAATGCAACTTATATTTCCATTTTTTATACGTATATTTTTTTATAAATCAATTTGTTGGAGTAAAATAGACACCAGGTAGGATTGCATTTAGCAGTGGTGGAAGCTTACTTCCATGATCACTTCTTGCTTTAGTATTTTTACTTTCTGATACCATAACTTCACTGTGAATATTATTTCAGTTTATTCCACTTTTCATTTGTTGTATTAACATTAAAGTCTGTTCCTTGAATTTCGATCTTCTAAACATGTGCAACACAATATCCTCAGTTTCTTCCATACAAGGCTTCAACCACATCCATCTTCTTCCCAGTATAAACTATTCTGAAGGTTAGTTCACCACTTGATAATATAGGAGTATCCTCTTCAATCATGGGCATTGTTCCCATATTATATACACATAATGGTTATAGCATTTGTCAACATTTATGTTGAGGATTCACTTTCAACATCAGCAGCATGTCATTGTATGACAATACTGTTCCAAAATAACACACACAGAAAAACCAAGGAAGTTAAATCTTCCTCCACCTCTAAAACAATACCCACCGTACAACTAACTGTGTCTATTTTACTCTAACAAATTGTTGATGATGCAATATAATCAATGAATTTGATAACAGAATTATGCGATTAATATTATGAATGCTTTTCCTGAATATCTGTATATTTTCTGTGTAATATTCATCAATGATAAAATTCCTCTCTCTTGGAAAACTTACATCACTTATATTTATTGTATCTGTATTTAGGGCATTTTTTATTAAAATATCTTATTTGTTTGTAAATGGCATGTATTTTTTTGGTTTAAATTTTATATAAATTCTCATTTCATAAACACATATTTCCAGTATTTTAATAATTTTCTTATGTATTGTCTGATATGCATGGTGCTTTTTTTACTATTTCACAAATGCCACACCATAGAGGCTGGATAGGAAGATGAATTTTTAAAATATTTTCTGTGATATCAAGATATGCTATATCTTTAAATAAGTATTGCACATAACATTTAAGGTCTCAATTTGTTCATACAATTAATTCTTGACTTTCTCACTGGATATTATGATAATACTTGTTTTAACTTTTGTGAATTCACATTGTGCATAATGTCTATAATTGATAGTTCTTGTAATATTTTGGTTGAGTTGAACCCAGTTTATTCTGATAAATTCATAATATAAATTTAATATATTTTACATATTTGCCTTGCACAATCACTAAAATTGAATTGTCCTCCATTTTCCAGTTTATTTGGAATTTCCATGGCTAGACTTGTTAGTAAACTAATCCATTCACAATAATACGCAACAGTATTTTATTTTATTTGCCTTTTTCATCACATCAGCTGATTGTGAAGCTCCTTGTTGTTTATCCTTACATGCTTTCTGTTTTAAATAAACTAGCCCTATGTAATACTATGTGTTAATAAGTTCTATTATGATAAACTTGATGATTGTCATTGACAGTTACAGGCTCCATATTGAAGACGTAATTTCCAACAGATCATTCTCTTCTTTTTCCATTGACTTATATGATCCATTCATTGAAGTAATCTGCTACATGGAAGTAGTATTCTAATAGTTTTCTTTTGATTTTGTACAAAGCCATGCATACTTTTCACAAATAATTTGTATTTATATATAACAAATTACACTCTTGCTAGAAATACTGGAAACTATTTTTGAGTTGAAACTAACATCCCAGCACAGTTCGTATTCAATGTTTCTATTAGTTTTAGAGAAATTAAAAATATTTTGTTTTGTTTATTCTGTCAATTTGCTGTTCTGTATTAAACAGTAATTTACTTTTTTTTTAAATCTTATTTTTGGCCTGTGTTATTTACACAAAATAATATAATTAGTCTGTACTTGCTTTAGAAAGTAAGAAAACATTCTCTTGAAGTTACTGTTTTACCCTCTAGTGCATACATATGGATTTCAGGCACCCCAAATATAATTTTGCTGGTTTTATTCATAATTTAAAGAATTTCAACATTACCAAGTTGTCAATGATATTAGGCATATACATTCATATTAGTGACATTTAGTTTCTGTTTAGCACCATTTGATATTGAAGATCTTAGAACTTAATTTGTGTGCAAATGTATTGCTGGTTCATAATTCCCAAATGAAAAATAATTGTTATATTTGTCCTTCCAAATATTGTGATGATAATTGCTGAAAATTCATCACATGATCCTTAATTTTGAATTTGTTTAAGGTTCTTCATGTAATTTCTTCTGATATCACTTAATTTCCCAAAACTTCCATTGTGCATTCCTTCTCTTTTAATGTTCTTCTTGCAGCTGAAGTTGTGGAATAAACGGTTCACAATTTTATCTTGCTTTATGAATATTTTGTGTAAACTGAATTTTAATATCCACTTGTTGTACTCTCCTTATAGTTACATTATTACAATTAAAATGAATCATTATTGACAACTCCTTTTAAGATCTTGCTAACATACACATCCAACCTGGTGACTATAATGTCCAACAAGTAAATGTTTATAAATTCAAACAGGATTATAGAAGGTTTCCTCAGCTGTTTTTGCTTATTGTAAAATCTAACTGAAACCTTGCTCTTCATTTATGGAACAAATAATAACCAACAATGACATATAAGCTAAAAATTATTTGCATAATTATAACTTATGTTCATTGTTTAGATTTAGATGCATTTGTATTTTAAGTACATCTTCAATGAATAGATTCTATTGTGATTATTTCAATAAGTGTTGTTCTACAATAGATATTTATGCAACAGCCATCTCATAATGCAGTATCACATCTCAATCTATGATCTGCTCTTATATTTTTGCTTCCATGAAAGTGACCTCTTCCATTGAATTTCATAATTTGGAAGGAAGCTCCTCTGATTGCTTTGTAGGAGACCCCATTCCTACTTTATCTTCACGTGCCTTTGATAAGGACTTTTCCATCCATTTGTCTCAGAAAAACATTGGTTTGTTACTCACGTGACACTGATTCCACCCCCTTCTTGCTCACGAGTTCCAGATGGTGCGTAAGAAACTGTCTGGTCACTGGCATCGAACGAACATTCCACCCTCACCGTCTTATCTGTTTCTTGCATAATTACTGGATTTTGCTGGATTACAACATGGTTTACATATCTTCCACGGCCCTGTAACAGAGAAGTAAATGCATAAAATTGATTATGCACAAGTATCAATATGGATTTCTAAAGTCAGATTTGTAAATCTCTCATTTTCTAATAATTTTCTGCTCAAGTCATTTTTATTAAGTGATCCAATACTTTTTTAATGAAAAACACAGAATCACTGAAATTACACTTTGAAATAATATAAAGAAAAAGGAACATAAGACATAGGTGAATGATTACTCGGTACAGTCGCAAGAAGTACTAGCATATTCATTATGGACACCAACCACAATGACTTCATAATGAATTCTCTATGTAACCAGTGGCCAACCATGTAGGATTTGACCAGTTCCTTAACAACCATGCACCAATTATAAATTGGTATCAAGGATAAATTGACAAGTTTAACTGATTATGCAATCAAGAATGTTTTAAATTATACATATTTTCCACTTTATTAGGGACGATGTAGCTTATGATATCCCACGATTGCTTTATTTATAATGTGACATTTCTAAGCAAGTATGAAATTGACAAACACAATTCCTCCCACACGAAGTTAGTATTTGCAAAATATGTCAAAGCTGACCAGCTAACATTCATTAAGGGCCTTACCATTGTAAATTAGAATGCACAATTCAAGATAAAAAAAAAAAGCATGAAATGTATAATTTTAACCATATGTAATACTTCGTAATCATCATGTTGCCACAGTAAGAGAGACAAGCACATTTATTCAAAAGCACATGCTAAATTGTTTGCCACTAACATGCATTTCAAATATTTCTTTAATTCTACAAAACCTCTATTAACTTATGCATTGATTACAATATGATAACAAACTTGAGTTTGAAATTACACTTTAGAGGGCAAAAGAAAATGTATCTGTCACTTACAAATTCTGAAGCAGACAAAAATCAGATTATTTTTACAAGTAGCAGATTTATTTCATCCTAATAGGGATGAGCCGATATGAAAATCTGGCCAATACCAATATAAAATTCCAAATGGTACGTGAAGAACCTGAATGGATCACTGACCTCCTTAATAAATGCATGTTTCGAGGTGACTGCAGTGCAAAAAGATGTTGCATATTTAGAAATTTACTTTTTTAAAAAAGTAGGGCATGGAGATTATTCATAACAATTATACAAAATGGCAAAATTTTGCACTAAATAATAAGATATTTATTTATAGATGTATCGGATCAGTAAAATAATCATTAATTTTACTGATAAACCAATACACAGATATACCTATATCAACCGATACCGAGAGATAACTGTCCCATCCCCACATCCTACCAAACAACCCTTCAAAGAAATGCAATGAACCGTGTCATGAATGAATGCAGCACTGCGTTTTACATGCAATAGTGCTGCAGATTGTTAAAAAAAAAGTGGGTGTGGGAAGCCAAAAGAATTTAAAATTGCTCATTTCATTGTATCATTCTTACTGTGGTACAGTTACATGCATTTATATTCCAAGGTTTGTTAATGGGGACGAGTCAAGTAGTATTGTAGTACAGAGCTTCATATCACTTGGCTCTTACCCAGGAATACAAAAGCTTCTGACTAACTTCATACAGATGAACAAGCTTACCTGTTGCACAGTTCCACATTGTGTACCCATGGGTATCCTAAGTACAAGCTGTGATTGTCCACTACCCATTTCAAAGCAAGCTTGTGGGTTTCCTGTAGCATACACTCGCCCTTCAAAAGGAGCTCCAAACAGGAATGTGACCAGCATATCTGATTGTGTGCAATCGACTCGCACTAAAGAGAAATTACATTTATTAAAATAATTGAAAAATATTTGGCCCTTATAAAATACTAGCAACAAATTGTGACATTTGTTACTGACATTTTTAAATTTTATTTACTGGCTTTAAGGAAGAATTCACACCAAAGAGACATGTGACATGAGAGTTTCACACCAAAGAGACAAGGTGGATGTGACATGCAGCAAACGACACTTGTTTCTTTACTCAATTCGAATAATGATATCGATATAATTGCATGAATCAGGTTATTAGTCACCCCAAAAAAAAAAAAAAAAAATGTAACAAGAGACATTGTTACATGTAAATAGAGTTTTAAAATTTGTGCAAGTTATTGAAACTTGAGAGAGGCATGTTGTGCATGAGAAAAACAGAAAGAATATGCATATTACTTATGTGAAATTTAGAAAATTTTGCACTTCCGCATTGCACAATTTAATGGTTAAATCCTATTAATTTCGAAGATTCACTGTCTTCATTCACAAAAGGGTACGACGTTTGAAGCAGAGATGGTGCCACATCACTGCATTGTTTGTTCCCGGGCGGTGGTAGTTGCGATTTCTCCCATTCAGTGCCGCTACTACCGCCGCCCGGGAACAAAAAATGCAGTGATGTGGCACCATCACCCCTTCAAACGCCGTACCCTTTTCTGAATGAAGACAGTGGATCTTTGAAATTAATACAATTTAACCATTAAATTGTGCAATGCGGAAGTGCGAAATTTTCTAAATTTCACGTAAGTAATTTTAAACTGCGTTTACCACATCCATCATGAATAATATGCATATACACTATACTTTCCAGCCTGGATAAAGTGAAGACAAACGCTAGAGAAATGGTTCTCAACCTTCGTGAAACCATGTCCTGGTATTTTTTCTCTTTCATGATTTTTCTTTAAAGTCAAGGCCTTTAGTCCAAGAATTTTCCTTGTAAATACCTTTCCAGTATTTAAGATTTTATGCATAATTTAACATGTACCCATGAAATTAAATATTGATAAATAAATTCTGACAATCAAAAAGAGTAATAATACGTAGTTGGATTATGTGTAGGATTGTTGACAAATATAAAAATATGAATGACGAAGCTGTAACGTCGTCTCCTTGTAATTAAGTGATCCCAGGTTCAATACCCAGTGGAGGCACATAGTGGTGTGGGTCCCACTTGAAACTGTATCTCGAGTTCTGATTAGTCTATTTCTGCATAAAATTGACTTAAATAACAAAAACTCACAACTCAAATATGATACTGGGATTGTGTTATTTGTCAATCAATTACATGAAAACCTTTTGCAGCTCGGTATAGTTGATACAAGGGCCCGGGTACTTTACCACATTGACTGATCTAATTTGGACTAAAGTGCCTCCATCTGCTGGCTTTTATAAAATAAAAGTAGTGACTCCTTAAATGGCCAAAACACGGCCTCTGTACACATGTTGAAGGCAAATTACAGCCAATAACTGCATGAAAATACTTGATACAGCGAAAAGAACGTTGTGTTTAAATCTTATATCAACAAATTAAAGGTTCAAACTTGTTGTGAGGCCTCCAGTTGGTCTCTCTGATAATAGCTCATTGAGGTAACGCATTCACTGCGCATACGCGAACAGCAAACTGAGGAAACACGATGCACGGTATTGAGGAAATGGCACAGTCCGAGCAACACACAAGCGACATGAGACATGTGCAGCTTGTCATGTCTCTTTGGTTCGAAAGGTTCAATTGATTACCGGGTGTTCGCTTGCAAGAGACATGTGTCTCTTGCAGTGCATCGCATGTCACGTCTCTCTTTGGTGTGAATTCTCCCTTAGACTTACAGATACACAAGATTGGTGTGTATAGTGAGAGAATGTACAAAATATTGGCAGAGAACAATGGAATTAAAAATCACTTGATTAATTGAAAAATAACTGGACAAAAGATTAATGAAAAGGAAGATATTTTAACCCAGTTTGTATCATGCTGTGTGTCGTGATTGTGATTATTGCAGTAAAATTACACAAGAAAGTTATACATTAAATATATTATTAGCATATTAGTTCTTGAGTGAATCTGAAAACAACAACAATGGATAAAAATATGCATCTACGAGGGGATATCAAAAAGTAATAAAGTAATTGAGTAAATTTTTTACAGCCACATGGAAATGTATTCACAAAAACTGAAATATATATATTTGGAAGTACATGTATTTTGCCACCTTTCCACGAGATGGCAGGTGTTTGCACCTCGCGCAAGTCGAGAGGCAGTTGTTTCAAAATGGCAGTTATGCTTGAGAAGTTCGACACAGGTGAGCTGTAGTGTGATTCTGATTCTGTGGTCAAAAGGACAGAAACCACCTGAAATCTATCATGACTTGTGTGCAGTGTATGGTGAGGTGTGCATGACATTCACAAATGTCTGTAACTGGTGTGCAAAGTTCAATGTAGGGTGTGTAAATGTCTTCGATGAACCCCGTTCTGGACGGCCTCACACATTCCACACACAGAGCAATGTTGACGCAGTGGAGACATTGATTCAGGAGGACCGGTGGTCATCAATCCGAAGAACAGTGGATGCAGTGGGCATTTCATATGGCAGTGCATACACCATCATCCATGAAGAAATTTGGGTATCGTAAAGTGTCAGCGAGATGGGTCCCCATACAGCTCACACCACAGCATATGGCGGACCATATGGGCATTTGCTCTGGTACCATAGGGCTGGAAACGCATTCCTCGACCTCATTGTTACCAGGGATGAATCGTGGGTTTTTCATTACACCTCTGAACGAAAGCAACATAGTATGGTATGTTAAACACACAAACTCATCCCACCCAAAAAATTCAGGACAACCCCCTCTGCAGGAAAGGTCTTGCTTACCATTTTCTGGGACAGCCAGGGTGTCATTCTTGCTGATATTGTGGTAAAAAGAGCAACTGTAAATGCTGCTGCATATTGTGCCACACTGGATCGTCTATGAGCTGCTCTGCACCGTAAACGTCCAACAAAATCTCTGGAGGCAGTCATCATTCTCCATGACAATGCTCGTCCCCATGTGGCTGCATCAGTGATGCAAAAAGTCAATTCTTGGCCTTGGGAAATTCTCAAGCATCCAGTCCAGACCTGGCCCCATCAGACTTTCACCTGTTCGGCCCACTGAAGGAACACCTTGCTGGAAAACAATTCAGCTGCAACACGGAAGTTGTGACAGCCATGCGTTGTTGGTTACGCGTCCAGCCAAATGATTTCTACTGCATGGGCATCGAAAAATTGGTGTCACGGTGGGACGAATGTATAAATATGAATGCATGTTATGTATGTTTCAGTTTTTGTTAATACATTTCTGTTTGGCTGTAAAAAAATTAATCAATTACTTTTCGATATCCCTAGTAAATAAAGTTGCATGAGTATGTGCGTAAAGTATTACTGAAATTATACTCAGTCCAGTGCTCAAAGTGAAGGGGAATGTGAAAAATTGGCAAAACATCTCTCCAGCTATCTCACTGTCACCATGTTAAACCGTAGGAGCATCCCTTCAGCTATCCCCAAGGTTCAAGCAAACATCCCCCAGCTAACATTACCCACTTCAAGCACTGATCTATCATGTGTCTAACCCCAAATGTCACTGCATGCTACAGGTAATAGATTAGATCACAGAAATTATATAAAAGAAATAGTGATAAAGAATATCATATTCACATTTCTTTTGTACAGTATCAGGTACTCTACAAAGTATCTGAAGAGATTAGGATAACTCATAGTGACAGAGCCCGTGAGGGCCAGGGCATACCAGTCTACTGACTGCCAGCCTCACTCCCACCTGTTGAGGTGGGAGATCACCCAACCAGTTATGAGGTGACATGTGGTCAGCACAACAAACCTCCAGTCATTGTAGGTTTCCATGAGGTTTCTACTCATTCATAGCTCCCCAATTTGCTCATGATGGTGGGTGGCCACCAGTCCCATACACAGGCCAAAATCTCAGGAGAAAAATTGTCCCACTTCCCCCAGGAGACCCGAATCTGCACACGTTCTGCAGCTGGAGTCCAAGGCATGATGCCATGGTGTGGGACAAGAGATTAGGATAGCCAAGCTTTTATAGTAAAACTGTACAGCAATTACCTTCACGCAGCTAATGAATCAACCTTAGCCTCATATATATTAGTTAGTACAAGTTTGTCAAATATATCCATGTATCAATGAAAAGATTGCTTAAATCATAAACAATTGGGGTAAATCTAAATCAAACATATTTGAAAAATGGTGAGCAACAATATCTATTCATTCATAAAAATACAATAATAATGTACTTACCATTACTACAACTGCCTCTCTCACTGTAAAAGAAATCTCTGTCTGATAACAATGCTGATCTGTCTGCAGTAAAGGCATCGTCAGAGCTGAGGAAGCATTCCCGTCGTACAATATGGAAGTTAAATGAGCGGCACTGAAATTCACGTTCTTGATCACAGAGTCTGCGGCATTCATTAACATCATAAGCCCGAGCCACAAAACGGTCGCTATAAGGTAGAAATCGACCTGGTTGGTCTGTATATTCACAGTTTGGAGGCTCTGCAAAATACAATGGGAAAAGTTAATAACAGTGTCAATTACTATTTGAGGAAGGTATGAAAGTTAAGTAACACAAGTGAGGAACCTGCCAATTAATTTTAATTGCATTATTTTGTATTTTACTTATTTTGTGTTGCTTTTTCTGCCACTTATGGCTTATCATAATGGCAAGGATGAGTGCCGATTAAATGAAATTGATGAAGGAACACTCACAAAGAAACACCATGCACAGGCCAGGACTTGAACCAAAACTTTTGGTGGCAAGACGGTGAGTTGAGCACCAAGGTACAAAGTATGGGTAGTGATATTTTTTTCTTAATTCTTGCATCATTCTTTCCATCATTGAAGCAAGTCTGGATTCACTATTTATTGATAGATTGTATTATGTGTTAACATTAGATGTACTCATTTCTATCCTTTAGCAAATTGAATTGATGTCCTGCAGCAAGATTTTATTCATTTAAATAAACAAATTACTAAGTACCTGAAAGATGGTAAAACAATATAGCTTAAGATTAAACCTAGAAAAACTAGTGACAAACTTTGGATTTTACACTGAAGAGTTTATAAAATATACATGTCTACTTTTGGATATTATAGGTGGAAAGTTTTGATATGGAAAAAACTGTAAACAATGAGCAACTCAAAATTTAATTTTTTTAAAATTTATTTTTTTACACTAAAAGTAGAAGCAGTAATGTAATTTGATATTTGCACTGAACACTAACTAGAAATTGAATCTATATACTTTACTTCACATTCCCTATAATTACACAAATATATTCACTGCATACTATTATGTACAGTCACGGACACTTCTGGGTTGTAATGATCTCATTGAAAGTCAATGAGATTGTTACAACCCAGAAATGTCCGTGACTGTACCTTAACACAGTACATACCATATTATGGCAATATCCATTACATGCTAATTTCATTAACACAATATTACTGCACAAGTTCTACAATACAGAATTTTGATTTCAAGTGGCTCTTATAAATTGCATAAATTAACTACTTACGTGG
Source organism: Lepisma saccharinum (assembly GCF_977018435.1). NCBI lineage: Eukaryota > Metazoa > Arthropoda > Insecta > Zygentoma > Lepismatidae > Lepisma > Lepisma saccharinum. The sequence continues at coordinate 40,121,575 of NC_139230.1, forward strand.
TGCACATTCATTCTCCATGTAATCCACATCACTGGAAGTCCTGTGGAAACCTTCAGGATGTGTTCTTCGAGTGTCAGGGCTCAACTTACAGATGCGATCTCTTTTGTAGTAAGTAGCTGATCTGGAAATGAAAATAACAATTACCTTTCTGAAGTAATTTATCTATCTTTAGATTCTTCAGAAACTACTTGCATGTCAGTGTGGGTTCTTTTTCTAACTCAAATACCCATTCCTTTCACAATTAGAATAAAATTGGTTTATATTACTTGGAAAATATGGTAAGAAATCAAATTTTATGTAAAGCAAAATCTGTATGTATATCTAGACACATGTCTTTCACAATAGCAAAGTTATTATATTGTTATTAAACATGTATCATGGTTTCTTACCCTGTTATAAATGGAGTAAAGTTGCAAGTAAGTTTCTCTGTAAAATTTTACTAAAACAACATATGACGCACATGATTACAGTAAAATGTCCAAATGATAACACTCGACTTAGTAATACAGCAAAGATTTAATTTGCAACAAAGTAAACTGTATAACTTATTTGACTCTCCAAACAATAATAATAATAGTGTGAAAAAATATAATGTAGCCACATACTATAAATAAAATAATATAAAATATTATATTTTCCTGTAGGTCTATAACAACATCAGTTTCTCAAAAAAGAGTACTATGTTATGTAGGTTTCATTTTAGCTGACTTACCTGCAAGTGATCCGTGCAGCTCTTAGACATTCATCTTGACACTGTCGACGACTGAAGACATTTCTAATATCAACAGAATTTGGTGCTACAAACTCATAGCTTGGAACTCTCGTGAATGCCCAGGCTTTTGCACATGGTCTCTCTGGAAAAACAATTATCTGATTGTATAGAAGTTTTACATAATATGTGAAATTAGTACACATCTGTGTAAGCTGCACTTAGAATGAGTAGTGATCAAGAGTTAAATCATAATTGCAGCATTTTCTAAATGCTAATACCGTATTTACACATGTATAATGCTCACCCTGGATTTTGATGGGGAAAAATTACAATTATATCTTGTATATAATGTGCAGTATAATTCAGATGCAAGAAATAGCTTTCTTAGTTGTACAAAGTGCATGCATGAATTCCACCAGGACATACTGCTTTTGTTAGTGTAGCAGAACATTACATTACATTACAAAGTGAAAAATTGTGGGATATGTCCTTTAAACTTTTATATGCAGTTTTGCTAATTTCCTATTTACTTTTTCTAAAAAGAACTTCAAAATATATACTTTTTCCATGACTAACATAACATTTATAGGAGGCACATTCAGGACCTTAAAATTAGCAGTTAGCAGCACAAGATTTCTTCTATTAAGGCATTTACACACTTCAAATATGCGTATTGATAGAAGGAATATAATCCAACCGAAGTAAGACATCCTCGCTTCGTGTCTGAAACAAAGGAGAATGAGACTCATCAGTAAATTTGCAAAATTGATGCGGTTGCTAGGTGTAAATTGCATTTCATATGACCAAGAGATGTAGGCGTGGAAAAAAAAATGAAACAAACAAAAAAATCAATCAAAGATTTCAACCAAGGCTAATTAAGCCAAAACGGGCTGTTGTGGGGAATCCACAACGGTCCGGACGGTACGCCCCTGACTCGAGAGTCATTGGGACACGGTCAACCCCCGGTATCAATTCGCGTACTGTCGCAATATGCGTCGTGATGTGCGTTGCAATTAGCCAAAGGTAATAAAACACACGACGGTTTAAGAAATTGATTAAATTTACAGTTACGTCGTCTCTTAATAATGCCATTTGAATTTGTAAATGTAATATGAACCTAAATCTGCCCGTGGACTTTTGAGTATAATTCTACGAATGTTTAATTTACGCACGAAGGCATTGGAAGAGGCCAGCCATCATTATGAGTACTGAAATGATGATGAATTATAATCGCCAACTAGTAAATAAAATTTCGACCGCAGCTTCGATGCGAGTGATGGCTTGAAGTGCAAGAAATTGTGGCGTCAGGATAATTCTCGTAAATATTCTGGGGTGGGGAAATTCTAAAAGCTAAGCATGCTGGAACATGGTTCGATCTTGTCCGGCTGCGAGAGCAATACAGTCGCCGCTAGGCAACAGATTATGCGAAGTCAGGAAAAGGTAACGGGAGATGTATTGTTCTGCTCAGAGTCGGTTGCTTGGAAAAGGAGCGGAGTTAGCCATTGTGCATTGTCATATTGCAATCCTGTCATTGTATCAATTTTCACCTCTCGGCCGGAACTGTCCAAGGTTACTGGGTGTATGGGAACGCTGAATCGTAGCCGTCAGAGTTTGCTGGAATTAACTAACGCTGGTAAAAACGGAATGGAGGAAATTAACTTGCAAGAAATGTGAGTTATTGCGTTCTTGCGGTTCTCCGCTGGGTACTAGGAGGGGGGAGGGGTAAGAGAGAGAGAAAAAAAAATAAAAAAAATTGTAAGGAAAAGAGAAACGTGACGACGCTTGCAGAAATGTGTACTGAACCGTGCACCAAGAACTCGCGTGCAAATCTGGGGTGTAGACATAATGGAAACTATAAATTTATCGCAATGAAAAAAAATTTATAAACATTTTATATTGGCACGTAAATCAATTATAAATCATCATACATATCGTGATGGACAAAAGCAATAGGTTGATCCTGAGCTAAGATATTAACTGAAATTGGTATTAAATAAGACTCAGTAACACCTTCATCCATTACGTCAGGTAACTGTCTTTCAGGAGCACAGGTGGGAGGAGCAGGGTGCTGACTACACTCAATCTCAACAAATGGTATTGGAGAAGGGTTTAGTGGTACTATCCCCTGGGTGTTTGTTTCGAGTTCCATGCAAACATTTTCATAAACATGATTCATTTCTGAGTTAACTTCGCTAGCTATGTCATGTAGTACCACAATGTCTTGTACTTGAAGCTTCTTTGTTGCAGGCTTAGAGCGATAAAAACGAGAACAGAGTAAAATAATTACTAAAATAAAACATATAACAAAGGTTGCAATGACCAAACTGGTACAGATTACATACGGGAATTGGAACGCTTCTGAAAGTATCTGTGTAAATGATAACGCCTGAACTGATGGGAAATTAATATATAATACTATAAGTACTCCCAAACTATTCATAGTAGGATTGTTGCAATCCATTCCTGACCACTTAGTACACTAAATTTTCGTTAATTAGGCGTGCTATGAGCTCTATATATATATTTTTAAAAGATACCGTAGCTGTGCGTTTCCTATTCGGTTCTTAAATATAAGTAATCCTATTCTGTTTTTGCATTATAAAATTTATTATTAGAGGCGGGTAAAAGGAAAAAAGTTGGGAAGATGTAAATCCGATGATCTGGAAATAAAAAAAATCGACGCTAATAAATATGTGAATGTGTTGTTCAGTCATGAAAATTCTCTAACACTAAAATTACAGTGGAACATCTTATGTTCACATTTCATTATTTATATGTGCTTAGCACATTTATTTGAAAAATATAACTAAAGTCTTCTGGAGACCTACATCTTATGCCATTTCGTCGATAACGAAAGGTACTTTCACCAGTTAATTGGGATCCCTGGGTAACTGGAGAAAGGATAATCAAAAGGCGCATTAAATTATATTTCGTACGTATCACTACTATTATAGTATTGTGTAGGTACTAAATAAACTCCTGGTGTCCATGCGCATTACAGAAAATATATATATCGGTGTTGTTGAAAGTCAATGTTGCTTTCATCTGACGATGTAATTTAGTGTGCATGACTGAATATTTCACTTAGTGGCAACCGTTTGGTTAGTAACAATTGATTATTCACACATAAAATTTATTAACAAATGAAAAGGTAAAGAAATGTTACTCGTATTTTATCTTTAAGTGAAAAGGATGTTGTAAAACCTATATGACGAGATAACGCGCGTACATGCATTGTTTTTAATCCTCGATTTGCTCCCCTTCTTCCGTTATGGGCAGATCTTCGTCGCCATCTCCATCTGAAGGTGGGTGATAAATCTTCAAGCGTTGGACAGCAATCTCATCGATGACGGTTTTACCCCGCTTGTTCGTGAATTCCACCTTGTACATGTTGGGGTTTATTTTTCCTAAAATTGTAGCAGGCCCGCGGAAAATATTACTGAAACATCGCGCCCCGCCGATGCGGTTTGTAGGATCAAATATCAAGACCTGGTCCCCTTGATTGAAGTTCACAGACTTATGCCGTTTGTCGTAGTATTTCTTAGTCTCCTTGAATCGTTTCTGTAGGCATTCGGCCGCTGATAAACGTGCTTTTTCCAGGATGCGTATCTTCGTCTCGTTGGACGGGTGGTCACACGGTGTTGCGTGGAGAGCCGCTTCCGCCGGAGTCCGGGGTTCAAAGCCGTGAAGTAGGAAAAATGGTGAACTCTTCAAATTCTCATTCCTGCTAATATTACAGGAAAAAATAGCGGGTTGCAGGTAATCGCTCCAGTTACAGTGTGAGCTCGAGACAAATCTCTTGAGAATCTGTTGCAAAGTGCCATGTGATTTTTCAATAATCCCGATTCTATTGTGGAATTGAGCGGGCGCAAACTTAAGCTGTATCCCCATTCTAGAGTTCAATTCCTGGAATACTTTTGAGGTAAATCCTGTACCTCTGTCCGTAGTGATTTCTAGCGGACAACCAAATTTAAGTATTACTTCCTCGTAAATAAAATCAGCAGCGGTCGCAGCTGAAACGTCGGATACTGCCTTGCCAATGAGAAAACGGGTCGCAAAATCCGAGCACGCTAAAATATACTTGTGGCGTAACATGCCACTCGCAGGATAGGGGCCGCTAAAATCGACCGCAATTCTCTCAAAAGGTTTTTGTCGGGGGAAGGTTAAAAGCTCGCCATTTGGGAATCCGACAGGTCTCTTATGCTGCTGACAAACAATACATTCCCTGACAATTTTCTGTATGAGATTCTTCATGAAAGGGAAATAGAATCTAGAAAGAGCATTATGATACGTCTTGGTAAAGCCGAAGTGAGCTCCACCTATAGGAGAACAATGAATCGATTCGACAACCGATTTTTGCAAGGATCGGGGTATACATAGTAGTTTCCGAGATCCACCCGCCATTTTATGTTGCCTATATAGCAAATTATTTTCCAGTGTGTAGGAGCACGCTTGTCTCTGAAGGGTTGGCGAAATGTCCACATTTTCGTCTTCTGGGCTTTCCAAAACTTTAATAATATCACCAAAAAATGAATCTGCACGCTGGTGTGAGGCGACGTCCACAGTGGTGTCCTGCAATAAAAACATGCGTGGTTCTGGCAACTCTGGCTCATTGTCGGCAGGCAAATTGCCACACTCTCTGCTAAGTGAATCTGCTATATTTTGAGTAGATCTACAGTGTGATACAGTATAATTGTACTCTTCGAGAATGGAAGACCACCTTAAGAGTTTAGCAGAAAGATGACGTGATGTGCGAATATAGGTAATAGCTCGGTTGTCTGTAAATAAATCGAACTCCCTGCCAAGTAAGTAGAATCTAAAGCTTTTAAAAGCATATAGAATTGCAGTAAGTTCCAATTCAATTATTCCTAGCTTCTTTTCATGTTCTTTTAACGTGCGACTACAATATGCGATAGGTTGAAATTCATTCTGGGCGTTAGGCTGCATTAAAACGCCAGAAATCGCCTTTGTGCTTGCATCGGTATAAAGACGCGTTTCCTTGCCGGGGCTGTATGGTAACAGAACCGGGGCTGTAATCAGTGCATGTTTTAACTTCTCGAAGGCTGCTTGTTGCTCGTCAGTCCATACGAATTTCTTGTTTTTACCGATCAATCTTTGTAGTGGTTCAGCTATTTCTGAAAAGGATTTGATGAATTTTCGGACATAAGAACAAAGTCCTAAAAAACGGCGGACCTGCTTTGTAGTAGTTGGAACTTTGTAGTTGGTGATGGAGTCAATTATTTTGTCAGACACGGAAAAGCCATGCTTTCCGATTTTGTGCCCAAGTGCCATAATTTGAAAATATGCAAAATGACATTTGTGTGGGGCCAGGCGTAATCCTGCAGCAATCAGGCATTGAAATAGCCGTTCAAGTGTTGTTAACATATCTGAAAATTTGTCGGAATAGCAGAAGAGATCATCCATGTAGGATGAAAAATGGTCGTTATTTAAGCCAGAGCAAGCCAATTGAAGGCAGCGGGTTAACGCTGCTGGAGATGTAATATGGCCTTGTACCGCATACTGCATTTCATAGTGACCTTTCCCAGGAATTGTGAATGCTGTGTACTGTTTTGAACTCTCCGATAATGGTATTTGAAAAAATCCGCTGCGGAGATCACACGAAGTATAGTACCGCTTGCCACCCATGTTGTAGAGCGTTTCCTGGAGATTATTTATCGAAAGCGCGTCAAAGACAGTACGTGAATTGAGAAATCTCATATCTTGGAGTAATCTGTAACCACCATCTTTTTTACGAACTAAAAATACAGGAGAATTGAAGGGTGAGGTGCTCGGACGAATTACGCCTTGCCGTAACAAAGTATCAACTTGATCATAAAGTTGCGCACGAAGATGAATCGGTACTTGATAAGGTGGCAAATGAAAATCTGAATCATCCTTTAGCCTGATTTTGTGCTCATAATTTGTCGCTTTACCCATATCATCTTCGGACCACGAAAAAACCTGTTTATATTTGTGCAGTAATTGTAGCAATTGTTCTTTCTCTTCGGGTTGCAGTTCGGGATTAATGTCAAGTGTAGTGACGTCGGGCTGCACGCCACTGGGTTGTTGTGATTCTGCTGTGATATTAACCTGTGCATTTTTAGTACTTTCTCCAAAACTTTCTTTCTGAACATAGATTTCACTTAAACTTTCCCTACTTGCGTCCGTGCACTGGCTAGAGCTGTCACGAGTGCAAAGAGGATGCCAAAGTTCGGCCTGTCCTAGTCTTGTCCCCTTTTTAATAATAATGTTATGCATAAGTGGATTGGTTACCCAAATCAGGGGTGAATCCGAGTTGAGAAGAGCCCGGGGGATTAGCAAGCCGGATTTAGTCTGAAATCGTTGATCTGGTTCTAAAAGATTCCTAGCCTTATCGTGAGTATTAACTAATTTCACGGGAATGCATAAGTGAGATCTAGGTTTTACTCTAATCTTTTTAGGGGCCACAAATTCTGGCCGTAAAAGGTGTTGTAGCATATTTGAAACTTTCATGGACACAGAAAAAGGTTTACCACTTTCCCTCTGGATACGGTTTCTGGGAGGAGTACCAAAACGTGTTAAAACAAGTTTGTTGGACTCAAAATCAAGATTTGCCTTGTGACTCTTTAAGAAATCATTTCCCAAAATAATGCCATGCGAAAATTTTGGAATGTATCTGAATGGGTGTCTGAAGGAATGTCCATTAAAAGAAAAGGTCAAAATTACAATTTCATTGATTTGGAGTTGCCCATTAGTGACGCCTTGAACTATTGTATTAATTTTAAATCTTGGGGTATGGGCGGGCGCTGGTATATCTCCTATAACGCTAATTTGAGATCCGCTATCCAAAAGGAACTTGTGCTGCGTACCACAGACTTTACCATTTACATAAATTAAGTCAGCATTTTGAAAAGTGGAAACTGTCAACGTACGACCTACAACATTTGCTGGGCATATGTTTCCTTTATGCCCAGTCCCTAGTCGTTTAAATTGTCTCTATTCTGAAAACAGACAGACGAATCATGATTGGGATAATTGCAAATATCACATCTCTGCCCCTCACGGCGGTCACCGGGCGGACCTCGGTCGCCCCGATCACCGGTCGCGCCCCGGCCCCGCGAAAAATTGCGCCAAGAATGAAAGCGCGAATTTCCATTGCGCCACTGGCCGCGATTGGGGGTCTGATAATGTCTGTTCCGACGAGAACCATTTTGTTGGAAATTATCATTACCACGGCCAAAAGAACCTCTGTTATTTCTATAGTTACCTCTGTAGGATTGACCTTCATAATTAGTATAACGTGGGAAGTTATTTCGGGTGTCTTGTGTATGCCTGTCCTGCTTATTCTGGGCGTTCACCATTTCATCCATCTTAAGAGATAAACTCTTTAATTGAGCTTCGAGACCTGTCTCCTGAGACGAAGGTCCCGGGGTCGAAGGTCCTGGGTTTGAAGGTACAACGTTGTGTACTCTCAAAGAATCCAGTTCAGCCTGCATGGCGGTGACACGCTTCTCGAGGTCGGGATGGGCCTGAGAACGTGGTGTTTCACAAGGTCTCGCCGGCGTGTTGTGAAAGGGGAGCTGTTGCGCACATGGCAGTTTCAATTCATTCACAGGATAGAACAATGAACCTTTCTGAGCTTCTGACATCAACTCCTGGATTTTTCTCTGTTTGATCAAAAACTGAATTTTTTCGAATTGCTTTAAATCTCGCAAGAGCTCAGGGACCGAAGCATATTCCTTCTTATAAGTTTCGCGAATGTATTCAGGTTGAAGACCCAAACACAAATGTTTTATTTGTTTACTGATGGGCATGTTCGGATCCATTTTACATAAGAGAAGCTGCTTATCTCTTATGTAGTCCGAAACTGATTCGTCGTCTCGATGTAGCCTATGCTTAATGCGCTCTTCTAATTGCAGCTTGTCTATGGATCCGGTAAACTCTTCAATCATTTTAGATTTAAAGAGATCATACGTAATGGCCTGATTTCCCATAGTTTGTACCCATGCTTGGTGCCATCTTAAGGCTGGCCCATGTAAAAGAGCCGGCAAAACTTGTAGTTTTTTCGGGGTATCCCAATCATTAAGTAGAGCTAAACTCTCCACTCTATCAAAAAATTTAGTTGCATCTTCTCCGGCCGTGCCTTGGAACTGTAAGCCGTCCAACAAGAACGGGTTAATAAAACCTGTGCATGCCATAGCTCTGGGCGGGACTCGAACTGGGGTGCTAACAGGCAAAAGTCTAGCCCGGCTACGGGTAAATACAGGGCTACGCCTTATTGGGGTGGAGGACGCAGATGGTTGAGTATTTACAAAACTGGATTCTCCGCCAACCACATTCTCTGCCAAAGCTTGGATTCTATCTAGGGTTGCATCTAATTCGTCACAATAATCTAAACTGAACATTCCACATCATTAACCATCACGACGTCGCTGTCAAAAATGAAATAATTTGCCGTGGTCACCAATATAAATTTAGAACAATGAATGCAATTTGTGAGAACATCAAGTGGCGTTAAGAGTGCAAAACACTAAGAAGTGAGATGTGAGAAAAAAATTAAGTTCCAGTTAGTAAAAGGGGTTGCTGTTAAAGTGTGCGACTAGTTTTCCACAATATCATCACTCTCTTGGGTTGGCAAAGTTGCATGTATTGCAAGATGAAATAAATAAAGGCTGATACCACCATTACGTGGAAAATTAACGGTCTATTCTCATCGCATTTCCGGAAAGGAAATGGATGAGAGGCCCAATTCGCACCTCTACCACGTATTGAGACGCAGGTGAACAGAAGGAAGGTTCGGGGATCAAACCTGGGCCTTTTAGATAAAAGTAATTATTCTATTGGGGGTTAGCGGTAGCTCGTAAGCTCTCGCTTGGCTGCATCTGCATACTGCAGGAGGTACCTGAATGCACTTAAATTTACATAACACTTTATAGAATGGCAACTCTCTAGATTTGGGTTACAATGACCTTAAGCCTGCATTGGCAAAGGATGGCATTAAAAGTATATTACCTGTCTCTCTCTTATTGGAAGCGTGGACCGAAGAGTTTCTAAAATAACTGTCACTCGCTTGCTGAAGTTCAGTTCGCCTCTTAAAATCTCACACAGCTTCGCTGCACTCCTCTCTCCAAAACTCAAAACCCCCTTCCTCTTACTCCAGAACCACTCTCCTGTTCTCTCCCAAAACTCAAGACCAACTCCCCTGCAAGCCTCTCTCACCAGATCCAACTCCCTTCCTCCTCATCAAAACTCCTCCCCTTTTTCTCTCTCATCAATTTTCCTCTGCAAATATTGGCGAATGCTTTTCGCTGAGCTGGTGCTGAAGTTAACACTTTCCTATACTTCCTGTCAGGCTGCCTAGCTACACGTAACTCGAAAATGAAAATGAGGGATACGTGACGTATGTTATATTATTTAGCCAGTAATACATTTTAATTATTATTTTATTTTTGTTATATTTTCTTTCATCCAAAGTGCCATAAAAATCAGAATGTTCCTTCATTTTATGATGAGTTCATTTCAACTGCATTGCATATTAGTGTTGCCAACTTGAATGGAATACTGTTGCCATATTCAGAAACTACAGAATTTGAGCTTTACAATGATATATAACATGATAGACTTCCGTAAATACAAAAAATCAATGCAAGTGTCACAAAATCTTGATTTGATTTATTTTACTTCGCTTCTTGTGCCACTTTTGGCTAATTTGCAAAGATGGGGATGAGTGATGATATGATGAAATTGATGAATAGACATCACAAACATCCATGCCCAAGCCAGGATTCGAACCTGGGACCCCTGGCATCGCAGCACGATACGCTAACCACTCTGCCATGGGGGTCAGCTCACAAAATCTTGGAATGACAATGTATGGTTTCATGATTAGACTTTCTGAATTATTCTGTGCATAATACACACCACAGTTTTTGGGGACAAAAATTTTGGAAAAAGTGTGCATTATACATGAGTAAATATAGTATATTTCCAAAGAAACTAGCTAGTCATTAGATGAGATGGAATTTAATTTGCTAAATTTTGTAACATAGTTGAAAAGAAAAACACGTCTTAAATTCTGTAACATAGTTGAAAAGAAAAATACCTCTAAGGCATATCTTCTGAAAATATCCAAGATCAGGAGCAGGTTGAAGGGGTGCATTATCAGAATCAGATGATCTGTCCAGGGCATAACATCGCTGACGTCCTCCACGAACATTTTCAAGTGAGATTGCTAAGCACCTGTCTCTCTGTTGTGCACACTCAACTAAACACTCTGCTGTGATTCCAATGTCTCCTCGAGTTCTAATAGGATCCCTACAAAGAGAAAAAAATAAAGTGTGTAAAAAGGTTACTTGTACATTTGTGGCACACTTTTGCAAGACATTCTACACAAATAAAAATATTATGCTCATAATTTTTTCCAGTGCTGGATGTAGTTATTGGTAGAGGCATGCAAATTTCGTTTTTGACGAAAACACGAAATATGAAATAACATGCTGTAATATTCATTTTTCATGTTTCTGAAAGGTGTGAGGTGCATTTTCCTACCCTATTTTGTCACGAAATAATGCAAAATGAACTGCAAAATGCGAAATATACTCTTAAACACGAAATTTACCATTTATATACCGACGCAACACTTTCTGAAGTCTGAAGTATCCTGTGGGTTATGCAATTCATGGAAAATGGATTAATTCTGCTGTAATATTTGAGAAGCAAAAATGGACCCCTTTATACAGGAATAAACTTAATACTCTGGTAACTCCATAAATGTGCTATTATAAGGGATATGTTTATTTTATGTAATAAGTGCAGTTTATAAATCAAATTTAGGATTATATTCACAATTTTAAAACCAAAATGCAATTTTATATGGACCTTTTGATGTGATTATTCACCGCTATAACACCGAAATTTTATTTTATTTACCGCTTTTGAACCCGAAATCGACTCTGTTTTTGTACCGAAATTTTACTTTTTTATTTACCAAAAATATGTGCCTCTAGTTATTGGTTACTTTGAACCCACTATAAAGTCAGTGAACCTAAGAATAAATAGCATTTGAGATATGTTTCTTTGTGTGTGTGTTCTTTCATATAATTTGAAGAGACAAAAAATCCATATTAAATAACTAAATAGTCATAGTGAAATAGAATGATCTGCCTTTCACCACCAAAGATAGCCTTCATCAAGAGCTATTCACAAGTAGATACAAATACTTGCCCCTTTGTTTTATAAATGTGTGTGTCATTACTTATGCTATGACATTGTGAAAAAGTTACAATAACTAATAAAGGTACAAATGTATTCCCTCCCTCTTGTTTTCTCTCAAGGTTCACAATTTAAAACAAAGATATTACCAACACTTGTTTTAAGTCCACATTACGCTCAAGGATGCTAATTGGGACTGGACATACAGTTTAAAGATAGATTCAAAGCACTGCATATGGTGCCCGCTAAAAATCTACCTAGTGTCCCTTGATTACAGGGCTAATGCAATCAAAAACATATATATTTAACTTTGGAACAATACATACTACAAGAAATAACAGACACTGAACCAATTTGAAATATGCTGCTGTGGTAAATGATGAATACAAATTTAAATGTACTATCCTCTTAAAAACATGCAATGAATAATCCCATACTTCCTGTTAGAGACAATACAAGGAAATGGCTACCAACAAATAATTGTTATTGGAAGAAAAGTCAACTACCACCAAGACTACAACCATCAACAATTAATATTAACCAATTCAAGTCTCTTATTTACATTTATTCAGTCTTTCTACCTTTCTCAGATATATTTCATGATTTAATGTGTTGGAGTTTACAATTAATCTGAGGACTAAATGCTCTGAAATGTATAAGATTTGACACCTATAGAGAATATTCAGTACTCTAACACAAATACCTTTTTTTGAACTATAATGTTATATAGGTTTCGTACTTTACCTACATATTTACCAGTCTTTACATATATGTATGTGTATAGTATGTGTTGTGTGTACCAAAACTTTCAATCAGCTCTACGCTGGAAAAAACATTGCAGCTGTGAATACCACTAAGAATTAAAAGAATTAAAAAATTTATTAATTAATAAAAAGAATTAACAGAGTCCTTTGCATATGATTGGTTAAGACAATCCCATACAGATAGAAGAGCAGAAATAAAGCAATGGTACATTAGATCTTGGTTTGATTCTGAATCAAGCTCTAGGTTTCTTAATAGAACACCTCTGGTGTGTACCAAAACTTAATACAGTGGACTATACGTTTTTTCAGGGGACCAATATGAAAAAACTTAAAAAGTGTGAAAATTTTATAACATTTTGTTCTCTTGGAACCATGAGAGTGAATGTATAAGGAGGAAAATATAAGATCAAGGAACATAAAACTGAATAAGAAATATAATCTGTTAAATGAATCTATAAAAGAGGTAAAGTTTCCTATGCATACAACACTGTGCCATGAAGGCACATTTAGGGGATGCTGGGGTAGGGCCCTACACAATCTCAATCTCTGCCATTTTGGAGGTGATGTGATCAGCACCATGCTTTGGCTGCCTTTACCCCCCTGGTACCTATTGATTTGAGAGCCCCAGTCTCTCTTTGCATGGGGACAAGGCTGAACAAATTCCGACCTTACATCACCTACCCTGGGAATCAAACCTGGGTCTCCCACACTGCAGTCAGACACCCTACTGACTAGATCACCGTGGCTCTCAATCTATGTAACATTATCCACAAACTTATTGGCCAACCAAGCATTTTCCATTTTCATTTTCATTTTCAGAAAATATTAGTTTTAAAGTATTGCCGAGCCGATACCACTTTGAACCGACACAGATACAATACTCCCTCCGATACTGGTAAAAACACTTGAAAATTGTAACAGGTGAAGCAGTTCAGAGTATTTATAAATTTTAATATACAAATTTTTAATTGGCATTATTCCATATCAATCTACAAGAATTTTGCTTTAAAATAATAATATTTCACATGAGATAATCTTTTAATCACACAATCTATTCCTTCCCACAGTGTTGTTGCATAAATAATTAAATTATGTATTTTGCATAATTTTCAGGATATTTAGATTCTACAAAAGTGACATTCTTGGGTTTTGGTGATTAAATTCCAACCAATAGTTTTAGATGTCGATACCACTGGTATCGACTCAGCCTAATTTATAGTCTATACAGTGGAACCCCGATTTAACGTTCCTCAATCTTACATTTTCCTGCATTATATATTCAATCTTGATGGCCTGAACATAGCAAAATGTTATAAAATTTTCCTCGATTTTACATTTTCCCTGCATTTTAAGTTTTTTCAGCTTGGTCCCCTGAAAAACGTAAAATCGAGGTTCCACTGTATTCAAAATCAGTCCCAGCAAAATATGCAATACTGTCACCAATTATAATATGAATGCTCAATGTACCTTCTACTGTTTGGATAAGCAGCTCCAGCAATCTTTTCATAAGTCAGCGTGTATCTGCAAGGGTAAGGGTTTAAGTCTGTTGCATCAGGATAAGGTTGAACTCCAGAATCTGTAGGATACGGTGGGTATGCAGGTCCTGGTGGAAAAGGTCCTGGTCCAGGACTTTGCCCTCCAGGATACAGGGGATTGTAAGGATCGGTTGGGGGTTGATGTGGCCCTGGTCCAGGTAATCCACTGCACTCCTTCTCAGCATATAAGGCTCCACTAAGAACTAGAAATCCTGTAGTACCAGCTGTGGCCCCAGTGTCGCCACTTAACAAACACTGATTGGTATTTATTCCAGTCTAAAATAGAGGAGTAAAATTTATATTTTTTTTTCATAAAGTTTACACTTTGGATAGACTTTAACATGCAACATCTATTTTCAATTACTTTGATATTTATGTAGAAATTTCAACGAAAAATGCAGAACTCAGGTCTCTGCCATTGCTCCATTACCTGAGCCAGCCAGGAGGCAGACATTTTTCACATGTCTACATAGTAGCCCTGTGCATGCCAAATAGTAAGGGAGTTTTAACATTTATTATGATTTTCTTATTCAAGGCATCTATATTGTTCTTCGATATTCAAGATATTTCAAGGTGAAATTGAAAGCTTGGTGAAGTTTCAATTTGTTCATGATATTTTAGTGTTGAATTTAAAAAGTAAGTCCAACATGACTGTTTGACCATGTTTACATACATGTTTAACTATTGAAAAAGAAAAATGTTTATTTCTCTCGCTCTGCAGTTAACTTTTAAGTTTACATCTGATTCTAAAATTCCACACTGTTTGAGTATTAATTACAAACATATTTATGTAATTAAATAAAATAGTAAATAAAACAAATTAAAATTGTAATGGTTATATTACATATTTGTGTCTAGGTATGTTTGACACAGTTCAGGGAAATTGTATAATAGGTTTCCCAAGAGCAATGTCTTGAATGATTTTTAAAGTTAATGTGAGCTTGTAAACAGAAAGCAGAATACATTCGTGTTAAGTTATTAAAAATTAAAACTTGTATAAAAATCTAGCACAGGAATGTTCTCTGCTTTTAAATGCTGAGTGGCACCGACTAGAATCTAGATAGATTACTTACCTGGCTAAGAAATGTGTATGATCTACACACAAAGCCTCTCTCTACATCACATGCATGTTGACAACTTGAATCGCTGAAAGCTGATATTGATTTATCTGTATACAACAACTGTCGGTCTCTTTGCTGGTTTCTATACACGCATCTTCCAAGAGCTGAAAAGAAAGCAGAAATAATAAATAAATATGAATATTTTGTGCTTCTTTCTGTTTTTAGAAAATGTCATGACTGAGAATAAGCTCCAACATATCACATTCGAAAACTCACATGCTGCTTTGCAAAATTAAATGGCATACCAAGGAGTTCGAATAATGTCCACATTTTAAAGAATTGTAAAGAGAAAAGTTGAATATACATGTATTTTCTCTTCCTCTTTTTCTAAAATATAAGGTCATTTTAAAGAACTGTAAAGAGAAAAGTTGTTTGTACATGAATATTACTTTTTTGGTGTGTTCTATTAGACAGAAATCTCATTCTGCAAGATAATTTCAGAGTAAAGTTGAGTTTTGTTTTTAAGTTTAGTTTATGCACTGGGCATATAGTTTCAAGTGGGATTCCAATCACCTCCACCAGGTATCAAACCTGGTAAAAAAAGGTAAAGTTCTCCCCTGTGCTTAGCACCACGCCATGAAGGCGTATAGGGGGTGTGGGGGTAACGCCCCACACTTTCTTGATCCGGTCATGAGTGGGGGTGATGTGATCAGCATCACGCCCCTGACTGCCTTTATCCCCAGGGTTTCCCCCAGGTACCCATGTCATTCGACGCTGGGTGGGCGCCGGGGCCGCTTCCATCGTTAGAAAAGTTCCCGGATTTGAACCGGCCGGGGATCGAACCCGGGACCTTGAGCATGGTAGTCAGACGCGTTACCGACTGAGCCACCGCGGCCACCCTAGGTATCAAACCTGGGACCCCTTGAATATTTCAGAGTAAAAAAAGAAGTAATATGTTCTGTAACTGAAATGAGTTTTTATTATAGATATACTTAGTTCTTTTCTACTTATCATTTACAAATTTTCTACAAAGAGATTCTCTACATTTGGTGACAATGGATATGCAAAACTGCAATGTGACTTGTAGACACAGTAATAATACCAGGTGTTTCATAAATAATTGAGGGATTACAAAAATTTATTGCAAGTAAACTATTGAACTTTTGTTAATGAAACCAGTCCAGAATGAACGAGGAACTCAAAACAGTTTTTTTAACACCTACAAATGCACCACAGGTGACACAGCATGCATCCATGCGATAGGAACACAAACAGTTTGTGCATGCATGTTTCATTAAGCTGAGAGTTCATATCCCTGCCGCTAGGCGACACTCAAATCACCCACATAACTCAGTGTTTTGTGCAATGTTTTGGTCCTCAAGATCACGGGACCTTACACCGTGTGACTTCTTTTTGTGGGGTTTCATCGAAGATAGAGTATTCGTCTCACTGATGCTGCGTGATATCACACCTAAGGAAGCATATTATCGCAGGGATAGACACAATCAACAGGACCATGTTGATGCAAGTGTTACAAGAAGTAGACTATCATGTTGATGCATGCTGAGTCACCCATGGTGCAAACATTGAACAATTATAGGTGTTAAAAAAAAAACTGATTGAGTTCCTCGTTCATTCTGGACTGGTTTCATTAATGTAAGGTCAATACTTTACTTGCAATGAATATTTGTAACCCCTCAAGAATTTATGAAACACCCAGTAATTTAACTTATTGCAGAAGCATTTTTCAGTTGTCAACCATGTGATATGTGGAAACAACTTTAAATTTCATAAAGCTAACATCAGGCTCTACTTTATTACCTTGTTACCATAGAGTTCCAAGTTCGATTCTTGGTAGAGCACATTCTGTTGAATCTCATTTAAATCTGTATGTTCAGTCACAACTAGTCTCTGAAGGTCACCTTGTAATCAAGGGGTTCCAGTGAGGATCATTGCACAGTGGTTCCCTTCACACTTAAAACTGTAGGTCCAGTCCCAATTAGCCAATCTAACCATAAATTGGACTTAAACAAACTTGTAC
This sequence comes from Lepisma saccharinum, assembly GCF_977018435.1. Lineage (NCBI taxonomy): Eukaryota > Metazoa > Arthropoda > Insecta > Zygentoma > Lepismatidae > Lepisma > Lepisma saccharinum. The sequence continues at coordinate 40,138,878 of NC_139230.1, forward strand.
TTCAAGAACTAAACTTTGAACACAAAGCTGTTTCCATTTATTCTAACATGTCACCAAAAAAAGTTCTGAATCTCACAGTGTTATCCACATTATCTGACATTTTATTTTACCCAAAGTATAGTACCTAAGAAAAAGTGTTATGCAATAATTACACTAAGTATAAATACTATAATATGATAAATAAGGAGGTAATATCACAATTGCAATTATGCATTACTGTGCTGCTTGTAGCTTTGAATAATTGCTCTTATACCTAAAGCATATAACACATTTGAAATATCAGCATAATGTACACAGACATTTACTTACGGACAGAACATTGGTTCTCCAAATAATCAGAGTCAAGAGCAGCTACAAAGGCTTGTGGTTGTGTGAATCTGTCCTCTGTACTAAGACGACACTCTCTTCGCCTGTGATTATACGTGGCTGATCTGATAAAAAAGAAAAATATTTTTGAAGTATTTCTTTGTGTAACATGTACACTGGTTTATTCATTTGGAAAACTGCTATTTTATAATGAATCATCTCAATACAAAAATCCAACATCTGAATAAATTTGATCTACCTCATAACGTCATAAAAGAACAAAAATAAAATAAGTTATAAACCCATTATGTACATCAATTAACTGCAAGGTGATTTCAAAGCATGGGATGCTGTGCTTAGCACAAAAGAAAATAACATGACATGACATGACATACCTGCAACTGAACTGCCTCTCTTCTAAGCATCTGTCTTCACATTCAGTTTTGCTAATTCCAGGGTATCTCATCTTTTCAAATCCTCTTAGTTCAAAATTCATATGCCTTTCAAAAGTCCATGCAAGACCACAGCCTCCACCTAGAGATGAATGAGAGTGAATTATGTTGACTTGGTCAGGTCTTCTGGTTAGTTTGCTAACATTTAGAATTTATGTACTGCAACACTCTTTTCTCATACAACCAATGCATTTTATTGTTCACTCTACCCTTCAAAAAACAGATGATGTACTGAACCTTTACAGTCCTGTGGCGCTTATGCACTTTTTACCTCTGTCCCAGGCCATTTAAACAAGTTTTGTAAGGTTTAGCAAAAATCGTTATAGCTTCCCTATGGCAGATAATTTAGTGAAACTAGAAACATTTTACTAAGAATAAAATGTACTTTGACATAGAAAAGATAAAGTGTTGTTATCTGTATGTATTTGTTATTATTCGTGGCTTCAAATGTCAAAATTGAAAAACAAAAGAAAACAAAAGACAAAATTTTGCCCCCTTCCCTCCCTGTTGAGACATGGGACAGGAACAAATTCTATGTCCTATTTGCAACAACATGTCTACATTATAATTCAATATTTATTTTGTTTCTAATGCCTTTTGCCATCCGAAGAATAAATTAAAGAAAACTAAGTGCATGAGTTATTTTCGACACGGGTTGGCAACATGCACAAATTTTTTTTAAATTTATTTTTTATTATAAAGACAGGAATTTCAAATATACATACACGAAATTGGGTACCAATCATTTCTGTGGATGTCGTTCTGCTCCCAGTAATTTCTTAGTTTGTCTTTTTTGTTGTGCCCCATTGACAAACAAATCACAAGGAAAACAAGCATATCTCCATGGAAATTTCCTGCTGACGGGTAATACATGGGTTTGTTGATAAATATTGTTCATAATATCTGTTACTTTCAGATGTCAAAAGTTCCATAATTTGTTCATCAAAATACAGTCTAAAAACATCCAGCAGAGTGGAGTTGGCTGAGATGTTACGTACTTTCAGTCCCTGATTGCCTTGAAACTGTGGGACTGTAGGCCCCACAGTGATCACCCCTGGCTGCTGCCATGTCTCTGGAAGAAATTCTTCATCCTCTGAATCACTTGATTCATTTCCACTCGAGTCACTAACATGTTCACCCCTATCACGTACACCGCCGGCCCCTGTGGCCGAGTGGTTAGCACATCGCGCTTCGATGCCAATGGACCCGGGTTCGAATCCCGCTCGGGCTTGGTTGTTTGTGAATGTCCATTCATCAATTTCATCACTCATCCCCATCTTCACAAATTAGCCAAGAGGCACAAAACGCGAAGTGAAATAAATTAAATCAATCAATCAACCAACCTATCACGTACAATTTCCCGCAACTCCTAGTTGCTTTCCAATTCCCCATCTGTGTCAAAACCGTCTAGTATATTGTTTACCTCCCACTCCAAATCCTCTAGCCATATAGTCGAACTCATGTTCACACAACACACACACACGCAAAAAAAAAAAAAAGAGTAAAAAATACCTCTCACTACACTCCCACGATGATCAAAACATGAAAAAATATCTCACTCCACTTGCAAACATGCAATAACTATGCACACGACGTTACTGCAACACCTCTGTGAACTGAAATGAAGCGTCCTTTTAAAAATAAAAGGGACAGTCAGCTGGAAAAATTACACGATTTATTTTTAGCCCTGATCCTATCTCTTACTTCTCCCCCCCTTTCATTTTCCTTCTGAAAGAGGAGTGGTTGTCTTCTGAAGCAAGCATTGTGCAAAGTCCATATTCGCGCAACACACACATTAAGTAAAAAATACCTCTCACTACACTCCCATGATGATCAAAACATGAAAAAATATCTCACTCCACTCACAAACACGCGAAAATTATGCACATGACATTACTGCAATGCCTCTGTGAACTCCTTTTCAAAATAAAAGGGATAGTCAGCTGGAAGAATTGCACGAGTTACTTTTAGCCCCGATCCTACCTCATACTCCTTCCCCCTTTCATTTTCCTTCCGAAGAAGAAGTGATTGTCTTCTGAAGCAAGCATTGTGCAAAGTCCATTTCACCCGCTGAAACGTTATTGCTGCAAACACTTTTGACAACAACGCCCCCTCCCTCTCCGACCATGACCTGCTTCGGCATGTTGAGAAGGAAAACATTAGACAAACGATTTCCTCATACGTCGCTTTCCTGCAAGGCATGAGATTGTAAACAACCATTGTAAACAAGCATTTACAACGGTGCCAACTCACTTCTGTGAGCTTTGTCATTCGATGTATCTTTTACTGTACCAACAAAGAGGAGGTGTAAATTTAGCAGCTGCTGCTGATGTCATTAGGGAGCTGAAGAGCACCAGCGTTACTGTCAATGCATATTGAATTTCAAGTTCCAGCCACTTGGAGGCATGAGCATCGAAAGTAAACAGGGTTGCAAGGCGACGAAAAAATGTTCAGTTCCATTGGTCAGCATATGACTGATCAGGACTGTGGCCAAAAATGCCATCAGTCAGCATATAACCAATCGGGACTGTAAAGGTTAAAGGTGTATATCAATATACTGATGTTCTAGTACTGCACATTAAATGCCTTATTCAAAGCTTATATTAAAATTGATTAAGAAGTCAGTATACCAAGATAAAATGCACCAGATCATAAATTCTGGCCATAGTAATTTCAGTCAGATCATAACTTTTGTCAAGAAGTCAAAAATCATTAACATTATGAAATATAATGAAACAAATATATATCAAAACAACTTTGAAAGTGAACTACAATTCTCTATAATGAAAATGAAATTTGAAGGTTTTTAAAATATGACCAACCTCTCAAACAGATGGATTCAAAGTATGCCATTCCCACAGTGGGACGTAAATCAATTCTAGCAAGTTCACTGTCTACTCCCAATCCCACACAATCATTTCTAGTGTAATCAAGATTGAAACTTCTGCAGCGTGGATCACTTTGGCATCGTCTTGCACACTGTTCTGTGATTCCCGGAACAGTTTCTCTCAGCAATGGATATCCTTGTTGTCCTTGAAGCTCATGACCAGTTATTTTTTCAAATGTTAGGCGACCAGCAGGACATCTCTCAACTGCACAGTGCAAGAGAATGAAGATATATTAATGAATGTGTCCACATAAATATAGAATTTAAAACTGAGAAAACAAATGTATTCCTATTTCTACATACAAAATTATTAATTACAGTGTCAGGTTCTCATTTAACTTAAATGTTAAATTTCTGTGACTTAAACATGATGTTTATATTTAAAAATGCAATCCTATGTACAAAAAAGGAAATTAATCCTATCACCATTTCCATTTCAATTTACATTACTTCAATAAAATAACTTCCACCAGGATTGATATAATTTTAACAGAACAAAAGCTCATCAAAGATGTAATTTTTGTACAGTGCACATGTTTATAATTCAAATAAATGATTTGTTGCTCTTGCTGTCTGTAGTTTAACACTGTTAAGGAGAATTAATGGTTCCCTGACAATTTGTCTATAAAGGTTGGGTACTGTATATTACATATTGTAGACCTCATCGTGCTTGGATATTTTGCAATGGGTGATAAAGGACAAAATTTCCCATGGTCTAAAACATAATAAGAGGGATATTGTGAGTAAATCTTACTTGGATAATTTTTGTGGAGGGTTATGAACCACGTGTGTTAACTCTTCCTCTAAACAAACATACTACTCAACATGGTTTCCATCACAAACAATGCATTGAACCAAACTCTCGAATCCTCTTTGAAAAGATTCAAGTGTGCACTGTTGTACCCACTTCTTCAAATCTACTTTCACCTCATCTGTGTCATTGTCCCTGAAGACTGTTCTTCACTGGACTGAACAGGCGTAAGTCGTAGGATGCCAAGTCCAGGCTGTATTGTGGATGGGAAACCAGTACCAGCTTAATTTGCAGATCTCTTAATTTGTTGCCAAAGTTGCAGATAGTTTCAGATTCTTGTTTGGTCTCTTCCTCCTAATGGTTTCTCTAAGCTTTTTGAGTGTCTCAATGAACCCGCTCACTGGTCACGGTATGGCCAGGTTCCAGAAAATCAATGAGAATGATGTCCTTTTCACCCCCCCCCCCAATAAAAAAAACAGCTTGACATTCTGTATGGATCGCTGGCTCTTGAACTTCTCAGCTCTTGGAGAAAAGGTGTGATGCCATTCCATGGAATAATTCTTCATTTCTGGATCATATATGTCCACATTTCATCTCGTCAATAGACTGAAAAAAATGTCTGCATTTGCTTCAAACACTTCCAGCAGATCAAAGCAAACTTCCACCATTCTCTCTCTCTCAAATCGGGTGTCAACTGCTGAGATAGTATAGAGGAACTTTAACAACGTGTGCCAAGTTAATAAAAAACTGTGCCCACTACTTTCAGTAAAGCTCTTGCATTTTACCTGAATGGCAGTTATGCTTAAATTAATTAATTTTCCTTGACTAGCAACTGTACAAAACCTATTTTTGGTTATCTTTCTTTCTGTACGTAATATTTCAAGCCTGCTTGTTAACTAGTACTGTTCTGAAAGAGCATAAACCAGATTCTTAATGTATACATTCAAGGCTACATTTTGCCCTTTATTCATTTTTTTAAACATATTACAGCTTTCATCTTATGGATATCAAAATTGTAATTTTTTTTTTATCTGTAATCATTGCCCTACAGACATGGTGGAAATTGACAGGTGAGGGGATGCCTGTTTGAACTTTGGGACTAACTGCTCCTATGGTTTAACATTGTGGTAATGATACAGCCGGGGGCCTACAGATAAACATAGGAGAATCATACTGCAATCAGGAACATGGCCAATGCGACATTTTTATTTTTATTAATCAAAAACAGCTGATGAGGCCTTTTTGTTTGGTTTAATGAATGTGAATGTTTAATCAATCACTAATTCCATTACTACCTCCTTAACAGATCTGAACCATTATTTCTACACTCTGATGACTACAATGTGAACACTATAGATAAGACAAAACTGCTAACTTACTTTTCAGCATCATGTGCAAAAGATAAATCTACGGAATTACATAACTATATCTTGCAGCATCTAAACATGAATGTGGCAGTTTCAAATTTAAAAAAAATGTTCAAGATTTTAACATAATTTAGTCTGTCTCCATTAATATGGTTTGGCTTAAATAAGTTATCTGCAACATTCACATTCTGCTGCAATAATACTGGATCAATTCATGGGTTCGGTATAAGAAAACTACTTTTAGAAAACCAAATGTAATAGCATTCCATTATGGCCTGTTCAACTACACCTCCACCTGCAAAATAAGATTCTTGCAGTATTATATGTTCTTATTCAGAATAGAACAACACTGCATCATTAAAGCTACACTAAGCAACTAAGGAACAATGAATGGAAAAGAACTTGTTCGTGGTTGCATGCTGTGCCCAGATCTACTCTATCTACAAGCAATTGCTGCAGCTGTGCAGCATGAGACATAATAGAGCCTCCATGCGGACAACTGTTGAGAGAGCTTACTGGCCACGGCTGCACCTGAATTTGTGGCGGGTCGCCGCTCTGGTTCTGTGCGGCTGAAGAGAGTACCTTGAGGATCTGTGATGGGGTTTCCAGGATGAGGGTGATGGTTATTCCCTGGTGAGCTTAGGTCTCGACAGTTTCTTTCAAAGTAGTTTGTCCCTGGTCGACTCATAAGTGCATCACTCCCTGCAGATGCTGGAAAATAAATATGCAAATATGTGAGAATTTGTTGCTTCTAACTATTATTATGGCAAGTGTTTACTTAATTAGGTTTCAAATCTTAATTGTAATTTAATGAATTATGACATCCTCCATGCAATTTCATTTTCTATATGCTTTTATATAATACAACAGATAATAGAAAATAAACTAGAGAAATTCTTGAAATTTTTAACATCTTATTTGTGTTAAATTTGAATATGTTGTGTGTTATTGTTGACTATTTTTAGTAAGTGGAGCAATATAGTTAAAACTGCAACATCCTTTTTACAAGGAATGTGGATCATTTACTTTTTCAGCTCTTCATAGATCAAATATCAGATCTGCATTCAAAATATTAACTTCTTTGTTCCATTCTTTCATCACTTTTATTTTCTATATGCTTTTAAAATTTAATATACACAAGTACAAAGTATGGTACAATTGATACAACTGGACCATAAATTAGCTTCGCATAATCAAAAGTTTAACCTAAAATTCTTCACAATTGTCCATATTAGCACTCTGAAATTTTCAATATCTTTAACTTCTTCCCTTCACATAACATCTTATTGTATCTAAAGATATCTGTTTGGCAGTTACGTGGAGATAGGTAATTTACTCTGATAAGTTTACTTTTAATTTTTCAGTGCAAATTTTCCATCACCCGTCTGATGACAAAATCGATTGCAAAGGAAAATTTGAGTGGAAAAATGAAAAGTAAACTTAGAGTAAATAACATCTTATGAATGCATTTGTTTGGAAAATGATAATTTTTCACACTCTAAAATCAGGTACTCCCATAGATCAAGTCTGGACTAATCATGGATTGACATTACACACACATTAAAATATATAAAATGAATAAAGAAAACTGTATCTCTGGCAATAATTTTCTTTGTGCAAATTTCTCAGTTTGTTTATGTTATGCATCTTACTAGTTAGAAGGAAAGAAAAATCAAAGATAATTTACCTCTGTCATCACCACTCATAAAGCACTGGCTTCCACTGGGGTAATATGAGTAAGAACGACATGTGAATTCAGAGTAGGTGTGACAACGCCTTTCACATTCACTTTCATCACTCACAATAGGCATAACAACATCCAAATATCGAGGATAAGAGTTAGGCATTGCTTCAAAATTGCAATATGTCTCAGCTGAAAGGAAAAATTATGCTGTATATAAATCAACTACTGTACTGGATACTATTTCGATTTGTTGACACACATATATTTCATGGTACACAGGGATAGAAATGAACATGGTAACACTCATTAAAAGTCTTATTTTATGATTATTTAGATCAACATTATGTAGAATTTGAATCATGAAAAGATTAATATTAAAAGGATTATATGGCTAGAAAACAGAACATTATTGTTAGGCTATGTGTCAATGTCAGAAATATGTTGTCCAGTATACATCTCAGAATATTCTATGCTGACCTCCAAGGCAGAGTGGTCTACAAAGCCAAAGATATATTATTGAGTTTGTCCCATTCATCAGTACATCATTCACTCTCATCATCATGATTAACCCAAGTAATGTAAAATAACTGAAATAGAAAAAGTGTTCTGTTGCTACTTCTCAGTGAATTTCTGCATGTTATCTAAATATTTTTACAGATCATTATTACAAGAGTGGTTGAAATATATACAAGAATATGTTTAATACAGCTTACAGCTTGCTGGCAATAAATGATACCATTGTTGATCTGGTAAGTTCTGAGCTCTTATAGAATCTATTAACCAAGAATTTCTTTCTATAAGTTTGAACAGAAACACCTGATGGCTTTCAAAATAAAATAAAATAAATAGGCACCATAGAATATAAATGGATGTTTAAAGCTTTACAAATGATCTACATTTTCTTTACTCCTGAAATGTCTTCAGTGGTCCAAACAAATCATAATCAGATGAAGACAGGTCAGGAATGTATAGTGGATGAAAATTTCTAGAATTTACTGAGAGTTGCCAACGTCTTGCCAGGCATCTTTTCTGATGGGTTGACATTGTCAGCATGTTGGCACTGTTTTTTTTTTCCAGCATTCCAAGTGGAATTTGCTACTTCATATTCAGATTGTCTAGTTTTTGGAATGTTACAAGAACACTGAAAATCTGTTTTTTGTCTGGAAATGAACGAAACTGCAAAAGCTACTGACAATAGTAACCAAGAAGTTTATTTTTTCTTGATGAATTAAAATTCCCTAGTTTGAAAAAATACATATACTTACGTGGAAGACATTGATTTTCTAGGTATTCCACAGAAGGGGGTGCATCAATGTATTCATTGGGCTGAGATCTTCTATCTTCTCTGCTAAGTCTACACTCTGCTGTTTGAACATCATATTCTGCTGAACGGCATTCAAACCTTCTCTCATTGAGGCATAGCTCTGCACAATCTCTTCTACTTTGCACCAATGGCACCTTCTTATCATCAAACCCTCGGATCTCTTTAGCTGGGCGGCGTTCAAATGCCCATGCTTTTCCAGAACATGCACGTATATTGCCTGAAATTGAATACATTTTCCTAGTGTGTAAGTTTTCTAGATACACGCCCCTGAAAATTGTATGGTGAATGCTTCACTGCAAAAACAACCAAATAGAATGGCTTTTGTACAGCAATTTCCATGTAAAATGCCCATATAACCATACAAAATTTACAATAAGATTATTATGGTCATTATCTTTGAATATTTTAATGTGTTGTAAAAGTAATAAATTTTATTTATATATATTTATAATTTATTAACATTACATTTCAGTGATGGTGTAACACAGAAGGATGTTGGACTAACAGAATTAAATATTATCCAAATTTGAAGATATTAATGCGTTAATAACTAAATTTTTAATTTAATAAAACATGATTACCAAAAGAGAAAATTGGAATGATATTTTCACAGATTCTGGAAAATAAATGAAACAATAGAAAGAATGATATTCAATAATTTGTCAGCTCGGTGACCAAGTGGTTGACTTTCAATCTCACCACCAAAGTTCCCAGGTTCAAGTTCCAACCTCGGCATGGATGTTCTTTATGTTCTGATCATTGCAATTGGACAAAAGTGGCAGAAAAATCAACATTAAAATAATAGAAGTATGAAATACGAAGAAAATACATTCTGTAGTTTAATTCTTTACTAACATTTTGAATTCAATCTCAAGGGATTCTATTCAGTGTTGGTGTCTGACTTTATCTATTGTAAATATAGGGATGATGGACAATTTCATATTCACTAACATATTTAGCTTCATGAAAGAAAATGGACTCCAGTCTTTGATTGATTGATCACATAAAAATAATGTAGAAAACAATGTAAAATAACTGACATAGGAAGACATAAAAGAACAGTGTGCATCCTGAATTCAACAATTTATGTATTTACAGAATAAGACAAAACACCGTGTTACATAAAGTTTTCCAACCACCAAGCAATCAAATCATGAGTTATGTCTCTTTTGTAAAACTGCATGTCTTATCATCCCTAATATTTTAAACAACTTCACAGTTGATCTTAAATATTAATACCTTACTGAAGATGTATATCTTATACAATAACAGCAGCAAAGCACGAATGTGATAAACAATCCATTAAAAATATTATATACTTTGGAAATAACTCTAAAAATCTAATTCATGAAATATCAAATATCACTTACAATTAAGGCAATATTTACTCACCATGCAAGCAGATCTTTTCAAAATAGCTTTGGCCTTCTCTTGGTGACAATTCAGTACTTCTTCCTTGAGTATTTCTATCCAGTTTGAAACACTTCATTCCATTGTAATCCAAACTAAAAGCTGGACAATCAGACCCAGCATCTAAGCATCTCTTTGAACATTCAAGTGTCACCCCAGGGGATGTAGCCATTGCAAGGCCCACTGGTTGGGCTGATCTCAAAAAGTGACCTGTTACTTTCTCAAAGGTGAATATTCCATCCTCACATTGACCTATAATAATAAATAATGCATTGGAGCTTACACGGTTCACATATAGTATGTAATTAACTTGACACACTCACTCATAAAGACTTCAATGCATTTGTTTATGTGCATGTGCACAAACACACAACAATTCTTTCAAATGCGATCATGAGCCAAACTCTACACGCACTCAGATACCACAGCTGGCATATGAAAATTAGATCAAGTCATGTTGCAACATGTTACTTTAGGGAGAGGTTTAAGTTCACTTTATGCACAGAGCAAGATTGGACCTACAATTTAAAGTTAGATCCGAACCACTCTGTGCCTCCTCCAGGTATCGAACTGGGACCCCTTCATTACAAGGTGATGCCATTACCACTACACCATTGGGGAGGCCGTTACTTTAGGGAGATTTCACATTGAACAGAAAAGCGATCATGTTGCTTGAAGACAAACCAATCAAATGCAGGCTTATGCAGCATGTCACATTGCTACAGTGAAAATAGCTGCAATAATGCTGCATAAGTCTACTTTAATTGGTTCACCTCAAAGCTACACAAAATACATCTCATCACTTGTCACTTTGGAGTGAAAGCTTTCTTACTGTAAAAAATACCCAAGTCTGCCACAGATGGAAAAATTGCTCTACGGTTCTACAAAGCTAATTTATTGAGCATGTACAGCCACCAGCAATAAAAATGGGACACCCAGATCCTTAAATACTGGCTTCCCTGCAATGCATTGTGTGTGTTGCCTAATTCTGTGGCAATAGCAACACCTCCTATTGAAAAGTTGCTACTGAAGTTGCCCCATTGAGGTAGTGGTATGCAACACACATAATGCATTTCAGGGAAGACAGTATTTCAGGATCTGGGTATCCCATTTTTAATGCCGGTGGCTGTACATATATGTAGAGTCAGGTGCATAAGTATTACCAAGCAAGCTGTCCATCACCATGTTTATTCTCTTTGTTTTATACAATAAGACCTTCAAGAATGAAAACAAAATGCCAAACAAGCTGCTGACAGCTTCTGCACCAACATACGTAACAATACATTCTGTAAAAACATGTAGCATGAAAGAGAAAAATTAGTGATTCTTGTGCATCCCACTGCATCATATACACACTCATTCTCCTCCCCCTCTATCTATGTTTTTTCTTTCTTTCTCACGGTCCTTTTATGGGGTTCTAGGTTCCTGGGTAAGGCATGGATTCATGTATGTCCCACAATTTATTTCATTAGTTCATCATTCAATCTCATCATCAGAGAGGTAGGAAAGTAACATCAAACAAGGTAGAAACAGAACACTTTTTTTTGGCTTGTTAGGTCAACCATGGCAATGGCACAGGATAAACAACTGACAGATGAAAGACTACATAATGGCACATCCAAGCTGACCAGGATTCTAACCCAGAACCTCTGGCCAAGATCTTGAGTCAATTACTCAATGCACTTAGCCATTGGTGAAATATAAATCTTTGTATGGCTTAGTGTAAAAAAAGTTAAGTATTAAGTTGAAATATGTGAAGGTGGCTACTCACTGACACTACATTGTTTCTCAGCATAAACAGCTCCTCTCTTGATGACCAAAGGAGCATTGCTCAATGAAACAGAATCATCTCCGCTGAGGTAACAGCGCTTTTCATCTGCGGCATAAGTAAAAGCTCGGCATGTAAAGGCACGGGTCTGCAAAAAACAATCAAGCTGTTAATTAAGGGCTCAAAAAATATATATTAATTAGCATTCTATTGGTATCAGCTTATGTAGACAGTAAAATTTACCGATCTTTTTACCCATCCAATATTTAAGTAAATAGCCTGTAATTTAGAGTAAAATTCTATGTCTTTTTGTTACTTTTTCGGAATATAAAGGTATCAATTATACACAACAGTTTCATAGTATAAATATATAAATATGCGGTTTCTTTTTCCAGGGCAAAAACCACTGGTTACATGCATTAATTAAGAAGCATTCAGGTTCTTCATGGAACATTTGTAATTTTCTTGAATTGGTAGAATATTTATAATTTTCACATCAGTACTTTATTGGTGTCAGCAAACATTTTAAATCAGTCCATACATAACAAAAAACAAAAGAGGGGCTTTAGGTTATAATGTAAAGATGATTATTAATGTTCTGCTCTTACATTTCCAACACAAGCAAACAAATAAAACTGATAATGAAAACTACTTTATAATAATTTGTATGCATGTAATTTCATAATTTCCAAATGAATATGAAATGCTGAAGCCTATGATATGTTAAATGTTTATAGTTAAAGAAATCCATTCTATGTTTCATAAAAGAGAAACATTCTATATTAAGAGCAAATTTTACACTTTGCATTCTTGTTGTGTATAATAAATTCTAACAAAAGTTACATAAATATATTTCAAGTGATTTATACAAGTTCTGGATCTTCAAAGCAACACCTTCTTACCTGTTTACACAATGCTTCACATTCTGCATACGTAGCTGCAAACTGCAATTCATCCATTGAGATCACTGCACTGTCATGTTTTATTGTATATCGGCAATCAGGCAATGCTGCAGGGTAAAAAAAAGTATTTTTCTTAACAACTAATATAAGCATGTACAATGAATTACAATAAAACTATTTGTTATGAAAGATACCAAAGAATATATCAAAACTAGAATTCATTCCAAAGAAAAATTGTTATGTTGTCACCATGTGATGCATTGGAGAAGCAAATGAAATACAGTGGAACCCCGATTTTACGTTTCCAGATTTTACATTTTCCCGCATTATACATTCAATCTTGATTATCCCAACAAAGCAAAATGTTATAAAATTTTAATCAAATTTTAAGTTTTTCAGCCTAGTCCCCTGAAAAACATAAAATCGAGGTCCCCAATTTTACATTCCCTGGTTTTACATTTTTGCACATTATACAATCTTGATGCTTCCAACATAGCAAAATATTATGAAATTTTCCTCGATTTTACATTTTCCCGCATTTTAAGTTTTTTTGAGCTTGGTCACCTGAAAAAAAAAAAAACATAAAATTGAGGTTCCACTGTATACATTTTCCTTATTTACAAATTTACTTTTCTGGCCCCACTGAAGCAAAATCTTTTAAAATTTTCCAAGATTATACATTTTTCTACATTATAAGTTATTTAGCCATAGTCCCTTGAAAAGCATACAACTGAGGTTCCACTACTGTACTTGGAAAGTAAGTCAGAATTTACCATCTGGAACACACAACTTGTAAAAAAAATTACAAAAACATCAGAAATAGGCAAACTGAAGCATGTGTCAATTAATATTGTCCAATTCTTCCTCCATAATAGACAAAGAATATTTTTTTTAAAACAGTGCCTAGAAAATGTATTCACATTAGATATGTTTACTGACATGTCTCAAAGACAACTGTGAGTAATTCAGGCATTGGCAACTTCATCCAGAAGCATACAAATAAAGTAATAGACAGTAAGAGGTTCTCACGATACTTACATCGCACACACTGGTTTTCTAGGTAATCAATTGGACTTCCTAGTTGCCTCCTAAATGAATTTGGCTGACTGCGTCTATCTTCTCTACTCAAACGGCATATGTGTTGTGTCTCATCAAATTCAGCAGATCTGAAAGCAAATAATTGTAATGTTAAGTATGGAAACTATGAAACACTAATAAAGATTTACATTCATTGATGATGTCTCCAGTTTACAGTTAAGAGAAAATGAAGAGGTCCGATTAAAATGAACTCACCTGCAAGTAAAGGTGGTTTCGAAAAGACAAAGTTTTTCACATTCTGCTTTTGTCTGCACATTTCTTTCTTCCCTGTCATCAAAACCTTCCAAGTAAGCACCAACCACACGCTCAAATGCCCACATTCGATCATCACACACCTTACTTAGATTTGACACTAGAAAAAAATTAGAAATTATTAGGTTAGCAAAAGGTACATTTATGCACACATATGTATAATAATAAAAATATGATAAAACATTGATTACTTGTTCACAACCAGATAGAATTTTGTTATTTCCTGTTGCACATAGCAATATAAAAGTTATAAGGCTAAGTCATAAAAAAGAAATTAAAATACAGAATTCACAATGAAGAGCAGGAAACACACAAAGTTTTCCTCTGATCCTTCTTCCATAACTTCGCCACCTATACAAATCTGAATAAATGGGATAAAACATCCACATGTGGAAAAAAAGTAAATGAGCTTCAAGTTTTCTTATCCAACATTTCGGAACTGTTTCCAGTTCTTTCATTAGGGTATACCAGGAATTAAGACAGTCTTTTTACATTTTGTGAATAGGTTTTATTCCATTTGCCCCTATCATCAGCAGTGGTTATGCAAACCTACAAGGAAGTGCCACTTCAAAGTTGACTCTTTCAATTCCTTCCTTCTTTTGTACACGAGCAACACATTTATGTTGAATTACATTAATTCATTTATTTGCAAGCTTCGTAAACATGATAAGAATATTTCTCACTTACAGACAGAATAATGAAATATTTGGTCTAGGAATTAATTTGTGCGGTTGTTATGCACACATTGAAGCTGTAGTTCA